>NC_139642.1:40989665-41636331 GCF_964638095.1 Poromitra crassiceps
AGTAATGGGATAATGCAAATGGAGTGTGTTTTTGCTAAATTGACAGCGATTAGAAGTGAGTCTGTGTAATTGATTCAAAAATACTCTCCCGCACATCCCCCACGATTCAATCCTCAGATTAGAGCTACTTCACCTTAGCTGTGCTCCTCTCTGACCTACTTCTCACCAGCAGCCAGACGGAGGCAGTGGAGGGGGAGATGTATCACAGTGCATAATTACAGCCATGTCTGGTTCGCAGGGCTCATTTCTGCATATTGGTCTATCAGTCAGAAGTGTGCACTGACTTTATGAAGGCTTTAACACCCTTTACCACTGGGTGAAACAGAGCTTTAGAGGTAAGGCAAAAGGGAGAGCAGAGTCTGGTTGGATGTTTTCTCTGCTCTCTTTTGGGGGAACGCTGCGGAATACTGATCCCTAAGGAGGCTACTGGCAGGAAATATGCATACATTTGGCAACAATACTGACCTGCTACATATTGGGGTGCTCTTCTTCTTGGCTTGGTTTCTATGTTTCTTCTTCTTTTTTATGTGAAGCCATGCAGTAGATGGTCGCGTGTCAATGTGCACTTGAGACACCATCTGAGAATATTCTTTCTCTGATCTATCACATCATTATCAGTGGGATGTTTTTTATTATGACATTATGGCATTTTGAAGGTTCCCTAAGGTGTAAAGATCTGGGCAGCTGGGTGTGGAAGTAGGGAGTAAGTCCAGTGTTTCCCATACATAAAGGAATTTTGACCGCCACAAAAAGATGTTGACCAAAATTTTTTTTTGAATAAGTGTCCAATAAATGTTCATGTCATTCTGGCCAATACTTCTGTTATAGCATTTGAGTCTGGAATATGGAATATCTTTCAATAATCTATGATTTAGCTGCTAAATTGTCAAATACCGCCATCTGCTCGCTACCCAGGCACTTATGTATGTACTTAACTAATTTAACCTAACTATCCAGTGTGCACAACATTGTCAGCCTAAACTCCGGCTGACACCCCAAAAACCTACAATCCGCTACAGAAAAATGTATATTGTTTGTTTATTAACTGGCCCCTCGCCTTCTATCAATTCACGAAAGTGGCAAAGCAAGTTGAGTATCCCTGACCTATAGGGAGAAATTTAGTTTAGTCATTGTAAACCCACAGCACAGTAATGATGACATGTTCTTCATAGATCTAGCCTTTTAATTTTGCTCTTAAGCTTTCTCAAAGTACACCAAATTCATGCATTTTACTTTAAAATGTTTTAAAAAAATCTCGCGGGACGGCATGCCCCCGCACCCCCCTACGGGGTCTGCGGTCCCCCACCACAAATACTCAAAATCCTGTGGGAAACACTGAAGTCTGTTATTCTTTTATGTAATTTTAAGTAATTAAGACCCCCTTGGTCGAGTCCAAATTTCCAAGACCACAGCAGGTTGAGGCAATTCGTATTCAAGACCAAGATCAAAACGGCCATGCCAACGATTTTGACTGAATGCATAGAAGCTTGAGGGATATTATACAGCGATGTTTAGAAAATAAATTAGGGTAGACCAGGTGAAGAGAACAGATTAACATAAAAAGTTGTGTCACCATCTAAAAGTGAATGTGACCAAGACAAGTCCAAGTCAAAATAAGCATCAAACTCAAGTACTACAGATATGCGGCCAATCCCTCTCAGTTCCAGATCTGCACCGAATCCCTCTTAGTTCTGTGTGGTTCTGTGGGTGACCCTGCCCTCTGACCTCCCGTGTGGACGGAGGCGGTGAGAAACATGTCTCATTCTGTGATCGATACAATATCACAAAACACCTACAGTATGTAGGTACTCGCAGAAAACGCCAATAACTGCTCAGAGATCCTGCTCAGAGATCCTTTAAAGCATAAGTCTGAATCCTCTGTACAGTCTATGAGGGACATTGCCATGGTGTTATTGCTCAGTGAGGTGATTATATCATTTGGTTCAATATTTCCCCTGTAGAATTGAAAGGAAAACTTAATCAAAAAAACAACGCCGATTTATTTTGCACTGATCTCACATCCAAAAACTGGTTAACAGTTTTGCAGACATCCATTTATTACATTACAGCTATTAATGTCAAGTGTTCCGATGATATCCCTGGCATCAACTTAACTCAAATCAACTCTCAGTAACTGTCAAACTAAATTAATGCTTGCAAAACTGTTTACAATTTTTGAATGTGTGTGGGAGCAGGGACTTTGCTTAAAAGTGCGATGTGTGCCCGGCACCGCCTCTTTGAAGATGTGCAGCAGTGAGCTTCAAAGGGGCAAATTCTGGACATGAACTGAAGCCCCTGTTAGTGCACACATCTGTTAGTGCACACATCTGTTAGTGTAATGGAGGGTTCCAATTTCTAAGTTTAGTTTGACTGTCACCATGGGGCATCGGTCAGGATGCAGAAATATGAGTCCAGAAACAGCTTGTCCATGTGAAACATTTATTTTGTCCAGCAAACAATAGTTGGGAAATCAGGGGAAAAACAACAGGAGGAAAAACACACAAGGAAAAAACACAGGAGGAAAAAAACACAGGAGCTGCCCTTTAAATGCTGGAAGACACAAACAAAACAAAGGATTAGGAAAAGAAACAAATCAGATTTAGCCATGTAAACTTAGGGCTTTAAAGTTGTCCATCGACTAAAATATACAAATAAAGGAATTAAGGATATAGGATGAGAAATAATAAGGATCTAAAACTAATAAGAGTAAATCATAAGTTGCTTACCAGTGTGGTCAGTGCCTCATGCCGCCCCATGCATTGGTGTGGAAGGAATGAAGGAAACTGAGGAGTGCAGACTTAAATAGGAGGGAGGGAACTCAGGTGAAATGAATGGGGACAATCAGTGAGGGAACCAACAGGTGAACAAAATAACTAATTAGTGAGGAGTAAAGCTAGGGGAAGAAGTGAGGTAAAGGAAGTGAACTGGGTGAGGAGAGGAAGTGGAAAAACTAAAAGGAAACTTCAGAACAGTTAGTGCACACATCTCTGTTAGTGTGGGGTCTCCCGCTGCAATTGACTGTAAACAGAGCCAGTTTACTCCATAAACACAGCCAATATGCCCTGACAAGAAGACCATGGCCACCAGACTGCTCTTCACTCCATTTACAGTATATTTATACCAGCCAAGTTCGCAGCTACTGTATATTTCACATGTTAACAAACTTTATTTCACATGTTATAACACGTGTGTTAAGTGCCAATAGGTCGGCGCGGGCCAGACATTTGGGCCTCGCGGGTCAGAACCGGCCACCTGGGAACCCTGTAACATCGAAATCTTAAACCCCATAGCATGTATTGAATCATATTGTGAGATAAGACTTTATAAGTGTAGCGTACTAGCGTCCCATCCCTAGAAACTAGTCTATCATCATCATACATAAAATTGCTAAAGTGGCATCTGTCTGTCTTTCTGTCTAACCTATTTATATTAGTGTTCTGTCACTTCCTGCTTCATTCTGATGAAGGTCACCATGACCGAATGTAAATCTTCTATCTACAATAAACTGGAAGTGAAGTCTATATGCAATGTGCACTGCGGACTCTACTATTCTCACTCACTGACATCATCAGTGATGTGAAGTTGTGCAAATGTGCGTTGAGTGATGTCACTCGAGCATGATGTGATCAGTGATGGTCCCTCGAGCAATTGTGATGTCATCAGTGAGTGATGTCATCAGTGATGCGAAGTTGAGCGCTGCGCATGCCAATAGGGCAGGCGAGGCCACGCAGCAGCCAAGCTACGCGCGCTCGATTTCTACTATAATAAAGTTGAAGTGGTGTGTCTGTGTGCATGTGTATCTTTAATGCACACCCACACCACAGGTCAGATTGGGCGGAAATTTTGCTTGGGAGTGGGTTATGATCTGGGGAAGGTCATGGGCCGGTTGGAAAGTCAAACAAAAGGCGCAGTTGTATTGCTTTGTGCCTATTTAACCCGGGCAAAGCCGGGTACATTGCTAGTATTGGATTGCGCTGTGATGTCACTCAGGCAGTTGTGATGGATGTAGTATGAGCCGATGGCGCACAGTTGCACCATGGCGCCTAGGTGCGTGGGCGGTGTCTGTCCCGTGGAGCAGGTGATTTCCATAACTGCAGCCATGTCACATCATCTCCAGAGTCTCCACCCTAGGAATTGAGCGTGCGTGATTTGTAGTACAAAAAAAGATTACAAAGTGAAAAAGATAAGGTTCATTGCTATATTGTTGACTTGATATTGTTTTGTTTTTAATTTTAATTGTTTTATTGTTATACTGTGACCTGTTGACCATATTGTTAACTTGTCCAGGGACTACAGATGCAAATTAGCCTCTTGGCTAAATCTGACACATTTACACTGTAGTGTGAACTAAAGTGTGGATTGATGTGTATTGTCCCTGTCAAATAAATCTTAAAAAAAAAAAAAAAAAAAAAAAAGCTAAATGCATTACCGTACATTAAAAGAATTGGAACCAGTAAAATAGAGAGATATTTTACTCGCTTAAAGATCAGAATCAGAAAGATCATATCAGAATAATTTTCTGAAAAAGTCCAATTGCAGATTGCAATTGACAATTTATTTGTAAGTAAGAACATGCATTTATGCACATTGGGTCAGGACTTCATGGATGAGGTTCTATTTGTTTTCCAATGCAAAACCAGACACACCCAGCCAGAAGAGCTTGGCATGACCCCAAATGTGAAACCACTCTGGAAGTCTCATGTAGAAATAGACTTGGTAAAGCACTCAAGACGGTCAGCTCATTCCTCTCTGCCTGTCCAATTGCAAGGGTGCTTATCGCCGCGTTCAGCCATGAATATTCTGCCCTGAAATGTGCTGGGGGGAACAAGGCACTAAAAATAGGGGGGGTTGGGTGACATTGATCATCTCTGCTAATGACACGTTAACAGTAGCTCGCTCCACAGGAGAGTGGCGCCTTTATCATGTGCAGCTGTCTAAAGCTGACATGTGTGCCTGGCGCTACCCTGGGCACCAGCTTTCTGCTGAGGAGTGCCACCTGACATTTGATGTGGGAGTGAGTTACTCCGTCTATTTGGAAATGTGTAGCACACTGATATCCTGCACTTTGATGTAACTCTCTAAATGACTGATGAGAAAGGTAATGATTATTCATAAAGAAATGTTCACTTAACCGTTTTCTCCCCCCCTGCTCCCCCCCCCCCCCCCCCCCCCCTCTAGGCCTATATCAGCACCCAGCATGAAGAGGACAAGGTCATTGTGTTTGAGAGGGGGAATGTGCTCTTTATATTCAACTTTCATCCCACTAAGAGCTTCCAGGACTACAGAGTGGCTGTAGAGCTGGTAGGAAAGTATCCTTTTAACGCTCATCTGTCACTTTTGTTTCAAATCTTCTCACATTTGCTTTCCTCTATCAATCATTTCTCTAATACAATAAGGGGAGTCATCTTTCAAGCTTAGACATAATCGGCAAGTAAGGCTATTTCAGCCCAAGCAATAACTGTCTGTGTTTCAAAAAGGGTGAAGTGAGACAGAAACACATACAGGGCAGGAATATGATCGGACCTGTCTACACACACACACACACACACACACACACACACACACACACACACACACACACACACACACACACACACACGCACACACACACACACACACTCTTACACACTCTTTAACTACAAAAAATTTTAAAGTTAATTTTAATGCTACAACAGTATGGATGAGCTACTCAGACTTTGAAATCCCCTGTTTTAAGTGAAAGCTAATGTCATAGAGAAGCGGACAGGACTAATTTGCTCACCATTAATTAGGGGTGTCACAATATATCGTCCCACGAAATCTCGCGATAGTAAAACGTCACGATATGTATCGTTGAGATGAAATCTCATATCGTGAAGAAAGAATTTTTTTTTTTTTTTTTTTTTTTTCAAAAATAGACAAAGAAACGTCTTTGTTTGTTGAAGTTCAATGTGTGGAAAGTACCGTAGTTCAGTTGAACAAGTCTCTGAAGAGACACATGAGAAGTTATACAGGAGAGAAACCATTCAATTGAGTTTCTGGCAAAACTGTTTACTTGACAGGAAAAACTGAAGATGCATAAAAAATAGACTAAGAAAAGTCTTGTTGTTTGAGTTTGAAGAAAAACTGAAGATGCATAATGAGAATTTATACTACTGATAAACATTTTAGTTCAAAGTAAATCTAAGTGACGGTGTAACTCATTCTATTTCAAGATAAGCCTTATCTCCAATCTCATGTTTTTTCTAGTTGTTATTGTAATAACAATTTCCCACAACAGCATGTTTTGTATTTGTGCATTTCAAATAAAATACTACTTTTCCAGTCATATATTGTCATTATTCAAGTTAAAAAAAATATTGTTAAAATCGTATCGTATCGTATCGTTATCGTGAACCCAGTATCGTGATACGTATCGTATCGTGAACTGAGTGTATCGTGACACCCCTACCATTAATACAATGTGTGGAGATAAGATGCAACAAAGCTAGATTATATTATTAGATCGTTTACAAAGAAAATATACAAATGAAGTATATCGTCCAGCTACTCGACCGAAACCGTCAGTTTCAAAATCGTCCCATTCTTTACTCAATCTTCATGGCCGGATTTGAAGTGGAACTCTGGCCTGTGAGATTTCTTGCTGCATTTTAGGAGGGGGTGGGTAGGGCGGGGGTCACCTCTGAGAAGGTGCATGTAGGGCGGGGGTCACCTCTGAGAAGGTGCATGTAGGGCGGGGGTCACCTCTGAGAAGGTGCATGTAGGGCGGGGGTCACCTCTGAGAAGTTGCATGTAGGGCGGGGGTCACCTCTGAGAAGGTGCATGTAGGGCGGGGGTCACCTCTGAGAAGTTGCACGGCTCGGAAGTGGATCCCGAGATCTAAAGGTTCAAGTAAAAGTGACTCGTAATGACCCACCATTTTAATGGCCATGTTCTCTCCGCAGCTCATGCTTTTGTGACATCATTTCAGCAGTCATTGTTAAGGGGAATATGAGTCAGTTGTTACAGTGGTGTTGTGATGCTATTAGCGAGAAATGATAGCAGAGCCTTTAGTGGCGTTGGCTGTCTGTCTTCAGCACAGAGGAATTTAATGAGTCCCACAGTTGTGATTACAGCAGGCACAATGATTAGGGATGTGAGGGGCGACAGGAAGCTGACAGATTTGTATTTATTATAATGGACATCACTCTCTTCTGGGGCTCACAATACTCTAGTCTAGCCAACGCCAACAGATACTTTCCCGGCTGGATAAGAGGCTATGTTGCTTCTTCAGCTGTGACTTCAATTATGTGACGGTGAGTTGAAATCATAGTTTGTTCGTTTTTTTTTCTGGTTGCCAGTGGTTCAGATCATTACACATTAGCAATTCAGTAGCAACTGATTATGATTGATTGATTGATTGATTGGCTGACAACACTTCCTCGATTTCCACATTATCTTTGTTGTCTTTAGATAGTTAGCTCGTGACTTGCTGCAACTGATAATGTAAATACTGATGGACAATGTAATAACGTGTCACTGTCATCACATTTTCTTCTGAATGAGTCCAAAATGTAATAAAGCCTGATGTAATAGAGTGATTCAGCCAGAGCCATGTAGATAGAAGAGTCCCGACATCTCCATTCACTCCAATGGACCAGTTTTTTACTCTCAAGAGTTCCAGGAAGTAAGGTCCTGGATTAAGCAGCACTGTCGAGTTGCAGCAAAATGGACAGTCTGTGTTGTACTCTGAAAGTTTTTTTTTTCTGGCTGTTCATTGGCTAATGAGTCTCGCATTTTGGTCCTCCGCTGATGCCACTCTCTCTCTAGAGGACACTAGATTCAGCTATATCCCCCCCCCCCCCCCCCCCCCCCCCGCCCCCTCAGAGTGAAATGTTCTATGGTCTCTGGTGATTCTGAATATAGCTGAATCACCGTTTTTGTGCAAGTAAAACTCTTTTTATAAGGACTTTAAGAAACGTCAATGGGAAAATGAATGGGGAATGAAATCTCCTAGGCCCCATGCCGAACCCGGAAGAGGGTGTGACTTAGGCAGTCTATACTTTATATGAACAATTAGCTATTCATGAGTGGGTGTAATGTGTAATGTTTTTACTATTACAATTTCAAGGGACTTCTCATTCCATTGTGAGAGTTATTACTGTACATTATCTGGTAGTTATTATATTATCAGTTGCTACACAGCTGTTTAGGTTCTAACTTTACAGCTTCATAGTGAATGGGGAAGTAGGTTTATTACAGTAGCCTAGGTAAAAAAAAAAAAAAAAGCAAAAACATTGCAAATGCTAAAACATTTCTCTGTTATGATTGTTACCAGCCATAAAAACAAACATGTTATTAGATGTGAATAGTATGATGGAACAATAATCATGTTCATATTATGACAACAAAAATGACTCCCATAGTAATCTCTTAATATCGTGCATTAATTGTAAGCTTATTTGATGTGCACTAATTGCAGCTCATGCCGTGGGTTTTCAGCGCTGCATTGATGGGGTGAAAACTTGGGCGCAGCACTAATAGCCTTGCTGCACAGTGTCTCTAACACCGTTTTTTGAGGGCTTATTTTCATTTAGATGGCACCGAGTGTTTTCCTCCTGGTGCTTCTTTTGATGTTTAAGGAGAGGCCTCAGACATTGGTGGGGGGTGGGGGGGGGGAGGGGTGGGGGCGGGCAGAAAATAAAATGCAAATAAATACAGGGCAAAGCTCTGGCTGTCATTATACAGAGAAGCAGTAAACACATACAGGCAAATGCGCTGTGTGTGAGGGGGGTAAATGTGGCGTGCGCATGAGGAGATGCAGATCCTCCGATGGGAATGTTGTGCCGTGGATCCAATTAGGGGGAGAAGACAGATGAAAGTGCCACTCAGAGGCAGAGGAGGTAAACAAGACAAGCTCAAAGAGGCCAAAAGTGCTTTTTCATTACACTCAGCTGTCATATACTTAAACTTTCTCCATACCTGTGTGAGGGTCAGGCATGTCACAGCGCCCAACTCCACATCACTATTATAATGTAGGAATGCTAACGCGGTGTGACTGAGGGTGCTGTGCACCTCTGAAAATGGATCCGATAGCCTGCAGACTGTCTGGCTATCCTCATTGCCTTTGGCAGCGTGGCCAGCATATTATTTCATGCCTTTAGAAGGTTTGTCACCTGCTGTATATGTAGTGGGTTGAATATTACCTTTTCATAGTCACTTCTCCTCACCAGCCAATTACACGCATAAGTAACCTTCACGGCTCACCTTCACCAGTCACCTCACGGACCAGAAATATGAGCGCATGTTGGTGATACACTGTCAAAATCCATGGCTCCTCAGATGGTTCCTCCTCTGTGTGCTTGTTAAAGTTTCAGTGTCTTACCTTGCTTGGTTAGACATTGAAACTAATAAGAAAAATAGATATTTACAGTATATAATGCCAAAAAGAGTCCACCGTTGGCACTGTACAAGAGCAAAACTGTAGTGCTTGCAGCTTAAGTACTGCTATAGCTCAAAGTCTGCCGTCTTAACTTTGCCATAAATAAATAAAAACAACACAACTGCTACAAAAGTCATCATCCCGCAGTGCCAATCCTTATTTGGAGGCAGTGAGAGTTTGCTCTCTTCGGGGTTTTTTTTGGTTTTCTAGACGAGCTGATTTTTTCTTCTTCTTATCTTTCTCCTCTCTGTTTTTTTTCTCTCTCACAAGTAAGAGGAGAGAAAGTGAAGAGACGCACCTCGCCAAAAATGTTGGCCATTAAAATGCAGTCAACGTCAGCTTTTCGACAGGCACTCAAACCATCAGTGTTTTTTTTATTATTTTCTCTCTGAGTCTCCGTGGGCACGTTCTTCAGGCAGTGGGCTTTATCTAGCTGGTTTAGAGTATTTGAAATCCCAGTAGGATCCCGTTATGAAGGCTGTACCTGTCAGGGCAGATGGGTCTTTGATTTACACTGTGCCAACAGGCGGTCGAGATGTGTCAGGTCATCATTCTCCTTTTCTGTCTTGAGGCGTTAGATTGCTATTTGGAATAATTCAGCTGGATGTGCAGCTAACTAACCAGAATTAGAATGAAATTCACGCCGAGATACATAGGGCTAAATCATTTATCATGCGATGATCATCTAGACTGCACACCACATAAGGTTACTGAACAGAGGAAGACATGCGTGTTATTTTGTTGTTGTTTGCCTCCACATCTCTCTGTAAGATACACCAAGATTGATTGTAGATGCAGCGTTGCATTACCTTCCACCGCGTGGGATCCCATTAGGATCAGATATCTCTTCAACAAACACCCTCATCAATCCAAAGACACAATCCATGATTCCAGACTCGTTCTGCGTTCACATTGTGCAGACAAATACCGCAGCTTGTTTCAGGAAGTACCTTTGACCACAGGCAGTGAGTTGTGTGGCATTTGAGCTTTCTGATGGAACAATATATTTGTTGTAAAACTTGATAGCTGTTTCATTTCACGCATAGCATTAAAAACATTGGTCATATTTACACAATCGGATGTTTTGATAAATAATCATCGTTAATTTGGATATAATGACTAAGTGGGTAAAGGTCAATAAAGCAGAAAAGTCTGTTAAATTCAGCGAATGACATCACTGTACTGTAATGCAGCCTTTAAAACCAGGAAAAGACAACACTTATGCCATATCACGATATTACATATCCAACATCTAAGATTGTATCTAGTCTTATATCATGATATTGATGTCAATATTGATATATTGCCCAGCCCTAATCCTTATGTTTTGAGATAAATACTTTAGTGTCTTGTTTTTGGGCAGTGTAGATGAGATTCTGATGGTAGAGCAATCTATGATGTGTCTGCAAAATAATTTGTCTGCCGTTTCACCCTGATGTAACTTGTGCAGACAAAGCAGAAAGCACAGAAAAGTCGACACTGAACAAGCAAGATGTTTACAAGGCTTTGCCACATTCAGATGTGCACGCACGCACACACACACACACACACACACACACACACACACACACACACACACACACACACACACACACACACACACACACACACACACACACACACACACACACACACATATCTCCCTCACTTCTGTGCTATTACTTTAATAAAGTGAGCAAAAAAGACTGATGGAGAGACTAAGTGGCTTGGTCTGCAATCATGGTCATGGCCAGATTGTTTTCTGGTCATCAATGGCTCTAGTCCCCAATGTTGGACTGCCTTCTTTTCTTTCAGCTCATTGGGTCAAAATTGATTGCATTCTTAAATCTCCCCCTTTATTCACAGAGGCTGTATTGATTACAATACTTTACAGCTGAACTGCAAGCTGTTCCAGCCGTCTGTAGCCACTAACAACGATGTAATCACTCAAAAGCTTCCAACTACCAACTTGTGCTGGTTCTCACTTCCTTACAGACAAGTTTGCCGGGGAACTGTGAATTACTGCAACTATACTCCATTTCCAGTGTGTCCTAGCCCACAGACACAAATACAGACAGACGGCGCACAATACTGTACACAATGCAATCCATTAGGTGTCTTAAAATTTGAAATGGCATATAGATTCTCAATTTCCCTGCATGCATTATAACCCCTGAGAGAATATATCAATTTTTCTCTTTTGATAGTTATTGTAAAACCCCTGTAACCAAATGAGTTTGTTCTGTCAATAAAACAGCATGTATATAGCAGAGGAGAGCAAAGAACGCGTGTGGAGGAGGGAGCTCTTCCTTCTCAGCAGAAACAATGCACAGAGCAGCACTTCTGTTTAATCATCACTATCAAAGCAGACAAGCAGGCAGCAAAAGCGGAATTTTCCCAGCTGTGGGGTAGAGGGAGGCAGCGTTTGAGGATCACACTCAAATGTCAGACTAATAGCCTATGGGGAGATGAGGCGATTGTTCACCCAGCCAATTAGGAGTCTGCTTGCATGTCTGTTCCTCTTTCCTGGTTGTTTTTGTTACAGTACCACACATCACTGCTGGAGCCCTGAGAGAGGAGGTAAATACTGCACCGCACACAGATGTTTATGGGTATTTACATTTGACATGCACATTAAGGTACACATGTAGGCTACCAAAGCCCCCCTTCCTTCTTCTTCTTTTGACTGGCACCAGCAAGGAAGGCATTTGGAAGGCTAAACATGCCTGGAGAGCAGTTTTCAGACAGTCGGGGATATATTGATGTACACTTTTGTCAAAGTGTGCTTTCATACTTAATAATCCCACCTAGGGTTTCCTACCCACACATTATTTTGTTGTTTTCTTTTTGTCTGTTTCTGTTTTTAAATATGTGCAAGTAAATAAAAAATAAATACTTTTCAAATGTCTTTTATATATTTCCATTGACATAATAATAATGGGCTACTGATTTAGACATCCATCTTTTTTTGTCAGACAAAAGTGGTTTTCTAAAAGCCTGCCTGGATATTATTTCAAAGCAAACTTTGGAGGCTCTTTGGCAACAATTTAGATTTCAGATTAGACAGCGTGTATTACACCTGCCTCCCTGAAGGATGGAATACATCTTATCATACATTTGATCTTGCTCTCTCATAAAAGGTGAAAACATGCTAAAGCCGTCTCAGGTCCTCATGGCATGATGTACGTATTATATCTCATACAATGCCTTATTTTGCCATCTCGCAGTTGCTTATCGAGTTTGCACTTTTCAAGCCATCAGTCAGCTCCTCCATGTCCTCTTCCAGCACAGCAATGGGATTGTCTGAAAGTAAAGAAAACGTGTCTCCAAGGAGCCCCCCCCCCCCCCCCCCACACACACACACACACACACACACACACCACAACACAACACACATTTTCTGTACAACTGAAGGCAATTGCATTTTTAATTTAACTGAGTCAATGTAGCAAAGAATCAGATTGGCATGTACTATTTTGTGTTAAGTCGTTTGTATCAATTTTTTTTATATAGAATGCATAATTTATTAAATGAATTAGATAAATTAGACAGGCAGGCTGCACGGTTGAGCCGTGGCTGAATCACTTTTCTGTTTATGTTAATATTGGACAGCATTCTGTCAATTAAGGCTATGCACCGTCACTTTGGAGTGCAGCAAGGGGTGGTGGGATGCCAGAAATGGATACGAGGGTTTCATGGAATATAAACCAGCTGAGCAGTGCCAAACTGAGTCTGCACACAAAACACTGCTGCTAAAAGCTTCTCTCTCTTGCTCCAATAATACTTGCAATGTCTGACCTCTAATCACCTCTTTTTTTCTTTTTTCTTTTCTTAATTTCTTTTCTGCACATTTTTCTTTTATTTATGAACTAATGATGATTACGGTTAAATCAGAACATGTTTAGACAAATGATACAGTGAATAACAAATATCAAGGATTACATGTATGCAATTCAAACTGTTTGTCTTATTTGTGAAAAAAAAATATATAAGTTCTCATGCTTCTTATGTCTTAGATGTTAGTTATAATCTAGTTTCTCCACTGCCGGTGCCTTTGCTCCTTAACCTCCATCTTCATCAGATACAAAATCAAGCTGGATTCAGATATGGCTCAGTATGGGGGTCACGGACGGCTGGACCATGGCACCGAGTTCTTCACTGAAGCCCAGCCCTACAATGGTCGCTCCAACTCCATGCTGGTAAATATTTAACGTCACACTTTCTACTCATTAACTGTCATATTTGGGTGTACAGTAGAGGCCAGCAAGTCCTGAATATGGGGTGTACTCACTGTACTGTAATTACAGTACCAGTCTCAAGACCGCTTTTCTGACCACCGGATCTTGTGTCTGTTTTGACTTGTCTTGGTCTTGGTCACTATTGGATTATTATTGACTCATCAGTTTTGTTTTGCTATTTTTGCATCTAAAAATGATCAAAGATGTATTTTTTTCCTACCGTTATTTAATTCCTCCCAGTATTGCAAACATTTTAGGGGGTTGTAGTTGTACTTGTTTATACTGTAGCTAGCATGTACTGTAATGATGCTCAAACTTCTATATATTGATTAGCTGCTAATTCCTATGCATTAATTATTTGGATGTGGAAGGTTTTAGTACAGAGCTCCTGCAGATAGATCTGCATCTCTATTGATTCTGAAGAAGCTCATTAAAGTCGAACTGAACCCGTTCGGAGCCCAAGTGACGCGTGGGTCGGAGTCCGTTTCAGACTGAAAACATAACTTGTCTGAGATGACAGGTTGAGAGGCGGGTCATAGTAGCATGTCGACGATTTGATTTGACAATTCTGGGGACTGGCTTTGGCATTAGCCAATCCTGGCGTGTTCCACTTCTTTGCATTCTCAGACATTACCGTTTGATTTATTTAGTATGTTCCATACAATTGGCCAAGTTAGTAGTTAGTTTATTTTCTCAAATGAAAATCGGGGACATTTCCAGTCCGGCAATCAATATCATTAAAATATCCAATGTTATTACCTATGAAATAAAAAAGGGGGATGATTCCGGTTTCATTTATTAAAAATATATAATATAAAGTTCAACTCAACTCAACTCAATAAATTAATAAACAGTGTCTGCTTCACGAAGAGGCCCCTGGTGCCCCCCCCCCACACACACACACTTCATTCACTGTGCCCCTTTACAAAATGTCAATTGTGTTCTCCAGCAGCATTCCAGATCTCAAAATGTATTTTCGGTGTTACAGTTTTAAGTGTTTTTTCATTGTTCAAGATTTCCTGGAACAGCAGGAAGCAGCATGTAAGCACTTGTTGGATGCCTGGATCAACAGGCTACATAGACATGTGATGCTTTTATATGCTTTTAACCCGCCCGTAAGCCTCCCCCAACCTTCCTGCTTGAGTGGTTGGCCAGTGCGCACGTCTGTAAAGGGGAGACTCATGGGTACTCATAGAATCCATTCTCACTCAGATATCCTGAGGTGAGAGCGGTCAGGGGTCCCCTTTGAAATTGACCATGCCGGTTTTTCAAAATTCATTATTTAGCCCCCCTCCCGACAAGGTACAGTAGCATGGCATTGTTGGTCCCAATGGATGCTGTAGGTCTTACAGTTTCACACCCTATACGTATCTTCACTCTAGATTTAAGAATGAGCCCACTAGAGCTAGAGTCATATCGGCCACAGACGCCAGTAGATTAATCTGGGACATTTTCGGGGACAGCTCCAGCCGAGGACTGTCACCTTAGTATATGGGCTAGAAATTCTGTCAGATGACAGGCACTAGGCGCCATTTTCTCCTTCATTTGGAAGAGAAAATTATCCTGAAATGAAGATTTGATTGACAGCTGCCATGTCGTGATATGATTGGTTGAAATGGGGTAGAAATTTGATAGTACTACAGTACATAGGTGATGTCAGCAAACTGTAGATTACTGTTATGAATGAAATCTTGAAAAATTAACTTTTGATGTGAAAAAGTGTGAAAAACTAAAGAAATTAGATTTTTGTGATTTTTTCTTTTGGCATACATTATTAAATAGGTGCACTGCATACCCAGGTATTTGAACTAAAATAAAATAAGTCATTTTTGGGTCCAGCTCGACTTTAAGCATGTTTTTAAGATACTGTTTATTGCCTGCTTCGGTGTTGGTGTTGAATAGGACTTGATTTGCTCTAGTCACCCAATCTGGACTTGAACTTGACTGGATCTAGTCTTGGATTTTTTTTTACCCCTGATTCCCCCCCACCCCCCATTTTCTCCCCAATTATACTAGGCCAATTTATCCCCATGCTGCCCTATTGGCTGCCCCGGTCGCTGCTCCACCCTCTGCCGATCTGGGGAGAGCCGAGACTAGCACCATGCTTCCTCCGACACATGCACAATTGCCAGACGCTTCTTTTCACATGACGGGGAGCTTCACCGGTAGGACGTAGCACGTGGGAGGATCACACTATTCCCACTAGTTCCCTTCCGATCTAGTCTTGGAATTGACTTGGACTTGACCTGGGTGGTCTTGACTACAGCCGCCATGCTTCCAGCCGTTATGGAATATCATGAAGTAGCTGTCTCTGTAGTCATATTTTCTGTCCTTATGATTTCACAGCTCGCTTCAATGAGCCAAGAATGGAGTTCACAGGGAGACATCTTTCAGGCCGCTCTGATGAGGTGTTGTCATGAATGGGGGATGCTCCCTAGTCTGGGCCTCTCAGCTTAACCACTGCTCCATAATTTATTGTCTTTCTCATTAATATGATTAGCTTTTAATGCAGCGTCACGGATTTGATCAAATATGGGTGCATTCAAAAGGGCTGCTTCTGTCTATCAGGGGGATGGCATCCATTGTTTGCCCTTTCTCCACAGAGCATGAGGCTGTTTGTGAATATAATATTTTGGTGACAGCAGCTGCATTTTCCTCTGCTCAGACTGACTGGAGTCATTGAGAGTTAGGTGAATCTGATATCTACAACACTTTCACATTCTCCAGCAAACAATGTGCATTATTCATGGTGTTAGAAGTTACCTCCTCATGTGTGCCTCTTAAACTTGCACGGCTTCACTGAGGGGTGAAAAATATCTGGAGAATATGTGGAGAATGAAAACCATTGGGCTTCCATCATGGAGATTGCTTAAGGCATGAAATAGCATGAAATAGGTCGGTCCTTGAAATATAGAACGAAACATTGATACTGCATGCATTTTAAGTGGAGTGCTCCAGGATCTTCTTCACTTTTGCCTCCTTTTTTTCTCCAAGTCATTTTTAAAATGCCAAAAGGCAATATGCTTTTTATGAATGAGGCCAGCGACAAATGAGTAAGGATCAGCATAGATGCCCTGCCCAGGCAGTCCAACTGAAATTCGGTTGATTGCATGTGTTAGATCTTATGATAATTAATCCAATGAATGTATGAAGACTGTGATATGTGTAAAGTGGTCCGCAGAGTCACGATCTCCTACCGTATTTCTCCAGTTTATTCAGTGAAATAATATCTTAAGGCGATGTGCTGTAGCTGCGCGCGTTAGCACTTGATGAGGCGTTTGTTTATCTGAACCCAACTTGAACTTTGTCGGATCAATACTGAAAGTGTTGCCGCTAATGGAAAGAGGATTCCATATTCAGAGTGAGAATCAGTGCTTTAATGTGTCTAAAAATGCCATTAAAATCATCCATTCAGCATTATTGAAGATTCTGTCTACCCAGGGTAAAAAGCCTCTTCCATCCAGACAGCGATTCTCCTCCATATTAGCTCAGGTTTCATCAGTTAAGGACTGAAATTCCACATTCTCTTAAATCTTCTTCTTGCTCTTTTTATTAATTCAAACAGCGTTACTTCACCCGCGTCCCTATCGGCCAAATTATGAAGTTTAGTTAACAAGTCATCTGCTAATGTTGGCACCATCAGGGATTCACAGCGAGTGAAAGGGAGCGAGATAGATGGAGCCGACAGGGAGAGAGAGAGAGAGAGAGAGAGAGAGAGAGGAGGGTGGGGGGATCTACCACTCAGCACATATCTCTTTTTTTGGGCTCCCTCGCAGAGATTGCACAGTGAGGCTGTAGTCTTGCACAAAGCTGCCCCCACCCCTCACACACACACACACACACACACCTCCTCCTCCCGCCTACCTGGATATGACAAGAATAATCAGACAAGAGCCTCTGTGGGGGCTGTGGAGAAGTTCCCACTCCATCCATGTTTTATTTAACAGCTGTTTCTTTCAAAGTCACCACAATCTTCTTCTTTTTCTCCTGTCTTTTTAATGGTCCGTCAGTGCTCCTACTTCCTCCTATCTTCCTTCTTCCTCTAAGAAAGCATCCATTGCCAGATTGAGAATGCACTTGATTGAACCTAGTGGCATGCACCATGTAACTGTGACGTCCCGGGTCCCAATCCAGCTCGGGACCCTTGTCCTACTTTTCTCTCTCTCTCTCTCTCTCTCTCTCTCTCTCTCTCTCTCTCTCTCTCTCTCTCTCTCTCTCTCTCTCTCTCTCTCTCTCTCTCTCTCTCTCTCTCTCTCTCTCTCTCTCTCTCTCGTAAGGGAAATGCTGCATTATACATTAGTCAGCACAATTTCGGCACACTGCCGGGAGGAGCCAGCCTCGAACCGGGAACCTTCCGATTCCCAGGTGACAGCCCTACCTCCTGAGCTAATGCCGCTAATACTCTATATCCCACTCCCATCCCCAGATTTCATTTTTAGTTGGCATCCTTCTTGTATTAAGCTAACTTGGAAGAGAAATGACAGAAAAGTTTACTTTCTGTTCTTACTACTTTGATGTTTTATGGAGCAAAAGAATGATAAGAACATTGAACATAACAGCTATTTGGTCATCCTGATCGGTTGGTCAAAAATTGAAAATGAAATTTCTTTAGTTTAAAAAGAAAGCACGTAAAAAGTTCATTTTTCAAGATTTCATCCATAACTGTAATCTACAGTATGCTGATGTAATTCAGTACTATCACATTTCTACCCAATTTCAACCAATCATATCACAACATGACAGCTGTCAATCAATCTTCATTGCAAGAAGAAAATTCTGAGCAGGCAAGATGGCTGCCTAGTGCCTACATGGGCAGACTTTTCTAGTCCATAAATGTTAATATATTTGGCCGATAAGTATGTAACATACAAAATAAAACTAACGGTAATGTCTTTATTTAATGTAGAATGCAAAGGACATGTAACTGGCTCGTTAAACTCGCAATCCAGGATTACCTCTTTACCGCGGCTAGTCGACGCGCCAAGCCGGCAGGCAGCAAAATAAACCTGAAAAGTTACTTTTAGCCAGTTAATACATATGCGTGTTTATTAATAGTTATGAGTACACATTTATATTAATAAAAGGGGGAACAGTGACTAGTTACTAATTGATGAGTACAAGTGTCTGTTCCAACAAACTGCTTCTAACAAGTTTCAAATAATATATTTTGTTGCTAATGACTATAAAATCGGCACTTGGCTTCATTTTATTTGACCTCTAGTGATATGAAGAGAGTGAATGTTTGAACAGCTTGCCATACAGCTGAAATGAAAAGATTATTATCTCGCCAACATGTTACGGCAACACCTTCAACAGACTGAACTGACAGCTTGCCATACTCAGCAGGCCATTTCATGAGAATCTCTCGTATCAACAGCTAGCACACTGCCATTGAGGGTTTACATTTGATTCATTTAACAACAAAAAAAACCTTTATTAATGTACTGAAACTACCCCCTGTGGCTGAAAATGGAGGCCAGCTCTACTGCCAACACCTATCTGCCAGCCATCTTATTTTCTAAGCTAGAGAGGCCGGGGACTTTTCAGGATTTGGGTTTTGTTGTGAGAAACTCCCTCAGAATTCTAGACCAAGTTAGGAAAGTTTCGAGTCCACCAGATGTTTCCGTCCACACTCACTGGAGTGAGAAGGGTCTGGCTTCCATCAAAGACCTATACATATATGGTCATTTTGCATCCTTTGATCTACTGAAAAGGATGTTTGAGTCGCTTCCTGCCTATGGTCTGCAACTAGGAGGGCTGCAAAAGACTGATGCAAAGAAATTGGCAAAATATTGATGAGTCTCAGGCTCAGCCAATATAGGCAGGCTTTCCATCTGGAGAAGACGATGCTCTGCATTTATTGGATATTAAGCTATCATTGGGTTAGGGACTCTATGGGTTAGGCTACACTTTTTTCCTGTGTCTACAATCACATGCATCCACTGTCTGATTTTATCATACTGTACTGCAGTGTAACCTTCTTCCAAAATATCTGGATCTCTCATAACTTGCCCTACTTTTGGATCCAAATAAAAGTATTTGTGTGTGTGTGTGTGTGTGTGTGTGTGTGTGTGTGTGTGTGTGTGTGTGTGTGTGTGTGTGTGTGCGCGCGTGTGCGCGCGTGCGCACGTGCGTGTGTCCCAAATACTGCTGTGATGTCATATCTGTATGTGTGGATAAGAAAGTTGGAAGTACTTATAAGTCTTCTCATATAACATAGTACAGCAGCCCGGGCTTGTTTGAGTTGTTGGACAGACGTTGGCCTACAGTACAGCCTCCTGCTCAGATAGAATTGATACTTGTTAAGTCAGCAATGGAGCCAAACAGATGCATGTCTGGAGACTGAGAGCCCACAGCTAGCTGGGCAGTGTGCTCTCACCTGCAGCTGGGGAAAAGAATCTCCTTCATGATATCCCTGTGAAGCATCTCATGAAAACTTGATCAGTGTGTTTGAACATTGATCCGATTTTCAGTAATAGCCTCGAGGCTGGACTCTCCTCTTGAAGTGACTAGAAAACCCCAACTCTCAAACACGTAGAGACAGTGATACAAGAATGTCCGTAAGACACGAGTGGGGAAAAAACTACTCAGCTAACTTTTTCCGCTTCCCTAACAAACAAACAGCTTTGCTTCCTCATCTCCTTTATTTGATTTTATTTATGTATTTGGGGGGGAAGGGCTTTTAAGACTCATTGAACAGAGACTCTGATTTGCAAAGGTTCAATCAAAACGTTTGAACTTGGATCTCATTGTGGCCTATGGGTGTCTGCTGGTGAGCTAGTAAACTCCTACTCTAAATGCCACATGGGAAACCGGTAGAGGCTTTATTGGGCAAAATCAGAGAAATCACAACAAAAACCATGTCTCATACCATTTTCACAAATAATCTGGTGTCAGAATTTGTGTTACACCGAGTAAAATTGTGTCCAATATTATGTCTGTGGTGTGGAATCATGCTGTGGGATTGTATACAGTGTGTCCAATGGAGACAATGATTTTGCAGAAAGTCCTGAACTAAATGTACGTGAATAAACGTAATGGAAAATCTTTGATCTTTTTCAAACGCTGCTTTGCCTCGCTCATACGTAGGTGAGTGGGTGTCTGGCCTCGCACGGATGTACGTGCGTACGTACTGTACGTATCATTTGCTACTGCGTCTCGTTAATTAAAATGTCTGCCGCTGATTGCTTTGCTAACCGTTGGGACTCTGCCGCTCTTTGTTGGCAGATTGATTTGGAATTTGTCACTATTGCTATCCATTTGGTGGAAATAAAAGCTGTTGACATATTCCAGGTTAGGCACAGTGGTAGCTTGTCTAAACAGGTGCGATGATTCATTTTGCCACACCGTCTCTCTGCGGTGCTGCTTGCATGGAGACTCTCCCACTGTGACTGTTTAATTAGTCACCAATGTCTGTGTCAGTGTTTGAGCGGCGGGCTGCTCCGCTCCCTCGGCGACAGAGTGTTGCCAAAGAAACGCATCCACAGTAAGCACAGATACACTGATGCCGAGGGGCGGCTCCAAGAGTTCAGGGGGGTGATTGAATAGTTTACAGCTCGCCTCTCTTTTCCCCTTTTCTGTTGGGAAATATGGTATCATTTCTGTCTGCTTGGCTTTTCCTTTGGCATAAATCTGAAATGAGTAATGGTACACAGTGGCTCTGTCTTGCCTCCAAACTATTGGGTGCACTGTGAATATAAAAAGGATTGATCAAAGGCTTTATTAGACACATAGCACCATGCTAACAGCGTCACTAAAAATTCTTTATATTCTTTGTGTCTGACATCTCCAGACTGCCGAATGTCCTTGATTTTCTTCCTTCTGTTGCTCTTGTTAAGATTCTTCTTCTTCGGCCTGCAGACTTTTTCTTTTAGTTGTTCAGAGAAAAAAGGTCTGTTCTGGCTGGGGGTTTGGGTGGATCAGGGTTCTGATCTGACTCACAAAATGTGCATATCATAGCAGACTGGAGTATTGGTGCACTCTCTGAGTGCACTTCTAGTTTAATTTGTAATCAATGATTCGTTAAATGGCCTATTTCAGACACCTCCTCACTTTTAGTTTCTGCTTTCTGTCTGGTGCTGATGGACAGCTCCTTTTATCTGTAAAATAAAAAGTGCTCTGAGAACGCATTATTTGGCCTCCGTACTGTTTACGGTCGGATGTGGGCCACAAGCATTTTTGAGATTTTCAAGTGTGCCATGAGTCGGAAAAGGTTGGCAACCGCTGTCCTAGACCATCCAAACATCACTTAGCTACCTGTTTGAAAGGCATCTCAAAGTGCACCAGACCCCAGCTGGTCATACTGCATAGCACCACCATCATGGCTTAATTAATGTTTCAAATGACATTATGTCAGACTCAGGCACTAATTCACCTACAGCTGCAGAACTCTCACCAAACTGAGCTTTTCCAAAATGATGAAGCAAAAGCTTCTAATCTGTCAATACTTTGCTCCATGGGACTGGACCCCACTAATGGACAAAATCTATGACTCAAGCATGTATACATTTAAGCATGTATTGTGCAACCGATTCTACTTTATTGAAACCTCAACTCAGACTCCAAGGAAAACCCAACTCAAGGTGTTCTGTGCAAACAGCCCCTGGGCTTATTGTTGTATGGAAGTGCGCTTGTTATAATTCGGCCGGCATCCTTGTCGGGCGGGGTTGGCTGTTTAAGCAACGTGATTGGCCGGATGGTCCAACCCCACCCCGCTGGGAAACGAGAGGCTGTCTCACAAAGCGACACCTTTCTAGTTCAAAGTAAGCATCCCTCTAAGCATCCCTGACTCAGCTGAATTTGTCTTGCTGTGACCACGGTCCCGTGGTAAAAAGGCTTCCGAAAAATAAGTGAGCGCAAAGTCAAGTTCATGATTGCTCGTTCTTTATTTTCTTCTTATTTGTACTTGGCCAATTCCCCCTGCTGTCCCGGTCGTTCCTCCACCACCTCTTCTAATCAGGGGAGAGTTGTATACTAGCACATGCTTCCTCCGATACATGTGCAGTCACCAGCCACTTCTTTTCACCTGACAGTGAGGAGATTCACCGGCAGGACATAGCACATGGGAGGATCACACTATTCGCCCCAGTTCCCCTCACCCTCGAACAGGCCAGACCGACCAGATGAGGCACTACTACCAGGACTCATACCCCACTCGCTTCCCACCCGCAGACACGGCCAATTGTGTCTGTAGGAACGTCTAACCAAGCCGGAACTACCGCTGCCGGGAATTGAACCCGAGTCTCCAAGGGGTTAGACGTGTGCTTTTACTTCTACACTACCCAGACGCCCATGACTGCAAGTTCTACCGGACAGCCACACTTATCATTTAAAAATAACCAACCTCTGATGAAAGGATTTAAAAAATGAGAGGGCTGAATGCAAAGCTGGGGGTCCCGTGATGTCACTCTGTCTATGTAGCAATTGTGATGTCACCAGTGATGTCATCAGGGATGTCACTCGAGCAATTGTGCAGCACAGAACGGATGGTGAGAACATGGGTTCACTCACAATTTGTTGTTTAACTTGATTTGAACTGCACTAGTTTACTTTTTAAGTCTTTGATATTTTGTATCTCTTGTCTATACTTCACTTTTCTTCCCTATTACTTTTTTCTTTAACCTTTTCTGTATTTTTAGCTGCAGCCAGCATAGCTGGGCAGCAGCCCTATACTGTAAGTCACTCTGTTGGTCACCGGTCCACAAAATCACAAACATACACACACACACATACCTGTGCTCCTTATCAGTGACATCGCGTGAGCGATGATCACAGATGCTCAAGTGATGACATCATCACTGATGATGTCATCACTGATATTGCCCACAGCTATTGTGAATTTGCGCTTGTTATTACTCTGTAAAGCATATTGAATTGCCCCAGTGTATGAAATGCCTAAGCCTTGCCTTGCCTAATGACCGCTTGCGGCTATATACTGTATATATATTTTTTTGTTTTTCTTCAGTCCGCTAAAACTCAGAAGATTCCTGTCATGCAGCTCAGCTCATGCCCACTGGCAGTCGCTATCTCCTCAGAATTCCAAATTATGCACAGCCAATATTCAGAAACGATGAACTACACAGAGTGAGTCATTGATCAGAGTGCTGAACTGACTTTATTTATTTTATTTTTATTTTTTTCCACTGGAGGCAAGATTTCTCAATTGGGGATGATTCATTTGAATGTACAATCTTGGGGTTGCAGTGGGATGTTTATGATCTGAATTTGAGACATTTGAGACAAGTCATTGATCAAGAGGTTTTGCAGTACTGACTCTACATGCATATTCAAAATAGCTCAGAGCCCATGCAGAAACGCTAGTATACTAGTTCAAAGACACAAGTTTCTAGCAGTATAGTGACTTCTCTCCTTGCTGTAGTGCCACCCTCAGGTTCACTGTAGCTGCAACACGGTCAGCCTTAAGCTTTGATTATACAGTAACACTCTTACCTTGACAAAGCTTCCAGCTAAAGGTCTAAAGTGTTTGTGTACTGTCAAGTTGTTTTCCTGCTCATATCTAAATACCACATTATCTCCTTTAAAATAGATTCCGATTATTTAACGTGATTACTCATTGACTTTGGCAACATCATGCATTAATTGAACTTGAAAGAATATACATGTTTAATACTGGATTTCTTTTAAATTTAAATATAATTGAACTGAAAAACAAAGAAATACATGAAAATAAACATGAAGATAAATAGGCTAACTAAAATAAATAATTGATTTTAAACAATTATCGTTTTATCTCGATTATCTTGTTTTCATAATTGTAGGAAGCAAAAACTGTAATTGAGATTAAAAATTGATTAATTGCTCTAATATTAAGTCAACCTTGATTGTGAGAAATGATCGCATATAATCACCAAGAGACCGCTGCTGCCCTCATATCTCACTTCTAAACAGTGTAAACCTGAATATTCAATAATCTCCTCAAGCTGTGCGATGGTCTCTTTTTAACATCATTAGTCTTCTCTGGTCATCTCACTCCTATCACCTTTCTTTCCTTCTTCACGCTCTCTCTGTCTTTGTGTGTGTGTGTGTGTGTGTGTGTGTGTGTGTGTGTGTGTCTTTCTCTCTCTCTCTCCCTCTCCCAGGTCTACCTCCCCTGCAGAACAGCTATTGTCCTGGCCAACGAGGAGATAGATTACTGTTATTAGAGGATGATTGTCTCCACAGAGACCAGGATCGGGAATGGATTCCAACCTCAAACTGAGTGTTAACAATCGCCTTCATCTTTATGTGTCAACCTTCCACACCCAAACTTTGTGTTAAATGGAAAGTCATTGTGAGCTATCGATGTGTTTTCAAACACCATCTGCAACCTTAGAAGCTGTGTAACCCCTTTCAATACAGATTGGTCCATTTGGGAAGAGTCCAACCTAGTCAGCAGCTACAGTAGTTCCTAAAACTGCAACCCCTGCCGAGTCCATCCACCACTAGCCAGCGGCCATTTATAGCTCTGCTGAATGTGGCATGTCATCTGAAACGCTGATTTCTACGTGATAAGGCTTAGGAAAAGATATCTGAATTTTAAACTGCTATTTATCTTGAAATATATTTTACTTTGAATTTTTATGATTGATTGTATTTAAAATACTGATAATGCTGTTATTACCAGCACTGCACTTGAAAATCAAAAACGTCCAGGTATGTCATCACTGGTACTCCATAATGTGCATTCATGTTGTGGGATATTGTAATTATAAAAATGTAATTTGCACAAAATAATAAGCTGCTTTGAATTATTATACTATAATGGATATCTAATACAGTTGTGGTGTAATGTTTGAATTTATGCAGCTACTGGGAGCATTTATGTAGTTATTCATGGTCCACTTATTAAGCCAGTATTTTGCAGCTAACACAATGTGTGATAAAATCACCTTTTTTGGTTTGTTCACAGTGTGTTGCATATGCACAGTGCAGTAGTTACAATTTTAGCTGAATGACACAGATGATTAACAGCCTTTTTTTGCCCAATTTGGTCTTTATTGTCTATTCCTCTGTGCAAAAAGTAATGTGCAGCTTTCTCACGGGTCACATAAAAAAGGTGCCATGAAGTTCATTGCAATTGTACAAACGGAGGTGGATACCTTGAGATTTCAGAGACATCATTCTGTCTGCGAGAAGATAGTTTGTGGAGGTGGGATGGATATCTGCCTTTTTTACCATCACGACTCTCACAGCTGATCATTTAAAGCAGTGATTCTCAACCTTTTTCATATCAAGGACCCCTCATTTAGTACACATTAGGGCCATTCAATGAGATTTTGTCTCTCTGACCCAAATGTGAGAATATTTTTGTTAGATTTTTCCAGAATATCTGTATTGAGAGAGATAAGAGTGAAACACAAGTGATCTTCTGCATTCTCTAATTGTGTTAACTTCTTGTAAATTAAATACCGTAATTGTGAAGTTTAACTTCATATTGTTGGGGAACACCTGGAAGCCACTGAAGGACCCCTAGTGGTCCCCGGACCCCACATTGAGAACTACTGATGGTAAGATATTATTAATATTCACAGAACTGTATGACTCACATATGTATACACCAACATCATTAGGTATAACATTCCCTTGGGATTATTATACGATTGCGCACATACAGCCTAAATTCACACAGCCAACATAGCCAACATAACGTGCCTGCCTCTATCGATTATCTTTGCCTTGCCGTGAGTTTTGTCTCAACAAACTGTGATCACACATCTCATCTTGCCCAGTTTGAAGCTGCATTGCTTACCCGCTGTTACCCAGAGCTGCTTTGTGAGGTTATTGAGTAACTAAAATGGAGAACTACCTAGGAGTTTGAGCGATGGTAGGTCAACAATATCTTGCGACTGCTGAGCTCGCTCACTCAAAATGGTACAGGTCATTCAAACGGTCTTTCACATGTCTTTGGTTTCATCTTTTTTCAGGTGATATGTTGCAAATTACTGTAAGCCTTGATGTATTCTTGGTTTGCACCCTTCTCCATCCTTGTTGCTAATAGATGCTGTTTTTTTGTTCATACTTCTTATTGGACACTTTTCAGTATTCTGTTCACGTTTGTATCAAAGCAATATTGCTTTAAGTGAAAGACGAGCTGGTTTTAGGCATCCCACATAAAAGCTAATGCCATGATTTACTGCCGTGGATGCTGCAATTTTGTGGTGTAAACCTCCTGCATTAGAGAATCTTCTCAGCTATTTAAAGCAGTGTATTGTAGTAGCATATGGCATGTTTTGATCTATCTGCCTTCCCTGCAGCTAAAGAAAAAGCATCTATATTCAGGACCATCCACCATGTGTTTAACCAAATGAATCGTGAACACGTCATTTCTTTTGGTGGAACACCAAAGCATTAAAAAAATATTTTTTTCCACCTCTCGAAAAGCATATGAGAGGATCACTGCATACATTTCAGGCAAGCACAGTTCAGTTGTAAGTAAGAGGGTTTAATCATGCCTCTCATCTGACCCAATGTCATTGTCATTTTACCACTGTCAAAATGAATTGTCAGAATTTATTCTCAAAAGTAAAATAATGATGTCTGATACATATATTGTCACATATTTCTTTCATTATTACTATTGATAATAAAATGATGTATGTATTGTGTGTACTGTATGGATGCATATATATATATATATATATATATATATATATATACATGTATGTATATATATATATATATATATATATATATATATATATATATATATATATATATGAATGAACTGGATGTGCAGTCTATACTGATCCGATTCTGTATGGAAATGTAGGGACTTGAGCATCCTTGAGAGCATATTGTGTAGGTATACTCTTCCACCAAGTACATCATACAAAAATGTCTGATTCGTTCTAATTTTAAACGTGGTTTTCGAATGGAGCCTTACTGTCATTTTCATTCTCCAGTAGGATTGAGTCCCCACATAGGAGGCCACTCGAAGTCCTTAGAAGAGATTTCCGAGACACCAGAAACATTCTGTTTCATTCACATTCGGAGGCCTCAAGTGCATCTATTTTCGATATAAAAAGCGACATAAGAAAGGCTCCATAATAATGTTTGATAAAATCTTCTCCGGTCCGGTAAAAAGATATATGAATAAGAATAATGCATTTCTATTTTGAGAAAGTAAGCTTAATCCATTTCAGCAGATTCATTACAAAAATATTATAGTTTAATCTTTATATGAAGGGGTTATTACTAGTAATAACCCCTTATTATCCCGGCCCTTACTATTACTAGTAATAACCCTTTCATCATTATAAAATAATAGTTTTTATGGGGGTTTTGTGAGAATTTTCACCGGCAATTGAGGCAACTATTTAGCCTCATTGGAATGCTTTTAGTTGCCTCATGTTGCTTTTAAAACTCACAAAAGTTGCGGCAGACACATAGGCCTAGTGCTGATTTGCATTTGTGATCGTGATTTAGTTACTTCAAAGTTTGTGTCTTTTTGTGTGGGTTTTCTATGTTAACCCACTTATCGTGAACTCGTATAATCAGTTGGCTATTGGCTACACACATTTGTTACTGAGTGAGATTGAGTCTGGCATTGGATCTTTGTCGCATGTCATCTGCTTTTCTCTCCCCAATCTTTCCTGTTTCATCACTGTAAACAAACAACGAAAATAAATAAAGTAAACCATAAAGTAACGTAAAAAAAATATACCTCACTACCTGGCCTTAAAATGTACAGCATCGATTGTAAGTGTTGCACATAAGACCACCTCGAGAGCAACTTAGAATTCACAGTGTACATTCTGCGTATTAGTTTGTTTGCCCTTTTTAGTTTCTTATGGGCTCACAAGGAAATCCTATAATAAGAATGCCAAGCGAGTGAGTGAGCAGAATTGTTTTCAGTCTATGCCATTTTACGTGCGATCACGCTGAATCTTTCAGCAAGTGTAAAGAGCACCCCTGTGGATGACCTAACAGAGCCGGATTTTTGAATTCGGTAAATAGGGCTGACTAATGGGCAAAAATGACTCCACAGGTTCAGCACCATGGAAAGCTCCAGAGATCAGGAGCCCACAGGTGCTGCAGAGTGGAGGAGGCCACATGTGAGCAGGGTTATAATCAGCCAATTTTGGACTATGAAAATTCTCTAGGACATGTAGGCCAGCTCTGTGAGCGAGGCCTGACTAAATGGCCTGTCACACAGGGACAGGTATTCTGCTAGTACTACTGTGAATACATAGAGGGAAGATCCTGAGGATACAGTGTTGTCATAAACAAGGATTGGGATATGACATGCACAAAGAGGATGTTTTAAACCCATGAGACTGCATAAGTCAGAGAGGGATTTCACCATGCACATTGTTTACTAACTGGCTATGATGGCAGTTTTCTGCTGCTTGTGCTTTCCAGATAAATGCATACATAAGCTCAGTTGGACACTATTTGTATCATGTGTATTTGAAATGCTGTACATAGTTACTGTACACTTTTGAGGGTTCTGGAATTAATCTGGTACAAAAAAACATGCAGTGCAGATGATGGACAAGGTATGTGAGATTTCTGTAGGGACAAACAAGGTGAAAGGATCTTCCTGCCAAGAATTCCTCACCATGACCGAAATGATGAGCTTCCCTTCACCTTTGTCAGACGGCAGTTCCCAATCAGACTGGCTTTCTCAGTTACCATCAACAAAGGGCAAGGACCAGAGAATGACCGAGTTGGCATCTACCTACCTCAGCCAGTGTTTGCTTATGGCCAGCTCTACACAGCCTTCTCCAGGGGAAAGCAAGCCAGCAGTGTGAAAGTACTTATTGAAGGTAATGAGGAGCGAATAACAGACAACATCATCTATAAGGAGCTGCTTTAATGAAAGCAGCTGATCATTTCGCTGGTATAGGATACTGGAGGACTACATCATAAGCAGTCATACAGTCTAGTATGAAGCGAAGAGACTTGAATGGCAGATGACACAGGATGCCCCATTAAAGGGGTCAACACTGGATCCAATGCCATGATTTTCCCTGCAGCTGTGTGTCTTTCTGCATGATGTACTGTGCCACAGAGTTCAGGCACATAGAAAAACCATGACCTGGAAAACAAGTTTAAACAGCATGTACCACCCAGAGAATTTCTCTCAGGCAATTATCTCCAGCCCATATCCAGTTGTTATGATTTGCAAGATACACAAGAAAATGGAATAAAGTGAAAAGTGAAAATTGTACTTCTACCTCCTGCTGAGTCAGTTTCTCCAAGAAATATTGGAGAGGTTTGTTGTTTTTGTTTCCTCATTATTCATCCATACAGGGCACATGTTAAACAATTATGTAATGCCTGAGGAGACTGGAGGAAGTGTTTTGAGCACCTTGTCCTCTTTGATTTGGGCAGCAGGGAAAGACTAACCTTGCTTGCAAGATGGATAACCTCGCGAGATCAAAAGAGATTATTCTCTCGACTGGTTTAGTGAAACGTAATGTGGAGCTAAACCGTCCATCTGGCAGCGTCAGGTTAGGGAAAGACGGCCATTGGACATACTAACTACTGTATACGTTTCTGGGTTGAAGCAGAAAGACGGAGGTAGCTAAGGGTTTTCGGAGCTCCTCACCACTTCTCCCTTCACCTCTCCTTGGGTACCTTAATGTACTGTATCTCCTCTCCTCCAAGTAAATTCTTGGTTGTCAATCTGGGCACGAGAGCACACCTTCACATCAACAAAGCTTTGCATGCATGTGGCATTGTGAGAGCAAAATGATTGATTAGCAGCAACAACAGCATCTACAGTGAGAATGTAAGAGAACAGAGAATTCCCGCACACTATCCTTTTACTTGAAATAAACCTTATTATTGATGCATATCTGCTCCTAGACCTTCATCAGGTAAAAAAAAAAGTGTTTAACTTGAGAGCTATATTATTCAATGTTTGTATATAAATGTATGTAGTTACAGTCCCTTCCCTGTGGAATGTTCATAAGGGTGGATTGTGCCCTAATTGACTAAATGCATGTTCCTCAGTTTTACCTGATGAAGGTCTGGTCTGAAATGTATTTCTTCTGATTTATATAATAAAGTTTATGTTGTGTGCATGCGTGTGTGTCTTTCATGCACGCCCACGCCCCAGGTCGGATTGGGCTGAAAATGTGCATGGCGGTAGGTTATAATCGTGAAGGTCATGGGCAGGTTGTAAAGTCCTGGAAACCATATGGAAAGTCCTGGAAACCACCTAGTCTGGTATATAATAAAGTTTATTGCAAGTAAAATGACAATGTTCTGGAATTCTCTCTTCTCTTGCCTATGGACATTTCCTCCTACGCACCTGTCTACAAGAAACTGAAGGTGTGCATAATGAACCTTTACAGTCAAGAAGTGAGAGAATATAAAAATAACACACAGACAAATTGTGTTTTCAGCAGTATCATCTCTTGCATTTCTTCAGGTTGCATGACGTGTTATTGAGTCTGAAGATGTCATACTGCTGACAGCTCACTGATAATTTGGAAGAATGTGTTGAAATGTCCATATAATAGAAGGTCACTCTTGGATGTCATTTTCAACACATCTGTGTGTATGGGGGGGACACGTATTTGGAGTTGGAACATTGTAAGTGTTGAGTATGGAACTGTTTGAAGCTTTGTGCTCCACCTTCGTGCTCTAATTATTACTCTCCATCTTTGCTTTTGAAGACAGAGACCCTCTGGATGAAGTTTGATGATGTATTGACCTCCTGGGTGGGACTCATCGTATTGAACCTGATCCTATTTAATTATTATTATTTTTTTCCCGATTTTTTATCCCATTTTATCCCCCATTAGTGCTCATTTGATTTCTCAATCCTGGTTGCTACTCCATCCTCTGCCGATCTGGGGAGAGCCGAGACTGGCTCCATGCTTCCTCCGAGACATGGGCAGTCAGTCAGCCGCTTCTTTTCACCTGACAGAGGAAGCTTCACCGGTAGGACATAGCACGTGGGAGGTTCACGCTATTCCAACCAGTTCCCCTCCCTCTGAACAGGCGGCCTTAACGACCAGAGGAGGAACCACATTAGCAACCAGGATATTGCATGTTTTTGTGAAGGGGGTTCCTATATGAAGGAAACCCCCGGGAGGCACGGGGAGAACATGCAAACTCCACACAGAAAGGCCCTTTTGCCGACCCCACCCGGGCGGTGGGCACTCGAGGACATGCGGACGGGCACGCATTCCTTCAGCGTTCACCTCGTCCCCAGGTGGGAATCGAACCCACGACCTGCGAGCTGTGAGGCGATAGTGCTTACCACTGCACCACCGTTACCGTACCTCCTACCTGATCCTATTTAAAACAGCTAGTTTTATTTTTGAAATCTAGCAACGGACACCTTGTCCTATTGGACCAATGAGATGCTGTCCTCCTGAGCTTTGGCCTCCTGATTGGCTGAAGACTTGATTCCTTCGGCTTGGCTGGATAGAGCTAGATTTCATTGGCCTTGTGGAGTAGATGACTGGTAGGTCCTTTGATGTTAACATCAATGCCTCTGCACACCAGAGCAAGGCTTTAGGAAGTTGGAGTCTTGACCTCCTGGGTCAGACTAATTTGAATCTTTACTTTTTGGATCTTGGTACAAGGAGACTGTAAAGGTGATGTGCCTCAAGCATGTTGTCTTTGTGGAGTGCCCTGGCAAAGGTGTGGAGAAAGAGAGAGGGAACCGGGGTAAGATCTATGAATGTGCCGTGGTAGCTACTGTTGTCAGCCTCAGTAGGGAGCATTGCAGTGATATTCTTTAATGTATCTTTATGCAGAACACTGCAGTGTCCAGCATGCTCATCATCCCATCCTCCATGAACCCTCACTTACTCATCCCCACTCCCATAGTCCGACAGGAACTGCATTAGCTGTGGATCAACGCAAACCACTGGCTCACATTTATCAAGGCGGCTAAGCCCATGGGATGTGGATGAGTGAACCGAAAATCTAGACATATGTGCAGAGGGAGCGTAGACGCATTTCTCATGAGGTACTTCCTTCTCCAAGTCAAGAGCTGCATTTGTTCAGAATCACCTCAGAACACAGACTCTCATTTATCAAGGTGATCCAGGATTCCACAGGGTGAGCAGCAGTCAAGCATAAATCCAGATGTCAGATAAGGGAGGCCTACTTCTTGCCAATTACCTCCTAGTCGCATCAATGCGTGTAGTAGTCATAGTCAAAGCAAAGGAGGACATGAAGCAACCGGAATATCTGAAACTCAGCAGTTTGGGCCATGCTTGTTCGACTGGATGGTCCACGTGTTTCTTATAGCATTGTGCTTAAGAGTAGGCCTACTACTCAACAGCCACAGCACGTATGTGAGAGAGTAGAGCATAAAGACATCATTTCTCCACAGGGATTTTATGCAAAATTGCAAGCAAGACATAATCATCCCCACAGGCACATTTATGTGACTGTTTGCATGCTGAAAGAAATGAGAAATCCATGGAAAGATGTCAACAATACACAATTATGTAGGCTAGTATACAGTACTGATATAGAGCTTAATTTAAGATTAAGTTGTGACTATGTAGGCTAAATAAATCTTTCGTCAAACACTGGGATGCCTGTTACCTAGTCTGGGCACGCTTTACGCCGCTTTTGGCCATGGACAAAACGTAAACCATAGCAGGAAACAGGAAACAAGTGCGCCAAAAAAAATCATCTTTGTTGCTTAGGCCAGCTTCTGTATTGGCTTAAAATATGTGATATTGTGAATCTGCGATGTTTCTACAAGAACTTGTTCAAAAACTTTGTTCGGTACGTCCATTTCTTATTCAGTTTCCGCTGCTTGTTTCCTGTCTAGGCTCTAGGCCGGAAACAGGCCGAGTGACAAAATCCCTTGTAAACGGAGGGCTCTTTCTCGCCGAGAAGAGCCTGGTGACGCGAGGTTACAGGACAGGAGGAGTGGAGACAGCAAGGCCATGTGTTTGTAAACACTACCATCTGGTGGTGCCACGTCGTCTTTGCAACCAACGCTCCTCGCTCGGGCGGAGCTACAGACAGTGGGTGTGGGTGGGGAAAGCAGCGTGTCCTGCCCAACACACGCACCATCTGTCAGAAGTTACAGGCTGGTAAAAGAGCTTCATGAGGTGAATAAGGACTTGAGTCGCTGTGTTACTGAGCAGACCGCCATCCTCTATTGACGGAGGGTAAGAATGATATTTTGAGTTTTGATAATGAGCGTCTTTCTTTGCAGTATAACAAGTTGTTTCTCCACGAGTATTGCATTTATTAGTAGCCGTTCGTAGTGCAGGGAGGACGACTGATCGCAGTAGCGTAGTATCCGTTTCCCAGCCGTGTACAGTACACATAAGGAATCTGTGCACACATGGTCTGAAAGGAGGGATTCAGGAACCGATTCATGCTGATGCAATATAACTTGAGGCTATCGGAAAGAATTTGTTCTTCTTGGCAGTAGTATACTGAAGTGGCGGGGCGCAAACATCCCCACTGACGCAGTTAAGAGTTTGTAGTTTTTTTGAACGATATATTGCAATAGGTGGCTGCGCGGTGAGCATGGGGCGAAACATTGCCTTTTATAGTGCCACATAGCCTGCTTTAGTTTTGAGGTGCGTCATTGCCACTAGTAGCCTAGTGTAACTGTGTGTAACAGTGTAGCTTACTACACACTGTAATTAGCTTACATGAATAATTGATATGCTATCATAATCAATTAATAATCATCAGTACATTTAAGGTTACCATGGCTACCACAGTATATTATTAGACATGCTTCAAAATTGAAAAACAAACAAACCTGATTAATTATAGGCTACTCTGTCAATCAAATGGGCAACAAAATTATGATCAAGAAGATGGCAGTAACCCAAAATGTTGGCCATTAAACGTTATAGCTACTGTAGGCCTGTAGTACTTCTATTATTAGGCTGATCTTTAGGAATAACTTCAGTTAAATGCCAAAGAAACAAAATCCCAGTATATTTTATACCATTCCCATCATGTTCAATAAAGAAAGATTAGGTATCAGTAGCAAAGTTGACATAGGCATCTAGTACTAATAATTCAGGCTAAAAGAGACCAGCCTTACTTTCCCTCGGTTTTTTCAATATAGCCTACATCTGTATTTTTAGAGCAAAACCCATTTGAAAACAAAGAAAACAGATTCCCTCAGTCAACACACACCACCCAGTCCAAATCAAACAGGCTCCACTGACTTCCCTTCAACTAGTGACCTGTCAAACAGATTCACTGGGAATCTGGTCTCCAGTAGCTTTTTATGTTTTATTCCCAAGCATTACAAAAACCGACAGAATTCACAAACTCAAGCAACTTGGAAAAAATGGTCTCATAATTAAAAGCTGACCAGAGGATAAACATAAATATACATATTCAAAGGTTTTTAGATTTTGTTGTTGTTGTTCTTGTTGTGTAGAGCCTAATGTGGTGTAGCAGTGAAAACAGATCAGGTGGTCTTAGATGGGGACTGATGTTCCCCACTCCTGAATCGCTCACCCACTCTTGAGTGGCACGATTCAGAGAATAATACTACCCTCTCTTTAGCATCTAATTTAGTTTTGATTAGCAGGCATCATCCATCTTGCTTTCTCTCATGTGTCAAACGTTGAGCCTGCAATGATGCTTCTTCCTCGGTTGCAGTTATACAAAAACAAACACATTTCTAAAAACTGGTCTGAGAGGCATATTTAGTGAACAATGCATCATGGCCTTTTGCTAGTTGCAGAGTGGTTTGTGTTTTACCTGCCTGGCCTATGCTTTGCAGTATTGAAACAATGGTACGCTCAGCAGTACGCTGTGCCTCTGATGAGCTTTATTGTGAAAGGTTGGAAGTAGTTGCTAAACTGCTACATTTGTATTTTTATTTATTTATTTATTTATTTATTTATTTATTTATTTATTTATTTATTTATTTATTTATTTATTTATTTATTTATTTATTTGAGGGACAGTGCACATTAATTAACATAACTGTAAACATGCCAGTGTTAGCCAAATGGCACATTTTCAACCATTGTCCCTTGGCCAGAACTTAAGATAGCCATTAAAAACAAACACCAACAATAAAACACACAAACAAACAAACAAACAAACAAACAAACAAAATCTGAGTAAATACAACATGAAGCAAGCCAAAGCAATGGGCATCATGCAAGTTAAGACAAACCATGTACAGGCAGACAGATCAGCACAGACAGTTAAAGGTCCCATTCCGTGCAAAAGCTGTTTTTACTTGTAAATGCATATATACTGCTGTCAGCCCTCCCTGTAATGAGTGGTCACACGCTCAGAACTGCCACAGTTGGATTTGTCCCTATCCAGCGTCCCCCTGCAGTCTCCTCCAAGCCACACCCCCAAACGCTTCGTTTGCCCAGAGGGGAATTGGGACGTCACTAGCTTCCTCCTGCATACTGCGCGGGTCTCTCTCACACAAGCTACCTGCACCATTTAGTCTATAGCCACAAAATTAACACTTCTAGCTGGAGCGACGCCAACTGTACGTGATCCAGCAACTGCAGAGGTGCATTCGGTAAGTCTAGGCATTTTGAGATGTCCTCTTTAGCGTAGTACCGTTAAGTTAACGATAACTCGCAACCTAGCGTGCTGGTCCACAGACGCTAATCTGATTGGCCGCTGGGAGCCTGGGGCGGGCTCTCCCTCAGCGGCCAATGGGAACTGTTAGTTCTGAATATACTGTATTATAGAAACAGGCCATTCTTGGGAAGCGACGAGATGAGGAAGTGAGAACTCCGTCACAACAAACGGGGTTGCTATATTTTCGACAGATTAATCCAGAATCATGTTTTATGGACCAGAGACACACGTTTTTAAGAGGTTACAGCTGCACGAATTGGGACCTTTAAAACATGGCAACATTATGATCACATTAGAGAATACACTATAAAACCAAACATTGGGCTGATAAGTCTTTCTTTCAATAATAATTGAATATTGGCCATTCAGTGTTTCCCACTGCTGATATGTCTTGATGGATGTCACATTACTGCATCTTACTGTCAAATCTTCTGTGAAACCTCCCAAATCCTGCTATCCCAACTATCAATTTAATTAGCATTGGTTTTAATGAAGCGTTTGAGTCCCATATGATTTAAACTTTGTTTCAGAAGCCTTTCCACCGACCCTGTAGAATTCAACTGTGGGGAAAATGTTTTTTGGCATGAGAATGGTTACAATCATATAAAATATTGGTCCAAAATATCGACTTATTGACAGCTTCATCCACAAATATTGGCATTGATAGTATGGATATTTTGTGTTTGTGAAAGTGTCATTTCACTGGGTAAAGTTTAACAAGTGAGCTTTATTCACGAATGGCATGGCGATTAGTTCTATGACATGAAATGGCATGGCAACTAATTATATGGCATGGCAGCATGGCAACTAGTTCTTTGGCATAATGACTCCAGATGCCCTCCTCTCTCACCACAAGAAGAGAGGCATCTGCTCGGACTAGGATAGAGAATCCCCCCCGTAGGGGATTCTTCTGGAGTCAAGACGTTGGTGGTGGACTGGGGAGGTGGGTGGCGCGAAACACAGCTTCAGAGCATGGGATACGATCAGCCCAGGTACAGCGACCATGAGGTGAAGGATCAGGGAAAGAGGACGATGACGCGCTGAGTATGGCTATATGTACTGCCACGTCATAGCCTCGGCAGTGACGTCATTACCGACGTCATATTGGCATGTTGACAGGGGCTGATTGGCTATTGAGGATGGGGTGATGAGTCAGGAGGCACACGTCATAACGGACATCACACTTAAGGTGGGAGCTGATGCCTATTGTGATGTGAGGTAACGTGACTGGTCTTCATCTTGAAACTAGGTTGAGACCAACATTATTAGATTATTGACTGCAGTGACCACAGGTAAACATTGTGCATCTTAGCTTGTTGATACACTAGATATGTGCACTGATCAGTGTTCATGTTGTGTGCTCCATCTTCTCCTCTGAGTTCACACTCCAAATAAACAACTATTGTTAGGCTTCTGCCTGATTGGGGGAAACAAACAGGGCCACTTGCCACCTGTCACTGAATAAATAACAGAATAAATCTGACAGCTTGGCCAATTGCACACAAAATTGCATGACACATTCAAATGCCTGTTGCATTTTAAATATGCTAACTAAATGTGAATTGCATATTTCGTTTTTACTGTGAGGTTCAATATAGGCACAGTGCCAACCAGGGATGGGACTCTTAATCATTCTGAGACCCAGGACTGTTTCTGCAAATCAGGGACATCAGCCAAATTCTGAGCAGGTGCATAATTGTATAATGTAGAAAACAAGTTACTCTTCAATAGCAAAACACATCCACACACACTCACACACTTAAAAAAAAAAGATACAAGTCGTGTTCGGAATGGTTCACTCATTCCCTCACTCACTCACTATTCCCCATGTAGTGTTTATCATAGTGTACTACATATGGGGAACGATCAAATACGTTTTTCGAAGCACACTACCTCACTCTTCTCTCCTTTGGTAAACACGACCGCATTGCATTGTGGTACATGGGAGAAAATGTAGGGTACATTCAGTCTATGGTACATTCGTTGTTGACTAGAAATTGCAGTGCATTGTGGACTATAGTGAATCAAATTAACAGTTGAGAATTCGGACACTAGTAAAAAAATGGCGAACACCCTATTTCTGTAATAGGGAGTAGGGACTGGTTTTGAGCAGGGCTATAGTCTGCAGGAAACCAAACAGAAATCATGTGATAAGCTGTGATATAGATAGTGCAGTTGGTGTCAGTATGACATTGGCTTTGGATTGACCCTAAACTCTCTGACTACAAAACATGAGGCAGTGGAGCATGCAAGGTCATGTAAGCTGTGTTCAAGCTCTAACAAGGGTTCTGTTTCTCACAGCGCACCTGGCTTTATGGAGAGTTGTCAACAGCTCACTGTCTCTCCATGGTACTATTATTGGCTGTATCATGTGTTAAGCCCTGCATTTTTTTACTTATGCATTCTGAATATATGAATGCAATTAAGAATGGGGTTTAACTCTACGAGGAAGGAAATATATAAAAAAAACGTTAGAAATAAAGAAGGAAAAATTGTAAGAATTGGGTTTGGTGTGGGCTTTTGAAGACCAGTGCCGAACTGATATATTTGCAACTGATAGCTTGCGTCAATGTACAATATTTTTTAAATGGGATCATTTTCATGCAAACAACAACAACATTGTCATCTTATCAGGTTGGAAAACCATGTCAAGGTGGAAAACTATGCATACTTTCAAACATATGAGAGGTAGGGCATCCGGGTAGTGCAGCAGGAGATTCCCTGCCTACTGTTGCCTACCAATACGAGGGTTGCAGGTTCGAGTCCCCGTGTTACCTCCAGCTTGGTCGGGCGTCCATACCTGCACAATATGCCGTGTCTGTGGGTGTGAAGCCGGATTAAGGGTATGTGTCCTGGTTGCTGCACTAGTGCCTCCTCTGTTTGGTGGGGGCGCCTGTTCGGGGGGGTGACTGGGGGGAATAGTGTGATCCTCCCATGTGCTACATCCTGCCAGTGAAACTCCTCGCTGTCAGGGGAAAAGAAGCGGCTGGCGACTGCACATGTATCGGAGGAGGAAGCATGTGCTAGTCTACAACTTTCCTCAGATGGGCAGAGGGGGTGGAGCAACGACCGGCCACCCTAGCAGGGAATTGGCCAAATACAATTGGGGAGAAAATGGGGTGGGTGTGGACAACGCTGACTAGCCCATAGTTTGACGGTATGTACATCTCACACCCAACAACGTAGTACGTATGTACTAGAGGAACTACAGTCAAAGCTGTGATGGGTGGGTGGGTGTTGTTGTTTAGTGCTGCTGTGCTTCGTAGCTTAGCTTTTGTGGGTCAAGGTCAGCCGTGGCCCCGGAGTTCATAGGGCCAGACTCCAGGGAAAAGTCACATGACTCATTCAAGCTGTCTGTTCTTATGATGGCTCTCACATGGCACTTTGTTTGGTCCATGACCAGTTACATCGCAAGGGCACATGCAGGCTTTTAGTGCTGCTGCATAGATCCCCTTCACATGACAAGCAGTGCTGCTATCCACTTCTTTCAAATTCAGGCTGAAAGTGGAACGCAGGGAAAATGGTAGTGCAAAGGCAGCCAATAATTTGGTTCAAATTGATGCTTATTGTTTACAAAATTGTATGCTCAAGTCCTATTCGATGTGGGATGCTGTGTTTCCCCAGTCAAGGTGGTTCTGCATAGGGTTGGGTACCGAAACACAAATGGTACTTACTGGACCGAATTGCAATGCAGATTTAGATACCTCATTTCGGTGCCATGCCTGAGCTGCTGAGTGAAATATCTGCCCTCTGGTGCTCTGAAACCAGCGCTGCATGCACCTTTACTAACATATCGTTTGGAGCGTGCTGCTTGAAATCATAAAAAGAAAAGAAAAATCAGATTAAAATGTTAAAAAGTATCGATTTAGGCACCGGTGTTGTTTTAGCACCGGTATTGAAAAAAATACAAACGATACCCTAGTTCTACAGGTGTCTGGAACATCTGTCTGACTACTGTATGTCATGGATTGAATGTTATGCAGCACCATTTGAATTCAGCACACATGCAGGTCCAATATTTATGCTTGACTGAGTGTAAATCAGACTATTTTGAGGATATAATTTTCAAGTTACATAGAAAAGAATAAATTAAAATGTATTTTTTTGTATCAGCCAGATATTTCACAGTGTAGGCTAATGTAAGTCAATATTTGGCATTCATTGAGAAATATAAATAAACCAGATTCGCTAACATCCGAGCCCATTTGCTTATGACTTGAGGTGAAATTGATTTAAAGTTGCATTCAAATATACAGTATCTTTCTACACTGTCTGGAAGTCTGAAGTTGGAATAAATATGACTCTGCTGTGTGCCTTTTTCACAGAATTGTGTTGCTAGGGAACAGTTTGGAACCTTGCTCATGTCCTGTCAGTTATTGTACTAGTACTGCAACAGGAAGTCAGCTGGGGGAAATTTTGAATGTTTATGTTGTCACGTTGGAACTGTCTATAAACAAAACATAACGTTGCACCTACTAATACACATCTGGAGGAGCAACTGCATTTTGACTAAGCCTAAATACTAAAGCGCATGTGACTAACTGCCATTCCGAATTTACCCACCGCGCCCCCCTCGGTGTCACTGATGTGTCGAGTCAGCCGATTGGACAAGACAAGGGCAGGGCCATTCTCTGCCCACCCTCCTATTTTAGCTCTGCCACCGCGTGTCACATCATGAGAGCATGTGTGCACGCGATGCCCCTGTATTGAGTCCTGACCCATTGGCTGTTCCTGCCCCTTTCACCCTGGCTACAAAGTGACAAATGTTCTCCCATTGCACAACATCTAAGGGCGTTATTTTTCCATAGCCCACCTCTGTTCACTTTCCCCATTGACGTGGGCAGGAGACATGTTACTGCTAATGTTGCCATGTGGATTTAGTGCTGCAGGTGTCTGCAGGGCAATGGTGCGCACGTCAGCTCATCAAGGTTGTTTTGGCTTCGTATGCTACGTTTGTTTAAAGATCACTCAAATAACACTTTGTTTCAGCCAAGTGAAAATGTCTGGCTTCAACTACCCAGGTTATCATAACCTACGTAGACAGAATGCATCACTGTCAAACCTGGCACATAAAATACAGAATTTGATTTTGTCCTTGAATGTTGCCATCTTTGAGCGGTAAGCTGTATAGTATACAGTATACAGCTGTATAGTATACAGCTTACCGCTCAAAGATGGCATGTATACAGACCCAAAAACCTCTCTTCTCCATGTATTCACAAAGCAGCTCAGAGTGCTGACTCGGGATCAAGTTCCTCCTATCTATTTGATCTGTTTCGATGATCATTTGTACGATAGGGCTACTTCAAGATCAGCACCTCACCGACAAAGACAATGGGCTCTTGATTTGTATTCTTTGAGTTGATGAAAAACTCCTTTATTCCTACTGCTAGAGGAAGACAATTTAGAAGCAGGTCATCCTTTTATAATCAGATGTCTCTTACTCATGATTGATCACAGTTGTGGCTATACTGTAGTGAGTGCAGCCTGCCGGAGAGGGCCAGGCTTGTTGGGCCTGGGGGGGTTGAAGTAGAGAAACAGTGCGCATGTCTGTCGTCACAGCTGCTCTGAGTCCCCGGGCCATGTGATGTGTCACCAGTCTATTTGTGAGCCGCCAGGTGGATAGGTTGTGCTCTGAGGCGTCTGAATCGTGTCAATCTAGTTCACTTCTCTCCCAACTCTACTTCTATTTGTCTTCTTTAACGGGACTGGAAATGAGCCTACACTATGGAGAGAGTTGTTGAGTGGGATTTATAATTTCGACGGAGAGCAATTGTGTGCATCGGTGAAGAAAGAAGATCCATTTGTTTTGTGGACTGAGAGTTACAGTGTGAGTGCTTGAACTCAAACATTCCTCTTTTTCATTGAACGGCTGGGTCACATTGGCCACATTCACACTGTGTCACACTGTGTCACACTGTGTGACACTGTGTCACACTGTGTCACACTGTGTCACACTGTGTCACACTGTGTGACACTGTGTGACACAGGGTCACATTGGCCTGAACGTCATTGTTGAGTCGATCGATGGCTGTCACCGCGTGCTGTCATGTTTCAGCTGAGGAAGTGGATATTTGATCAGGCTACAGATTGATTATTTGCGTGTTTTTACAGCCTGCATGATATTGACAACATACCGTCACAATGTGATTATTTTTGACAGATATTGCAGTTGTGAAATGGCTGGCAACTAACATCCCTTTAAAATGCTGGATTCAAGTTTGCACTATGCTTTGAGACATTTTCAGTGACTATAAAGATTGTGTTTGGTTCTGAATCTGAATAATGTAGATTCTACATTATCAATGAATATCCTCTTGTTGCTGTATACCTGAATTCAGTCAGATGCTGCTTATTGTAGATTTTTGTCTCTTCGATTATGGGTGTAGAAAAAGGAATTTGAAATGTCCATTATTATTGCAGCTTTTGCAAAATCGATATTGCCTCCTTTCACATTACAATATAAATCGAAGATGTTCAATTGACTTATTTGGCATTATTTACCCTGTCAAACCTGAGGGCTCTTCTGAGGGGACCGATGTCAGCAACCATGTTATATCTCATGTGCACCCATCCATATTGGGGATAACCAGAGGACGAGTGTGTCTTCTGTGGCATCCCACTTTAATAGGGCTGAAGAAATAGGAGTCGGCGGCTTCATGTTTGAGTTGTCGTGAGCAGGGTGTATACTGTACAGTGTCCCCAGCCACCCACCCACTAACATTCTACCATAGGGAATATGCTGTTATCTCCCTTGTCTGTATCGTAACATCTTGATTTCTCACTTCTTTCAGTTGTCTGGATCTGTAGTGTACAGCAGTAACACATTGAGTTCTGACTTCTTTCAGTTGTCTGGATCTGTACAGCAGTAACATCTTGAGTTCTGACTTCTTTCAGTTGTCTGGATCTGTACAGCAGTAACATCTTGAGTTCTGACTTCTTTCAGTTTGCAAACGCTCTTCGTGTTTGTGATATCAAAGGGTTATCCACACATTAGAAACATTAAGGCGGACCACCACAATATACTTGTTCCCAGGACTATTAAAACCTACCTGTTTGTGCGTAGATGACCAAATGTAAGTAGAATGTGTCCGTTAAGTTTAACAACTATGCCATGTGGAAACTGTTAGCCTTCATGTTGCACACCCACTATTTTAATGAGAGCTTACTGAGAGCTAGCAAAAAAGATAAAGGAAGAAAAAAAAGTGTAGCACTGTTTTGTTTTTTTACGTTATGTTGTCTTTGACACAAAGTAGTCAAAGTACCCCCCGCCGGCCATTCTGCCTAGCCACCACACATACATTTGGATTGTGTGGGAAACACTGGGACATTATGACTTGTATTGACCTCTATCGGGAGCAGTTAGTACTTGCAACAACATGAACAGCTCCCTGGCAGTGTGCGGCACAGCAGCACTAACCTGCCATCACTTCTATCCCCTTGAACTATAGTGACCTGCAGAAACAATTGTTACATTGTCACAATAGAGCCAAACATCATCATCCATCACATCATTTGAGTTTTTGGCTTCAGAGTGAAATGTGTGTCTGGCACATAGACTGTATAATAAATAGGTCAAAGGATAAGTAATAAACCAACCCTACCAGCTCTCTGCAGATATGCTGTGGTCATTTTGTGCTATTGGGCAGTACAAATTCTACTAATTCCATTGTCCCTTTTAAGTACCGTAATGGTTTTGTTCTTTGTCACCCAAAGTTGTTTACTTGAATAATTATAATGCCTTGCTTCAATGTACAGTATTGTAGTTGTAGCATAAAGCACGTGAAAGCAAGCCCTGACATTCTTCTCTTGTTTTGGCAACAGGTGAGTTGTCCTCTCTAGTGCTTTGGGAGGCGAGTGACAGCCAGGATGATTCTGGCCACCCTGAAAGGCATCGGGAAGCAGCTTCTGCGGGTGAAGGTTGTGGACTGTAACACAGAGGAGTCCCGCCTGTCGCGATGTCTCAACACCTTCGACCTGGTGGCGTTGGGCGTGGGCAGCACGCTGGGCGCGGGCGTCTACGTGCTGGCCGGGGCCGTGGCCCGGGAGAATTCTGGCCCTGCCATCGTCCTCTGCTTCCTCATCGCCGCCCTGGCCTCGGTGCTGGCCGGTCTGTGCTATGCCGAGTTTGGAGCCCGCGTCCCCAAAACGGGCTCAGCTTACCTCTACAGCTATGTGACTGTGGGAGAACTCTGGGCCTTCATCACAGGCTGGAACCTCATCCTCTCTTATGTCATCGGTGAGACACTTCAAATTAGGGATGGGCAATATTAATCTGATGCTGCCCCCATCTGGCAGAGTCAGGTTAGGGCGATATGGCAAAAATATCAAATCATGATTTCTTGAATGGTGATACTGTTTGTTTTGTTTTTTGTTTTGTTTTTCTATGAAGTGCGCTAAATGTTCGTGTAAGTCAAAGCCACATGTGAGATGTCACAAGTCACTTTTATTAAAACAAGTCTGTGTTCAAAATAAAATGCAAAGACGGGGTTTCCTTCCCTGACTATTGGTGCTTTCACAAAATATTTACACGATGAGATTTTTGATAAATAATCATCAGTAATGTGGATATAATGACTAAGTGAGTAAAGGCAAATAATAGAACAGTCTGGTAAGTTCAGAAAAATGACATGACTTTACTGTTATGCAGCCTTTAACACCAGGAAAAGACAACATTTATATAACGATATTGAAAATCTAAGATTATGTCTACAGTAGTCTCATATCACAATATCGATACAGTAATATCGCTATATTGCCCAGCCCTACTTCAAATGAAGGAAGGAAAGGAGTGATTTACAACTGCTACGGCAAATATTATTGCATGATTTACATGGTTACTCTCTCCGCAACACAGGAACTTCTAGCGTGGCCAGAGCCTGGAGTGCAACATTTGATGAGCTGATTGGAGGGCACATTGAGGAATTCTGCAGGCACTACATGAACATGAATGCCCCAGGGGTGCTGGCAGAGTACCCAGACATATTTGCTGTCTTCATCATTATCATTCTGACAGGTCCAGCACAATCTTTCTTGTTTATCTCTCATACATTTTGATATAATCGGCTTAGTCTCTGAAGTTCTGGTTTCATCTTTCCCACTCTTGTTTCTCGTCGTCCTGCAGGACTACTTGCGTTCGGGGTGAAGGAGTCAGCCATGGTTAATAAAGTATTCACCTGCATCAATGTGCTGGTGCTGATGTTTGTGGTCGTCTCGGGCTTGGTGAAAGGAAGCCTTAAGAATTGGCATCTGAACCCTGAAGAAATCATCAACGCCACCGCCAACTCAAGCCTTAAGTGAGTGTCTGAAATGGAAAATTTGTTCCTCAAATTTACTATTATTACTGATAACCTGCTGTATTATTCTCTAAACCAGTGGTTCTCAAACTTGTCCCCGGACGCCACTTTGAGAACCACTGCTCTAAACGACTTTTGTCCTCCTTTTCCTACCAGTGGGACGGAGCCCTTCTTACCATCACATGAAAGTCTGGGTGTGGGCGGCTTCATGCCTTTTGGCTTCAGTGGAGTCCTCTCTGGTGCCGCCACCTGCTTTTACGCCTTCGTAGGGTTTGACTGCATCGCCACAACAGGTGAGAGGAAATACTGATTGTTTTCTCTGTGTATTTCTCTTTAACTGCTCTCTAATATGAACGCGTATGATCCTCTTCCTCTGACCTCTCTGTTTCCCCCTGCAGGAGAAGAAGTGAAGAATCCCCAGAGGGCCATTCCTATTGGGATTGTGTCCTCCCTCCTTATCTGCTTTGTGGCGTACTTTGGTGTGTCTGCGGCGCTCACTCTGATGATGCCTTACTACCTGCTGGACAAGAACAGCCCCCTGCCTGTGGCCTTCAAGTATGTGGGCTGGGAGGGAGCCACCTATGCCGTGGCCATTGGCTCTCTGTGTGCCTTGTCGACCAGGTAGGTCTCCCAGCTGCCTCTCAGCATGAGAGTAGCAGAAGACTTTTCCAAGTTCTTTACCTAATCGTTCAGCATGCATTTTCAGGAGTGAATGGTCCATGTACTGTACAGTGAATATATAACCTTATTTTATCTTCTCCTGGCTAATTCCATACTTCATCTAAAAGTGGATTTAACCAGAAGCCACATTCACATGGACAGTTTATTCAAGACTTGTGGACTTTAAAGTCTCTCCCAAAACGACAGTAGATACTCCATTCTGGAGATCTTCCATTGCAGTGAATGGGAGATTGACATTGTAGACACAGAGACAATACCCATTGTGATTTTAGATGTGGGCACATTATCCAGTTTACAGCATTTAGTTCTACAATGCATTCAATTTGCATGTGAAACCTCAAACACATTTTCTGTTAATCCAAAAGAAGAGATCATTCTTCATTTCATTGTCATAATTGGTTAGAAGTTTGGTTCACTGGTTTCTAGGGATAGAAGAAAGTTGTTAATGTACACAAATATTGATTCAACTGTCTATTAGGTATGGGCATTTTAAGTCATTTAAATGTTCGAGTACTCACATTAAACTATTATAGAGTACTCACAAAAAAATCTAACTTAAGAATAAGTCTGAAATGAATACCCAAGCGAAAATGCGGGTATGGGTCCGTGTCCAACTGGAAACACACAAGCGAAACCAAAGTTTGGCTAACGCTAAACAGCTAGTTTCGTAGGCTAATAGGCCTGTAAGAATATCTATTACTATCTAATGCTTTCACATTTATGTAAATTGCCAATTTACATAAACATCACTGTTATGCCTGCCTGGTCATCATTCTGCCTGTAACATTAGATCCTGTAACGATGCTTGCGCAGATCTATCATTTTTGCTAGCAGTTCTGTCCAAAAAGTGCAAAAACAAAAAACAATTTGAGTACTCTATACGAGGAATCAGCGTGATGTCACGACGACAACAAACACCTGACTTCCGGGGGACTCTGCGGGGTGTACGCGCAAATCCATGCACGTCCACCCATGTGTATACATGCTAGTTGCTAGCTGTTAGCAGTCAGCTAACATTAGTTGTGTGGCAATAAAATGCCGCTGAATGACCAGTTTGATATAACGGCCCACCAGCTGTGATATCTGTTGGCTAGTTGTTGATATTTATAACAATATTGTGGCTCTAAAATATCGTTTTTAGCTGTGCGGTGACACTGTCATGGCGGCGACTCTCGTTCCGCTCCTCTCTGCTGCGCTCTGCGCGTACTCGTTTCCCCCCCAGTGATGCTGTTTGTTTAGCAAAATGCTGATCGGCTGATCCCTCGGATATACGTTGAACCATTGAACAAATACTGACATCTAAATATCCCTACTGTCTATAATCATCAAACTAATTTAAACTGTATTTTAGCGTGCTTTTTTGCTTCTCGGGTGTGAATCTTATTTCTCCTGATAACCTGTCCCCTGGTATATTTCTAACGGCGTGCATTCACTTGCACGGCATGGTTTTCTGTCTCTCCCCTACTAGCTTACTAGGCGCCATGTTCCCAATGCCCAGAGTGATCTGGGCCATGGCGGAGGACGGCCTGCTCTTCAAAAGTTTGGCTAAAATCAGCTCACGAACCAAAACTCCCCTAACAGCTACAGTAACATCAGGCGTTGTGGCAGGTGAGGTCACCGACCTAAACCCACTAACTGGTTGACTTTCCTCTCAGAACCCTACAGGATGCTCTTGCCACACAGGGCCTCAACACACAGTGAGCCCTCAGCCGCCAATCAAAACCAATAGGGACTGGTATGAAAATGTCATATCATGTTATAGTGACCACAATCATCAGTATTATCGCGGTATTGTTAAAAACTACTGATACACTCGCTGAAATCATTTCACCAAAGCTGCGCGCCTGCATCTGGAAGACTGTTGCTAACTTCGCTTGATGATGAACAGTATTGAACGTGTTTTTCAAAGCACAGTAATCACAGTAACACAGCAATCATGGTTTTATTGATCATTAAAATTTGAAAGGGTGATACTAAGCATCAGGAATTTTATCACGGGTTATCATTAAACCAATGTCCTAATATGGACACATGCGTTGTAGCCCTGCGAATTCAATTATTTTCACTCCCCTCTGGTCCATTGAGATGTTGGGCTGAGAAGGGCATCAGTTCAGGCCTTGTGTGAAGCCAGAGTTCACCAGCATTCTATTGAAAGTGATGAATCTCTGCCTCCCCCTCCTCCTCCATTCACCCTCGGCCTAGTCTCCTTGGCTCCATGTTTCCACTGCCGCGCATTGTCTATGCTATGGCTCGCGATGGCCTGCTCTTCTCGTTTCTGGCGCGTGTCAGCGAGAGGAAGACGCCCATCATCTCCACCGTGGTGGCAGGTTTGATGTCTGGTAGGTGGTTGAGAAATGGCCGATAGCAACAGTGCCCACTTGTGGAAGGAGGATGGTGGCAATGTCACATTGGATTGTAAATACTGTAAATGGAGCTGGACAGTAGCAGTCTGAAAATTGTTTGTTTTGTTACAGAGTGAATTATGAAATTGATACAATATTGTCATATTGCCATATTGCTGACGTTGTGTATTTTTCTGCAGCGGTCATGGCCTTCCTGTTTGACCTGAAGGACCTAGTGGACCTGATGTCCATCGGCACGCTGCTGGCCTACACGCTGGTGGCTGCCTGTGTGCTGGTCCTCAGGTACTGGAGTCTCCCACCACTCACTCTCTTTATCTGACCTAAGGCTGAGGACACACTAGAGGGTTATCAAGCAGATTGACACTTAACACTTTTTTTGGTCCATCTTGACAATTCAAAAGGGAATCGCTGATTAGGGACTTGGTCAGTCCAGATGATCTGTTTTACAGATTAACCATACTGCTCGACTCGCACACTAAGCCGCCCTGATCAGATCAAACATGTTTGATATTTGCAACTCCACTTCTGGAAGGATCCTGAAGTGTGTGGGGATGAAATATTCAGTCATGACATAGTGGATTACACCTATAGCCACGAGAGTCACATTTACAGGTGAGGTGGAAGAGTTCTATTCAAAAGATATATGAATGATAACCTCAATGTCTAGTGTGAGCATTTCAGGATTTTAAATGTCTTCTAGTTTGTCCCCAGCCTTACTGCACAGCAACCCTAACAGTCCTGGGCCAGTGTCTTTGTCTGGTGTTGACTGTCAGTGTTGTGGTCTGAAGGTACCAGCCGGAGCAGCCCAGCATGGCCTATGAGATGGCCAACACGCTGGACGAAGCAGAAATCGCGGAGCCCTTTAACGAAGGAACGGTCAGCTTCCTGCCAGAGCCGGACGATGAGCTCAGCATCAAGAACCTTCTTTCCCCTCAAAACACAGAGCCTTCCCCGCTGTCCGGTTTCACCGTCAACATCTGTACCAGCACACTTGGTGAGACACACATACTTTAGGATATACTGAATGAAAATGCATTACCTATGCTGAAGAATTGAGCCGCTTATCGGAGCAGCGTGTTATCTGATTGGCCTTCTCTTTACTCTGCCTCTTTCCCCTCCAGGTGTTTTGGTCTGTGTCTTCTGTGTTGTTGCTGTTCATGGAGGATTTGCACCCTGGTCACTGTCCCTCCTCAGTATCATCATGGTCATCTGTCTGCTCATCACCTTTATTATATGGAAACAGCCAGAGAGCAAGGCCAAGCTTCACTTCAAGGTCGAGATTTGTTCTGCTTTTTCACACAGGCTTCTGCTGTAGTGATGATATGGATGTTGTCAGGATGTGGGAATTGCATTGACTCAATCACTCATTTGTCGCCCTGAGAGTTTCACAAAAGGACAGAGAAGAGCCTGCAATTTTATTACTGTAGTCTGAAGGCTGTCAAATAAAATGAACAAAACAAACAACAAGCAATCAGCTAAACGGGACACTGCAAACCCAATTAACAACACCCATAGCTTGGCATGGTCAACCAATCAAAACTGAGAAAATATACTGGGCTCACAGCAAACTGACAGCAGTATGGCAGTATAATGAGAGCAAAACAAGTTATCTGGTAAAGTTGATAAAAAAAATAGTTAAAAAATTAGGTCTGTCGCCCAATTTAGGAGCTCTGATGGTAAATTTGGTGTGGAACTGCTGGAAATGTGTTGATAAGCTCGCACTGCAGTATGTCCTCATGAAGTATTGGCAAATTGTCCTTGATTTATTTGCTCACTTTGGTTTTCAGTTTTGTGCATGATTGATTTGTAGCTGTGATTTTGAGACATTTGAGACATTTACCTTCCACAATCCACATTCAACCATTATTTATGGTCCCCCAGTCAGCAGGCACAAAGTAAAATATCTCAGGAATCAATATTCCTGATGTGTGAGGTTGTAATTTCACAACTCATTAAATGCATCTCTCCTCACAGGTTCCCCTCCTGCCCTTCCTCCCTGTCGCCAGCATGTTTATCAATGTCTATCTGATGGTGCAGCTGGACAGAGGCACCTGGATGCGCTTTGCCATCTGGATGGCCATAGGTACATTTAAGTTTTAACTAACAATACCAAAAAGCTAGAAAGTCTGAGCTCAATTTAGTTTAATTTTTAGTCATTCCGAAATGATAATGCATAATGTTTGGTTATACCGTAATAAGATTAGGTTGTGAAGGGAAATTCATGTCTTTACATTAATGTTTCTACACCATTTCTAGGTTTTATTATCTACTTTAGCTACGGTTTTCGCAACAGTGCAGAGGCAGCGTTGACCAGGTCCAGTCCTGACAGTTACAAACCAGTCTGCACACTCGGTGGACAGCCCATGGCCATCGAGAAAGAGGCCTTCCTGCACAACGGACTGAGTGCCACAGGAGACGAGGAGGATGACGACGATTCCTAAGGAAACACGAGGTTCAGTAATCCTCTCTGGGTCTCTTCTGAACAGCTCAGCATTCGCACCTATTAGATTATCACAAATGGCTATACATCCAGGAGACTGTGGCACTCCTCCAACCAGAGAAATCAGTTTCCTCACCAATGCCAGAAATGATGATTTAAAAATGCAATAACACAAATCTCTGCAATAACCCTGAAAAACAGCTGTCTAGCTAAAAGTCATATTGTGTGTTTTGCACTTTGATGTGATCAAAGCACCACTTAATGATAGGCAAGTTACAAAATAGTCGTTTTAACAACATATTATCCTGAAATATCTATTATACAATCAATCAATTTTTAGTTAGATTCCACTTTCACTTTCATTCAAAGTGTATCAATATGAGCCTCATTCGTCCTTTTTTGTACGCTTTCATCTTAAAATCTTTTCTTTTATGTTCATGAAAATGCTAGCTTGTTGAGCATGTTCAAATGTCAGATCTTTTCTTTCTGCTGAAACTTTTGATGCTAAGAGGTACCCAGAATTGAAAACCTCTGCTTTTAGTTTAAAAAAAAAGCTGTTTGCAAAAGACACATTATGAATCTCAAAAGCATTTTTATTTTAGTTTATTTTTAAATTAACGAGGCTCATCATTTCCTTCGAAAATATACCCCAACAGCCGGGGGAGACAGTGCTGGTTACTGTGTCCAAATCCATGGGAGATTATTCTCTAAACTTCACTCCGATTTTCAGCATTATAATGAATTGACAAGAACTGAATAACTTTTACCTCAGTTGCTCAGGTGCTCATGTCAGAAAGATGATCGTTCTCAAACACAGTGGGAAATGTTAACATTATCTGCCTTTTGTGATACTGTTGCATCTCTTTAGTGTACAGTACATTAACAGTATATGTAACTCAGGCATGGTGCTGTAAGGTACGTTAACTTAGGCAGTATTTCTCTGTGTAAGAGAGTTGATGGTATCTATTTGGATTTGTCTTGTAGCCAACTGAGGATTTCCTCATCACACACTTGATTATTAGAGATCAAATGCACTATAATCTCATACCGGGAGTTTCTGTCAGAGTGCCTTTCACCAGTGACATCACCAGTGCCTATTTCCTAATCAATGTCAACCCCATAGAGGTGTGATATTCTCATATCACTGACTGGTATTGCCAAACATAGATTTCCTGTATATATTCAGTTAGCATTTTCATTCATACTTTTAGTATGCATACCTCCATACAGGATATGGTATTGGTTTCCATAGTGATGAGACTCATTCTCTTTCAATTGGTAATTTTGTCAGTCAGTATATAATGATATTGATATGTAAATGAAAATTGATGGTACGAACAGATTCCAGGGCAGCTAAAATCAGAAAGTGACACATCGAGGTGTCCGTGTTGAACAGGCTGAAAATGCACAATGGTGAAATTGCCCTTTAACGAGTCCCTTTTGTTTGGTTCAAAACACTATGGTATATATATATGTTTCGTTTTTTGCTATGTATGTTTTGCTTTGAATGCAGCCCCACTAACCAGATGACCTTGTGAGTTGATCACAGAAACCAATAAGCCAAATTCTGTTACGAGTATTTGGATAATGCTACAAAAAAAAACATTTAAAATTTTTAACTATTTATTAGCAAATCCAGTGCGAGTTTTCTACAGATAACATTTTAGTACATTTTAGTATCCACCCAAAATACAGTTTTAAAGGATTTTGAATGAAACATGTAAAATAAAATAAAAAAAAATAATGTCATTGCATTTTAGATATCTAATGGCAAATGAGATTGTGTTACAGTAAGTTAGTTAGCTTTCTCTTTACTGTTCATGTTTTGTAAATATCATGCTTTTGTAATATATTACTGTAGTCACATCCTCCATCTCCACCTTTGCAGCATCTAGCCTTTAATTGTAACTGAGAGCCGTTAATATACAAGATTTCTCCTCTGTCTTTAGCTCAGATTCATTGTTACATGTCCCCGTTTCAAAACACTAATTTCTCTAGCATCTTATTGCTGGTTTTGGCTTTCTTGTATATAATTTTGATTTTGCTCAAATGTAAAACACTATCACATTTTTTCAAAAGTTCTCAACAAACCTGAAGGGCGCTAACGACTAGTCCACAGCTTTTATTGCTAAAAACGATTTAGTCATGGCACAAATACAAACTGTGCAAATGGTGTAGCTGTTTAATGGTTATAATGTATTTGTTGAAAAATACAAGCAAAGGGTAATATTACATTCATCAGATGAATATCCTATCCCACTGAGTTCATGTTGATATATTAAGCACCGGTTTAACAGACATGGTTTATGCCTTTTTTTCCTGGTTTCCTGGTTTCATTATAAAGTAATGTCCATCTAGGTATTGGCTTTATCCATGTATGTAAAAACAGAAATTGTATGATTTATTTTGTCTTTGACATGTCTATTTTGTGTATAGATTTGCATGCGCTAAAAAGCGTTTAAGCTTTTTCACCTTAAATAAAGGGAAATTGATTTTATAGTACTGCTAAGTTCTAAACGCGTTTAAAAGCATAGCACAACGGTGATCTTTTGCATTCTGTTTTTTGTTTTTCACTCATTCAGCATGTGTCATCCTAGTTGTTGTATAGTTGTATAGTTCCTGCTGTAAATAAACAATGCTGAAGATTGAACGCACAGCTTGTCTCTGGTTTGAGAAGATATGCAAGTTAAGATGAGATAAGTTTGACTGAGAATTTTGTGTTTTTGCCACGATTTTCAAAGTGTGATTGTTAATATGTTTTATGGCACATTTTTGTGAACACTAACTCAAGAACAATTATTATGATATAAACGTCTTAAACGTTTTTTAAGTATTTATTTATTTGCACATATATATTTTAAAAAAATTGAAAAGGAAAACTGCAAAAGCATGTGCCAGTAGAGACCGAGACAGGAAACTATAGGTGGGCTTATTCTGGGTCTCTACCTCAGAAATTAAACCAATATTAATAAAAATCCATACAAAGCATAATTAAATAAACAAAAACAAGATAAAAGAAACAAACAAACCATAAATAAGAAAAAGACAAGCAACAGTAAAAAAGAGAGTATGTAGACCAGGGATGGGCAACTTTTATGATAGAGAGGGCCACAAAGAAATGTCCTCGCTACGAGAGGGCCTAATTGTGACAGTGCACTTCCACCAGTAGCCTACTGTAACATCATCACTCCTAATTATAACTACTGTACACATTTTATGAAAAGGACTGGCAATCAAAGTTTATTATACCAACATTTACATTCTTAATATTCACATTTACTAATTATTCCATTCAGATGACACCAGAAACTTTGCTCTAGCTTTAAAACAGCCTGCTACAGCAATTTGATGGGGTACATCACCAAAATATGTCATATTAATCTGATTAGTAATGTTGCATGCGCAATGTGCATCCTGGATATACAGTAGTTTGATACAATAGCGTTAGCTCAAATGCTAATGTTAAACAGTATGTGGATGGACAATGCTAACGCCATTAGCATCATGTTCTGGGATGTACAGTCAGAGCGAAAATACATCAAAAAGTATTTTGATACAAATTACAAATACTTGCTCAAAAAATGTAACACAATACAAATACAAAATACTGGTCTGAAAAATGTATTTGAAATACAAATACATATTTTGTATTTTGAAAATACATAAAAATACATTTTATAAAAACTGATAAAGAGCTGCAACAATTAGTCAATTCATCGATTCATTGCCAAATATTACATTAATTGCCTATTTTGATAATATATTAATCATTTTGAGCCATTTCTTTAAGGAAACATGTCCTAATTCTCTTATTCCAGCATCTCAAATGTGAAATGTTCTTGTTTCTTTAGATGGTAAATCGTCTCTTTAGTCCTCTGTGACAGTATTCTCTTTTGTGTAATGTACCCTCTAACACACTCTCCATTTCAGTTTTAGTTGTTTTTCAGCACAACTAATTTCTCCCTCACTTCAACTGTATGATGCATGACGCCTTCTGCAGAAGTGTCATTGAAACTGCAGTTGCCCCCTCAGATTTTTTTGGGGGGGGGGGAGAGAAAATAAATCATGGCGGTCATTAGTAGTAGAGCATCAATCCCCTTTTCAAACATGTGAAAATGAAATGCTGTTAGTTATTATAGGCATAGTTTGCATAGCAAGTTAGTTGGCTTACTTGTACCTACCATGCAGCTAAATTTAGCATTTTAATGTTAGCCAGAGCTGTTATGGCAGTGAGCTGTTAGTTTTTACCACCACTATCACAGGTTATATTGTAGTTAGTTACCGTAGAAAAACACTGAATTCCATTTGATGTATCCAGGTCAATATGCAGTTCTTGTGGATACAACAGTCTTTTTATCTGAATAACATTTTAGGTGAAGCAAGATTTAGCTATTTCAAGAAAAGTGGCAGCAGTCTAGAAGCTATAGCGTAGAAGTGAGGTCTCCAGACCATAGTTCAAGCAGAAGGCCACTCACGCGTAATCCGATCTCAACGTGGTCAAAAATCCTAGTATGACGTCTGCTATGACGTCAAACATGACGTCAGTTAATCCTCATATATATAGCAAGGGTTCTACGTCACCTCTCTCTCTCTGGCCGATCATAGCAGCAGCAGCCCACGGCAGTCCATCTCCCTTGAAGCCGGCCTCCGAAGCGTTGTTTTGCCCCACCCACCTCCCCAGTCCACCACCAACGAGTCTTGACTCCTGATCCCCCACGGGGGGGGGATCTCCTAGCCCATGCAGGCGCCCTCCTCTGCCTCAAGAGCAGCGCCACTGGCCAATGGAGTCAAGCGCCGGGGGGGGGAAAGAGAAAGAGAGAGCAGAAAGTCAGGGTAGTCGCGCCAAGGCAGCCAAGTAGGCCAAGCCGGGAAGCGCCAAGCTAAATTCTAATGTACCAAGATCGAAGGCCCGACCGAGTTGGGAGCGCCGGCCGCAAATAGCCGTTAGCCGCTAAAAGGTCGAAGGCCGGAAAAGTACAATCGCGAAGCGCCAAGGCGGCCAGGTAGGCTAAGCTGGGAAGCGCTATCGCGAGGTGCCCGACCGAGTTGGGAGCGCCAGCCGCAAATAGCTGTAAGTCGCTAAAAAGGTCGAAAGCAGGAAAAGTACAATCGTGAAGCGCCAAGGCGGCCAGGTAGGCTAAGCTGGGAAGCGCTATCGCGAGGTGCCCGACCGAGTTGGGAGCGCCAGCCGCAAATAGCTGTAAGTCGCTAAAAAGGTCGAAGGCAGGAAAAGCAAGATCGAAGGCCCGACCAAGTTGGGAGCGCCAGCCGCAAATAGCTGTAAGTCGCTAAAAAGGTCGAAGGCCGGAAAGTACGATCGCGAAGCGCCAAGGCGGCCAGGTAGGCCAAGCTGGGAAGCGCTATCGCGAGGTGCCCGACCGAGTTGGGAGCGCCAGCCGCAAATAGCTGTAAGTCGCTAAAAAGGTCGAAGGCCGGAATAGTGCAATCAACTACTGGCGCCTGCAGATCTCAATTAACCTCCGGTAATCAGATCTTCCTTTTGGGGGATCTCCTAGCCCATGCAGGCGCCCTCCTCTGCCTCAAGAGCAGCGCCACTGGCCAATGGAGTCAAGCGCCAAAGCATTTGCCATGCACGCCGATTGCTAAATAAAGTTTGTCTAATCCTACCAACTGGCCTCTCCTGATTGAAGTGAGGCGCCCTCCTCTGCCTCAAGAGCAGCGCCACTGGCCAATGGAGTCAAGCGCCAAAGCATTTGCCATGCACGCCGATTGCTAAATAAAGTTTGTCTAATCCTACCAACTGGCCTCTCCTGATTGAAGTGAGTGACTAAGCTAATAACCATAAAAGCACAAATACTTGACTAAAATCTCTAAATAAATATACAGTATTTACCCTAATGAGAAAAGGAGCAATATATCGATGGTTAAAACGGAATAATGACATCACAACAGTCTAATCCTAATGTTAATTTAAAATTAGATATTCCTCTAAATCTGGCTTCAAATGTCCCAACATTTTAGAAATAGCTAAATGGACCCATTCATAGATAAATCAATCAATCATGAGTGGATTCAGCACACTTTATCTGAGCAGAATGATTGAATCATTGCAGATCTATTCAGACCTTAGGTCGCCACCGAATTGTTTTTGCCCGGGACCTTTGGTCGCTGCCGAATGTCAGCCCCTCAGAATTTTGACTTGCATGTGCCCCCTGGCCTTCTGTGAGGGCTTTTGACTTACAGTATAGGCAGCATTTCTACATGTTAACCTGATCATGTTTAGCCATAGATATCTGACATCATAATAGTATATACATATATATAACTGAAATCTAGAAAAAACATAGTAGGTCCCCTTTAAACAACTTCATATCCACCACCATCATCATCATATGAAAGGGAGCCAGTGGACTTTGTTTAAATTGTTGTCCCACTGATGATGTCACAATGGCTATGACATCATCATTGATGTCATCAGTGACATCATTATTGACTAAAATCATCTTATGACATCACTGATGATGTCATAGGCATGTGAAGTTGAGCAATTGTGCACTGAGTATGCCAACAGCAGGCGAGGCCACGTAGCAGCCGGCGGGTGAGGCCGCACAGCGGGTGAGCTACACTACACTACTTAATTCTGCTGAACTCAGACCTCTTGTCCTCACTTGGGGACACCTAATCTACAATTTTGTCCTAGTAGAAGAAGAAAAATCTACTTCCTGTCAATACAAGATGGCTACCAAACAACCAAATCCTTCTACCAGCACTCCCGAGACAAACGTGGCCAAGGTAATAAACCTGATCAAATTATATGGATCAAACTTGTTGATTTATGCTTAGGACCCTTTGAAGTTTGTAAAGGCATGCAGGTTTGAAAATAATTGTGCATTAGTAACAAAGTACAGTGTTACTAAAATTGAAGCACTTGTGCGAAGACAGTGGGTTAATCTTTTTTCTGAGGTGAAGGTGTAAGTGAGAAAACATTGTTTGGGGAGATAAGGGAAGGCACTAATAGTTTACAAGTCTAAATAGTTCTTGGGTGTGGTATAAAATATAAATATAAACCATAAATATAAATTATAAATGTAAATAATAAATACTATCAATCATACATATTTCTATGTGTTTTTTGTGTGTTTCCAGGGCATGTTGATCTCACAGCTGCTGAAAAATTGCTGTATTGTTTAACAGGCAAACTTTCTGAGCTGGAGGATGTTTTTCTGCAGACATTTTATTTTTGCACAGATGATAGGCATTCAAATAAAGATAAATAGGCTACTTTATTACAAGTTGGTGACTTTATTGTGTTAACGGAAAGATTGCACCAGTGACCTTATGTGAGGACATAATTTTTAACTATTTTCTACTTACTTTTTTTTTTTTTTTTATTAGGCCTAGTACTTAGTTTTCCGAAGTAATCCCAAATAGCAAAGATAAATCAAAAATCCAATGCAGCTAATGGGGTTGGGACCAGGTTGGGACTCAGGAGGAGGTTAAGTTGCCGCAGTATGGCTTTCATGGTGAGCAGAATTTGCTAATCCTGTGGCTATCCTACTAGTTTAGTAGAAGTGACATCTCACATTGTTTTTTTTTATTCCACGGTTTAAACCTGCGTCAATGTTTACATTTTTTAAATACACAAAATACAAGGTCTGAAAGTATTTTGATAACGAGTGTTCCATAGAATAGCACCTCTGTAGCATATTGAAAATTGATTCTTGGTAGTGTGACATTAGGGGGGTGAATGTGATCTGACTGAGTGTCTTGTTTTAGCCTATGTGTAGCCTACTCTATGTATGTTAGAATTTGCAGGTAGCTACACCACATATGAGTAGAAGATGTGTAGATTTTGGAGCACCAATCAGGAAAAACTAAACAGATTTCTTGAAACCCTAACCCTTATTCTCAATGCTTTGATTTTTATTTTTTATTTTTTTTGGCTCTGTTATGTCACTGGCAGGGGTGCTCTTCTTTACACTTCCTGAAAGATTCAGCACGTAAAATGGCATACTGTAGCTGTGGCCGAACACAATTTGTCCACGTGGACAAAATACCTATATTAATTACTATAATCATGCTTATGTAATGGGTAATTTCATACACAAAACTAGAGAAGAGCAAGACCTGTTATTCATTATAATGTGTGACAGAAATACGTGATTCGGCCTATAGGGGGCGACTCCAGCTCATGCTCCCGATGGGCGTTGATGAGGCGCCTCTCGTCTCTCCAGCAGGCAGCCTCCGTGTTTTCCAGTTCCAGCAGCGATGCTGCAGAATGATCCTCTGCACATTCCGTGTCGGATGTGTCCCTTCCTCTCACCTTCCCTCGCTGCTGCTGCTCTTCTCAAACGGATTACCTCAATCTACTGTCTGTAAACGGTAAGGTTTCCATCTCACACCAGCGAAGGGTTTGGTTTTTTACCCCAGCAGCCCCCTCTCTCAGATCTGACAGTCACGGTGATAATTGGATTGACTGAATTTGATGCATCCAGGTGACTTGAGATGACCACGCTGTTGCTATATTGCGGCTTGTTATTATTTGCAGGTCATGTTTACTATTTCCAGAAATGTGCATCTAGTAGGCTATGGTCGTCGTAGTTTAAACCTGAATGCATGTGGGGTCAGGTGTGCGTGTGTGTGTGTGTGTGTGTGTGTGTGTGTGTGTGTGTGTGTGTGTGTGTGTGTGTGTGTGTGTGTGTAGAGAGAGAGCAGACTTTGCATTCTGTATTCACCCCTACCTCTGTTTCATGTCTTCCATTATGTAAAAAGGCTTCCTCTTTTTTGTGGATCATGTGATGTGAGCAAACGTAGCCTACTTTATATTTAGAAACAGTTGAATGCAGAACAAGGCATGAGTTGAGTGTGAATGGGCATCAGCAGTAGTGAACCACAGAGGCAGAGGGAAGAGCATCCAAAGCTTCTGCTGCCTTTAGCTGCACTCTGATGCATCAATGTGTTGACTCTATACTCTCAGATACTGTAGTTGTAGAGCTGGGCGATATTCAATATTATTGGTTATTATCTTCCTCTTAAAGATAGTGATCAGAAAATTGTAATGATATGGCGATAACTAATATTAGTTATCACCATATCATTACAATAAATCTATTATTAGCAATAATGATAGATTTAAGAACTCTGAGGTATGGTAAGATTATTATATCAAAATGTCAGTTTTATTTGGCTATATTTACCATTAACATTTGGTTCAATGGGATGAACATTCATTTGATTATTTAACATGGTTTTGCATAATATGTGAGCCATATCATGATATACTAGTATCTATATTGTTTGCTTATCGTGATATTAACACCCAGCCATAGGCTACTAGTTCAGTGAAGTAGAGTGTGTGTGTGTGTGTGTGTGTGTGTGTGTGCGAGAGAGAGAGAGAGAGACACACATTCCATTAGTAAAAGCTTGATGTAGGCTATACACTGTGAGTGTGATGACACACATTGTTGATATACATATGTTTGAAAACCTTTACAAACGCATGTCAGGTGAACACGCTCATGGCATTTCTGTAGCCTCGACACGTGGTGCTCCTTCACCTGTAGGCCCTACACACACACACACACACACACACACACACACACACACACACACGCATACACATACACCCCCCCCTACACACACACACACACACACATCTTTGTTAATGTCTCAGTTTGCGTATCACTCTGCAAGGTTCAGTTGGTTAGACAAAGAATGTGGGCTGATGGTGGCAGGAGAATGCGAGGGACAGCCGTTGCCTCCATTTTCATTCATCCTCAATAATTCATGAGAATTCCAGTGTAAGCAGAAAGCAAAGATCATAACAGTCTTGATGGCCATGGCCTACTAAACAGAAGGTTTCTTTTTATTTCATTTTGGAAAATAAATTGTTTGAGCACGGCAGACACAAACTCTCAGGCAAGGATGCACAGATGTGACAAGAGGCGCTGATCAAGGTCTCGCCAGCCATGTTGCATGCAGGAGGCAGGTGGTGGCGAGGTTCATTGCAGAAGGATGGGGGGAGGGGCTGGATGGAGAAACATGCTCAGGGAAGCGAGCGTAAATCTTCCTCGGCCCGCCCTCACAACGTGATTGTGTCACAGCAGGGACACTATGTGCTGTGACAGTGGCAGGGAGGCCATGACAGGGACATAAAAGCTAAATACAAAAAACAAAGGGAAAGGAAATGGCGGGACGGAGCCTATCGCACCGACCGGCTGTGTGTATGTAGCAGGGTGATTACACATTTAGTGGTCTGTGACAGCTATAGGAAGTGAAGTTGCGTTGTTGAAATAAACGAAGGGTGATATTTTAACTCTTTCAACAGGAAGTTGTGTTTTGTTTCCCTAGCGCACAACTTCCACAGTATAATGTCCCTTTTGAGAGAGAGAACAGAAACACGCAGTATAGCTGAGCAGTTTTAAGTTAATAGTGAAATTGGTTAATCACTGCATCCCTACATCTGGAGCTGGTGAATATCACACTAGTCACCCAGCCAGGCCACATTGCATTGTGCCTCTTTCATCTTCACAGTCAGTGAGGGTGAGGGTTAAACGTTCAAGCACACTGTAGCACCCTGCTCCCGCTTGCCCAGAAAACGGCATAGTCAAAGGTTCAGCACCCACATACATGATTATGCATTGTAGTTGTCATTGATTGCTGTTGCACACATGGTTTTGATTCCTTGTACAGCGAGAGAGAAAACGTTGAAATGCGCTGAATGAAAGAGCAACATTAGCCTGTTGAAAAGTGGCGTCAACAGGGTGAAAAATGCCTATTTTTCCAACATGATCCTTTTCAGCTTGCTATTTGAAGCCAGCAATCATGCAATGCAAGTCTGTGTTTGTGAGGTCTGGACTTATCGCTGTGAAGATGTCAGTTGTACTTCTTCTTCGTGCACTTCTTACATTCTTACTTCTTCTCTCCTGACCTCACTTTAGGTTTCCAAGTGTGTGTTAATTGTTAGCTCTTCAGATCAGCAGGTAGAGTGTTCCCAGGCAGATGGCCTGCTCTGTCCCTCTATAAACATTGCTTCATTCATTGACTGAAGACAGTTTCTCCTTTCTGTTCAAGATTAATGTCATTGAGGTATATATTATGCTTCACAACCAATTCGCTATGTCCATCAGGTCACCCTCTCACTGATCAGCATCATTTAAAATGCAGTGGTTCTTAACCTTTGTGCATGGCCGAGGACCCCTTTAAACTAAGCAACGCCCCTCCCCAGCCCATCTCAGGCTGCGTACACACTGTATGCACTATGCAGTGTGAACAGCTCCATCAAAGAACTGTTCCTCTTTTGACTATCAGTGGAGGCCTAGAACCTGAAAACTATTCAGAATTTCACCAGAAGAAAGCAAACATTTGTATACTATAAATTCCCCACTCCCCCTTCCCATAACTCATTTTGTGGCCCCTCAAAATGATCTCACAACCCCCTGGGGGCTCCCGACCTACAGGTTGAGAACCACTGGTATAATGCACTGTCTGTGGTGGCCTTACAGTAAGTCTGCACTGCATTGATTTGAGGGTGGTAATCGATTTAAGGGAAGGACAAGCAATTGTGGCTGCAGCGGAAGCAATCGTGAATGGAGAGATTGTATTACTGCTATTGAAATTAAACTTCATTTGTCCAGTTTGTCATCATGATGCTCCTCTGGCTGAGTACCACGTATCAGAATCACAATCCTTATCGGGGCATCCGTTTATTTAGCCAGAGGGAATCTGTTTCATGTGGTTGAACAGCAGTACAAACAAGTGCATATAAGTGCTCTGGGAGAGCTGGCCCAGCAGGGGGGAGGGAGAGAGGCAGAGAGGAGGGAGAGAGTCAGGGAGGAGGTAGAGAGGAGGGAGAGAGGCAGGGAGGAGGGAGAGAGGCAGAGAGGAGGGAGAGAGTCAGGGAAGAGGTAGAGAGGAGGGAGAGAGGCAGGGAGGAGGGAGAGAGGCAGAGAGGAGGGAGAGAGTCAGGGAAGAGGTAGAGAGGAGGGAGAGAGGCAGGGAGGAGGGAGAGAGGCAGGGAGGAGGGAGAGGGGCAAGGAGGAGGGAGAGAGGCAGGGAGGAGGGAGAGAGTCAGGGAGAGAGGCAGAGAGGAGGGAGAGAGTCAGGGAGGAGGTAGATAGGAGGGAGAGAGGAGGGAGGGAGTCAGGAAGGAGGGAGAGAGGCAGAGAGGAGGGAGAGTGGCAGGGAGGAGGGAGAGAGGCAGAGAGGAGGGAGAGAGGCAGAGAGGAGGGAGAGTGGCAGGGAGGAGGGAGAGAGGCAGAGAGGAGGGAGAGAGTCAGGGAGGAGGGAGAGAGGCAGAGAGGAGGGAGAGTGGCAGGGAGGAGGGAGAGAGGCAGAGAGGAGGGAGAGAGTCAGGGAGGAGGAAGAGAGTCAGGGAGGAGGGAGAGAGGCAGAGAGGAGGGACTGAGTCAGGGAGGAGGGAGAGAGGCAGAGGAGGGAGAGAGGAGGGAGGAGGGAGAGAGGCAGAGGAGAGAGAGAGGCAGAGAGGAGGCAGAGAGGAGGGAGAGAGGCAGAGAGGAGGGAGAGAGGCAGAGAGGAGGGAGAGAGGCAGAGGAGGGACAGAGGCAGAGAGGAGGGAGAGAGGCAGAGAGGAGGGAGTGAGTCAGGGAGGAGGGAGAGAGGCAGAGGAGGGACAGAGGCAGAGAGGAGGGAGAGAGTCAGGGAGGAGGGAGAGAGGCAGAGAGGAGGGAGAGAGGAGGGAGGAGGAAGAGAGTCAGGGAGGAGGGAGAGAGGCAGAGGAGGGACAGAGGCAGAGAGGAGGGAGAGAGGCAGAGAGGAGGGAGTGAGTCAGGGAGGAGGGAGAGAGAGAGGCAGAGGAGAGAGAGAGGCAGAGAGGAGGGAGTGAGTCAGGGAGGAGGGAGAGAGAGAGGCAGAGGAGAGAGAGAGGCAGAGAGGAGGGAGAGAGGCAGGGAGGAGTGAGAGAGTCAGGGAGGAGGGAGAGAGGTAGGGAGGAGTGAGAGAGTCAGGGAGAGAGGTAGAGAAGAGGGAGAGAGTTAGGGAGGAGTGAGAGAGTCAGGGAGAGAGGTAGAGAAGAGGGAGAGAGTCAGGGAGGAGGGAGAGAGGCAGAGGATTGAGAGAGGCAGGGAGGAGGGAGAGAGTCAGGGAGGAGGAAGAGAAGAGGGAGAGAGTCAGGGAGGAGGGAGAGAGGCAGAGGATTGAGAGAGGCAGGGAGGAGGGAGAGAGTCAGGGAGGAGGAAGAGAGTCAGGGAGGAGGGAAAGATGCAGAGAGGAGGGAGAGAGGCAGGGAGGCAGAGAGAGGCAGGGAGGAGTGAGAGAGGCAGGGAGGAGGGAGAGAGGCAGGGAGGAGAGAGAGAGTCAGGGAGAGAGGCAGGGAGGCAGAGAGAGGCAGGGAGGAGTGAGAGAGGCAGGGAGGAGGGAGAGAGGCAGGGAGGAGAGAGAGAGTCAGGGAGAGAGGTAGAGAAGAGGGATAGAGTCAGGGAGGAGGGAGAGAGGCAGAGGATTGAGAGAGGCAGGGAGGAGGGAGAGAGTCAGGGAGGAGGAAGAGAGTCAGGGAGGAGGGAAAGATGCAGAGAGGAGGGAGAGAGGCAGGGAGGCAGAGAGAGGCAGGGAGGAGAGAGAGAGGCAGGGAATCAGATTCATTGGTCTATGTTCTGCAGTGCAGGTGCTGAGGCAGCAGCAGTGTGTGAGCATGTATCACTGCTCTGAAAGCCTCATGGTTCCCACAGTATCCTCTAACAGTATCCTCTGCTCAAGTGACACCTTGCACAGAACTTAATCCTCATGAACCCCCTTTGCATTAATGTGTAGTGTTCATATCGAGGGCTTGGAGCCAAGGTCCCGTACAGTAAGTACATTATAGTAGATTTTACAGGAGAGCCAAAATACATTTGGATCAAACTTGGATCAGTTGTCGTTACCACATACTAAGCACAATATTTAAACTTACGTGTTTTCAGATTGAGCATGACTATAAAACAATAAGCTACACTGCTACAGTTAAAGTTGAATTATTCAACAACTTTTTTGTTTTAATGGGAAAAGAATTAAATGTGCCTTTTTGGCACAAACATTGTCCCAAATACAGCCAAGCAGAATAGGGGCATGTGTAAGTAAACAATTGTAAAACACATTAAGTTTAGTACGGATATACCAATTACAATTCAATCAACACTGAAATATGAAACAAAATCAGAATTAGTAAGTAATGCTCAGCAACTTTCACCAAGGCCTTTAAAATTGTAGGCTACATTGAACATGTACAACTTTTTTAATAAACCTCTATGGACATAAGAAACTACTTCTGATTCTAAACTACTACCGGTACTCTTTTTCTTCTGCTAATATAATACATTTTTGTCCCAGGATGCATCACTTATTGATGTGTCCTGGCTGGGACACATTCACAGACCTGTAGTTGATGTGTCCTGGTTGGGACACATTCACAGACCTGTAAAACTCATAACACAGGGATAACTTCATCTCCCATCAGTCTTACTACCAGAGCTCATATTGACCAGTTCACACTCCTAACATTATAAAATAACACTTTGGATCTATATGCCTAGTATTTCATGGGAACAACTGTTGAATATGATAGTATGAATAGGATACTAATAAAAATGATGTGATCATGCTGCAATGCTAGTATTACTTGCGTCAGCATGCATTTCGAGTTGTTAGAATCCTCTACCCACAATGCTGGTGTCAAAAGTGATAAAAGTGGCGTTTTGCTGGTGTCAAAAGGGCGTAAGTGCAGTTACACCCTTTTGGCATCAAACAAAACCTTAATTTTACTGTTACAGCTTTCAGTTTTTGTTATATTAAGACTTATGAGACGTGATTGAAAAGATCTCACTGAGACCTTTCAATTGATATACTGTATAATACTTAGTGCGAATAATAAAAATCGCACTTACTGTATGCTTCTTTGGCTCCAAGCCTTCGCTATGAGAGTGAATAACAAAACATTACAATATTTTAGTTTTGTAACAGTCAGCATTTCACATTCTCTAGTTGCTGGCTGCTATTCCCTCCTGTAAGTCTGATGTTTCATTATTCCAGTTCTCAGCAGTGCTTTTGTTGTGATGATAAATGATGTTAGAAATGAGCAATCTCACACATTTGTCTTGACTGGCTCCAAAGAGCAGGTCTGGCTCTCTATTACTTCCTGTTTGGGGCCGCATCAGCAGAGATGCTGAGATCTACAGAGTACGAAGAGGAGCTGGCTCTGTGCCTTCTTCCACTGCTGTGTTTGGTTGGGGTGTGGTTCCCTCTGGATGATAGCAAGCAAGCATGCACAGAAGTGGCACTGGATTTTGCATTAGCTCAACACAAAGACAAATGGATATATCCAAAGTGTTCTTATAGAGATGCAAATAATACTTATTTTCATTAGCGATTAATCTATCAATTCTTTTTAGATTAACCAATTAGTCTATTAAATCTATGTTAGTCTATGAAATGTCAAACATAAAAAAAAAAAAATACCCATCACCAGAGCCCAAAGTGAAATTGCTTTCTTACACTGACCAGCAACCACAAAAAAACAACAAAGTATTCATTTTGTAATGATATGAAAATGGAGAAAATCTTTACATTTGTCAAGCTTCAACCAGCAAATGTTTGGTGTTTTTACTTCATACATGACTAAAACAATCAAATATATAATCGTTTTAGCACTAGTCCTCTAAATTGTTGTTATATTATCGTGAAGGAGTGGCGTCGACATCAGTTGACATACATGCATTGCAAACTGTATGCATGGAGTATTGTGAGTATGTTTGTCATAAAGTGAAAAGCGGACTGAACAGTCCCACTGCAGTTACACAGTCCTGGGTCATATCTAGGGATGCGCCGATCCACATTTTTTCACTTCAGATCCGATTCCGATACCTGAATTTGGATATCTGCCGATACCGATATTATGCCGATACCAATATTTTTTCTTGAATATACAGTATAGGCAAAGATTTGGCCAATTAAAGATTTTTTTTTAATATACCTTGCAAAAAGCAGACAAAATTAAGAAAATATACAAGGCAAAGAAGGATACTATTATACATGGGCAAATTACGGCCAGCGCTGTGCGGCCCGCGCTGGAATTGCAAAAAAAAAAATCCCCCCCGATCGATCCGATCCATGAATTAGTGCCAATATCGGCACCCGATACCGATATTGGATCGGATCGGCCCCATCCCTAGTCATATCAGCCGTCACTCACTCATGATTCATTTAGACTACTACTGTAAACACAATCTTATGGCCCATCTCCACCGCTGGTATCAGCGCGGCCCCGCCCAGCTCGTCTCGCTTTTTTGTCTCATTCCACCGATCAAAAACGTGGGCAGCCCGGGTTGAGTCGGGGTTGAGTCGTGCTAGTTTTGGTCCCTGCTTTGTTGAGGTTCTAGCGCTGTGGACCCGGTACCATACGGTGACGTGAAAACACTGCAGACGACTGATTGGTCAGGCAGAATCGTGTCTACTCTATCTACTGTCAATGCTGGATACCAGTTTAGTGGGGATTACCTTCTCTTCTGTTATTTCCATCAGTCTTTTCTCTTTTGTGTTGCTGCCTTCAGCTCTGGTGAAATAAAAGCGATCTCCTTACTCAGCTTAACATGACGGTGGTTTTCAATTGTTTTGAGAGAAAAAATAATCCGCTCCTCAGGAAGCCCTTTGTAGCTGTCTGCAGCGTCGGCTCTGCTAGGCCGCAGGCGGAGCTTTGGTGAAGCCGCGGTCTTGCCAGGTGAGAGGCCGCCGGGGTAGAGGCTTCACTCTGTAGCGCAACCCCCGTCCCTCGCGTCCGTCCCTCACGCAGCGCATGTGAGTTTGACTAACAACAAAGTGATATCCATTCTCCTGGCCGATTGTCACATTTGCCCATGTACACTGTAGGTCATTTAGGCACCAGTATTTCATAAACAGTTTAAAAGTTCTGTGTATGGATTTAATTGTAACGTTATATGTTATAGCCTACTTCGGAATATGGGCGGAGGGCAGATATGCGATCGCTATGACGACCAGGTGTGGGCGGGGGTGGGCGGGGGCAGATGACCAGTGGTGGAAGCAAAACGTCCATCGGGTTGAAACAAGTAGAGCCGAGTGGTGACGAGCTGTGCAGGGATGTAAAATGTGGTGGAAATGAGCCATTAGTGAGGTAAGAATAGGCCTAGTGAGGCTGCAAAACCCTTTTTCCTACCACATCAGCTTTATTTATTTAGTCTTTCTGTAAGAAAGCCACGCTTTGAACTAATTTGATTGGTCGCCACAACTGCTTCTTCCTGAAAACGTACGGCAAAAAAGAAGAAGTTAAGATTAGGGTTAGGGTGTAAAAAAAAGTGCAGCCTAGGGTGTGCTCTGTCTTGTGGCTTAATGGGTAAGGTGCTTGCCTTCCAATTTGTCGCCTGGGGTTTGATTCCCAGTCAAACCACGCACATTTTTATAAAACATTGGGGTTAGACATTAGGTTTAGGCAAGTACAACAATTTGGGTAGGGTTAGGATTTGGTTATAGTCATTAGGTTTAGGCAAGTACAACAATTTGGTTAGGGTTAGGATTTGGTTATAGTCGTGGACCGTGGTTAGATAAGAAAACCCTAATCTTAACCACATCTTTTTTTACTTGCCGCAGGTTTTCAGGAAGAAGCAGTTGCAGCGACCAATCAAATGAGTCCGGGGCATGGCTTTCTTACAGAAAGGTTTCAGGGCTAACTTGTCCCATGTACAACACCACAGACACCCAGCTCATAACTGCTGCAAAACTGAAAATGAAAAAAGGGTTCCATCAATGGGCCATAGGCTCAATCACCATTGTGTTAACTTGGTAGGTGATAGATAGTGACCTAACAGACATTTATTTACATGAAAATCATTGAGATTATCTCTTTAATGAGGCAATCACTAGAAATATGAAAGCTTCCATTTAGCAGCTATGACTCCTGCAGCGAACACATATCTCATAGTGCAGGAACAACCAGTGCTGTACCATTTATTTCAACAGCTCTGCCAAAGCACTTGCATAAGAGTCCACTCAGGAAATAGGTCAATTGCAGAAATCTGCTATTATGTACTTTTGGATGAATAGATGAAGGGAAACAGCACCACTGGTTCCTTCTGATGTACAGGCCTAATCAGAAACCCTTATGCTACATTATTAGAACATGTGAACCCCATGTGTGAGGTGAGATGTGTGTGAGGTGAGATGTGTGTGAGGGGAGATGTGTGTGAGGTAAGATGTGTGTGAGGTGAGATGTGTGTGAGGTGAGATGTGTGTGAGGTAAGATGTGTGTGAGGTGAGATGTGTGTGAGGTAAGATGTGTGTGAGGTGAGATGTGTGTGAGGTGAGATGTGTGTGAGGTAAGATGTGTGTGAGGTGAGATGTGTGTGAGGTAAGATGTGTGTGAGGTGAGATGTGTGTGAGGTGAGATGTGTGTGAGGTGAGATGTGTGTGAGGTGAGATGTGTGTGAGGTGAGATGTGTGTGAGGTGAGATGTGTGTGAGGTGAGATGTGTGTGAGGTGAGATGTGTGTGAGCCTGTGAGGTGAGATGTGTGTGAGGTGAGATGTGTGTGAGGTGAGATGTGTGTGAGGTGAGATGTGTGTGAGGTAAGATGTGTGTGAGGTGAGATGTGTGTGAGGTGAGATGTGTGTGAGGTGAGATGTGTGTGAGGTGAGATATGTGTGAGGTGAGATGTGTGTGAGGTGAGATGTGTGTGAGGTAAGATGTGTGTGAGGTGAGATGTGTGTGAGGTAAGATGTGTGTGAGGTGAGATGTGTGTGAGGTGAGATGTGTGTGAGGTAAGATGTGTGTGAGGTGAGATGTGTGTGAGGTGAGATATGTATGAGGTGAGATGTGTGTGAGGTGAGATATGTGTGAGGCGAGATGTGCGCATGGGATTTGAGCAGTGGACATATAGCCCCCTCCCCCCCAGCTGTACAAGAAAGCAAGGGTGGAGACAGAAAGCACCGTGGCTCAAAGGCACACACGCGCACATGCGTGGAAGCACACACAGTGCCAGAGAGAGGGCGGTGGAAGAGAGGAGTCCGACTTGCGCAAACCTGCACCGCTTACTGCAACACCTGGGTGTGATTTTTTAGCAGTGAACCTAAAATTCACTTTGACAGTCAAAGATCTTTGAAGGTCTAGACAAGTTCCCCTAATGATCTCAGCGGGGCAAGTCTGAAAGTCTGAAGTCTGAAACTGGACAAATTGATTCCCAAATTAGCTTTTAAGCAATTGATTGTGGACATTCTTGATTATACATGCAGCTGTTTCCCGACCCACTAATATCCCAGATCCCTGGTTGTAGTTTGTTTACTGTCTGTTGCATTTTTGTTCTTGCCTTGCTTTGCTGTGGCTGTTTTGCTTTTTGCCTGTTTGTCTTGCTGCTTGCTGCGACTCTGTTGCCTGATGTTGGTCTGCTAGCTAGTTTTCTGTTGCGTGTGTGCTAGATTGTATAATGTTTCTTATGTAATGTCTCCTGTCACTCATAATACCTATAAACGAATGGATGTGTTGGATATGTGCTGTTGTCCTTTTAAATGTTTTTTTTTTTTTTTTTTTTTTTTTTTTCTTTTAGTCCCTACCCCTCTCCCTCAAGAGGCTTGCCTTTTGTCAGGTCGCCATTGTAAATAAGAATTTGTTCTTAATGACTTGCCTGGTTAAATAAAGGTTAAATAAAATAAAATAAAATAAAGTCAGCCCCACGTTACTGGCATATTTCTTTCCACCCGTAGTCACATGTACATGATTTATAGTACATGATTTGCTCTTTGTCGAGTTCCGTAAGTGTGTCTTCTGGTGTGCATCAGTTGATTATGGGCTAATACTGAGGTCCAGTTGCAGAGATCACTGTCACATTAAATTAAGCATTATGGCATTTCAATGAAGTATTTATCTATAAAAAGTTTAAAAACAGCAATCAGATCATGAGACAGAAGTCCACAGAGCAGCGGCAATGCTTAAAGTTCAGCCTCAGTTCAGTCATACACATATACATATAAACATCTTATGACGCACATCTTCAACTTGAACACTTGAACTTGAGTCAGTGGAAACTGATTCATAGCTAAGAGGTGAACAGGCTTAACTGGAACCTATCTTTCCCCTCAGCACAGCATGCTGTCATTATGCCACACTGCCACAGCCACACAGCTCTTCTGTTAGGACAACAAAGAGATGCTGCATTTCATGTGTTCTCTTCAACTGCTGACTGTGTAGGTTCTCCTGGGTTTGGTACAGTAACATTTCAGATGTTTACAGGAGGATTTTCAACAGAGCAATGGAAATGAATGATTCATTGACAATGAAGATGGCAGAGATTGAACTGAGCCACTGTTTGGCTCATATGTCAAATTTGATTACTTCTAGTTGAAAGTACCGTAATAGTTTGATGGAGTGATGGCACTGAATTGCTTCCTGGCCTCTCTGAGGTCTTCTGTCTAGTCTCTGTCGTTATCTCTGCAGTTTACCTTGACAGTATCCTCCTTGTTAGTCATTTCAGTTGGGAAGGGTCTACTTTCTGTCACTGAAGAAAAGGATTTGGGGAAATAACGAAACATCTAGTGAGGCTTGCCCCAGTTTTGTGGTTTTGTTTGCATGCCATGTACCATATCGTATATTCATGTATGGCATTTGAAACTGCAGCAGACAGAGAATTATATTCAAGATACCAGAAAGATACAATATTGGCACACAACCAGGTTGTTGGTATTTGATTTCAGAACAGTGTTAGCTCTGAATGAATGATTCTGTCACACCAATGTGACAACGTGTTACATTGTTCCCAGTGACCTGATATTTGTCAGTAACATGGTGTGAAATGTACTGCAGTTTACCAAGTTACCAGGGATTTTTCTTTTCTTTCTTTTTTTTTTTTTTTTTTACTCCTAATGAATTCTCTTTTCCCATCAACTTCAGAATAAGTTTATGGTGTAAAAAAAGGATTTGTCATTGGCAAAAGTAAGTCCAACAGAAGAAGAGGAGATGATGATCCTGTGCTTTTCGAGCCTGGGTGTTCTCTTTAAATCTCTGCTATTTCTCAACTGTGCTTTACACGGTGCCTGACTGTCCTAAGCAAAATACCATTTTATCTTAAGACATGCCCCAATAGAAAAACGTCAATGCATGAAGTCAGGACCTGGAATCTGCTCAACAGAACAATTTTAATAGCACTGTGAAGCCAACACACATTTTGATGTTTTATTGATTTTTATCTTTTATCTTTTACCTAAAAACAGATCCCTCTCAAAACCCGGTGGTGCTATTTTGCGTGCAGTTGTGTGATTGTGTGTAGTTGTGTGTTGTTTGCGTGCAGGTGTGTGTGTGTGTGTGTGTGTGTGTGTGTGTGTGTGTGTGTGTGTGTGTGTGTGTGTGTGTGTGTGTGCATGAGGTTGAGAAGAAACATGTTTGAGAAGAAAAGTATGGTAAGGAAAGTCACTCTGATACACCTAAGGCCGTTATTTTTTCAGGATTCAAGGAGGATAGGAGGCCTACACCACAACCTCTTGGGAAACTTAATGAAAAAGTCAACTACCGTATTCCCTCAAAGTCAAGTAATCACAAAAACTGAAGCAGAAGCTAGTGATACACTAATGTACAGTTAAGAAGTTAAGTTAGTTAAGAAACACTGTTTTGTTCCTGAACAGTAAGCATTTTATTTTGTTTTATTGACCTACAACTTCTCTCAAAATGTTCACTTGCTAGCTGGCTGTGAGCTGCCATAAGATATATTCAGTGTGGATGTCATTGCTGCTGGGTGATCAAACCTGACAAATGCTTGCATTATCGACTTCATGATAACTCTCCAAGCTAACTCTCCAAGCTGTCAGTGGTCTGACTGCACTTACGGCCATGGTATGCTGACTGCTATGCAGTGGTGGATGAAGTACCTGAAAGCCACACTTGAGTAAAAGTAGGCTAGATATCTTACCAGAAAATGACTTTGTAAAAGTAAAAGTCTTAAAGTGATCATTACTTTACCCAAGTATCAAATCAAAAGTAATTCTCTGATATTAAACCTACTTAAGTATTGAAAGTAAAAGTACAAGTAATTGCAGTTAAAAGCAAGCAATCATTGTGGATTTTACTCATGTTGCAAATTGCAATCTGCAAAACGATGAGTTTTATAGTAGTTGGAAAACATTAACATTATGGTGTGCATTAGGCTACCGCCACCAAGTGCAATGGGGTGTGGATCGTGATTTACGTAATTTGCAAGCTATAGGAGCACTGATTCATCAAACCTGCTTGCTTGCAGGTTACCAAATTTCTTTCGATTTTATTTTTAGTAATGAGTAATGAAGATGCTTAGGGGAAATGTAGTTGAGTAAAAGTATGCATTTTATTTAGGAAATGTAGTGAAGTAAAGATGAACGTCGATAGAAATACAAATACTCAAGTAGCCTACAGATACTTCAGAAAAATAAGTAAAAGTACTGTAACAACGTAATATTACTTTGTTACATTACACCACTGCTGCTGAGATACTGTATGCTTCATCTCAGAAACTGAAGTGTTACTTCATTTTGCTGGAATTTACAGCCTACACCTGTACTTATACAAATACTTTGTTTTTATTTGGCATTGTGCCAAATGTTTTATTTTGTTTTTGTCTTCATTCTAACAGGATTAAGGACCCCAGAGTCCATGAAGATAAATCCATCTTCCAAGTGAGACATCATTCAAGCTGCTGATTATCAGGATACAGGAGAAATATGTGGATAATTATTGTGGACTCTTGCTCTGCCACTAATACCCTTGTGTGGGTAGACAGACTATTGTAATTGATGCAATGGATGACTGATTACTGAAGCGCTCTTGAGGGTCAGTGTAAACCCAGAGCTGTTTGAAAAATGAGTGAGGGAGGAGAGCTGAGGAATAACAACCAGCAGGATGGCTCGCTGGCCGACGGCGATGCCAATGCCAACGAAATCCGGACAGAGGATGAGGAGAGGACGGGCGATATTGGCACTCTGTCTGGGCTGACGACTGAAATGGCACAGCAGGACAAGGTCATCATCTGGGGCACAGACTCCCAGTGTGACGACGCCGAGCTGGCCGAGTTTGAGATGCTGGAGTGTCAGGAGCTAGAGGCGTACCTGGTGGAGGACGGAGAGGAGTTTCTTGGGCTTGGAGAGCGGGGGGAGCTTTATAACCAGCCCTCCTCCTGCAGCAAAGCCACCGTGGAGCCAGATAAGAGCCAGGAACAAAAGCCCATACAACACGGTGCCAGTGAGCAGGAAGCCAATGCCTCTCATGTAGCTGAGAGCAGAGGAGTGGCCGAGTGCGCGGCCAGGACTGAGTTCAGCTCTGAAACGGATGTCTTTGTGTCCTGCCTGTCCACCATGTCTAGTCTCGGGGGAAGCTTGGCCAGCGCTCTGGACACTGCAGGCAGGACACAAACGACAGACTCCTCACACCTCCCCTCTGGTCCCTACAGGACCATCTCAGAAGACTTGAGTCTGGCCTCTCAGTCTTGTAACACCGTCTCCGACAGGAGCAAGGCCCCTCAAAGAGCCAAGCACCGTTCCCTCTCCACCGGAATAAGCACAACGCACAGGAAAGATGTGGATATGAATTTGAATTCGACAGTTCTCTCTGAGGATGATTTTTCAGAAGCACAAGCGAGTAATGGAGTGGTTCCGCATAAGGAGCACACTGAAGATGTCATTGAAGAGCACAAGAAAAACCTGAACCAGAGATATAAGCTGGGAGATACTGTTTCATTGGAGGGAGAGAGAGATCATGATAGAGGAGACAGCACTGAAAAGGCTTTACACCAAGAGAGCAACACAAAGATTGACAAAAGCACCCAGGCTGATGAGACCCCCGACATGAACCGCAACCTGCCCAAAGCAGGTACTCATTCATCGAATGAATCCAAAGCCATAAAGAAACAAGGTTCATTTGATAAAACATTAAATAAACAAAACTCCTTTGACAAGACTTTAAAAAAACAGCCTTCGTTTGAGAGTACTTTAAAGAAACAATTCTCTTTTGATAACAGTTTAAAGAAGCAGGGCTGTCTCGAGAACACCCTCAGTTCCAGCTCTTCAAGTCTGGAGAGGAGGAAGCCATGGGGAAGCCCTAGTCGACCAGCGACTCCTACGTCCCCCAAAACTACCTGTTCCCCCAAGAGAAGACCCCCTGTTTCCCCAGCCAAGGCCCAGGGCATCAGAGCGCCGAGCTTGGAGTGCAGCGACTCCCCTCAGAGAGGCACCACTGCTGCCAAACAGCCCGGGAGGGGGGGTGTGAGCAGTGGCATCCCCAAACCTCTCGGCCATCAACAGAAGGAACCTGACACCAGGAGGTCCTCTCCTCCCCAGAAGCCCAAAAACGTCCGTCCGAAAATCATCACCTACGTTCGTAAGAATCCTCTGGCCAAGCCGCAAGGGACAGATGCCCCAAATGAGGCCTCTGCACTCCCACTGAGGTTATCCTCTTACCCCAGCCCTCCAGCCAATAAAGATCCAAAAGCTGGACCTCAACCCAAAGCCACATCGGTGCTATGTTCCTCCAACCTGTTGTTTGACAAATATCGTCAAGAGATGCAGAAGGCGGGCTACTATCCTCCTGGCATGGCTGTGACTGGGGTGAAGGCTCCAACCTCCAACGCTGTCCCGCAAAAGCTGAGTGGGAAGTCAGAGAGTTTTCACGGAGAGCTGCCTGAGAAATATCACCAGGAGGTATGAAATCTGTCATTGTTTTAACAGTACGCTTTGCAATTAACATATCTCACTGAATTCCTATGAAATTGCATGACATTTTTGTTGAACTAGGCAACTTTTCATATTGGCGGCTCCAAATCTGAACTAGAAATCTGAACTAGAAATACACAATAGTCAGTAAACTGCCTACAGTTTATACCAAAGGATACCCCGCAAAAGAAAAAGCAACAGATAAAATGCTGGCGAGTGCATGTTTCCCTGGACGCTTGCTTGCTTGCTTACTGCTGTTGCTGCTTCCTCTGGCCTGAGAAATGTCCATCCCTGACAACACACTTTCATTTGGCACATGGACAGGGAGAATCTACCGGGTCTCAATTAGAAGGAATGGAATGCACTTCTAACAAAATGTGTGTTTCTTCGCACAGAAATACCCTGACTAGTTTGGCTTTAAGTGAAAGAAGACAAAAGACACTGTTTCTCATTGCTATCCATATCATGCATATCCTTATCCTCATTGTTGAAAAATTATAATTATTTGACTTTTATGATGCTGACTGTCTTTTTGGGCAATGCACATTTATATAGCACGCTCCTCAAGAAGCAGCCAGTAGCTACCGTTCCCCCAGGACTCTGAGGCCTCAGCTGGGCTTAGGGGCGGTCACCAGGCAGGCTGCAACCAAGACCAGAGTTCAACTGACAGGTCAGAGGGCAGCCCCGGCCATCAGCCAGTCTGCCACCCACGGCCACCACGACCCGGCAGGTGAGACGAGGCGGTTTGCTGCCTGAACAAGCTTCAATGTGACATTTTAACTCACAGTGTCAAAGGCTGTTTCACATGATGTAATAATGTGCTGTGCTTCATCCTCTATCATCATCATCATCATCAGTATAAATGGGAGCTAGGGCTCTGTCTGTCTGTTTCTCTGTCCCACTGATGACATCATCAGTGATGTCATAAATGCACTCACACACAAGGCTATAGTTCAGTGATGATGTCACTGATGACATCATCATCATGCGTAGCGCACGAGATTTTTATATAAAAGTAGCGCACAAGTTTTTTTATATAAAATGAGCAAGTGGGCAATGTCTGCTTCAGTTTTTGTCCCACTGCTGAGGTCACAACACTGATGAGGTCACAATGTATATGACATCGTCAGTGATGTCATCACTGACATCATTATTGACAAAATCATCTTAAGACATCACTGATGATGTCATAGGCACTGATGATGTCATAGGCATTGTGACATCATCAGTGACAGTGACATGCGAAGTTGAGCGATTGTGCGCTGCGCATGCCAATAGAGCAGGCAATTGTGCTCTGCGCATGCCAATAGAGCAGGCGAGGCCACACATCAGCCGAGCTGCGGGCGAGACCATGCAGCGGCCAATACCCTAGTTTGTTATAAGGGCTTATAGGGAGAGAAAACTGAGGGTTTTGCTGAGGGTGTCTACTTGTAAGATCAGTGAGGCCTAATCTGAGAGTGGTGCCTTTCCACAGGGCCTGGTGCGCTTAAAAACGTCTCTGTCCACTTCAAAAAAAGGGGACATGAGAGCGTATTTTACATAGCACATAGGCTTTTTGATTTTTTGATTTTATTTTTGATTTGATTTTATTAATTCATGCTTGCAGTGGTACCAAAAGGCCCACTGAAAAACTGCAGAATTTTACAGTCATGTAAAACAATTGTAAACAAGACAATTACAGAAAATAAAGGTAGTAAGCAAGGTAGCAAAAAATACAGTATGAGGGCTCTATCCACAGCAGCAAGAGGCAGGTATAAAAATAAGGCTATACAGTATGTACACTTTTACTGTATGTCATTAACAGCTAGCGTTTTCCAGCTGGTCAGTCCATTATGGGAAAAGGATTTTATGAGGACTGTCTCATCTCCCTTTCATACTTTGCAATTCGATGCACGTCCCATCCTCTTGTTATCAAGCTGCATTTACAGTATCCTCAGTGAGGTGCACACTGATTTACCCACATTAGTTTCAGTCATGCTTATGGATGAGGCTTGGCTTTTGGCACCTACACTCTTCGAAGTGCAAAGCACCTGACAGCAGTTTAACTCACTGCAATTCTGCTCTTTATAAGTCATAATCTACACTGCTGCCTCATGTGGTGCTGGTTTATTTGCGCCACTTAATCAGGGTTGTCATATTTATTCACCTCCCTTTTCACTAACATGAGATTGTTGAAAATGAAAAGACCCCCCCCCCCTCAGAGCAGATTTGATTGCTAGATGTTCAGCCTTTTTCCAATCTTATTTGTATACAGTATCAAGGCCATATCACTCTATAGAAGAAGATATTACTTCATAACATAGCATGGCAAATGGCTGTGGCTCTACAGAACATCTTCATGTGAATTGGACCAGAACAGCCTGTGCTTCAGACTTTAGAGAAAAATCCCTTGGCTTTTCAGTTTCTCATCAGTGTGAGCAGATATCAAGGGCACATGATTTGAGATACAATCTCTGTACACTGTCATCCTCCCTGCAGCTATGAGGGAATACAACTGTGATCCTTACCTCATTTCATGTTCAGAGCTGGCGCGGAGTTCAGTGGAAACTCAATTAGCGAGGCAAACAAGGGGAAGGAAGTCAAGCAGTGTTGCTTGACTTCATAAAAGAATGAGACAGTGTGTTTGGCTACACTCTTGTCATTTCAATGGCATACATGTGTGATCTGATTTTAAAGATCAAATTTGATTAGATCACATCACTGGATATCTACACATGGCCTGAAAATGGCTGTTATGCATCTCATGTGTCCTGTTCTCAATCCCCATGTCTTTACTTTGTCATATTGTGGCTGAACTGCATTCAGGCAAATCAGAATTACGATCACAATGCAAGCCTGAACACACATTGGTGATCAGATGAAGCAAATCTAGCCTTTGGTTTGATATTCACCCTCTAATCTTGTTACATGTTATCCCATCTATCTCCAGTGGAGCAAAAGATGCCAGGCCCAGAAACCGCCCCCAAGAGCGCCCTGCTCAACGTGGGCCAGTCCGGCCTGCGTCCTCCAGGCTTCTCCGCCCTGCCACCTGCCCGTCTGGCCGCCTTCGGCTTCGTCCGGAGCGCCAGTGTCTCGTCTGTTTCCAGCAACCAGTCCACAGACAGCACCCACAGTGACCCCTGCCCACCCTCTCAGCGTGAGTCCCACACCATCTTACACAGACACATACTATGTACACACACACACACACACACACACATGCACACACGCATATACACACACGTACATACACACATACACACACACACACACACACACACACACACACACACACACACACACACACGTAGATACACACATATACACACACACACACACACACACACACACACATACACACACGTAGATACACACATACACGTACACGTACACATACACATACACACACACATACTTTTTCAGATTGCTCCGTTTTAGTTTACCTGAATTTGGGGGTTTTAGTTCTTGCACATTAGATGCTCAAAACACATCTTTTCACATTTGTTGTCTTACAACAGGGATACAACAGGTTTATGTTTCAGTGTTTCTTGTTGTATCAATTAATTATTGATAATTACAAGTGTGTGGCTTATACTTTTATTACCAGGATTTATCTAATTATTTAAGTCTATTTTCTTTGCCTAACTATGCAATGAAACCCTCCAAAACACGCATCCAGTGAGAGTGGTGGCTGCTTTAGAAATGTAGGGTAATTATTTAAAAGGTTTAGTGTCTTTTAAGTGTTAAGTGTTAGCTAAATCCAACCCCAGACAAAATATTTCAGAATCAGAAAGAGAAGAAGCAATGTTCAGTTTGATTAGAGAGATATTCCACATCGTTGGTTTATATAGCATGCACATCTCTTAACTGGTTCTTCCCAGTGGTATTGGCTGCCCCTGGTATCCATTGTTACTATAGTAACAGCCACTTGCTTGCATTCATTTTTCATTCATACATCTCTAGTATGTATGCACTAAGCTACTGCGCCACAGAGATGTTGATAAGAAATCTTTAACTCACACGCCTCCCTCCACTCTCTGTCTCCTCCATCCGCCTACTGCAGCATTTTATCTGGATCAAATGCTGTTCCTCAGTCCACCACCTCCTCTCATAAGCTTCCTGCAGCCTTCATTTAGATAAATCAATAGTAACATTCACTTGACAAGCTGAGGATCTCTGCCTGCATGTAATAGAGATCATGTCACAACCTCTAGCTGTGTTAGCATCCATGATGCACAGTAGTCAGTGAACATCTCTGTTGTCTTTATTACAAAAAACATTTACAGTAGATAAGCAGTATTGTGCTCGTTTATCTACCCTTCAGAATTCAAACCCAAACAGACCGTTGTGTGCAAGATGCTGCAACATTACCGCAATAAAATGTATCATCAGTTTATTCAAAGGAGGTACTCAATCAATTTTGAGCCATACTGAATCACTCTATAGTATTTTTACCACAAATATATACCGACTTCTCAATATCCTAAAGACAAAAGTCAGATTTCATGAATTCAAACCACCCAAAATATTCAGATAGATGCCCAAAAAAAACAATAATTGAAGTTTAAGTGCTTTTTTTTTTTTTTTATGTGCACATGGTCACTTTGCGTTCCTGTTGGACTGTTTTGTTTGCATTAAAGGCGTGGGCATCACTCTGGCATGTGTAGCGGCCACTCTGCCTGGCAGATTTGATGATGCGTTAATGCTGGCTTCTGTTCAAGTGTCAGCGCATTTGTTCCCTGCCTCAGACAGCTGGGAGCTCCTGAGTGCCCCGCGGGTCGCTGCTTCAGACAGCTGGGAGCTCCTGAGTGCCGTGTGTCGCTGCTAGACACTTTCACTATCTTATTTCCACAACCACGGCTGGAGTGAGAGGCTTCCTCACACTGCGAAGAAGAGCAACTGTTGTCTCATGCAGGGTGTGCTTGCCCCCCCACCCTCGGCCTCTGTCTGTAACCACTTCACGTCTCTGTAGCAGTCTGTCTCCCCCATTTAGAATGTGTGGTCTGCGCTGTGAAAAAGTGGTGCCGGCAGGCAGCTCCAGTATGTGTGAAAAAGTGAGAGCCAGGGGCGTGGTGGGACAACAGAATCTGCCTGTTCACCCACACTAAGCTGTTTGGCTAAAGACATCTTAGCCCAGCTCATGTAGGGGGGCAGTTTTCACAGGATAGCCCCCTGACTCCCACACCTGAACATCGCTGGATCCTCTCCTTTACTGTAGTCAGGCCCGATAATGGTCTCTGCTTCCACTGCAGCATCCCTACAACAAGACACCAGAGCAGCGGCTGGCTCAGATGTACACTTTCCTGGGTTATTTTGTGCCCTTTCTCACGTTGATTCGTCAAAAAGTGGGCATAGCTACGTGTAAGGCCGAGGACCTGCAAGCATGTAAGTGTTTTGTCGCAGTGTGGCATTTCTGTTGCTGACAGTGTTGGCTTGTGTTGTGCTTTGCTTGTCACCTCCTCTATGGATCTGTGGCCTTACTGTGGAGAGAGAATGGACTCAATATTATTGACAGCTGTGTGTATAGTGATCTAGCCTGGTAAACCAGCCGAAATGAAATGTGAGTTCACGTGACCGGCTGGTTTACCAGGCTAATAGTGATCCATACACATCACAAATTTGTTTTACTATCCGCATGACTAATATCTCTCAACGTGTTTGATAAATTGTCATTTAAATTGGTGTGCAACAATTTGTACAAATGGAAAGCCTACATATAGCTTGTCAGTTTGTGTTTTCCCTTTTGCACAACTGAAGTACATCATACTGTGCCTGTATGGACACCCAACCAAACCGGAGGCAACACGGGGGCCTCGTGTTGGTACAGTAGGCAGGGAATCGAACGTACCGCTGCACTACTGTACCTGGTGCCCGGAATTGTAGTCTTGCTTGTCTACCAGGTACTGATATGCTTTGGGAGTAGCGCACACAGAGGGTAGGATGGCAGCTTGCATGGCAGTGCGTCCCTCCAGGCTTTTGGCTCAGACAGCGCTGCTCTATTAGTACTGTAGGGTACTGTATGCCTCCATGCAGTGGTATTCACCAGGGATTCACATCAACAGATGTTGTGACTGGGAGTGAGTGAGTGAGTGAGTGACTGACTGAGTGACTGAGTGAGTACACGGTCTTACATTGTAAGCCATGTCTGCTGTAAGCATTTTTTTTAATAAGTGATAGCTCTATATTCTGACAGCACTCACTGATATACAGAGTGTTTGGTCAGTAACATGGGTCTCCCACTCGCTCTGCTTTGCAGAAGAGAGGTTTTTCTGGTATCCCATCCCACTTTATCCAATCAGGAGAGAGAACTCCACAAAGAGGATTGAGTCAACATGGTTCTCATTGGTGTTCTGGACCAGATCACCAACTCAAAGCGTCAGTATTTGACGACTTGGGAATGCGAACCGCAATCCCTCCTCCAGAATCGCTTGCAACACCTTTAAATAATGGATAATGGATTATTCATATGGGATTCATATAAAAATGTAATACTATATACTATATACTACTATATAGATATAATATATGACATATATTTCCTATTTATTAATGATAGCAAGTGCGAAACAAAATGAAATCTGATACAGTATAGCCTTTTTACTGTTTGTTCTCACGTTCTGTATCATCCACCAAGGTTCTCCTCAGGCCGTGTAGTACTGAACTGATGCTCACAGCAGGAGCTGGATTTGTTCAAACCGAGGAGAAACAAGCATTTACCAGGCCTCAAACCATCTCCATCAGCCAATCGCTTCTTGCCTCAGCCTCTATTTCTATTGGTTGCCTTTGGAGGGGGGGGAAAGCATGCATCTGCTGTTTTCCCAGGTGAATTCAGGAGTGTTGTGGGTTTCACACAGGCTCTGGGCATTTTAAAGATCAAAGGCGTCTTAGTGTTTTCATACTGATCTGACTTCATTGCCATCGCCATGTCTAATTTGAGTCGTACAAGTCATGAGATGTATTTCATTGATAATAAATCACAAAGGATTACTTTCATCTAAGTGACGGCGTTAAAGCAGGATTCACTGATTTCCTCTCATTTAAGATTTTACTTTCCACTAATTGCTTGATAATGACATTGTGAATACTGCAATTCCGGTGAGTGAATTAATTTCACTAGAAAGCTATTGAAGTCAACTGGAACATACAGTACAATACTGTAGCAGTGTTGTCATACCATGCTATATGTTTTATTGAAACATCTTGCTGTTTTATCAGTGATTTCAGGCTCCTTGAAGCATCCTCCTGATTTAGTCTGATATGTTGACAGTATCTGAATAATGTGGTTTCTCTTCAAGGGCACAAACTTGTCCTTCCTTCCTGGAGAGTGCAGATTTCCCTATACAGTAGGTAGGTGTCAGCACTGCAGATGATGTTATTGATTGAAGAGACAGCTGAATATTTCATGACGGGTAATCAGAGCTCTGGTTTGCAGCTTACAAAGGCATCTCAAACGATGAAGTTATTCTAGCAAGTTGCTAGAATCCACAGTTAAATAGACAAAGTTTATGCTCCAAAATGTTATAAAGCAAAAAACTCAGTACATAAGGACCACAATGATCTCTTCCTCAAATGGAGAGTGGTGCGTTTGTTGTCGGTGTTGTTTTGCTGTTGGACTGCTGCAATTTCTGTGTTACTGTGAACCGAAGCCATCAATTTCTACAGAAAGCTAGAGGCGTAATGCTTAATAACAGCAGTTATGAATAATTAAATTGTTTTCATCTTTCTCCATTTTTGCTTGCTTTGATGCATTTCTACTTCTTTTTTTAAACTACAGTAGGAGGATGGCTCCTATAATGCTGTACAGTAGGTCAGTGGGTAGATATTGGCGCTATCACCACCAGGGTTAGGAGTTTGATGACATTAAACATTTAAAATGATAATAAATTGCATATTCTATCATGTAGCTACAATGACACGATCCTGCACTACAAAGTAAAGCAATGAGTGTAAGAAATTTGTCTTGTGTACTTCATGAAGCTTTCCTGCTCATTGGTATGAGCACCAAATCAAATATGAAAGATGCATTTTCAAGGGTGTAAATACACCCACATTTGAGAGGCAAGTGTTGCTCGATTTTCTGCACTTCTCATTACATAAAGCAGCTAGAAATAAGCCTGTGTGTTTACCATTTCTATCCCCCCACAACAAAATCAACTGATTAAAAGCAAATTATGGCAATATTCTATTTTAAAACCACTTCATAGTCCCACTTAGGTAGATAAGCCACCTGCAAAACTCTTACACATGACTGCCGTGTTTTTCTCTGATATCTTCCCCCTGCGCAGATCCCAGCAGTGGCAGTGATGACACTCCTCTCCACAAGGCGGCGCACAGTGATGCTTCCCGCTCTCCCAGCCGCAGCAGCCCCCAGCCGCCCAACGCCCCCAGCCTCCAGCGCCGCACGCTGCCCCCACCACGCTGCTCCCCCCTCGGTACGTCTCTCCCCACACTCTACTGCTCTATTTTAGTCTATGTGCTATCTCCACCAACAAAACACTTGTCAACTGCATCTATTTCCACTGCTCCCCATCCAAGGTCATTCTGTCTGGTGGTCACATGACTCTCGAGATGGGATGTTGGAGTGTGTGTCAGGGGGTGTGTGTGGGTGAGTTGAGGTGGGAGTGGGAGTGGCTTAACATGGGAATGTATGTTGATGGCTGCAGCCGACAATAGTCACACCTCATGGCGGCTGACAAATCATTGACCTCACTCATAAGCACCAGAGATTCACATGTTGATGACATTCATACCACATTCAATTCAGTTTAATTCAATGTCAATCAGCTTTATTGGCATGGCTACATTATGTTGCCAATAAGCCTGCAATAGTGACAAGCTCTCTAGTCCTAAGCAAACAAAATGATTATAACAACCAGTAAGAATAACTGTAAACAAATGCAAATCAAACCTGATTTTGTAACATAAAACACAGAGAAATTCACATTCTCGTATTGGTTGCACTGGCTGTCCCTTAGCTTATGGCAGGCTGCAATATAATTTGCAGATATAGAAATGTCTGGGATTTCACCTAATTGGTGTTGCAGTTTTTTGTTATTTCAAGGGCTTGGAGCCAAGTGCGATTTTGAGTATATCAATTGAAAGGTTTCAGTGAGATCTTTTCAGTGCCCAAAAAACTGAAAAACTGAAAGCTGCAACAGTAAAAGTAGGGGTTTGAGTGTAACCTCACGTACAACACCAAGCAATAAACCAATAACCAACCAACACCAATAAAGATATTCAATCTGATCTTGTTTTATATTTCAGTGTTGATTGATGTGTACACATTTGTATTAAAATGAATGTGTCCTAAGATTGTTTACTTACATACGCCCATATTCTGCATGGCTGTATTGTAATATTTGTGCTAAAAAGGCATATTCCACTCTGTTGCCAGTATTGTTTTTATGGTAATGTGTTGTTTTTATGGTAATTTATTGTTTTTATGGTAATGTATTGTTTTATGATAATGAATTGTTTTATGATAATGCATTGTGTTTATGGTAATAGTCAATCTCATAGCACAAAAACTAAAAGATATTGTGCTTTAGTATATGTGGTAATGGCAGCTGATCCAAGTTTGATCAAAAATGTGTTTTGGCTCTCCTGTCACATCTTCGATAATGCACATACGCCCCTTTGGTTCCAAGCCCTCGGTTTCATAATGTTTCAAATTCACTGCATTTCTGGATTATTTATGTATTTATTTAGGAGGTGTGTCTCATATGCATTTCTAAGAAGAAGTGCAGCTCTGTGTCATTCCATAGTGTCTATCAGAGGAAACTGCCAGCCCTGTAATGACAGACAGCAGTGATTATGTTTTGAGTGTGTTATTATCTCCATTGGGATTGATGGTCTTTGTTGTCCTTGTGTTGCGTAATGCAGTAAGGAGCCAGGCCATGCTCAGAATGTTGAGAGCTGATGTACTTAAGTAACTGGACCTGTCTGTGAGTCTTGCTATAGGAATGTCATTGTCCTACAGTACTTGGTCCAAAATCCACGTGCATCTTATCAACCACAACACTGTTTGACCACGCTGATTGGCAGTAACGGAGACAAACTGTGGCTTTTGGTGTCACAGAGAATTAGTGAAATATAAGTACAGTATAAGAATTATTTTTACATATCTGATGCTCTTGCCAACAGGCACTTGGCAGGGAAGGGAAAGTACAGTAATAAACATGTTGATTGTGTTCAAGCCTCCTGAAAATGCAGCCGCTTTAAAGGTAACCTGGATGTTTAATCTAAATACAAAGTTGTGAGCATGTTATATTCAGTAGCCTCTAACCTGGTTCCTAATGGAATATGGAAGTGTTTCTCCCTCACTGCAGCTATTCACACGTCTACAAAATGTGTTTTCTTCAACTTCACAGGGAATCGAGTTGACAACTCCAGAACTGAAACAAATGAATGCATGAACTAGATCAGAGGGTTTCAAATTGGGAGGCGGGCCTCCCCAGGGGGGCTCCAAACAGTTTCACGGGTGGCTCAGGGAATGGAAGTGAAAAACGATTACATTAGTTATTACATTATTTAATTAAATGAGATCACATAGAATAGCCTAAATGTGTGTGATTTGGTTAAAAAAGATGGTTCAGTGTTACAGTATTTTGGGGGAATTTCACGGTTTTTCCCACTTTCCCAGAGGTAGAAACAAATAATGCCTTCAGACAGACCTTTGTATGCATTATTAGCTGTAGTCTGAAGTAAAGTGAAGTCAAACAGTAATATCTGCTATCTTGGCTCAATTGTTGAGTGTCTATCTATGTGGGATTATCAAATGACATGATCATGATCCCATAGGCATCCAGGAATTGAGCAAGGTTTGTCTGAGGGGAGGCCCACAATCTCAGACTTTGAAAACCACTGAACTAGATCAATGGTTATTTTTTTCACAAGTATGTTTTGTTGGAAGACAAAGGGCGGCGGGGGGGGGGGGGGGGGGGGGCACAATGCTTGAAGCCCAAGCTAATGGGATACTTCTCATTTTACTGTTACTGCTTTTGCTACAGTAGCATTGGAGTGTATCATGACAATAAATTAAATGTATGTAAGTGTAATGAGATTGTTCTACACTTAGCATCATTATCATGATGAGGATACTACAACAATGATTAAGAGAGTGCAGCTCTGGTCAGGCCTATATACCTTCTACGGCTCTCACCCACTTTCCCCATGGGGATAAGTTTAATCTAATTTAAGAACACATTCAATTCAGAATTAAATATTCTCTGTATATTATCTGTATTGTCGCTCAGCTTTGCATCACAGCAGTGGCATCTTAGTTGTGACTGCACCTTGTTGCAGTGTTGGAATCTTTGCAGTGAATGTGGTGTATCAGCGCCCTCCAGTGGCTGCAGGTTGTATTTCTGTATAAACCAGGAGGAGAGGCTCCTGCTACAGAATCTGTGTGGATGATGGTGTGTGGATAATAAGTGAAGCAGAGACTCCAGCTAGTGGCCATTTTACTGCACTGCATCACTTGCTGCTTTCTTGCTTGTGAATTACACAATTCATGCTGAGTTGCAGAGCCTACAGTATATAAAACAAACACTTACAATTGACACTAGATCACTGCTGGCCAGCAAGTTCTCTTTTGTGTAGATTGCAGATTTTTATGTAATGTACAGTAGTACCAATAAAGATCACATTTATGTGAGAGAAAACAAAAGTCATTAGCTCTGCAATTTCTCTCTTGCTTTTCCAATGTGTAGGTTATGAATATTTTTCCTCATAGATACTGACAGGATCTATTTACTACACAGCCTCTAGGAAGGAGATCCAGAAGGACACAGATGTGCTGCAGCCACCAGGATCCTCCTCCCCTAGAAGATTTGCAGTGGTTTCGCCCAAGCCTCAGTCTCCTGGTGAGTGCCAACATATCAAATTGCAGTGTGTGTTTGTGTTTGTGTGTGTTTGTGTGTGTGTGTGTGTGTGTGTGTGTGTGTGTGTGTGTGTGTGTGTGTGTGTGTGTGTGTGCGTGCGCGTGCGCGCATGTGCCCATGCGTGTCCATGTATGTGCGCGCGTGTGTGTGTGTGTGTGTGTGAACATGTGTATATGACACAAGAGGAGCAGGCAGTAGTAGATGATGCAACACCACCTTTGTTTTCTGTCCTTAGCAGAGTGTATCGCACCTCATCTCTCTGTCTCCCACGCCCTCTTAATGTCTCTCTCTCTTTCTCTCTTTCTCTCTTTCTCTCTTTCTCTCTCTCCACACTTGATTACATGAGCTATGGTCGCATGCTGTTGTCATAGAGACAAAGCTAGCTGTATGCTAGGATGGCGCTGCTGCAGTATTATTGCTGGCTCAGATTACCGCAACACAAGTCAGCATTTTCTCCTTTACTCAGAGGCCAGACAAAACAGATGATGCTGTGACGGGCTTCTTGTGCAGGTTATATACTTTAGTACATAGGTACTGCACACATACTCATCATACCAGACAAGAGTGAGTGTTTTGAGCAAAAAGAGGGCATTGCTGCTGATTGGTCAGAGCAGTGAGCAGACTTGAGTATCAGTAAGTAGTATCCCTGAGGGATATGTTAGTCAGAGCTGATTGTTACACACGCCCTTCACCTTTTGTATAATTTGCCCAATGGGAATTTTCCTTGCTCTAACTGTATCAATGTAATGCTATGATCAGAGACGAGTTATTTTCACACCCACACTCTGGTAAAACGTTTCTTATCAAGAGTAGGATTTCCTGTAAAACAAAGTTTGTTGTTTACCTTTTGAAATGCCCATCCGCCATTTGTTATGTGGGTAAAACCACGAGAGAGCTGAACATAAACATAAAAGCAATATTGATGTGTGCTCTCTCAGGTTCCAGGGTATAGAATTTGTTGGACCTTTGAAAAGAGGTGGTAACAGAGACAGGGGTCTGTTACAAAGAGAAGCCTTCTGGATACATACAGACAGAATATCTAAAAGGCCTCAATGAACTATTATTGGGCTGTTTTCTTTAGATTTTAATTACTATTTTAATATTTGTAGTTTTTCTTATACATTATATTTCCTAGTATATTTCTTTATCCTGCCTGTTATACTGGGTACAGCAGGACCAATGCCCTAGGTCTTTATTCCTTATCCTATCTGCTGTAGTTGTGGCTGACCAACCTCACTTGCAGCACCAAAACTCAGTTGAATTATTTGTAAGTCGTACTTCAGAGGTCCTTGATATAGAGCCTGTTTGAAGCACCTGTCTGTATACTACACATATCTTCTATTGTCCACTGATGTCACTTATGAATGTAACATTTTTGTAACCGTGTTTTCTACAAATGTATTCTTCTACTGGTTTACCGAGCGTTTACCGATTGGTGAGTGTGCTCGCTATTAGTGTGGTTGTACATGTGTGTAACCTGTCATCCAAAGATCAGTTATTTCCTATTTATGCCTCCTGTCCAATAAAATTACTTGATCTGAACTCTCTCTCTCGCCTTGTGGAGGTCTTCGCTGTGTGGTGAATATATGTGCTATGACAGAAATGAGAGAGCGGCGTTACTGCTCAGACACATGTATGGGGGAGTTCCAGATGTTTCATTGAAGATCATGAAAAGTGGAAGTGCCTCCCTCTCACGGGTCAATATATTTCAATATGTTGTCCATCTCCCTGCAGTTGGTGGGCGGTTGGCAGCGGGTCGTGGCGCCCCGCGGGCTGACAGGGTCCAGGAGGTGCAGCAGCTGAGGGAACGCTGTGAGCAGCAGGCCTGGCAGCTGCAGAGCCTCCAGGCTCAGCTAAAGAAGGCCTCCCTGGGCCTGGAGGTGTTCGCCATCACCACCCAGCACTTCTGCCAGAAGGTAGGCTACAGCAGAGCACTTCTGCCAGAAGGTATAGGCTAGCACATTCTTCCTCTGACACATGTGCAGTCACCAGCTGCTTCTTTTCACCTGATAGTGAGGGGTTTCACCAGCAGGATGTAGCACGTGGGAGGATCACGCTATTCCCCCAGTTCCCCTCCCCCCGAACAGGCGTGACCAGGACACATACCCTTAATCCAGCTTCCCACCTGCAGACACGGCCTATTGTGCCTATATGGACGCCAAACAGTTACTTCTCATCACCACTTGGGGTCGCCAAGGTGAAACATTTCCCAGTGCAGCTTTAACATTTTAAAAGAGAAGTCAGTCGAACACACTTCTCTGGTAGAAATTCTGTCAAAAGCTCCCTTTTCATTGGTTATGCAGCCATTCATCATCATGCTAAGCAAGCACAACAGTCACAGTTCAAAAAGGGAAAGGAGACTCACCACAAAAGGAAAAAGGGCTTTCAGGATGCAAAACCTTTGTCCTTATTAGAATGAAAGACACCTGTGGCACCTGATGTTTGTTGTCAGCATTGCTTTGTCCATAAAGCCAGTGTCTCACTTTAATATCTGAATGTTGAGGACTTTGGAATCTGAAGCAGAGGATATCGGTCAGTGAGTGTGAGGGTTAAGGGACATACAGAGGAGTCCTCTGAGAGGACTTTCTAAGGTTTTTTCAGTAGTTAAAATAATGATATAAAACAGTATGAGGTGCATGATGGCATTGTGCGTGTTTGTGTGTGAGGGTATGCACATGTGCAGGCTAGTCTCATTCACTGTTTGTACTTATACCTACGAAAAATAGTGCACTATAATTTGTATGCAAACACAACTCGCATCAATCAGACTGAAAACAATGACCGCGGCGCACAAGCGGAAGTCTTGGCACGGATGTCGGCTCTACACCGGAAACCATCAAATATCAGCCGTCTGTCCCAGAGTTTATTTAGTCATCAGACTGATAGACTCTGGGTTCCCAGATTAGTGCACTGATTGCTCTTGTTGTAGGATTATGCACGAAAAATAATTTCCGTAGATATGATATGATATGATACGAACGTTTCATCAGAATATGTTGACGTATGTGTGAAAGAGTAGTGTGGCATTTCACGATGGGTTACTGCAAGTCTGTCCTGCACCGCTGGCTGTTTTACTGAATGGGATCTCAACCATGGCTGTTACACCACATGTCCCATTCATTTCCTGTTTGTTTTAGTTCCATAACTCCAGGGCTATTATTTTGTGTGGGGGGTATCCTTTCTCTCACCTGCATTTATAGGAGGGCGAGCTTCACTCTGGAAATGGTTGTGTTTCTTGAAATGAGTTTGAATTTAATCGAGTGTTAGCCCGAAGCCTTTCTGTCTGGTGTCTTTTACAGTGCAGGCGGCTGGTTTATGCTTATTTTGAGTATTGTGATATGTTAACATAGCATTTATTAATCATCTACAAATATGTTCTGTAAATGATTAGTTCATCATTAACTAAAGGCTTATAAATGACTTACAACCTTTTCGCCAACTAGGTCGCTGCTAGATGATGTCACTAGGTTGACTGTACAGTACAGTAGCCTACAGTAGAGTACAGGCTAGAAAGGATTTTGAATTCTAACAAGCTCACAGGTATCTACAAATGATGTAACACATTTATGTGTGATGAATTGTTTACACTTTAGATCACTTATGAAAGCCTCATAAGTGACTTGTAATTGATTTACACATCATTTATTACAGTTGAGGAAGACTTTGTAGTTTGTGCTGCAGTGCTTCTAAGTGCGGACTGCTTCTGTTGGCCTGGGGCCGGTTGCACCAACTGGTCTTACACTGGTCTTAAGCTAAGTTGGTCGTAACTTTACGACCTACAGCTACGCCGGGTTGCACCAAGACGACTTAAGCCTTATTTTCACTAAGACCAGGCGTAACTCCTACGCCTCGTCAGGAGGAGGCGTAGAGCCTGCCTGTAACAGAGATCTCCGCGGAGACCTTTTTGACCGTCATCGTCGTAACATCGCCAGTTCGCCGTCTTTGAAAGCACGACGTTAGATTATAACTAACTACTTGTGTGGCTTAGCCTTCCCAAATGTTGGCGTTAATTCTTTTAGAATTTAATACATAGAATTGGGAACGTTACATTCAATTTCATTCAGACTCCCTGACACTAATCGCCGCCGCCATTTTCCCCCGGGGCTTCCACAGGAGGAGGGGGGTGGGAGGAGGGAGGGTGTAGTGACGCACATACAGTAGTGGGTGACGGCGCGAGGCACATGTGGGCCAATCAGAGGGCATTCCCCGACAATTCACATGAACGCGCATTGCTACGACCAGCGTAGTTAAGACCAGAGTAAGCCGTGTTGGTGCAACAGGCTTAAATCCATGGTCTTAACTAAGACCGACGTAGGAGTTACGACCAGGCATAGTTAAGACCAGTTGGTGCAACCGGCCCCTGGGGAGGAGCTTCACTAACAGGTCATAGCTGGTACAGTATTCTCTATCCTAGACTGAGCAGATGCCCTCCTCTCTCACCACAAGAAGAGAGGCATCTTACCACAGAGTCATTATAAAGTGTTACAGAGAATTTTCCTGTTGCGATAAGGCGATGATTGCAATGGCCAAGCCTTTTTTCTGAGAGATCAAACAGGTTCTTGCTTGTACAGCATCTGATGGTAGTGACAGCAAGCAAGTATAGTGCACACTTGAGTGTGTTCTGCCTGTGAAACCTGGATTTAGCACTTGCCCCTTGCCACCGCCTGGTCTTCTGCTCATATTTCTCTCAGGGAATAGCCTATTACATTTTAGTGTTCATCAGCCATTCCCCAGCCCTGCCCATGGGCTGCTCTCTTCAGTGGGAGATGACGAATGAGATGAGAGGCGACTGCCTGGCTATGCTTTTAGTGGGACTGGTTGCCAGGCATAAGCAGCATCCACTAAGATCTGACCGATAGAGGATTTTGAAATATATGGATGTATGTTACTTAAATTTGACTCTGAAGAAATACATACGACTATATTTCGGTCAAGGTATATTTCGACAATAATCCCCCCCCCCCCCTTATCCTATCCTTATCCTCACTCAAATCAATATAAAATTCACCCATATTCCCTGGGTTTTTACTAGACAATGGTTACTTTTCTCAAGAAAACTAAACAAAATCTTTAAAAGTCAACCTGACCTGTTTGATCCATTACTGTATACTTTCCCGTGCCTCTTTGATGAAATACAGTCTGTCCTAATTCCATTATTTCATATGAAGAGTAATATCGACCCAGATATCTATCCTCTGTCTAGCCTAGCACCTCCCTCCCTTTACCCGCCTCCCTCCAGGCTGTAATCCAGCACCACTGCTTGATTCATCTTTGCTCATACATCACAGGCAGCATCCAAAAAAGAGCCACTTAGTGACATAAAAGCCCCCTCAGTGAAGCACGTGACATGAATAACAAATCATCTGCGTCTTATTTTCTGTTAGTTCTCGAGCAGCGTCTGCAGTCGAGCCTTGATTCACTACATGCAGTGACAACATGCATTGATGATTCTAATTAGTGTTTTGAGACGGGTTGATATTGTAATGATAATGAAAAGATTAATATATCCAGTACCAGATGTGCTTTATATCTTTGAAAATTATTAGCATTGAGATTTATACGTGATATTATATATACACCACATAAATTACAAAATTAGAAAGTCAGTCAGCCATCTACACATTCTGTGTGTCTGAGCATGACCACGTTTGTGTGTGTGTGTGTGTGTGTGTGTGTTGAAATGCTTGCATATCGCTGTTCTTCTTTCAGCAGCCACACCAGATAATTGGCAACTTATTGATCGTTTCCATCCCCCATCTTCTGCTCTTCCACTCTTTTTTCCCCTCTGCGATGGAGAAAGATGTTCACGTGCATGTGTTGCTCCCTGCCGTGCATGTCAATGTGATAGGGTGTGTGTGTGTGTGTGTGTGTGTGTGTGTGTGTGTGATAGGGTGTGTGTGTGTGTGTGTGTGTGTGTGTGTGTGTGTGTGTGTGTGTGTGCGTGCGTGCGTGCGTGCGTTCGTGCGTGCGTGTGTGTGTGCGTGCGTGCGTTGAGGTGGTGGTGGGGGGGGGGGGGTTGCTTAGAGCTGGGCTGGGCCTGGCGGTCTTTGTTCCAGGCAGCACAGATCACGCCGGACACTCCAGGAAAAAGAGGTGAGGCTTCACTCCCTCTCATCTCTCTCCTCCCCTGTTTCCTCTGCCTGCTTCCCTCCCTCGCTCCCCCCCGGTCTCTCTTTCTCTCTGTATCCCCCCTCTCTCCTGTCTGTCTCTCTCTGGCACTCCCTCCCCAGCAAGCTCAGGGATGCTGTCTGCTAGCCTAGCATGGGCCACTGCTGCTGTAGGCTCCATCTCCACCCACTGCGCTGTCTGCACCCAACGGTAAAAGGCAGTATCGCCTGCTTTGATTCAGCACTGTGTGTGTGTGTGTGTGTGTGTGTGTGTGTGTGTGTGTGTGTGTGTGTGTGTGTGTGTGTGCGTGCGCGTGCGTGCGTGCGTGCGTGCGTGCACATATGTGTGTGTTTGGGTGAAGGGGATGGGGGGATTGACCTGTCTCCTAGCAGCTGGAGTCAGAGCTAGTAGTGAGAGAGTTTAGCCATGCATGATTATGCTGAGTCAAAGCCAGCTTTTGCGTTTTCCATTGTCCGTCGCGCTGTTTCCCTCTTTCTGCCTGTTACATTTTGCAGTGCCATTACAGTACATAACAAGCGTACTGGTTGGTACAGTCTGGTGACTGTGCTGTATTCTTGTGTCTGTCTGTCTGTCTGTCTCTCTGTCTGTCTGTCTGTCTGTCTGTATGTCTGTCTGTATGTCTGTATGTATGTCTGTATGTCTGTATGTATGTCTGTCTGTATGTCTGAGTGTGTGCAGAGCATCCTTACCGTATGTGTGCTGCTGTTGCTGCATTTCTCATCTGTGAGAAATCACGTGTTTGGTCCACCTTACAGGAAGCATAGTTACAGCTCTTTGTGTGTTTATTGGCCTATGTCTCACTACAAAAAAAAACATATATCTCAACAACTCATTTAGTCTCACATTCAGCCTTGAAATATTTTTTTTCTTAAAAAAAACAGAGAGAAAAAAGATAAACTCTAGAAATAAGATGTCAATACAATATCTCGAAAAAGGCAGATCACTGCGCTACTATCAAGAAAATTAAACTTGATTCTACAAAATGATCAAGTCGATTTGCATCTGAAACAAATTAAATCATCTAGGCCCTTTGGCAGATTTTTTTCCACTTGTTAAAAAAATCTGATTTTAAGATTCAGCTATAGACTAAATGGCTAGTTAAGATGGAGTTTTTTTGCAGTGCTGGTTCTCCTCAGGACTAAAACAACAAAACAGATAAGCTGCTGCACATTAGAACTTGCTTGCCGCCAGGCATGGTCCCACTGACTCTGGGCTGATGAGCTGGGTGTGGGCTTGGCAGTGAAGATAAATGAATGTAGATAGTATAGAAGGTAGTAGCCGATGTCCTTGAGAATACACAGCCCTCCTGGGCTGAGGGCTCAGAGAAGCCATGTTTATTCTTTTCCAGGAAGTAAAATGGATTACGTTGCCTTGGTGAAGCCTGGATATCAGGTGGGGAAATTAGAATGCATGTCACATTACTCTCTGGAGACTAAAAGGGAGGAGGAAGGGGGGGTCTGGGCAGGACCAGGGGCATGATGGGTAGGAGTAGAGGTGGAGCTGAGGAATCAGAAATGAAAAGCCAACGACTACCCCCCACCCCCCACCCCCCCATGAGGTCACTGCATTCTCTGTGTGATGACAGTATACAAGCAAGACCGTTTATGAGGGTGACATCATTACTGCCTAGACACATACCGCCTCAGGCATTTCAGTCACTCTCTCTTTCTGTTTCCCTTGCGTGTTTGATTGTGTAAGCTTTGTGTTTTGCCTATTTGATCTTTACTAGATCTCGTAGGAACAGTGCTGTGAGGCGATTCTAGGCTTTCCAACCAGGGGTTGCACCTTCACGGTCCGAAGTTTACCCCAACTGGGGGGTTTCCACAGAAATTGTATACACTTTAAAGTACAATGCATTAATCTGGTGCACTCTGAGAGCAAAATGAAGAGGCTAGTAGATCTATGAAGAACTGCACACATCACATTAATATCCTCTTCACTAGGCTGTGGCTTTACAATGATGAAATAAATATGAGTGAGTTGAGTTGATAGGTCAAGTACAGATTTGTTTTATTCAGAAACACAATGAATCGAGAAATTGCATTGAATAATGTTGAATACAATGAAATATAGATATCTACGACACATGATATATATATTCGATTAGATTTTGTTTAAATCCTTTACATGTAGATTTTTTTTTTTCCCATCTGGCCACAAGGGGGTGCACGTGCAGTCGGTGCACCAAATCACCAGTGGCTGTGAGCATGTCACATCATGACGAGTCCCCAGTGGATATCATGGAAACTTTAATTATTGTTGCTCAACCCCTTTCCTCCTATTCATGCTTTTTGGTCTGGTACCAGAGGGGAAGACATATTTTGTAACTCAAAGCAGAGAGGATACAGAGTGTTTCTGTTGGGTTTTGGAGGCACTTGCTCTTTGTTTTGGGGGTTGTTACTTAATGGAAAATGAAGAGTTCCATGGCATTCGTTAAGCAAACATTTTAAAAGCCTTAATTTCAGGCCTAGTTCAAAACAACAACTCAAACCTGTTTCGGCCATACTGTGCCCTGCATCAGGAAGCAGCACACAGGAACAGGAGGAACATTTAGTTTACATTTTTGCTTGAATAGTGCTTTGAAACTTTCCTTTTCATTATGTTGTATTCTGTATTTTACAGCGATTTTACAGCGTCTTTCATCAGGTGTCACAGTGATAGTGTCCACCAGACTTACTGCAACAATCATGTTCAACTTCACTAGGTGTCAAGTTCACTGCTAGGTGGTGGTGTTTCTTTTAAGTGATCCCCTGATGATGTCCTCAGATTTACAACGCTGTGTGTGTGTGTGTGTGTGTGTGTGTGTGTGTGTGTGTGTGTGTGTGTGTGTGTGTGTGTGTGTGTGTGTGTGTGTGTGTGTGTGTGTTTGCATTTTAGAGTGAGAGTGCCATTGTGAAGGAGAGGGAACTGTCCCTGGAGCTCGCCAGAATCAGGGATGAAGTGGGTAAGTGGGATACAGCATGACAGATATCACAGCGAAGCGAGAAGGGAAAGCGGCGAGTCACTCTTAGGCAAGGTCACTGATGTGAAAGACCAATTTGATCTTTTCTTTTCTTTTTATATTTTTATAAAAAAAAAATCTGACCAAATCTATGATTTTGATGAGCAATGACTACTGAATGACTACTACTTTGTTTGAATAACTGTTGCAGTATTATGACAAAAGTTCAATGGACAAACCAAAGAGGATCCTGGAGCACACGATTCACTGGAAAATTGCTTTATTCAATGACTAACGTTTCGACGCCTGCTGCGTCTTCATCAGAGTCAGGTTTGACTCTGATGAAGACGCAGCAGGCGTCGAAACGTTAGTCATTGAATAAAGCAATTTTCCAGTGAATCGTGTGCTCCAGGATCCTCTTTGGTTTGTCCATTGAACTTTTGTCATAATACTGTCCTGTCCTGAGAGCACCGACCTCCTTTTGCGGAGGGGCTGACGCGCAAGAGACTCCTTTTGAACTGTTGCAGTATTGTTTCATCTTGCTATGTCAATGTATGTAAATATGTTGTTATGTACTGTACAATTGTATGTGTTGGACCCCAGTAAGAATAGCTGTAGCATTTGCTGCAGCTAACAGGGATCCTAATAAACTAAACTAAACTCTTGGCGAGCATATCATGCATTATACAGTGTAATGCCACAAAGGACAGGAGAAACAGGTGTCCCCTGGGACTCCACTCTGCTGATAGAAGGCTGGATTTAGTCCAAGATCACAACACAAAGCCACTGTACAGTGTGTATACACTACATTACAAAAGTGTTACAAAGCCACTGTACAGTGTATACACTACATTACAAAAGTGTTACAAAGCCACTGTACACTGTATACACTACATTACAAAAGTGTTACAAAGCCACTGTACAGTGTATACACTACATTACAAAAGTGTTACAAAGCCACTGTACAGTGTATACACTACATTACAAAAGTGTTACAAAGCCACTGTACAGTGTATACACTACATTACAAAAGTGTTACAAAGCCACTGTACAGTGTATACACTACATTACAAAAGTGTTACAAAGCCACTGTACAGTGTATACACTACATTACAAAAGTGTTACCTCTTGGCATTACGAACTCTTACTGCCTTATACTGTACAATTAGCCTCTACTTCTCATTTCAAAAAGCTTGTGGTTACAAGACAGACAAATCACTTACTTTGGCGTTATCTACTTGATGCTAAGATGCATAATTTTTAACACATCTGTTTGCCTTCTTTGGGAAAACACCTGTTTCTTTTCCACACAACATACAGTACATTAATGACACGTGTTGGGATGATGCTTATCTTACGATATGATTCGATACGTGATATTACAAAGTGCAAATAAAATGATTTAGATGGAGAGCTTGTGAAATTGTGATGCCAAGCCGTCTCATTTGTGATTACTACGGCAGGATAAAAAATAGCTAATGATAAAAAAATGTTTGGTCCCACGATACGTATCGTCACATTTTTTGTATTGTGATTGAATTCCGAAAATATCATCCTATCCCTATTATTAACATATCCTGTCTTGAAAAGTAACACATGTGTGTGTTGTCCCAAAGAAGACACACAGACATGTTAAAATGACACATCCTTTCTAAAGAAAAAAAGAGTGACCCAAATGTGGGTCGTGTGAAGCGGACTACAGCTCTGCCTTGTGCTCCAGCTTTCAGTGTTGCACGCTGGGAGCATCTGCAGCAGGACAAGGAGGATCTGGAGCAGCGCTTTGAGAGCGAGCTGCAGGGTCTGCGGGCGCAGCAGCAGAGGGAGCTGGGAGCCCTGGAGGAGAGGCTGAGGGCGCAGCACGCGGTCCACAGCCAGAGCCTTCAGGCAGAGCACCGCACCGAGCTAAAAGAGCTACGGCTCACGCAGCAGCAGCAGGTGTGTGTGCCTTTTGATAAAGAGCTGGTACCAGCACAGGGTTTCACGGATCCTTAAAAAGTCTAAAATCCAATAATTTGAATGTTTGTCCTCAAAATGTCTTAAACTCAACAGCATTTATATATGTTAAATATGATTTTGCCAGGTCTTAAATTGTTTGGGTTATGAAGTTAACATTACTTTTATAAAGTGTATAAAGTCTCATTAAAATAACAATGCATAACAAATTTGAAGCCGCTACACCTTGGGCAAGAAGACGCTGAAATTAGGAACGTTGGGTATAGATACGGTCGGTCTGTGTGGGAACGCCCACAACATCCGAGCCACCGGTCTTTTTGTAATTGTACCAATCTTGGCCCAGATTGAGGAGATGAGTGAGAACCATGAGGCGTCCTTAATGGAGATGGAGACAACTCACAAGGACACACTGGCCACACTGCAGGAGGAGCACGCCAGGACTGTGAAGAGTAAGCACTCCACTATAGTTACTGATACTGTACCAGGTGTAAAAAGACATAACGTAACTTGTGATATTTTTTGTGTCTTGTAGACTTGAAGATGGCCCATGAACAGCAGAGGAAGTCTCTAGAACAGGAGTTTGAGAAGCTCAGACTGTCACTGCAGGTTAACAAAGATCCAGTATCATGCATTCTTTGCTCTGTGACTGTGCAGGCATCTAACAGGTTCATGTATGTTTGGTGAGCAGGATCAAGTGGACACGCTGACGTTCCAGAATCGAAGCCTGCGAGACCGAGCCAAGCGCTTTGAGGAAGCTCTGCGCAAGAGCACAGATGAACAGATAGTGGTAATGTGTGGCAGTGTTGCATGAGCGATACAGTACAATAGGTTGGCTGCTTTGGTCACAGTAGCTGGATGAGACTTTAAGAAAGCATTAAAAATGTATGGTGGTTTTCTTTCTGCTGTTGACAGGATGCTCTGGCTCCATATCAACACATCGAGGAGGACCTGAAGAGTCTGAAAGAAGTACTGGAGATGAAGAATCAACAAATCCATCAACAGGATTTGAAGATCACAGAACTGGAGAAAATGGTAGGCTCCAAATTGCCGCTTCCGTTTAGTAAAAATGCTCAATAAATAAATGTAGATAATACAAAACATAATGTAGGAATATAATATTACTTTAGGACTCTTCAAATCAATAGGCAGCACAAGATGACATGTTTGAGTTTTGTAAACCAGTATAGTTTAGATAATCGTTTAATGTACATTACTTGCCATTGACCTTATTGACACCATATAATGCCTTTGTTTCTGCACTCGTTATGCATTGATAGATCGTATGAAGAATTTAATGTTGTGCACTTTCCCCCTGTGTTTTTGAGCAGGCTGAAAAGAATGTGTACCTGGAGGAGAGAGTACAAGTATTGCAGCAACAGAACGAGGACCTGAAGGCCAGAATAGACAAGAACCTTGCTGTATCCAGGTCAGTTCTGTTTAAATGAATAGGCTACTGGTGCAGGTTTTAAAATCTAATTCAAACCAACAAAGCGAAAATTTGCCATTAGATTTGCCATTAGAGAGGATAGTTTACACTACTTTTGTATTGCAATAGTGGTTAACAGAGTTTGTGTTTTGGGTGGGTTTTTCCTTTCATTAATAAAAGAATGCACATAAAGTCAATGTTGAGTATTGCAGTATTGACCTTAAACCTATCCAAACACCTCTGTAGTAAACGGTTAAACGTAAACATTTGAAATGCTGAGATGCTACATTCAACACTAAAGTTGTCAAATATCACTGACGTAGTACATTATTAGCTGTTGCAGGGGAATCATTATTGTAATACTGGGCAAAGAAACTCTTGAGGGCGTCCATGTTTCTTCGCTGTTTTACCCCGAGCAGAACCGCTGGAACACACAGAGGGTGTAATTACGAGTACGACGTTCGAGTTGGGAGTACTTTGACTGGAGCGCAGCACTAAAACACAGCAGGTCGTGTATGTTTTAACGTCTCCACCTCCTCCTTCCTCCCCAGGCACCTGTCCGAGGAGAACGCCAACCTGCAGGTGCACGTGGAGAAGGAGAGCAACGAGAAGAAGCGCCTGAGTCGCACCAACGAGGAGCTGCTGTGGCGTCTCCAGACGGGCGAGCTGAGCCCTCGCATGTCCCCCACCTCCTCGCCCATCCACCGCTCCGCCTCTGGACCCGCCTCCCCGGCTCGCCCACACTCCTACCATCAATGAGACACACTGGAATCTGTTGACACCTGTGTTTTATCCAACCCTTTCTTTCAACTCACATACGATTAAAAAAAGGAAGGATAACTCACATATGATTTTTTTTTAAAGGAAGGAATGGAAGGGAAGCTCACATTTTTTTAGCTCTATCTTGAACGTTCTGCTCCATAAAAAGTGTATAATATTACACTATGTAGTGTATAATATTACACTGTGTAGTGTATAATATTACACTATGTAGTGTATAATATTACACTATGTGTAGTGTATAATATTACACTTTGTAGTGTATAATATTACACTATGTGTAGTGTATAATATTACACTATGTAGTGTATAATATTACACTATGTAGTATATAATATTACACTATGTAGTGTATAATATTACACTATGTGTAGTGTATAATATTACACTATGTAGTGTATAATATTACACTATATAGTGTATAATATTACACTATGTGTAGTGTATAATATTACACTTTGTAGTGTATAATATTACACTATGTGTAGTGTATAATATTACACTACGTAGTGTATAATATTACACTATGTAGTGTATACTATTACACTACGTAGTGTATAATATTACACTATGTAGTGTATAATATTACACTACGTAGATGAATAGACGCACATTTGTTTTCTCACTTTTGTTACTGGGGAAGTGCCCCTCGCCCATGTGATGCATTTCCAAAATCAAACTCCAGGGATGTTTAATCTCTGACCTAAAGTATTGTATTATTGCTCAAGCCTGAGAGGTTTCAAACCAAGCTTTTCGTTCAAATGGGATTCTCTACACTCCACTTTTTCTATTCAACATGAATACAAAGCAGACACACTGAGATGCTGGAGTCGATGAAAGACTCGGTCATAGTAGACTTCATCAAGAGAGCAGGATCAGAGTCATGGCGCCTCATGTCCCTGTTTTCGCCTCCATCGTCTGCATCTCCACCTTCTCATCCAGTGCTCAGGATGATGGATGTATGAGACAATAGGAGACATCAAAAGTGCAACGATGAACACAAGAAGCGCCTTTGCTATCCATGTTCTCCCACCAGCAATGTCTTTCAAGGCACAGGCAATACTTTGAGTAACTTCACAAATAAACGCCTCTACCTACAGTAGCTTACTCGCAAAGTCAAAGTTTGGATCCTTCTTTGGGGCACGTTTACCTTCTCGTGTGGACATACGGTACGTATCAGTATTGGATTAATGACTACCTATCCATCGAACCTCAGCCATTGCCACTCATCCTACTTTCTCCTCATAGCTAGTTATCTCAGCTGGCCTGAAATGTATGGTTACGATGACATAACTCAGAAATCCACTGAACTGCCAATATAATGTAACTACCGTATATTGATGTTCATTTGTAATTACTGTAATGTATCTCGACATTTCTGCTCTGTGTAAAGCATGTACTGTCTTCCAATTAGCATCGTCCTGAGAGAGGGGGGGACAACCTGCAGTGTGAGAATGGAGTAGAAGGGAGAGACTGTTGGGTGAGTCAATAGTTAACGTGCAGGTCCAACACAAGTTACCTATCATTTCTAACAAAACAAAACAAAAAAGGCCGGATCTTTTCAAATGAACCACCAAGGAATAAATCATTGAATAATACAGTTCAAATCTTTTTTGTGAGATGGTGCCCCTCACCTACAGTCTGGTTGAAATGAATGTAACTTTCAAAGTGCAGGCTAGTTACGTCTAATTTCCCAACAAAAAATGTAGGATTTGACTGAAACCGCCAAAGAGGAGATTGTTAAACAAAGCAGTTCACCATGTACTGTTACGGCTGTCATATGTCTGGAGTCGATTGCTGCAGAATTAGCCATTTCTTCTGTAATAGTATTGACTAGAAGGCTTGGCAATTAAACAAGTTGCATCCAACAGACATTCTATGGAAAACATGAACGATTTTTGGGGGAAGTCCTGTAATGATGCACTTGGGCTAGTAGCCTACAGTACAACTTGTGTCTGTGTTTTTTCTGCTCATGCAAACTGCTTTAAGTGTATCTTATCATCTCTCTTGCAACTGGCTGAATTGTTGCTGTCTTTTGCATCGCTGGTTAACTGAGTTGTATCATAAGAAGTGCGCTTTGAACTTCACCACAGACAACCTCATAAGCAAATTGGTGGCGGGTGGGAAGCACCATTGTGGCTCATGCTCCATTTGTATCTCCATTTGACTTTTATGAAAATTCCTGTTGAGAATTCCTGTTGAGAATTCCTGTCCTGATTGAATTTCATCAATAATTGGAACCAATTGAAATAAGCATGATGACAATGAAATTCTGCAAGCTGTTACCTCATTTCTCAGTGGAGAATAATCTCAGGTCTTGAGGAGAATTACGACTCATCAAAGGGAAGCAACTGCCATAATGTTCTATTTATTTCTATAATTGTCCTTTTTTTAACTTAATTGTGCTCATGTTTACATATAACCTCCCAGCTCAATTGTCTGTTGTGCGACAGATATCCATTCCCTTGTGTAGAATTATTCCCTATTATTTGGATGTACAGAATATTTAAAAGTATTTGAAAGAGCTTAGTGAAGACAGCAATTACGAAAAGAAGAAATTAATTTGAGACATATTGCTTTATAAACTGATACCCCCCCAAGAAATTAAATATGGAAATGTATTGAAATAGAGACTTTGCTGTAGCGGAGTTGCATTTGCTGTCTTTGGACAATGGTTATGGCACCAAACTATGTTTAACTTAGTAACTGGTGTGTTACTGTACTCTATACTGTGACTGGAAGGTAGTGGAAGTTATATTACTCTATCAGGTACTCCAACTGCACTGATTGCCTCTGTGTCCTGTGGACATGACCTTGTACTCATTAACTGAATGTTTATTCAACACTAGGATAGGTTTTGTTTACAGTAAATCCAATGTCAGAGGTCAGTGTATCACATGGTTGTTGATACTTCTGTTGATTGTTTACAGGACTTATATCGTAAAGATTGTATTCAGTATTTCAGCAAATCATTATGCTCTGGATAAGTTCATATGAAAGCATGTCTTTTTAAAATTGTCTTGCATTGTTTTTTGTTTTGTTTTTCATTGTTTATTTTATTTATTTATGTATTGTTTTTCTCCCAAACTACGACTGTAGCTTAGTAGTTGGTTAAAATATTGTGGTTAGTGATGAGACACTCATGTCTGTAATGTATATGTTGCACTTTGGATTTAAATATTAAATCACAGTAAGAAATTAAGTGTGTACAAAAGTTATATTTGATTTAGATACACCCTTGAATATACTGTTATATTGTACCATTATATTATACAGTGTTATAAATAGGCTAATGACATATACTGTAACACTAACAATTCAATTCAAAAAAGCTTTATTGGCATGACCATAGTGACTTACAGTGTTGCCAAAGCATAGTACAAGTACTACAAATGGAAAAATACCGTTTTAAACCATACTCACTTAAAGCAGCTACGAGCAACTTTTTCGATTGTTATTAAACAGTATAAATTTAATATCAATGCATCACATCTTACCTCTAATAGTCGACGAGACCAACGCAGAGTAGTCTCGCTTGAACCCCGAGTGAATCGGCCAGTGTAGTCTGTCTGTGGCCAGGGAAGATCAGGAAGTGAAATGAAACGGTTTGCAGCAGCCACTTCGGCCATAACCACAAAATAACTTCCAAAAAACCTGTTAGAATATAACGAGAGATGTTCGCGAGAGTATGCGTTCACATTGTTTATGCTATGTTGCTAGGCAGCGCGAACGGGTGAAGGCAGGCAGCTGCGTTTCACTTCCGGGTTTCACTTCCGGGTAGCCGGTCCGGCGGTAAGGAGAGAGAGAGAGAGCCCCCTGTTGACGCGAGTTTAGACAGACACAGACTTAATAATCATTTAAGGGAGCAATCTCCGATTCACACGGCTTTGGTCTCAGCTACTATTATAGGTAAGATGTGATGCATCAATATTGTAATTATACTGTTTAATAACAATCGAAAAAGTTGCTCGTAGCTGCTTTAAAATAAATGTATACTTAAAATATACATACTTAAAATAAATACATACTCACCATGTCTTACTAAAAATGGGGGGGGGGCATTATATGTGAAGGGAACTCTTCAGTGGTAAAAATGCAAGGCCACATACAGTATCTTTGACCACACCAAAAACAGATACAAATCAACCTCAATAACACAATGTAATCTTCGGCTTAGAGTAAATGCTGCTTTAGAAAGTCATGTCTTCCTGTTCATGAAATGTTGCATGATGTCTATGGGTAGAGGGAAGATGATGGTGGAGTTCCTCTCTCCTGCGATGCTGGTGAGGGTCTGCAGGTAACGCAGCTGCAGAGCAGACGGAGACTCGGAGATCACCAGAGAGGCTTCTTTCAACGCCCTGGAAGCCTGCATCTCTCCCTCTGCAGCAATAACCTACAATACAGACAGATGCTGATCATTTCTACTGCGGTTCTGTGACCATATTGAATTCACTGTTCATGGTTATACCGTTAGAATATCTACACATGGAAATTGTAGGCCTTAAGACATTATTGATGCTTTGTTTAATCCTCCATTGCTCCCTTCACCTTGGCCCTGGCCTCCCGGGTGGCCTCTGCCTCTGCTGCCATGGCCCTCTGCATCTGCTGAGGCAACTTCACGTCTTTGACTTCCACACGCTCCACTTTAATACCCCATGGATCAGTGGCTTCATCCAGGGACTCCTGCAATGAACATTTTCAATAACATTCTAGACATCAATTTCTTTTCCTAGTAATTGTGCGCCCTAAAATGGAAATTCTGTCGTTATGTATGTCAGTTGACACTCAGGGCTTTTAAATGACTCTTTCCTCTGGCTGTTGACATTCAAAACCGACTGAGGATCGAACCCACAACCTCAAAAGTCACTGAGGCTCAAACACACAAGCTCCAAACTGCTAGACAGCAATTCAACTCTCTGAGCTAGTGGGTCATAGTGATTAAGACTAGAAGATTAAAGTATAGTCTTTATGCATCTTAAAATATGTTTTGAAGGGACCTTTTAAGTTGAATAGTACAGAAAACCTTTTACTTTTATACTTGAGTACATTTCAGAGCCTGTACTTTTTTCCTTTTACTTGAGTAATTAAGTTGAATCAGTACTTCTGCTTTACCAGTCTTTTTTTTACACAAATAACTACTTCTACTTAATCAGAGCAACAATGTGATTAAATTTGGAATGACAAGAAAAAATTACACGTCTGTGCAATAGGCTAAGTAGGCCTAAATATCTCAGATATAGGGTTTGCAATTGTAACGTTCCATATAATGAAGTATCTCATGCTTGTTGATTTAATGATTGTTTTGCACCTGCTGCTCACGTTTGAGATACTTCTGGCTCGCCTGGAAAGAAGTTGGGAGCAGCCGAGTACAGTCAGCCAATCAGAGGCAGAGAGGGGCGGGTCATGCCTTCGCCTAGCCTTCGCCATCATGGGAAAAAAAATATTGCGCACGCGACATAGGAGAACGCCAGGATTGGAGGGGGGGTTTCTGTTTTCCCCGGTTTTGGGCGTGGTTTCTGAATGATGATGCGCTCCACAGTGTCTCTATGGCAGTGCCTGTGTGGTTCATTGTGTCAGCCGCCTTCAGAGAGAGAGGTTGTCAGTTCTAACCTGGGATGTGCACAGACTGAACTTTCATCTGTCCTTTTTGAGGCAGCAAAGTTATTTGTATTTGAATAAAAGTGGAAATAGGCGTAACAATCTTCTATATAATAATAATAATAATAATAAATAAATAATATTTTTGACAGTGCAGATAATCATATTTTTTTTAAATAACACTAAATAATAAATTAAGTTAAATTATATTTACACTAAAGTCAGGTGCTTTCATCACATTCTTTGTTATTTTCCTTTAACTTGTGCTTTTTTGTCTTCCATCCATAATTTATAAAAGATATTTTCAGCTATTGTATACTTTTTTGACAGATGTATGTTGCTTTACAACTGAAATTGGGTGAGAGACATAGAGAGTGATAAGGAGAGAAAGAGAGGTTTTGCTGAATAGCCCACTGTAAAAAGTTAAACCAGACAGGTCGAACTTTTCATAGTGCACTGTGAAAAGTTCAACCAGCCACACCTGAACAATCACACCCAGGTGGTGCTAATTAAGTGTCTTAAAGTGGTAATCCACAACAGCTGCGCTGGATTAGGTAATGGAATTGATGAGGGAGAGAAGTCTCCCCTCAGGAAACCTAGGTTACATATCGTAACCATCCGTTCATCTCTATGCAATCTAAATCCCATAGAGATAGGCACAGTGCTTATCTCTATGCAATCTAAATCCCATAGAGATAAACACAGTGTTAATCTATAAAGTCTGGCCCGCTGATTTAAAGATGGATGCAGTCAGATTATTTAAACTATCTTTGAGCAACAAAGGTTTGTGGCTTTGTGTTGTTATTATTGTGGAGGAATCTTACAAATTGGACCTTGATGGTATGCAAACACATGGAAAAATGCCCATGGATTCTGTTACCATTAGCCTACATGAAACAATGTAAGATCAATCAAGGTCCAAATGATTGCAGTAGCTTTGAATTTAGAAACTGAGAATCATGCAGTTATTATTGAGATTGTTTTAGACTAGGGTTCCAGCCCCTCACCCGCAGCTCGGCTGCTGCGTCTGCGTGGCCTCGCCTGCTCTATTGGTATGTGCAGCACACAATTCCTCAACTTTGCATCACTGATGACATCACAATTGCTCGAGTGACATCACTGATGATGTCATGGACCTTATGACATCATCAGTGACATCATTACTGACCAAAATCATCACAAATCTCACAATGCGGGACCAAAAACATGTCCAAAATCGCAAACAGCCATTCAGAAACAATCCTCCAACAACAGAGGCAGGTCTGTTGGTTTGTCTGTATGGTCAGTGCAGTCGTCTGTGTTCTGGTAGACCAGGTGTCAAAACCTGCTGTACATGGGAACCGTCCTTTGCAGTATAGTTTATTGAAGAACATTTATTTTAAAACTTTAATATCTTCAATTAATTAGAAGTGTAATAAAAACAAACTAGAACGACCGCAACGTGGACTTATGCCTCCGCCATTAGTTCATTTTTGAGTCCAAATCGCCATTTGAGGCAAATTGGAAGAAATTCCGTCAAGGCGCTCCTGAGATGTTGCGTTCCAGAGCTTGAAAATTGGGTGTGTGAGGTCACAGTGACCTTGAACTTTGACCACCAAAATGTAATCAGTTCATCCTTGAGTCCAAGTGGACGTTTGAGGCAAATTTGAAGAAATTCCATCAAGACATTCCTGAGTTATGGCGTTAACAAGCTTGAAAATGGCATTCGAGAGGTCACAGTGACCTTGACCTTTGACCCTTGATCACCATAATGGAATCAGTTCATCCTTGCGTCCAAGTCGATGTTTGAGCCAAATCAGAAGAAATTCTATCAAGCTGTTCTTGAGATATTGCGTTAACGAACTTGGGAATGCCGTTCGTGAGGTCACAGTGACCTTGAAGTTTGACCACCAAAATGTAATCAGTTCATCCTTGAGGCCAAGTTAATGTTTGAGGCAAATTTGATTCAATTCCGTCAAGGCATTCCTGAGATATGGCGTTAACAAGCTTGAAAATGGCGTTGGAGAGGTCACAGTGACCTTGACCTTTGACCTTTGACCACCAAAATCTAATCAGATCATCCTTGAGCCTAAGTGGATGTTTAAGGCAAATTTTATGAAATTCCGTCAAGGTGTTCCTCAGATATCGCGTTAACAAGCTTGAAAATGGCATTCGAGAGGTCACAGTGACCTTGACCTTTGACCACCAAAATCGAATCAGTTCATCCTTGAGTCCAAGTGGATGTTTAAGGCAAATTTGATGAAATTCCGTCAAGGCGTTCCTCAGATATCGCGTTAACAAGCTTGAAAGTGGTGTTGGAGAGGTCACAGTGACCTTGAACTTTGACCTTTGACCACCAAAATCTAATCAGATCATCCTTGAGCCTAAGTGGATGTTTAAGGCAAATTTGATGAAATTTCCGTCAAGGCGTTCCTATCGCGTTAACAAGCTTGAAAATGGCGTTCGAGAGGTCACAGTGACCTTGACCTTTGACCTTTGACCACCAAAATCGAATCAGTTCATACTTGAGTCCAAGTGGATGTTTAAGGCAAATTTGATGAAATTCCGTCAAGGCGTTGTTCCTCAGATATCGCGTTAACAAGCTTGAAAATGGCATTCGAGAGCTCACAGTGACCTTGACCTTTGACCTTTGACCACCAACATCTAATCAGATCATCCTTGAGCCTAAGTAGATGTTTAAGGCAAATTTGATGAAATTCCGTCAAGGCGTTCCTCAGATATTGCGTTAACGAACATCGGACGGACGGACGGACGTACGGACGGACGGACGGACGGACGGACAACCCGGATCCATAATGCCTCCGGCCTGGCTATCGGCGGCGGCGGAGGCATAAAAATGGGTTGTTACTGTATGCCTATTGCCACTTTTATTTAAATACAAATATTTTTGCTACCCAAAGATATGTGGACATCCTGGACTTGACCTCACAAACTTAGTAAGCTGATCTAAGAGTTTGAGTCTAAGTCCATGTGTGTGATGTTCATGGTTCATACTCACAACTCTTCTCTGGGCACTTTTGTCTATGGCTGTCACCATTCAAAAATGACTGAGGGTCGAACCCACGACCTCAAGGGTGACTGAGGCCTCAATGATGCAGGGCAGCAGGTCAACTGTCTGTGCCACCTGCTCTCTTAATGCAGGCTTTCTCAGGGCTTTAAATGACTCTTTCCTCTGGCTGTCGACATTCAAACCTGACTGAGGATCGAACCCACAACCTCAAATGTGAGTGAGGTCTCAATAACACTAGGCAGCAAGCCAACTCTGTGCCACCAGGCCAGACTTCTGAAGGTAGGTTTTCTCAGGGCTTTAAATCTTTAAAAAGTCCACCTATGTCAACACTGTACCACAGTTCTACTAATGAAAATAAATCACTTTACATAAGGGTACACAAAAAGAATAACTAATGGTCAGGTAAAAAGGTAGTAATGATTCGGTACTCATGCAGTAACAACTCTGGAGCAGCACTTAAGGGGGGGAACGATAAAGGTAAGTGGTGTTGTTAAGTAATAATGAATGAGTCACTCTTTGGAGTGAACAGCTTTGATATACCTACAAAATAATCATTAACTAATGCTTAGGGGTGTCACGATACACTCAGTTCATGATACGATACGATACATGATATTGGGTTCACGATAACAATACGATACGATATTTTAACAATATTTTTTTGCGATCGATTTGTAAGTTGAGGGGCATCCTCATTTTGAGTAATTTCACCATTTTCATCCTCCGTGTCTGTAACGTCCCTCGTATGTTCAAACAAAGTAATGAAAAGGAGAGCGAGCATGCAATCAGATGCAGATCAGTGCCACCATGTTCAGCTTCTTTTTCTCGCGATATGAGATTTCATCTCAACGATACATATTGTCATGTTTTGATATCGCGATATATTGTGGGACGATATATTGTGACATCCCTATTTAACTACTCTATTCACAAACTCACATTTAGGCTACTAATCATTAACCATCTATTCAGGAATTGACGACTAATCAGTAACTAATGATGGTCTCGACCTAGTTTCAAGATGAAGACCAGACACGCTGCCTCACGCCACACGTAATTTAGCGACATAGCGACCTCATCATCACATGTAATCCTAGCGTGACGACAAGTGCAGTAATCCCAGCGTGACGTTCGCGTGATGCACTTGCCTAGGTGACGCCGTTAATGTCGTCAGTGCAGTAATCCCAGCGTGACGTCCGCGTGACACACTTGCCTAGGTGACGGCGTTAATGTCGTCAGTGCCGAGGCTATGACGCGGCAGTATTTATAGCCACGCCGGGCGCACCACCGTCCTTGTTCCCTGTCCTCTAGCCGCTGCACTAAGCTGATCCAATTCCTTCTCTGGAAGCCGCGTTTCACCTCACCCACCTCCCCAGTCCACCACCAATGTATTGACTCCCGAAGAATCCCCTACCGTGGGGGGTTCTCTATTCTAGCCCGAGCAGATGCCCTCCCGCCTCAAGAAGAGAGGATGTATTCACAAACTGACATTTATTAATCATTAACGAACAATTAATTACTCTACTCATGGAACTGACCGACTAATCAGTAACTAATGATTAACTACTCACGAGCTGGCATTTAGTAATCATTAAGTAATGATTAACTACTCTACTCAGGAACTTAGATACTAATCATTAACTAATGACTACCTACTCATTAACTATCATTAACTAGTGATTGACTAATGACAATTTATTCATTAGCTACTCATTAATTAACTATTAGTTAATGATTAGTTTACTAGTAACTACTACATTATTTGTCTGCGTTATTGTAAAGTGTTAGAACATTTTTCCCCAAACAGCTCTTGCAGCATAATCCAAGTGTTTTGTTGTTATTAAGTTGTTGTTGTTGTTGTTGTTGTTGTTGTTGTTGTTGTTGTTGTTGTTATTATTATTATATTATTAATAAACATTGCACTGTGGATCCAAAAGTTTGTCCTTGTAGTTCTATTTCAGCCATCTCCCAACTACTGAAGTTAACAGGGGCATCGTTTTACAGTGCGCCCCCCCCCCCAAAAGGCATAAAATGTCAAATGTCCATCACATTTCTCCAAACAGCTACTGTTTTTTTTTTTACCAAACAATTGCACTGTGGATCCAAAGTCCAATATTTACCTCATTAACTCTTATATTTTCCTTATTGATCATGTGTTATTGCTCTGCCAACAACTGTATGCTCATGCAGGCAGTCAGAGCATTGTAATTGTCATTAGGACAATATAGGGGATCCACAGTGTGGATCATTTGACTACAAAAGACGGAATTCTGCTGCATTGGGTTGTAAAAAGACATGGCCCTGTTAACTGTAACAGTTTAGGAGAGGGCTGAAATGGAGCTATGGCAGCTAAATTGTTGTGTGTTTGGTGGTCCTACGAACTTGGATGGAGTTTCAGCTGCTGTAGGAAGTAAATATGAACTGCATTTCCATTTGGTCAACCATTCATTTAAAAATATCTACTAAAGATTCACCATTCACTGATCATTCCGCACCACATAAACCGTACCACCACATTACAGCTTTTTTCCCACCTGCATGCTATGTGATATGCCCTCTCTGTCAGATAACAATTCTGCAAGGTTCTTGGTACCGAGTACGTTCCTCAGGGTGGTTTGTGCCAGCAACCGCGTAGATGACTGGGCATTGGAGACGTTGGCCACAGCTGAGACGGGGCACCGTATTCGGAAATACACCACACCATCCACAGACACTGTCACGGAGTCTTTGGTTAGGATCTACAGGAGGAAAATGATGTTAATGATGCTTTCACTGGTGAGCTCCCATAGCTGTTTAAACTGGGTAACCACATACTAACCATAGACACTGGTCCAATGCTATATGAGTTTTTGAGAGACAAATGTAGTTCAAACGGAGGTTTGTTGTGGAATTTAATCCTTCCTTGGTCACACTAAGACAACACTCTTAAGGCTGAGTAGTGAAAGAGAGATCTGTTTACACCACACAATCATTTTATACTGAACTGAACCGAGCCTCGCACGCAAAGCCCAAGTTCACACAATGAAAGGAAACCACACCACCTAGCTAATCGTCCCTCAACTCAGGGAACTTGCTGTTGACAACTTCTTACCTAGAAACGATTTCACCTATTCCATGCGTGAGTCATGCAAAAAATCCACTACAGGTTCAACCAGGAAGACTATATAATCTGCACTTTCACCTCAGTCCACTCCTATTTCTTCAGGGGTCCACCCGCTATGCCGACCACCCGCTATGCCGACCACCCGCAATGCCGACCTTAGGTTTAGGGGGTGGGAGAGGTTAGGTTTTGGGTTAGGGTCTGGGGGAGGTTAGGTTTAGGCATGGCATGGGGGGAGGTTAGGTTTGGCGTGGGGGCTGGGAGAGGTTAGGTTTTGGGTTAGGGTCTGGGGGAGGTTAGGTTTAGGCATGGGGGGAGGTTAGGTTTGGCGTGGGGGCTGGGAGAGGTTAGCTCCACCGACACGCTGCACGCCGCCTCGCTCAGCTGGTTCTGCTTGTGGGCTATCAGCATTGCGACCTGTCGGCACTGCGGCCTGTCGGCACATAGACGCGGCACCATTTCTCCACCCCTTCAAATCTGCTCACACGCTCAAAGTTAGCTGTCAACTTCCGGGCTTCAATTAAATAATCATCAGCTGTTTCCCTCCTGGTTTCATTTAACCAATAGCATAGCTTCACATCACCTCTCACCTCATACACCTCCTTTGTAAGCCTATCGCATTGCTTCTCACCCCCATCGTAAGCCAATCACATGGCTGTTGTTTGCTTATATGCTTCTTTTTATCCCATTCAGCCTGCTCTACTCCTGCTGTCAGTCTCGCACCCTCCACCTCCCCCTCTCCACCCAGTCTTTGCAGACCCATCAGAGTCATCCGATTCTTCAGTCTGTAGAGTCTCATCAGTCTCAGGAGAGGCATCACCATCACCACCACCAGTATCTAGACTCTACATGGGGATAGATTTGGCTGCTGCTCAGGGCTGATGCAGCTCTCTCTCTATAGTGTGGTGTCTATGCGCCAAAGACTATTAACAATACCTAATTCTCATCATATTCTGTAATGCATCATCATCAAGCAATTGTAATCCATATTATTGTATTCATTCACTGGTCTCTAGTCTCTCCTGGTTGAAATGATATTCCCATGTTTGAGCTGAACCATGAAAACATAAATGCTGAAAACTTTACCTCTTGTGGAGGAATGTCGAAGGCTATGGTTCTCAAATCCACTTTCACAAAGGTATCAGTGCAGGGCAGAACAAAGAAAAGTCCTGAAAAGAAGATCACTGTAAGAGCCTGCATTCACTCTCTCAGTCCGAGTTAAAAAAGAAAAGAAAAAGAAAAATAATTTAAGAATGTAATTGGACATTCCTGTAGAAGTTGTTATTAAACATAACAGAATTCAATCAGAAAGTACTATTTTACTATTTTACAGTCAGTCCTTTAGCATCCATTGGACAGTGCAATGGGCTTGTCAAAAGCAGGGGTGGAAAGAGTACCAAAAACATCTACTTAAGTAGAAGTACTGTTACTTTGATGACATTTTACTTAAGTAGAAGTGAAATTACTGGTGTAAGAAATCTACTTAAGTAAAAGTAACTCATTTAGAATGTACTCAGAGTAAAAGTTAGGGGGGGGGGGGGGGGATAAAGGGGGGGGGGTAACCTCTCCTAGGCAATAAAAATTACAAAAGCATACTATATAGGCCTACTGTAACAGTGTAAAGCGAAAACTATAGGTTCTTTTTCCAATTTTCTTCAAGTTAGTCCTCGACTTCAATCAAATCTGATGGTGTTTCAGTTGGATTTGCGACTGCAGAGGTGTTATCTAATGAACTCATCCATTTCCATCTCCTTTGTGATGAAGTGCCAATATGTGATTCCACTTCTGGCAAAGTGTTGCATTTGGTACTTCCAGAGAGGTCTGATGAAACGACTTCTAGCGAATCTTTGATTAGCCAATAGACCCTTCTCACGGGGGCCATTTTGTGTCGAAAAGGCAGAATAAACACAGGTGCAAGCAAAACACTAATGAGGGTTTCCAAATTCCAATCAAGGAAGTTTGAAACCCTCATTAGTGTTTGGCTTGCACCTGTGTTTACCCTGCCTTTTCGACACAAAATGGCCCCCGTGAGAAGGGTCTATTGTTACTTTACTTGGAAACAAGTTGGCAACACTGGCAGTTAGCAAGGGTCATCAGTTTTTGGTGCACAGTTCATAGAAAACCTGGAGAAACTTTGGATGTATTTTACTCTGTACTTTGAAGCTATTTAAAATGTAACAAAGTACATTATTCAAACAAAATTTACTTAAGTAAAAGTAAAATTACTGATGTTAAAAATGACTCAAAAAAGTAGGCTACAAGTTTACAAAAAGCTACTCAATTACAGTAACTAAAGTAAATGTAATTAGTTACTTTCCACCTCTGGTCAAAGGTCCACAAAGCATTTCAGATAGAGGTCCTACAGGGTTTTCACAATCCATGTGAAACATAAAGATAAATCAAACATAACTTCAACTGGATTGTCAAATATAATCTTAAAGGATTGGTTTAAAAAGATGATAGATCTTTATTGGATTGTCATTTGGAACCTATTTGTATAATGTGCTTATTCCATCTTGTGAAGGACTCTGCACGAGTGATATCTTGGTCAACATGGTCAAATGTTTTCTGAACAGTCTACCAGTTGCTGGAGAGGCTTTCCACAATGTATAGCACAGTAAACAATACTTCAAATAACACACCTGGTCCTTTGGCTTTATTGCCTCTGATCCGACCAAGTCTAAATATGACGGCTCGCTCGTACTCCTGGACAATCTGGATGTTATATAAGCAGTTACATAATGAACATGAGCAAATAAACAATTGGAAAAGATTTACTCTACTGTATGTCAAATGGCCCAATTTTTTTCTATCTTTATCACGATAAACCAGGTCGCTGATATATCAAGCCTTTTATTAAATGCCGGATACTGTATCAGAAAATACATACTGGTATGTGTTTTATAATTTAGGAAAAATAATAAAAATATCAGATAACAGTGTGATCAAAATTCAGTTTCAGAGGCTTTCCCGTCCTCACAAGGATAAAATAATGGGGGAATCACATACCAGGCACAAAATATTGGCTATCAGCAGTTTTGATACAAATCAAATGTAAATGTTATCGGCCTTCAAACTCATATCAATGGAAACATAATCATTGTTATTTAATGCTGAATATACTCTACCTTGACACACATGAATATTGATATAGGGAAGGTTGCTAAAACACAGAGCCCTGCTATGGAGACCAATAGCCAACCGCAACATCCCAGGCCCCCTGAGGATTTATCTGTAGAGGAAATGGAGAGCACTTTACCAGCTTTTATTGCAATAGACTACAACTTGGGTTTTACATATTTTCCATCATCATTAAATTATTCCATGCCCCTCCTTAGATGACTGTAGCTGTTTTGTTCACACAACTAAATTGTAGCAATCCAATGGAACAGCAGATTTCAGTGACTGTACAGTAGCCTACACTTCTCAGTTATTACTAATGATGTAACTAATCCCTATGGAGGCCACGTTATTTTGAATACTCGTTACAGTTGTGTGTTGTATACTGAACCGTGGATAACCCTAAAATGTACCCTATCAGATAATGAGAATTGCAAACTACACGATCAAAGCAAGTTGTTAAAAAGCACTTCACGTTTTACAGTGGCTGTTCAGAAAAAATAATGAGCTCAAAAGATCTAGATTTTAGAAGTAAAAAAGCATTGACATACCTTCTATGTTGTCTGGGGAGCTGATCCGAACTTTACTTTGAGTAACCATCTCTGCTGTGCTGCTTGCTGTTGAGATCATTAGTGAGGAAGATGCAGGTAGGAGGATGGAGAGAAGGCAGCTCGTCTTCTGTTAACCACTCTGCTGTTCCTCCCAGCAGGGTGTGGCCTCTCACCTCATCCCCTGTTGCCACCCACAAGCATGTGACACACAGACACACTCGTACTCTCACCTGAAGGTGTGTGACTGTTGTTGGATTCACTTAGTGGGGGGCAACAGGTAGACAGATCCTTAACATTCTTATCTACATTACTGTCTCAGGTTGAGCTTTTGGTTTTTTCCATGGGTGTTTTTTTCCATGGTGCTTTTGCATCCACATCCATGAGCCGGCCACTAGTTAAGTGTAGTTTATGAATAAACAATAGATGGTATCTTGACACCAGGTTGACGAAACATGAGCTGCTGCAGGTAGAAGATTAAGCGATCATGTCTCTCCTGTGTTTTGCTGGCATTCTGTCTGCGTTTGAAATGCACAAAGCAGCACCATGAGATTCTGGTGTTGTGGCTCAGTGAGATTTCTGTTATTTCTGTCGAATTAAAAGTCTATCAGGGTGCTCAAAATGTAGATGCATAAGATTGTAATTCAGAAATCATGAGAGAGAGAGAGAGATGAAGGGAGACACATTAACAATCATAATTACATTTTCTTCAGAAAATATAACTCATCTACTTAACATTTATTATTACTATTATTATTAATACTAATGGTAGTATCAGTATAGTTAATTATAGTAATAAAGTAAAAGCAGCAACAAACCATAATAAAGCACAACAAAATTAAAATACAGTGCACTCTTCTTATAGTGATCATCTTGAGACGGGTCAAATTGATCACTTTATGCGGATGATCATTATAACAACAGATTGTTTTTATTTCTCTTTATTTCTCATGCATATTACATCTAATTGACATTTGTATATTACAAGAATATTACAAGAATACAGTAGCCTACATAAAGTAAGTAATGTTATTGACTTTAAAAATCCATAGCTGTTTCAAACACAGCAGCCTCTCGTAGACAGAGATCCATCCCTCCACAGACAGAGATGCGGCGATCTCTTCACAGACAGACATGCACCGAGTATCACTGCTGTATCTCATTGGCTCATTTTTGGCAGTTTGTAAGTAAAAAAAATAATAACATTACTGTAGTTTTAAACATTTTTCCATTGTTCTCAGGTGGGACAAGGCTCAAAATGATCACTATAAGTGAGTTATTTAAGCAGCATGTGTATAGGAATGATTTGGGAATCGGGACCAAGCTTTTTGATCAATATAAGTGGTTGATCACTATAATCGTGATCACTATAAGCGGATTCCACTGTAATACAATAATATAATTGCTATGATATGAAGTAGTGTGTGACCCACTGTGTCATACAGTAAGAGCAGAAATGTGAGCTGGGTGTTATCATGAAGCCGAGGCGGGTGGCGGGTCTTGTGGGAAATTTATTTCTACACGTATCCCCGGTGCATATGTATACAATACACAACTATAACCATCATAATACTATGATGATGCTTATAGCATGCATTGCCCTGATCTATGTGTGTCTACTCAGGGGAAGGTGAAAGGCCCAAGCTCAGAGGAGGTCATGGTGGAAAGTTACTGGAAAACATTCCAGTATGGGAAGAATGTTTGATATCGCCTGGGGCAACCCACAGTGATAGTTAAAGTAGGAACTTATTGGCCACATGAGAGCCAAGCCCAGCAAGTGCCAACAAGCTAAATAACATGGCATGTGATTCCCAGGTTTAGTTTAGCACATATTTGCACATTTCATTGAGTTTAAGTTTATTTCAGAATGCATTTATCTGCTTATTTAACCTTATATTATAGTTTTCTGTTTCCATTTATTAATTACTGTAACATTGTTTGGGCGGCAACTTATCCTACATATCTCAACAAATTATGCATCATACAGAAGAAATATCTAAGATTTATATCTCATTCTAATAGATACGCTCCTTCGGCACCCCTCTTTAAAAAATATTATATATTACCCATTGACAAAGTGAATGTTTATCAAACCTGCTTATTCCTACACAAGTTTATATATAGGAAACATGATCTTCCAGTCACCCTTCAATATTTGTTTATTCCCACCACAAATGTCCATTCATATCAAACAAGACACAGCAACAACAATCTACTCTTACCGCGCACACGGACTTCAAGGCACCAATTCAACATCGCTTTTAGAGGTCCTAAGCTTTGGAGTGAATTAAGCCTACCGCTAAGATCAATGTCCTCTTATTCTGCTTTCAAAAAGCACCTGAAGAAACATTTACTGTCCTCCTGATCCCTGTACTCATCCTTCTCTGACAGATTTTGACAACTTTTCTCTAACAGACTTTGTTTGCTTGCTTTTGCTTCAGATGCAAATGACCTTATTTTCGCTGCTTTGCTGATTTAACATGTAGTTTTTCTTTTTTTGTGTTTTTTTGTTGAATGTTTAGCCTGCATGTCACGAAATTAATATGAGTAGGTGTGGAACTCTGTACAAGCCTGCAAAGGCTTCGTTCCCACCTTGCGCAGATTTGTACCTAAATTTGTGCTAAACAAATAAACAATAAACAAACAATAAACAATTGTTTTGTTGATTCTATTCTGAGTCTGGGGGGGGGGGGGGAATCTAGCATTTTATATGAAGGCATGAATTTCAAGTGTCAAAAACAGGAAAAATCTAAAGATCTACAGTAGTCTGATGACAAATTATTTAGCAACTTGTTTCTTTTGGGCATCATTTGTTTTAAATATCACATCACATAACTCAGACTTCAGACTTGTCAGTTGGTTTTCACAAATAGGATTCACTTCCCCAGTTTTACTATGGCAGCCAAAATGAAACTCAACTAGTCAATATGAAACCTAATTACAAACTCTACCCACTTTATTTCCCCATGGAAGCAAGTCAAGTCAAGTCAAGTCAAGTCAAGTCAAGTCAAGTCAAGTCAAGTCAAGTCAAGTCAAGTCAAAGTTTATTTATAAAGCACATTTACACAACCACAGTTGACCAAAGTGCTGGACAGGTTACACACCAGGGTGGGAATTTCGTCATTTTAGGGGCAAGGCCATCTGGCCTTCGGCATCACAATTTTTTTTAGAGCACAAGGCCACATGCCAGGCACAAAGGTCATTGCTCTATTGACATCATGAAGAGTGATTTTTCTGAAATGTGTCTTAAAATGAGCCAATTACACATCCTTTGCATAGGGCAGGCTACATTACACTGAGACCACTGATGCTTTTAAAGCAACTGACAGTAGCAGGCTGGTAGCAGGACACTGCCAAGGTGGCCTTAGGGATCTCAGGGCATCACGGCCAGAGGGAGGGGCAATGCAGGCCATGGCCTGATGGCCTCTGTGTAATTCCCACCCTGTTGCACACATCAAATAGTTAATAACATCAAATAGTTAATAACATCAAATAGTTAATAGCAAATAGAAAACAAAAGAGCAATAAACATAGTCAAGGAATTGGCACAATCAAATATTTACAATCGGAGTGTCAGAGCTCAGCTCGAATCAAAACAAATTCCACCAGCTTGACTGTGTGGTCATTAAAGAATGTAATTAAAAAAAAAAAAAATCGAACGCTAACGAGAAGAGGTGAGTCTTCAGCAGCGACTTAAAAACTTCAGCAAAACAAGCTTTGGCTCCTCAGAGAAAAAGACTCCAAAGCCATCTTGTATTCGGCACTTCAGTGTTATTTTGATAGCACACTCTATCGTTGCATCGGCCTATAAACTGCACCCAGCGCCCAGCGCAGCGCAGATTAGTGGCCGTGGACCAGCCCACTCCATATTTTGGTATCGGCGCTACACGCAGCCTTAAGCATTACAACCACGCCTTTTAAGCGTAAAATTATGCACAGTCTGCTCATTGGAGAAGTGCAGTAAACGAGTCACAAGCTTGCCTTTTAAGCTCCAATTCCACGGAGCGATCCAGTCCGGTCAGAAAGCCAAGCGCTCTGATCTCCCCCCTCCCTTTCATCCCCAAGCGCTCTGCTCCCCCCTCCCTTTCATCCCCGTCTGTCTCATATATTTTATTCCATATTATTATGCTTCTCAAACCAATCTGACTGCAGTTTAAATACTGCAAGCATGTAAATACGCTACACTATAGCAAGATCAAAGTGAAAAGAATGTTCTAAACCAGGGGTGGCCAAACTTTTTTGGTTGTGGGCCGCATACAGAAAAATATAAGGAGTCACGGGCCAAACAATATTAAGCGCGGCAGTTTTCGCGGCAAAATTTTTTGACCAGCAGCAGAGAGTAATGCGATTTTTAATTAGATACCTAGTGCCACTGAACCACTATCTAAGAGATTATAAGAAATAATGGAAAAACTTGCAAACGTCTTTATGATGTCAGTCAGGATATTGAGCAAAATACTTGCTTCAAGTGGAAAGATCATCATCAGTCAAACCTCTCCATCATCATTTTGCGACTCAGCTCATAAACTAGGAAGAGGGCTCCATTGGCAGGGAAGGTCCGTATCATGGTAGGAGTTAAGCCAGAGTACAGAGGGCGGACTCCTGTGGGATGGAGGAGAGTCACATGACTAAACACATCGTTCCCCAGAAATGATACAAACTCCCCTCAGACCAAGCAGTGACAAGATACCTCATCCCTGCAAGCTCCTGGTGGTGATGCAGTTTTGGCCTTTTAAAAGCTGTGACAACAAGTACAGGAATGTTGGATAGGTCATTTCTGATGTTGTTCAAAGTAGAATAGAAGAGAGTCGAGTATAGACTATAGTCATCAGTGCTACAGTGACAAGATACCTCATCCCTGCAAGCTCCAACAAATTCGGACCGGTGGTTTTGGACTTTCAAAAGCTTTTGTCACTGATGATGTCACGATTTGCTAACACCGCCGAACCCGCAATTTTATGATGATGATAATGGTGATGAATGCTGGTTGGAAGGGACCTCCTTGGGATTTTTGTCTAGGTCTAAAAGACTAGAACAAAGATACACACAGTTTCATCTGAGAAAATGTGAGAACTAAAGCTATTGAGAACTGGGCACATTGGAGTACATTTCTGCTTTGAAATACATATTAAAATCTTACCCTCATTGCGTATAATACCCATGGAGGTCTTGATGAAGCCCTCTTGCCTCCCAGCTAAGGAATACACCTGGATTCTGGATTTGACACAGTCTATGGGGTAGACCACCAGCCATAGACAGGCTCCGGCAAACCCACCGCTGAACATAAGTGGAAGATAGCCTGCAGAAAGAGAATCATTTTGAGGGAGCAGTCCACAAAACTAATTACTGTACATGTCTCAAGTTTCAGTGTCACTGTTCAGCTGACAATACTGCAATATTATCCCAAACTTCCTAATCCTCACAATTTGATTGTTATTTGGAAATGTCGATGCCATACCTATGCCATCCTTGTCCGTGCCCAGGTACTGGGCAAACTTAGAACGGCTAAGTTCATAGGCTCCAAAAAAGCAGAAGTAACCTGGCATCTCCCTCACGATGTTGGTTGTCAGTCCTTGGTAGAAGCCCAGGGGACCGTTGTTCTTCAGCACCGTTTTGATGACTGCCCACACTGTGCTGAAGTCACACCAGAACACACAGCACAGTTAAACCACATGGGTTCAAACATACCTCCTACATCCCACGCTCTGCTCCAATCCAAATTTTATTTTTCGTCTCACTGACCTTTTCTGTCCGCTTGCTATCTTGCCTTCTTTCTGCATTTCATGCAAGGCCTGCAGGCGACATTTCACCAGCTCAGTGGGGCACAATGCCAAGGAGGAGAAGATGGAGGCGAGTGACCCCGCGCAGGCCTTCTGGATATCACTGATGGGGAACAATGAGGGGTACAGCGGAGGAAACAAAGAAACAAAAAGGTAATGAAGTAATACCTCTAGCTATACAGTATCTGTTGCAGGAGATCTGTACCAAACCCTTCAACATGGGTGGTTGTCAGTGCTGTCCCCTCACAGCGAGAAGGCTGCGCATTTGAATCTCCTCCCCGAACCTTTCTGTTTGGCATTTACAGAGTAAATCTATTCTATATATACTGCAGGATGTATATTTAGTAGTTTGTATCCATGGTGTAGTATGTATACATGTACCGTATATGATGCTATGTAAAACCCTTTGAGACATGCTTGTGATAAAGGACTATAAATAAGCAAAACAAGACTTGATATCTGTCTAATCAACATATAATCAATCAACATTGATTATTTGACTAATCAATGTATAGAGACGTTTGAGAATTACATACTACACACAGGTGTGTTTGTAGTGTTGGGGAGGAACTAAACAAAGGTAAACCAGGTAAAAGGACCACACACACACACACACACACACACACACACACACACACACACACACACACACACACACACACACACACACACATCATAGCACTAAATCTTGAAGAAAAAAAAAGTACATTCACACAAATTCCAGTGTCACACCTGAGGGTGGCATCACTATCCGCTCCGCTCATGTAGGAGACGGCACGTTGGCAGAAGCCATAACTCAAGAAGAGCACAGCGTTCTCACTGATGTTGGCCATGATGGCCGGCGTGGTGCCCCTATAGAGGCCGCGGATCCCCTCCTGCCTGTAGGTGGACGTGAAGCAGTGGACGAAGCCGCGGTACAGGCCGGGGAAAGTCTGCATCTTCACCTTGGCGGTGTCAAACGGCTGGCCACTCACCGCACAGGCTGTACCGCCTAGGGAGAGACAAGGTATAGGGAGATTCATGAGATTGGGAAGAAGAGAAAGAGAGAAAAGATAGGGAACACTTGTATTAGAGTGGGCTACATGCTTTAGACTCAGTGGTTCTCAACATGGGGCGCGGGCACCACCAGGGGTCCTTGAGGGGGCTCCAGGGGAGTCCCATTGTTTCAATTCAGCATTATTTAATTGACAAGAAGTGAACACAATTATAGAAAGTAGAAGAATGACCATTTTTATTTATATATATTTTATTTTCATTTTTTATATAACAGTATGCGAACAAGACAAACAAGCTTAGCCACAGGAAAAGAATGAAAGAAAGAGAAAAACAAACCAGACAAAACAAAACAAACAAAAACAAACAATAAAACATACATCGACATTCAACATTATAACATGGTGCTATCAGCCGCTTAAGGTGCACATGTGCTTGCAAGAGACTATGTGCACGGCATTCCACACAAGGGGCCCACGAGCCTCCCGTCACTCCCAACCTCAGTCACAGTATAACATAGATCATGTCCATCAGCCAAACCTGAAAAGAAGGTGAAGAGGAGGACTTCCAATCCTTCAGAATGAGTCTTTTGGCGATAGTTGTCCCCAGTGTCAGAGATTGTTGCACAGCTGTAGGGAAATTCAGAGAGGACTCTGAGCAGCCTAAGATGGCGAATTCTGCCTCCGGCTGTAGGGTTATTTTGTAGGCCTTGGAGTACCAATCAAATATTTTGGCCCAAAATCCCGCTAATGAAGGGCAGAACCAGAAGGCATGAGATAGTGTGGAAGAATGACTATTTTGATAACAGTTTCAATGTTATCTCTCTGTGAACATACAAGGTAGGCAACTACTTGGGGCCCCAGACTGTTACGGGGCCACCAAAGGCTGGCAAACTTTACTCCACAGCAGTGACCATAACCCCCTCCCTGTTAAACAACCAACGGACGATTTGCAATTTGCATTGAAACCTCCCTAAATGGGCTCCATGTCGTGCCCTGGCCTGGACGATTTGCAATGATGTAGGAAACCTCCCTATAGGGGCCCCATGTCTTTATTTTAAGAAACCTCCCCAAAGGGGCCCCATGTCATTCCCGTCAAACTTGCATGATTCATGACATTCTGTTGAATTGAAAGTGAAAGAAGCTAAATGAAAAAGAGTTATCTGGAAGCCAAAAAAGAAAGAGAAAAAATAGGAAGAGGGAAAAAATGAAGCAACAGAGTGGAGCAGATATTATGCAGCTAACTGAATGTTGTTATTTAGTCTAGCCTTAATGGGGAGATACTTGAATACTTTTGTTACTTAGAAAATTCTACTAATGTGAACATTTGCAGTAAAATAATCTTTTAGATTTCGTGCACAGTGGAGGAAATCAAAAAAATTATTTTACTGGCTTGCACTCCACTGTGGAGCAGATATTGATTAAGCAGATAGCTGAACGCTGTTATGTAATCTAGAAATCACTTCAGATAGTAATTTCATCACATTTTTTGTTAGTTAAAAAAAAAATCGACTAATGTGAACATTTTATTTTTTTAGATTTCATACATTGTTGGTGTTTTCTGCTATTATAGACACAGATTAAACTTTACAACATAAACATTAGCTTAATTCCTGTTGCAGACAGTGTTTGCTAATGCAATAGCTGACAGGAAATAAACTATGGTCCAAACTGTTCCCTAGCAACCGAATTCCAGTGAAATGGTCTATAATGATGAGGAATGCTGGTTGGAGGGGCCTTCTGGGAATTTTTGCCAATGGCTCCAACAGACTCTAGAATTGCCACTGTCTCTACCTAGCCTGGTAAACCAGCCGGTCACGTGAACTCACATTTGGTAGAACGAAATGTGTTGACGTGACCGGCTGGTTTACCAGGCTAGTCTCTACCTAGTCATTAAAGTCGAACTGAACCTGTTCGTCACGTGCATAATGAGTCCGTTTCAGACTGAAAACATAGTTTGTCTAAGATGACAGGTTGAGAGGCGGGTCATAGTATCATGTCGATGATTTTATTTGAGAATTCTGGGGACTGGATTGGGCTTTGGCCAATCCTGGCGTGTTCCGCCTCCAAATCGAGTGCGATTCAGTGTGTTGTGGCGCTCCCCTCGGGAAGAGCCTTTTGACGGGAGGAGTGGAGCTCAGCGAGCGGCAGGCAGCCAGCTGCCTTCGTGTTGCCGAGCGGAGAGTGCAGCACGTCGGCCTGGAATCTCCGAAGTGCGACCCCTGACAACCAAGCTCTCGGATGCACGCGCCATTATCGCTGCTATAACAATACGATATCCCTGGAATGCGCGTTTTAACGAGCCAGTTACATTTCTTTGCATTCTTAGAGATTATAGTTTTTGTTTTTTATCCATGTTTCTAACAATTGGCCAAGTTAGTAGTTAGTTTATGGGATAGGAATTCTGCCAGATGACAGGCACTAGGCGCCATTTTTGACTTCATTTGGAAGAGAAAATTATCCAGAAATGAAGATTTGATTGACAGCTGCATGTCGTGATATGATTGGTTGAAATGGGGTAGAAATTTGATAGTGACGTCAGCAAACTGTAAATTACTGTTATCAATGAAATCTTGAAAAACAAACTTTTGATGTGAAAAAGTGTGAAAAACTAAAGAAATTAGATTGTTGTGATTTGTTATTAAATAGGTGCACTGCATACCCAGGTATTTGAACTAAAAGAAAAGAAAAGTCATTCTTGGGTTCAGCTCGACTTTAAGTTCTGGGGGTGGAGCAGTGACCGGGACAGCATATGTGTGTAAGTGCATGCACGTGTACAGATTGGACTATATTAAACATACACAGATATTCAAAATAAAATAATAATACTTTTATGATGATTTTGTACATGGGACCTCGGTTCTCCTTTGAACTGTTTTCTCCCTCCATTTGTGCTTCGGGCGTGCCCCCCCGCCCCTTCTTCCTGGGGTCTGGTTCAGGATTGGGGAGGCCAGTGGTCACTATACCCCCCCTTCCCCCTCCCTCACTCACATCCAACCTCCCTCCCCCTGCTTGCCCCCCCCCCCCTACCCCCCTACATACACATGTATATCCCGACACACTACCACGTCCACCCATCTAACAAGAACACCCCCCCCCCCAAAAAAAATGGCCGCATGTCTGCACAATCACCAGATCCTGTCTCTACTTTTGTATGTCTTGTATTTGATTGTTATTAGTTTGTTTTGTATAAGTCTGTTCTGTTTATGTCTTTGACTTATTTGTTCTATTGTGTTGGCACAGTTTATGTCTTTGACATATTTGTACTGTTATGTTTGCACCTTAATAATAAAATAAATAAATAAAAAAGTTCTGGCTAAAATCATATATGTTTTTATTTTATTTTTTAGCTAAACTCATATCTAAGAACAAAATATTCTCCGATTTGGGTCACAGGTCTCATCAAAAGGTTGAGAATCACCGCACATTGGTTTACTTTAACAATTGGCAGGCAAGATAGCACAAAGATAACCTATCAAAAGACACGTACCTACTGCTCCAGCAAAGATGACCTACATAGGCCTACTGCTCCAGCCAAGATTACCTGCTCCAGCCAAAGATAACCTACCTACTGCTCCAGTCAAAGATAACCTACCTAATGCTCCAGCCACGAAGTCGATGATTGGCTGCATTTTGGGACCTGGAGCCATAATGATTCAGTAGATGTGGTGCACCTGAAAATGACAAAATGCATTACAAAATGTAGGCTAATAATCCCATCACGATACAGAACTATAATTTTTGTATTTGTATTAATCCCGTAAGGATAGCCCACTAATGTTATACAAACACCACAGCAAAACAATAAGTCTGTCTATGAATGATAGCCAGGGTTGGGGAGTAACGGAGTACATGTAGGCCTATTCGATATACAGTAGGCTATTTAAAATACAAAATATGACTACCGGTATTCCATTACAATTACAGTTTAAATTGGTGGTATTCTGAATACAGTTACTGACTTTAAAAACTAGTAGTGCAGTGACGGTTCCCCCAATTCACCACCCCGGAGCGCTCCCCCCCCCCACAAATTGCACTCAGTCAGGTCCCCCTAAGCTCACTCCACAAGTTTGAAGTTGATCTGACAAATGGTTCTCGAGATACGTGAAGGACAGATATACAGAAGTCGATCGGACGGACAGTCCTGGAGATACGTGGAAGCTGTGATCTTATTGGTTGAATTGCACAAAGTTTACCACTGCAATTTCTCGGGTTCCCAGCAACGCACCTGCCAAGTTTGAAGTCGAACGGACGAATGGTTCTCGAGATAAACCGTTTTTTGTGTTGCCAGTAGGTGGCACTATGACGATGCATAAGTCCAAATTGCATGAAATGCGGCACCGCAATCCATCAGGGTCCGAGCAGCGCACTCCAACTGAACCGTTTGGTTTGACGAAGTAAAACTATTTTTAGAAGCATTTTACAAAATGTCTATGGGAAAATAAATGGCAGATGAAAATCTCTGGTACAGTGCTGAAGCAGGAAGTAGGCGGTCACTTTGCCTCTATGACAATGCATGGTTGTGAGAATTGTTTCAATTTGTTGGGACTAAAGTAAAGAGCCTGGTCTCCTACCTGCTCTATTTGTAAAGTGCCTTGGGATAACTCTTGTTATGATTTGGCCTATATAAATATAAAATTGATTGATTGATTGATTGATTGATTGATTGATTGATTGATTGGTTGATTGATTGATTGATTGATTGATTGATTGATTGATTGATTGATTGATTGATTGATTGATTGATTGATTGATTGATTGATTGATTGATTGATTGAGAGAGCTGTGGTGCAGAGTGGCATCCAAACTTGTCCTGAAGGTGGCGTGTATGGCCAACTGTGGAGTGTGTTGACATCTTGTGGACATTTTAGTGTATTACTCTTTACAACCAAAGAGACAGCAGGTACCAAAATTGAGAGTGCGCATTATGGTTTACGCACAGAGACCTTTTATATAGATAGAGACACCCCAACTTCCAGTCACTTCGTGTATATGTGCCGTGGAGGTCTTCAGACTTCATTGGCTGACCAGTCCATGGGGCCGGTCTCCTAAGGGGGCGTGGCAGTGGCGAAACCGATACAGGTATATTGAAAAGCCTCTGGCTGAGCATATTGCACTGACACCTGCGCCAGAGTAATAATAGACAGAGTGAGAGGAATTCAAGTCTGGCCTGCGCGCTTGCTTGCAGTTTCATTTTTACGCAGGGAAAGAGTTCTCGCTTGCAGTTTCAGTTTTACGCAGGGAAAGAGTTCTCGCCAAAGCACCTCGAGGACAGTACCGCAGGGATGACGTATTTTTGTAGGCTTTATCCAGAAATCGCCGCCATTTGGTTCTTCAGTGGAAAGGTCTATGGGGATTTCACTTAAATGCATAAAATAAGGTAGCCTATGTGGTTAACAAAAGTTTATGGGAAAGCGAATTTGGGTTCAGCCGGCGTGATACTCTTCACAAACGAATCCGGAAGTATACTTCCGGACTCATTCATACGTTTTAAAAGTAATCGTGCATTCCTTCGAGCTAAGCCTAATAATAATGATGATGTGTGTGTCTGTGTATGATAAATTGAATATAGACTCACTAAAAATACTACACACTATAAGTTAAAATAGGAATATTATTACAATATTAGAAAGGGTATTTTCCCTAGTATCTCGCAATAGGAAATCACTTTCTGCATTTTGCAAAACTCGGCATGACACCGGCCAACTTCCAAGTCTGTATGGGCTCTCAATCTGCAGTAGGCTACAGCATGCTGATAATGCTGATGTAACGCTGATAAACTATTGCATACCCGAGCAGTTCGCTCTGTAGACAGATGATTAATGTGGCAGAGCAGCTATAGCCTACAATCAAACATTCAAGTGTTAAACACCTCAGACGGACTAGACCCCAATGAAAATAATTCAACTCACCTTTCCCTCTATATGATGCCCAGTGTAGTGATAAACTCTACTGTTTGTCTATTTATACTTGTTGTGGGTGTTTCCGTTTTCTTGGTAATTCCCTCGAGCTCTCTTTGCAACAAGTTCCAGCCCATTCCTGTCATCCGTAAAAGTGAAACCAAAAGTGAAAATGCGCATTTACGCACATCAAGCGCACTTGGCTGGGATCGGACTCAGCTGCCTCAAGACCGTCAAAACACGGCCAGTGGGAAAGTGAGCAGGAATTTCTGACTTCCGGTCAGGATTTTTCAAAAATAAAAGCTGTCATTCCAAATCGATAAAATAGGCTACACAAATTGAAGTGATGTCACACACAGGTGCAGGTGTCGGTGCAATATGCTCAGCCAGAGACTTTTCAATATACCTGTATCTGTTTCGTCACTGCCACGCCCTTAGGAGACTGGTCAGCCAATTAAGTACTACAGCCAAGTAAGTACTACAGCTCAGCATTCAACACCATAGTACCCTCCAGGCTGGTACGCAAGCTCAAGGATCTGGGACTAAACACAGCAATGTGCGACTGGATCCTGGATTTCCTGACAGACCGCCGCCAGGTGGTGAGGGTGGGCAACCTCACCTCCTCACCACTGACTATCAGCATAGGAGCGCCCCAGGGGTGCGTCTCCAGCCCCTTCTGGTACGACCTCTACACCCACGACTGCGTGGCGACTCAAACTTCGAACACCATCGTGAAGTTTGCAGACGACACAGCGGTCGTGGGGCTGATCTCGGGGGGCGACGAGATGGCCTACAGAGAGGAGGTGGGGGCCCTGGAACAATGGTGCCAGGACAACCACCTCTCTCTGAACGTCTCCAAGACCAAGGAGATCATTGTAGACTACAGGAGGGGGGGGGCACACACCCCCCAATCACCATCAACGGCACAGTGGTGGAAAGGGTGGACAGCTTCAAGTACCTGGGAGTCAACATCCACCAGGACCTGACTTGGGCCGGCCACACCGCCACTGTTGTCAAAAAGGCCCAACAGTGAATACACGGACTCAGGCGCCTGAAGAAATTTGGGCTAAGGCCAGAAATCCTTACGGACTTCTACAGAGGCACCATTGAAAGCCTGCTGACTGGCTGCTTCACCACCTGGTACGGGAACTGTACCACCATGGACCGCAGGGCGCTACGGAGAGTGAGACGCGCGGCCCAGCACGTAACAGGAAGTGAGTTGCCAGAACTGCATGAACTGTATAAACAGCGGTGCCTCAGGAGGTCCTTGAAGATCATCAAAGACACAAACCACCCCCACAACAGCCTGTTCTCCCTGTTACCCTCAGGGAGAAGATACAGGGTTCCAAAAGCACGCACAAATCGCTTGAGGAACACTTTCTTCCGGCAGGCCACGAGACTCCTTAACATACACAAATAGTGTAGTAGCCGTACTGTACCGCACTGTAGCTGCTACCATAACGTATGTCTAATGTTTAATTGTATGTTTAATAAGGAATATGCTATTTGCACCTGTATGTCAAATACGCCGAATTTAAAACGCAGAGTTTAATTGTATGTTTAATAAGGAATATGCTATTTGCACCTGTATGTCAAATACGCCGAATTTAAAATGTTTAAGCACATCTAAAGTATGCACATGACATGTGCACCTATGTGCAGTGAATATGCCACTGTCTCTGACTTGTCTTATCACTATACTGCCTTATTGCTTGTTGTGTCTCTTGTTGTTTTTGCACTCATATGCCCTGTCACATTTGTACTATGTTGTAAACGGAGTCCTCAGCACAAGAATTTCACACGTGATACTTGTACCATGGAGTGACAATAAAAATCTTGAATCTTGAATCTTGAATCTTGAATCTAAGTTTCATACTGTACCATTGAATGACAGTCAATCACAATAACCACATCCATTTAAGAGACCGGAAGAGTACCCTTTCTTACTATGTATAAATTTACACTCGTGACAAAATCTCCATGGCACAGATACACAAAGTGACTGGAAGTTGGGGTGTCTCTCAGGGCCGTAACCAGGGTTCCGAAATAGGGGAGGTCCAGCAAGGGGAGGCGGATTCGGTGGCGCCTGAAAAAAATTTGAGGGTTTTTTCCCCCCTTTTTTAGCCATATTTAGAGTAATATATCATTTTAAATCAACATTAGGATTATACTGTTGTGATGTCATTATTCAGTATATTCTCTTACATGTCACCACCTGCTCAGCTCTCCTGTCAACATAATTGTAACTAACAAACACAAACTGTTTTAGCCAAATTCATATCAAAATGACACCTACAAACACAGGTACACAACCCAAGCCGTACACAACACACAAAGTCATCATCGATAATAAAAAAAACATACAGAGGGACATTTATTTATTCCTGATAGGAACGATTGAAAAATAAAATAAAATATATTATGTTGTTTTTAACTTTACACCACCTCTTTTTGTTACTTATTGGGTCATGAAACTGAAACCATGCATATAGCCACCTGCATACCTGACTTCGGGAGCTTGGCAATTGGCATCATGCATGATTAGCCAGTAGCATCCCAACGTGTCACACAGGTAACATTACTTAAGAGACAGACTAGACACTTACTTTCTTGGTTGTTGCTAAAAAATCGGTCAGTGTCACTCACTGTCTGTCGTTCACTCGCTCACTGTCTCGCAGCTCGCTCACCTTCAATTATCTCGCCAGGCAGACAGACAGTCATCACTCACCACCATGCTGCTGCTCTCTCGGAATCAAGTTACCGCGGACGCGGCGTCAGATGACTTCCTGCCTGACCTGTCTTTCGTTTCAAAATAAAAGCGATCCCGTGTTTTTCATGCTTTTCCATGCAGATTGTTTTATTAAAAAAAAAAAAAAAATCCTCTGAAATATTAGGGGAGGTCCGGACCTCCCCGTGCTCATAGCTAGTTACGGCCATGTGTCTCTATCTATATTAAAGGTCTCTGTGCGCAAACTCTCAATTTGGTACCCGTCTGTTTGGTTGTAAAGAGTAATACATTAAAATGTCCACAAGATGTCAACACACTCCACAGTTGGCCATACACACCACCTTCAGGACAAGTTTGGATGCCACTCTCTGCAACACAGCTCTCTCAATCAATCAATCAATTTTATATTTATATAGCCCAAATCATAACAAGAGTTATCCCAAGGCGCTTTACAAATAGAGCAGGTAGGAGACCAGACTCTTTATTTTAGACCCAACAATTGAAACAATTCTCACATGCACTGGGATATGCTCTTCTGCCAAAATGATGTTGGTCTTTTTGTTCTGTTTCCTCTCCTCACAGCTTTACTACTTCAAATGGGATAATTGGTCAATATTGCATGCAATATATATATATATATATATATATATATATATATATATATATATATATATATATATATATATATATATATATATATATTGCATGCATCCAATATCTAACCAATCACATTAATACGAAATAGCCTACAGAATATCTATACTATTCTTTTTATCATAGGCTGATATGAGTCTCATTGGCTTCCAGACTTTCTATTAAGCTTTTGTATTTAAGTACACGCAATTTGAACACCGTCATGGGTGATTTTTCAGTCCACAGTAGGTTTACAGCTAAAGTCTTGGTAAAGAGTGGTGTCTTTTGAAACAAATGTATTTTATTCCCTATACTTTGAGTTCACTGAGCATAAAGAATTACAAAAACACTGGACACCAACACTGTGTGTGCAAGTTGTGTGTGCTTGTTGTCATTTGTAAGGTAGGAGGATACAAGTGCAACTGCCAATTTTGGAGATGTAACAGAAAAGTAACGGAGTATAGTGTAACGAATCACTGCTCTCAGTTTGTAAAACAATACCATGTGTTAATAATACCAATGTAATGAGTGATATATGAACAGTAGTTCCTAACACTGCCGATGGTTCCAAAAAGTTCCAAATTGCATTTTTTTATTTTATGCTTTCCAGATTAGATGTTTACTATGTGAAATAATGGGGGGAGGAATTGAACACAAAATCATAATGAAAAAATACCTGGCGTCTATTTGGGACCAGCATTTATTTACCAAAAGGTGTAGCCAGACCCAGCGTCTATTTGGGACTCTGCGTTTATTTAAAGTTTTAGGGTATGCAGAGAGGTGCAGGAAAGGCATCCTCTATCACGTTGTAACATATTCACAACTAATACATTATTACACAGCACAGGAAAATGCAGTGTGTGTGTGTGTGTGTGTGTGTGTGTGTGTGTGTGTGTGTGTGTGTGTGTGTGTGTGTCTGTGTGCACGCACGTGTTTCAAAGATATTCTGAGACAGCCATAGCAAAAACACCATCGTTAGCATAATTTGTAGAGCACATTTAAAAAAGACAATATACAATACAATCATGTGAACTTCCAAATGTGCACCCTTTAAAATACAAATACCAGAGGAAGAGGCAGTGTTTGAGCAAAATACTTGCCTCAAGTGGAAAGATGCTCCACATCATCAGACATCAAACCTCTCTCAGCTCATAAGCTAGGAAGAGGGCTCCATTGGTATGGAAGGTCCGTATCATGGTAGGAGTTAAGACAGAGTACAGAGGGCGGAATCTCGGTTCCTTCTCATGAAAGTAAACAGAATCGTTATACCTCAGTCACTCAGAGAGGATATAATGAATAAACTCCATGAAGGTCATCAAGGAATAACCAAATGTCGGGCCAGAGCGCAGGAATCAGTATGATGGCCGGGCATCTCTGCACAGATCAGAGAGAAAGTGGACAAGTGTGAAACATGCCAAAAACACAGAACACAATACAGAGAGCCACTGATCCAGACCCCAGTCCTGGACCGGCCATGACAAAAGGTGGGAATGGACCTGTTCGAATGGTCAAAAAAGTCATACCTGCTTATTGTGGATTATTTTTCGAGGTTCATTGAGGTGGCAGAGCTCAGGGTCACATCAGCTGATGCTACCATTCGAGCTGTGAAAGAGGCTTTTGCTCACCATGGATATCCAGAGACTGTGGTATCTGACAATGGGCCACAGTTCTCGTCAGAGGCATTCAGAACATTCGCACAAGAGAGCGGGTTCACACACATCACGAGCAGTCCTCGTTACCCACAAGCAAATGGCGAGGCAGAACGGGCTGTCCTTAAACCCCGTAGTTATACTATAACTACACTCCTTAAACCCTGTAGTTATACTATAACTACACTCCTTGTACCCCGTAGTTATACTATAACTACACTCCTTAAACCCTGTAGTTATACTATAACTACACTCCTTTTACCCCGTAGTTATACTATAACTACACTCCTTGTACCCCGTAGTTATACTATAACTACATGCTTATTTGCGGGCTGTATTCTAAAGCGTTACTGTACAGAATCCCCCCACCAGCTCGGCCTCACCTGATCAGTCACACCTGGGGCCCTGATTGGGCCGCACCTGGGCTCAATAAAGGACGACTGATTGGGTGAAGCTCAGTGGGCTCCAGACAGCAGTGGGAGAAGGCTGTTTGTTGGGCCTTTCCTTCCAAATCCCTTTGACTGTCAATGTACAGATGCATCATTCAAAGTAAGTGTTAGTTTGTTATAGTTAGTGTTATTTCCTTTGTGTATTGATTGAGTATTTGATTTGAATTAGATTTATTATATTAGTTTCCAGTTGAATTTGTTTTCCCTTGTTTGATCGAATACTTTGTTAATATCTTGTTTGTCTTTTAGGTTAAATCATCTGTTTACATCAATCTACACCTGTCTGATGATTATCTATCATCCATCAAGGGATTTGGTTTGATTAAATAAAACCCTTGCATTTGGTTCCTCGGAGTCCTCATTCTTACCGAGGGCCCACTTGCTGAGGCTACACCTTTAACCAACACCACTAGCAGTTTCTACAGTTACCCACCGACTCACTGTATACTCACTAATGCCCCCCACACTTCCGAAATGGTATTGCACCTACATTTTCGGTTTTTCAAAGACAGAAAAGTGGATTTTATGCAACAATTTGGAAGAGTCAACTATATGTAATTAAAAGAAGAGGATGTTGCGCATCGGATAGCGTCTTCACTTCACGTTTTTGGTTGAGGTAGGCTGAAGGGTTGGCTTTTATACCTAGACGTGAGAGCGGCACAATTGTTTGATGGGAAATGCGTTGACGTTCGCCGGGCGCTGCTCAGTATGAGCGAGAAGCGCCCGGCTAGCGGGGTAAATTTGTGCTGTGCGTAAAACTGCGCGCATTTACGCACATCAAGCGCGCTTGGCTGGGGCCCTCAATTGCAATCAAAAGACAGTTAGCCGGTATGATACCGGAAGTGCGCCTATTTTGCTTCAAAATAAAACACTTAATGACATAATATTACATTAGTGGCGGAGAAATGTGATGATTCAAGATTAACGTTGTGGCTTAACACATACAGATTCCTCCTGAAAATGTAGCCTATTTATTTTCACTCTGGTATTTTGACAAAATACAAATGGGCCTACTACATACATTTCTTTTTTATTTTAATATAAGAACGGGAAGTAACAGTTTTGTTTTAATTCAAGGTGGCTTGACAAAGGTGCCGGGATAAAATCTTAAGGTTTAGCTGACAAACTACACCGCACCAGATTTTACTTGTTAAAGAAAAATAATAAAGCACAGACTGCTACACCTAACCTTTCGGTGCATCGTTGCTGTGCTGTCTCTTTGGTTGTAAAGAGTAATACCCTAACATGTCCACAAGAGGTCAACACACTCCACAGTTGGCCATACACAACACATCACCGTCTGCAGTAGGACATGTTTGGATACCAGTCTCTGCAACACAGGTCTCTCTCTCTTCTGCCAAAATTATGTTGGTCTTTTTGTTCTGTTTCCCCTCCTCACAGCTTTACTAGGCTACTTCAAATGGGATAATAATATTGCATTCAATATCTAACCAGATGAATATGAAATACCCTACATACCATCTATAATATTTTATTGTATGCTATTGTAACGACCAATGACGTATGGCTATATTTCTGATTCTGTGTCAAATCAAGTCATAGGGACGAGTCCGATTGGCTTCCATACTTTCTATAAAGCCCAATTTGAACACATTCCTTTCAATCATGAGTGATTTTTCAGTCCACAGGTTTACAGCTAAAGTTTTGTTAAGAGTGGTGTCTTGGGTGATAAATGAATGACAAAAGTATTTTATTCTCGCGACTTTGATTTTATTGAGCATAAAGAATGACAAAAACGAGAGGCTGCTCTGGATTTTGGAGATGTATTCAGAAAAGTAACGGATGGAGTACTAGTGTAGTGTAACGAATCGTTGCTCTGAGGGAGTAAGTTGCAAAACCATTAACAGTTAACACTTCTGCAAGTTCCAAAAGGTTCCAAGTTGCTTTATTTATTTATTTTATGTTTTCCAGATTAGATGTTTACTATGTGAAAGAATGAAAACAGTTTTACTCCATTCTTTAGATGTCTGCAATTGGCTCCTTTCTGGTGTCAATCCAAAGTGGGCGGGTCATCTGACAAACGATAGTTCCAGTAAGTCCTCTCATGCTGTACAACACACAGAGTCAACAGGCTGTACAGAGAGTGGACGGAGTATCACTACGATTGGATAAACCAGCAAGTCAACAAACCGTGCACTTTGACAACTTGTTCTTTTTTAACGAAATGCCTTTTCAGAAACAAACTTAGCTTTTCCTCCCTGTTGACTTAGATTATTACCAGCTTGGGATGTGACTTTCAATGTAAACTTTGCGCCCAGTGGAGTATTTTTCATCTCGTGTGTTTGCTTAAATTTCACCCGCGAAGTTGCTACTTTTTGCGGGGCGACAACACATTTCTAGCCCATTACATGACATTGTAACATTCGGCTCCGTTATCCCCTCGACCATGGCGGAAGCGGCCCACCACTTGGTGGAAATCGACCCGGATTTCGAGCCCCTGTCGCGGCCCCGGTCGTGCACTTGGCCCCTGCCCCGGCCGGAGTTCATCAACCCGGGCGACTCCAACACATCCTCGCCGGTACCGTCTGTGAAGCAGGAGCCCAACACCGGCACAGACTACATCAACAACCTCAGCCTGTTGGAGGAGACGGAGCAGAAGCCAGTTCTCTTGTGCAGTGATTTCCAGTGCGGCCAGGAGAACTGCGTCCACCAGCAACCTCCACAACAACATCAGCACCAACAACAACCACAGCAACTCCCGCATCAGCAGCAGGTGCCTCTGCTCTCCTCCCCGGGCCCCGGCTCGACCTCCTCGGCGGCCGCGGCTGCCGCCGCCGCTGCCCAGAGGAAGAGCAGCTCCTCCCGGCGAAACGCGTGGGGGAATATGTCCTACGCAGACCTCATCACCAAAGCCATCGAGAGCTCCCCGGAGAAGCGCCTCACCTTGTCGCAGATATATGACTGGATGGTGAAGAGTGTGCCTTACTTCAAGGACAAGGGGGACAGCAACAGTTCCGCCGGCTGGAAGGTGAGCTTTCATCTCATGGTCCTTCCATACCAACAATGCAGTGCACCATTATGCATTGTGTGTGTGTGTGTGTGTGTGTGTGTGTGTGTGTGTGTGTGTGTGTGTGTGTGTGTGTGTGTGTGTGTGTGTGCGCGCGCGCGCGTGGAGGGGGGGCAACACCATATTCTCACTTTATGCATTTTATTCCTCAGTTAGTTGGCTGTGATCCAGTTGATTCACTCATGAAAACAGACCCACGTTTGATTCCTGCACACAGTATGCAGAGTAGGCTATACACATTATAGGCCCTATATGTATAATGACCCCACACATTTTGTCCATATCATATTCCCTGAAAGAAAAGTCAGGAGTTTTTGTGTCTGTGGTACTTTCTAGTGGGTTCATAGTGACCTAATTGTGCTTTCTCCCCTTTTCTTCCTCATGTGGTTTTTACTGTAATATGACCACTACAGGGACTTTCTGTGTGAATGCGGTACTTAGTTACAGTAATACCGTAGTGAGTTCAGTTTATCGTCAATTTATCATGCTTTCTGTTATTGCAGAGATTTAAACAAATCATAATAACCCTGTAATATCCTAAAGCAGTGGTTCTCAAACAGTACCCCTTTCCCTGATTTCTGAGTCCAATTACCCCCTTTACCCGACTACAACATTTTGCTTAGAAAATAAAACTGCAAGAGAAAACAATAGCATATGATGCAATGAATGAATGCTAACCCACCTTTTGAAGAATATAACATTACAAAATAGAGTTGCAATTAGTGCCTCCTGAGAAGATTTATTCTAACATTTCATTAATTTTCATGATTTATTCTTACATTTTTCCATTTCCCCCCTTTCCCCTTTCTCTCAAGTACCCCCTGTAGTACCTCCACAACACTATAGGGTTACGCATACCCAAGTTTGGGAACCACTGTCCTAAAGGGTTGTGTTTTTGCTGATATCTGCAATGCATCCTGCCCTTTTCATAAGACTTTCCATTCCACCTTGACAAAAGAGCATGTGTGGCGAGTTAATGACTGTTCATTTATTGTCTATTGCGTGCTCCATTCATGGTCTTATGAAAGCGTCTCTCTCCTCTGCTCATTGTCATCATCCATCCAGTTCATGGCAATTCACTAAACTGACCAATTTGCTACCATGACCTGAGACAGTCATCTGACTTCTGCCTGCAGTCTGTGTTTGATATGTGAGTCTGCTGACTCGACAGGGGGTTTTCTCTGCTTTATTGCTCCACAGTGTGCTATTCATAATGCTGTGTGTTGGATATCATCTACTATATTACTCTCCCCCCACTAATATTATATTTCAAGATTCAAGATTCAAGATTTTTATTGTCACTCCGTAGTACAAGTATCACGTGTGAAATTCTTGTGCTGTAGGCTCCGTTACAACATAGTGCAAAAAATAAAAATAGAAGATATATAAATAAAAAACAAGAGGCAACGGGCAATAGAGCAGTAAGGCACGCCACAGACAGTGGCGTATTCACTGCCCATAGTGCAAATGGCATGAACATACTTTAAACATAATTAAACATAATAACATTCTGTTAGGTGCAAATAGCGTATACCTAATTAAACATACTATTGAACATTAGTCATACATAATGGTGGCATCTACAGTGCGGTACAGTACGGCTACTACACTATTTGTATATGTTAAGGAGTCTCGTGGCCTATTTCAAATTATATACTAGATTTAAGTAAATATCAAGTGTTTTCCACAATCGATTGTCTGCCTTGAATGAAAGTTTAGATACCAGGATCATTCATGTGTCCTGAAAACTGCCCAAAACATGACACAAGAAGAGGCGACTTAAAATGTCTGTTGTGGTGTGACAGACTGAACACTATTGAAGGGCGTGAACCTCACTTTGAGACGCATAGTTTTCAGTCATGCCCGACAATAAAAAATGATGACAATCATATCGTATTAACATACCAATCATATTCAGACTGCAGTCGCGTAGTGAGAGATTTATTATGGCATACCTCTGTTACAGGCTGTTTGAGTCACCTATTAAAGTAACAGGCTGATGGGTTTAGCTCAGGATAGCTTCCCCTGACAGAGAAGGGCTGCAATATTTGAGTCTTGAGTCATGCACTGTGATGACACACTCATGTCAATCAAAGACGATATATATATACAGTATATATATATATATATATATATATATATATATATATATATATATATATATATATATATATATATTCTCAAAAATGATTTAATCTTCTCAACCTACACATGCCACCATAACTCAAAACAGTTCATTTTTCTTTATTTATCCAGGGAGAGTCTACTGAGCACACATGCGCTTTTTCAGCAACGCCCTGCTTCATATTCATACATTTGACCTCAGTGTTTACAAAAAGCGTGAAACTCGTGTTTAGCTGTCACACAAAGTCCTGTCAGTCACATAATTTGAGAGTGGAAAAATCCCTTCAGTCCTGTCAAATAAGCAGTAGTAAAAAAGCCAGTATAGTTGGCCAATGTGGTGCTGATGTGGCGTTATTGTACACGTTTTGGGCCTTTAAAGAAAATACCAGTGTTTTCCCCTCAGTTATATTCTTCGTTATATGTCTGCTTTACATTGTCCACATATAGGCCCATTTCCATTACATGGCTTTGTTATGATTGGGTGGTGCTTTTAACTAAAATGTTATTTTCTGATGACACCATAAATCAGAGACACCTACAAAACAGACATGGGGTTAAACTCTGCAAAGCTTCTAATGTAAACTGTATGTATGGAATAAAGTGTCACCGTTCCCTACGTATTGTTTCTGTTATGGCCGGGCACCGATTCAAAAACACAACTTATTCAAGAACTTCCTGCCACTTATCAGTTATTGCTTGAAAAGAACAAGGGGGTTACTTTCCTGCAGACCGGGAAAACCACTCAGATTGCCAGTAATGCCGCTTTTAAATGGAGAAGGATGCCTTTTCAATGGGGATTTAAAACTGAATGGGATCTCTAGCCAGTGTGAGCTAGGGCAAGTTTGAACAACAACACATCTCAAAACATGCTACATCGTCAGAATGAGCCTGAAGTGGTGGAGAAATGATAGAGAGACAAATAATGATTGGTGTCGTCTTTAACTGGTAGGACTTTCCTCTCCATGATTATTGTTCTTTGTACCTTAAAAAGTGATCTAGTCTGCAGTTTGGAGATCACATTGGTAAGAATAGACTTTTCAACGGCATGGATTGGCCAAACGTATGTCAGCAGTAGCACCACCTCCTTGATGGTCATTAACCCTTTTACAATGTTACTCACTGGTTACAGTGTAATTATCTAGTTATTATATAGCAGCGAGTAGTAAAGACAAGAGGTTGTGAGTTACGTTGTCATCTGCCCCTTTTAATATGGAACTAGGCTAGCAATATTCCCTCCAATAGTAGATCATTTACGTTTCGTGTAGCATGTAAGACGAAATCAGTCATGTTAGCAAAGTTTCTCAGCATCAGTCCATCTGCCTCTGCTAGGCAAACACTCAGCAGTAAGTGCGTGTGCGCGGCGGGCCAGGAAAGGGCTGCTCAGCCACCGCATGCTAGTGCCGCCATGTTGGGGGTGTGGCCTGAGTGATACTGTGGGAAAAGCAAAGTGCTATTCAGCGCTCCTAGCAGAGTTATTCATAGCGCTGCCCTCCGCTCCACTCAGGGGGGCTATCACACATTGTCTCTCTGGAGCTAGCCTACTCTTGAGCCGGGGCCAGGAATCGAGTAGGAGGCTCATGTGGTCCAGATGACATTGTGACTGATAATTCTGCGGTGGGCCATTTTTTGTTTTTGTTTTATTGTATTTTTTATTTTGTTTTTTGTTTTTTGTTTTTTTGTTGTTCTCTGATGGCCATTAAATGCAACAAGAATAAACGATTCTGCATTTAAATCCTCTATTCCGTTCATTCAAAACTCAACGATGATTTTGTTTCAGTGTGCTAGAAGTATCAGTTGGAATAAACATATTTTTCTAGTAGAAAATCATAAATAATTTCCTTGTAAATATAGTTGGGTTTGCCATGTTCAAACATGCTCAAGGCAGCCTTTCTTTGTTCTCCCTCGACCGAGGTGACAGGACTGTTTGGAAATATGAGAATATGTAAATTTGCATGGTAGACCTCATTCAAAAGACACCGGCCTTACAAAGTGACACTAGATATTTTGACAAAAGCAGTCAGAGTCTCAGACAAAATAACCTCAGACTTCGACTCTGTGAACCTTCAAGTGAGTGTTCTATGGTTTGTGGGAGTCTTGGTGGAATCCTTGCTGAGTGTTCAGTCATATGTGGATGGACTGAAGTGTGTGGTTTTGTGCTGTAAGACAGACGCAACTGAAATCAGAAGGACATAACTTAGTGCACTGAGGCACATGGACCATGCTTCCTTTCTATAGATGCAAATGACTCACTAATGTTAATTTTATTATATAAAAAAAAATTAATAGTTTATGTCACAATCGTCTTGTCTTAAAAGTATATTTTCCCATGTTTTTACCGGCACCTGTCTCTTTTGCATCAAGTTTGTCCAAGTGGCGTTGCCGTACCTGCTGCAGTGCAGACCTGCTTGCACATGTGCGGAACGGCTCGGGCAGCCTGTTGGGAAGTGACAGTAGCACTAGCAGCTAGAAACGGTGATTAGGAGAAATTCTGTTAAACTGTCTGTGTTACGGCAATAAAACAACACTCAGCCACAACGAAAAGGTTTCAAGCTTCATTACGGCATGAAGAAAAGCTGATATTCTGTCTACTAGTTCTCGGGCCATCTCCACTACGGTCGGGAAGCGATGGTAAAGATGCTAACGCTTGTTAACCTGGCTAGCTAACGTCAGTATGACTATAGCCTTGGTCACATGGGGTGGAGTGGCGGGTCTTTGAAGAAAATTGGAATAGTTCCCAGCTAATTTTGAATAGGATTTTTGCTATCCAGACGACCGTCCCCTCACAGAGAAGAGCAGACGCTGTTAAAGAGCAGGCTGAAAGCATGCAAATTCATTAAAGTCGAACTGAACCTGTTCGTCACGTGCATAATGAGTCCGTTTCAGACTGAAAACATAGTTTGTCTAAGATGACAGGTTGAGAGGCGGGTCATAGTATCATGTCGATGATTTTATTTGACAACTCTGGGGACTGGATTGGGCTTTGGCCAATCCTGGCGTGTTCCGCCTCCAAATCGAGTGGGATTCAGTCGTGTTGTGGCGCTCCCCTCGGGAAGAGCCTTTTGACGGGAGGAGTGGATGTCAGCAACACGCAGGCAGCCAGCTGCCTTCGTGTTGCCGAGCGGAGAGTGCAGCACGTCGGCCTGGAATCTCCGAGGTGCAACCCCTGACAACCAAGCTCTCGGATGCGCGCGCCATTATCGTTGCTGTAACGATACGATATCCCTGGAATGCGTGTTTTAACGAGCCAGTTACATTTCTTTGCATTCTTAGAGATTATAGTTTTTGTTTTTTGTTCATGTTTCTAACAATTGGCCAAGTTAGTAGTTAGTTTATGGGATAGGAGTTCCTTCAGATGTTCTGCCAGATGAGAGGCACTAGGCGCCATTTTCGACTTCATTTGGAATAGAAAATTATCCAGAAATGAAGATTTGATTGACAGCTGCATGTCGTGATATGATTGGTTGAAAGGGGGTAGAAATTTGATAGTACAAGGTGACGTCAGCAAACTGTACATTACTGTTATCAATGAAATCTTGAAATACGAACTTTTGATGTGAAAAAGTGTGAAAAACGAAAGAAATTAGATTGTTGTGATGTGTTTTGCATACATTATTAAATAGGTGCACTGCATACCCAGGTATTTGAACTAAAAGAAAAGTCATTCTTGGGTTCAGCTCGACTTTAAGCTATGATTAGGTTGTCTGGCGTCTAATGGGTTTGGAGGCCTAGCTAGTTTGGCAGCGCTCCTGACACCTGCACACACCCTTCTCAGCCTGTCTGTGAATGTGGAGGACAGTGGTACCATGTGGGACCAGCTTGGAGGAGCTCTCCAAGTGGACTGGACACTGAGCCCGACCCAGAGGATTGCATCCAACATGAAGGGGAGCAGATGGCACCAATTATGTGTCACCCAAAAACGTCTTTGCAGCACTGATTATTTACTTCCAATTATTTGTCCCTAGCGGAGTGCGCTAACTCACTGCAGTGTTTACAATTCAGTTAGATTCAGCTCTGTGTGCATCACTTCCCTTCATTTCATTTGGTAGCATTTTATTAACACAGTTTAGTCTGCAAAATGCAAAGTATTACAAACACAGTCTCAGATAGACATGTCACATAGAAAAAACACGCACATAGGGCTGGGTATTGTTTATATATATATATATATATATATATATATATATATATATATATATATATACACTGTATATATATATATATATATATAGTGGTACGCTGGTTAGGGCTGTGAATCTTCACTGGCCTCACGATTCGATTCGATTACGATTCAGAGGGCTACGATTCGATTACGATAATCGATGCATCACTTTTTTCCGCAATACATGATTTATTTTTTCTCACTTTCTTTTTTCTCACTGTGTGGCTACTTTTAAAATAAAAGTGCATTTGGAATTGCATTGTATTATGATCCATAATTAAAATAAACAACTGCATGTACTTCCATTATATTTTATTTGATTATATAAAAAAAATAAAATAATAATTAATAATCGATTTTTGACATTTGTGAATCGATGCAGAATCGTGCACGTCCGCATCGCGATGCATCTTATAATCGATTATTTTTGACACCCCTAACGCTGGTATATATACATATATGATCCAATACAATACCAGTACCCATAAAGTTATATTGATAACACTAATTTCATTCACTCATTTATTCAATACTGCAGGTATCGTTTGACTGGAGAAGTTTTGATACTACTTGTACTTGGACTTGCTATTGTTTTTTTGTGTTTTTTTGTGTCGATACCTTAAAACTAAAAGTATTGACTGAGTACCGATACCCAGCCCTACAGTATGTGTGCATGCATGCACAGTGCATGGCAGCATAATGCAGTATTGCATACTCACAAACCTGCTAAAGAGCGGCTCTTTCTTGTACTTTACTATAATAAATATTTGATTTCAGCCAGTGGAGCTGGACGGCAGGTGCTCTTTGATGTCAGCATGGAGATGAGTTTGGCCGTAGGTTCTCTCTCTCTGTACGCTATGCTCTCTTGACCTGACATTCCTCAGCCTACGCTGGTAAACACTCCCATGGATCTGAAAACAAACAGCGGCGGTCCGGAGCAGACAAACATGTAGGTCCGAGCAGATCGTACAGCAAGCGACACGCAGGTCGTTAGCATGTAAATGCACCCGTTGACTCCAAGTACTAGTATTCCAGTAAACACCGGCGGTATGGAGAGGAGCTGCTTATGTGGGCCGTGTAGCAGAGGTTTATCGTATGTGTGTAGATTTCCTCTTCCAATTTGTCCTTCCAGCCAAAACATTGGAAGAGGCTGGAGTTACGACACGGACAGGCTTCAAGCTCTCTGCTTTGCCTCTTTCCTCTGGGTTTGAATGTGTGCTAGTAGGGTAGGCAGGGTACTGGATAGAACAGCAGTCCTCCTGTGTCTCCTGGATCGACCCCTCCACCCCTCACCCCCTCCAGGCAGCCAGGGAGGCCAACCTTGGCACTGACCCAAGACATGAGGGGCAGCTGTGTTTCTCAGGCAAAGAGCTGGAGACGCACTCCTCCCCATTTCCTGCCTGCGCCACACTTAGTGTTTTGAAGGGTTTCTTACACCCACCCACCCACCCCCTTTCAAATCCCTAAGGAGCAAAGCGCTTACTGTCTTCAGAGAGAGAGAGAGAGAGAGAGAGGGAGAGAGAGAGCAACAAAGCAGCAGAGACCCAGAACGCTCCAAGTTCAGACTGGGTGACACTTATTAAGAGTTGCATAACGAGACATTTACGGGAATCAGGGAGCCGCAGGCCAAAGTCTGGTGCCACTGGTTAGTCATCGGAACTGTGAGGCACCGTGTTGGAGATATGTGGGATGTCTGTGAGGCACTGTGTTGGAGATATGTGGGACGCCTGTGAGGCACTGTGTTGGAGATATGTGGGACGCCTGTGTGAGGCACCGTGTTGGAGATATGTGGGACGCCTGTGTGAGGCACTGTGTTGAAGATATGTGGGATGCCTGTGTGAGGCACTGTGTTGGAGATATGTGGGACGCCTGTGAGGCACTGTGTTGGAGATATGTGGGACGCCTGTGTGAGGCACCGTGTTGGAGATATGTGGGACGCCTGTGTGAGGCACTGTGTTGAAGATATGTGGGATGCCTGTGTGAGGCACTGTGTTGGAGATATGTGGGATGCCTGTGAGGCACTGTGTTGGAGATATGTGGGACGCCTGTGTGAGGCACCGTGTTGGAGATATGTGGGATGCCTGTGTGAGGCACTGTGTTGAAGATATGTGGGATGCCTGTGAGGCACTGTGTTGGAGATATGTGGGATGCCTGTGAGGCACTGTGTTGGAGATATGTGGGACGCCTGTGTGAGGCACCGTGTTGGAGATATGTGGGACGCCTGTGTGAGGCACTGTGTTGAAGATATGTGGGATGCCTGTGTGAGGCACTGTGTTGGAGATATGTGGGATGCCTGTGAGGCACTGTGTTGGAGATATGTGGGACGCCTGTGTGAGGCACTGTGTTGGAGATATGTGGGATGCCTGTGAGGCACTGTGTTGGAGATATGTGGGACGCCTGTGAGGCACTGTGTTGGAGATATGTGGGATGCCTGTGAGGCACTGTGTTGGAGGTATGTGGGACGCCTGTGAGGCACTGTGTTGGAGATATGTGGGATGCCTGTGAGGCACTGTGTTGGAGATATGTGGGATGCCTGTGAGGCACTGTGTTGGAGATATGTGGGATGCCTGTGAGGCACTGTGTTGGAGATATGTGGGATGCCTGTGAGGCACTGTGTTGGAGATATGTGGGACGCCTGTGTGAGGCACTGTGTTGGAGATATGTGGGACGCCTGTGAGGCACTGTGTTGGAGATATGTGGGACGCCTGTGAGGCACCGTGTTGGAGATATATGGGACGCCTGTGAGGCACTGTGTTGGAGATATGTGGGATGCCTGTGAGGCACTGTGTTGGAGATATGTGGGACACCTGTGAGGCATTGTGTTGGAGATATGTGGGACACCTGTGAGGCACTGTGTTGGAGATATGTGGGACGCCTGTGTGAGGCACTGTGTTGGAGATATGTGGGACGTCTGTGAGGCACTGTGTTGGAGATATGTGGGACATTTGTGAGGCACTGTGTTGGAGATATGTGGGACGTCTGTGAGGCACTGTGTTGGAGGTATGGGGGACGCTGGTCTCCTGTGTGTGCACCTAACCTGGGCCTCATAATGAAAGCCGTGCTGCTGGCAGATGTACAGACACGATGGCAGTCAGACAGGCCGACACAGGGTGCATTCCACATGCTTTTATATCTGTTTTATTGTGGCATGATATTTTCTCCGCAGTTGATTTTAATCCAGTATCTTCTTACCCCCCCCCCCCCTCCCCCCGTCCCTTTTCATATCACTTAGTGCTTTTTGATGTGCTGAGTCACCATTCCTGGCACACCACAGGAAGCAGTCTTAAAAAGCAGCTATGTGTATTGAAGAAGGCTACTTATTGCTCTTTCTATGGAAGATGCCAGCGTAGATATACATGTTCCAGCATAAATAAAACGCTATGCTATGCTAGGCTATGGGTGGCAAATATTGTCATAATCTCAATGTAATGTAACTATGAATGAAAATCCAGATTTATTTGATTGGGCAATAATGTAAACCCAGTAGCCCAACAGATTATTTCACAACCCCTTGTTTTCCCTCTGACCCACTCATCTCCACCCAGCAGTATTTTAGAATACCAATCACTGTCTGCCACAAACCTCAACAGATTGCCAAAAAGAGAGAAAGAGACTGGAAAAAGTCAAAATAAAGCAGGTAAATGTGGTGTGGGGATACCGAATGGATGGTGAATGCAGTACTGCACACGCACACACACGCACACACACACACACACACACACACACACACACACACACACATGCACACACATGCACGTGTGTGTTATGGTTATTTGGTGGCAGCCGCCATTCCATTGCGATGAAGTCACATCCCTTTATCTAACCTCAAGCAAACTATCAACATATGATTCCATCATGTGCCGCTCCACAGACCAAAACACGGTGGGAGCTAGGACCTGTCAGTGAGCCTCATATCACCCAGGGGCTTGCCTTGTGTGTGTGTGTGTGTGTGTGTGTGTGTGTGTGTGTGTGTGTGTGTGTGTGTGTGTGTGTGTGTGTGTGTGTGTGTGTGTGTGTGTGTGTGTGTGTGTGTGTGTGTGTGTGCGTGCGTGCGTGCGTGCGCACATGTGTGTGTCTTGCTTTCTGTCTGGTTGTCTGACTGTGTCTTAGAGGCTTATTAAAGGTTGTAGTTAGATTGTGAGATTTTGCTGAGTATTGGGCAGCAGGCAGGCTACAGCGAAGATGACTTTAGCTTTTGGAAAGCAAAAGTCATAAGTGTCCTGAAAGCAGCTGAATCTCTTTAACATGTGAATCGTATGTAAGTTATAATGTAAGCTTATGTAAGTTTAGGTTTAAAGGGGTAATAGTAAATAAGACTTTTATGACCCCATAGCACAAAATGACTGTAATATATCTACGCGGGGCTGATAGGCTTGTTGATCAATACCAGTGACTCAGCTATTCTCACTATATACAGTCGGTCTGTGTGGGAATGCCCACAAAATGTTGCTACAGCTGGCGCGCGAGACTAGACGGTGGGGAAAAAAACCCATATATCTCAATGGGCTGACTCACCAAAGGACGGTGCTGCGGCTCTACACTACAGGATTGGGGATTCTAGGGTCTGTTCAGATGTGCGTTTACTGTGGTGGTTGAATCCCCAATTCTGTGCCTGGGCTGGGCTAGCAGCTAAATGCTAAATATGCTGAATGGGGAGAACGGGAGGATTTCCCCCATGCTGACCCATTGGCCCCATGTCTATGACGAGACACTGCCTGAATGTATGATGCCATGTAGTGAGATTTCCAGCCAAATAAAGCAAATGACGAAGCAAACGGTATCATTACAGTGTTTTGCATTGTGACATCTTCACTGCTAGCCACATTTTTGTCAAAATGTGGCTTGTTGTTTGTGTTCATCATTACAAGCTACTGTAGTGTAGAGTGGAGGGTCTGTGCCAGAGACCTGTCCATTTTGCAGTTTTCCCTCGAGCTCAACAGAGGTCTTACTTAAAAGCCCCTTTAATTGAATGAATTAAAAAGCATGTCTTGGATGCTGCCAGGCATCACAGAACGATGCGCTGGATTCCTGCCAGCCTGAGTTTGGATTTGTCTGTTTATTTTCTGGCCGTAGACCAGGAGACAGATCATCACATCCTGGAGACTCACTGTAGCATCCACTCCAGCCTAGACATTTGACTGTAAGTGATACAGAAACAAACAAACAAAATAGAGCAAGAGGAACATACTGTACCCAACTACCCATAGCATACAGACTCACCCCCCTCACTTTTCAGTTAGTGGAGTTAGAAAACACAGAGCAGTGCTGACATCCGGGGCCATGGCCAGGTAAATAATCATTTGGAGGTAGTCAGGCTGCGGGTGAGTCACACACTGTTGTTGTGTTTTCCTCAGCACGGGCTCGGTAGTAGCGTGACTCCACCACGTGACAGACAGACAGCCTCTGCTGTTGGGTATGCCCAGGCAGGGGCTCTGCACTGTGTGTGTGTGTAATACACTACAGAATAACACTGCACCTCTGTGGTACGGCCTATCCATCACACTGACTCTGACACAGTCTAATCACGGGGGGTGGGACACACAGGAAAAACCATGGGGGGTGTCATGGGGTGTAATTGGATGACCTCAGTCGTGAACTTAATAGTGTTTTTATGGCGTGAGAAGAGGAAGTGTGCGTGTGCATTTCATATTCTTTCTTCATATAAACGAGAAGTAAAATAACCACGACACTTCTTGCACCGGGAAGATGAGGTGTCCCATCTAACTTTTCATTACTAACAATAACAGAAGTGTGTTTGTACGTGTGTGTGTGTGTGTGTGTGTGTGTGTGTGTGTGTGTGTGTGTGTGTACTAACACACACACACACACACACACCTCGCAGGGCACTGCTATTGCGTGGAACAACAGTTTTACAGGACCACTCTCTGCGGAGGGCCCCAAACCGCAGGCATTACCCAGACCCACATTGTTGAGCAACTCCCGCCCTAAAGCGATTATGCACGGTGCCTGTCAGACTGGCCCGGCATTATGACACAATCACACATGCATTCAGCCCTCGATCACACACACACACACACACACACACACACACACACACACACACACACTCTCTCGCTCCAGACTCGGTGTACTTGACTGACACACACGGGGTGCAAATTCAAACGCGCACTTCAAATCAGTGCGGTGCGATTTCTGGTCCCACGTCAGGCGACATGAATCACGCCTGCGTGAGGTAAACGTGTGACTGAAGCGCTCCCTCAGGAGGAGTGTTCACTTTAGCTTTGCTTTGGTGTTGCAACAACATTGCAAATATTTTCATTGTCCGGCGGCGTCATAATATAGTGTGGCTCAATACTGATGCTGTGTTTATGAAAGAAACGCCTCACTCACACAGGGTGGGGAGCTTACAGCAGTTGGGTTTCGCTTGAGAGTTGAGACTGACTACAGATCAGTTGTTGTAAGTGCGAAATCTAATTTTGGAAACAATTTCCAAAGAGTGACAGATTATAGCTGAGACAGACGAAAATGAAAGTGTCTGGATAGTGTAAGATTGTTCAATCCACCATTCCTGACAAGGCAGTGGATTGAACTGATGTAGTGTTGGGGGGAGCCGAGCGGGCCAAGGGGGCGGGGCATCTCCAGGGTAAACGGGGGGCCATCTGTTTGGGCCCGTTTGACGCTCCATTCAGGGGTTCTCCTGGTGAATTCCTGGCATACAGCAGTGCCAGTCAGGCACATTCAACCTGTCACTGCATGTGGACTCATTTTTCTCTCAATGAATCATTCATGTCACGTAGATGTGTGGTTGAAGCAACCAGCGAGAAAGCTACAGAGGCGGGGGGAATTCATTATTATTGATATATTCACACAATTCCACACAGGGTTTTTTTGTGTGTGTGTGTGTGACATTATTTTTTGTCACTATTTAAAAAAAAAAGTATGACTGACACTTTGCATTCTACATTCACGTTTAAAGGTTATTACACTGGTTTTTACCCGGGATTGAGAAATATGAGAAGAGTTGGGATACAACCATACACTAAATAAATACTTTGTTCTCAGTTCTCTGCACTCTCCCATCTAGCATAGTGTCCATTCTGGTATCATTGTACAGTGCAAGCCATTGTATTGTGTGATACAATGTATCTATGCATCTATTCTCGACTATCCACCCTGCATTAGCACCGCAACAGCCACTGCAGCACGTTTTTCTGCCAAATACCATATCATCTGTCTCATATCACCGCTCGTTCTGCGTGCTTCTGAGGGCAAAAAAGAAGAAATAGATTTGAGATTGCGAGTAGTGCACTGTTAGATAAAGCGAATGTAATAATAAAAAAAGTGGGATATGTGCCATGACTACATGTGTATAGTACATTAGTTGAGATGCTTTATATGTGACTCGTGTATCTGGCTGCAGGAATGATCTCTTCTATTCTAGTCTTCTATTACCTATCCGCCCCCTCTTCCTTTTGAGACAGAGAAGATGCAAATGTCAGTGCAGGGCAGACAGGAAGTGAGGGCTTTGAAATCAGTCAGAGGTATGTGGCACCGCGGTGATGATGTCACCAGGAGCGGAAGTAACGGCGTGCGTGACGCCAGCTTCTGTTGCTTCTTCCTCTTCCAGCACTTCCTCCCCGTTTTTATCCTTCCTCTTCGCTCCGCTCGCCGCTTCCATGCTTTGAATGATTATCCATGGCCATTTTCTCCTTCCAAAGTTCACCTTTTGATTTTTACATTTGATCTCTGACGGGGAGAACCTGAAACCAGGACCTGACCAAAACCAAATTTAAAAAATTATTGCAAGAGAGCATTTGTTTGCAGATGCACCTTTAGCATTTTAGAGTACAGAGCCAGTGACATACGGAGCTAAGGGACTGTCTGATATTTAGGTGGGGTAGTAGAGGGCATTTAGATTTTATTTTGAGTACTGGGGAGGGCATATTCTATTATGGAATAGGAGGGGGAGGGCGTATAAAATGTTTTCTTTTCGGTTTTGCATTGTGTTTCGCTATGTAGCCTATTTCTATATTCACCCACCCCCACGCAAACGGTTTCTCCCTATTTGGTCAAACATCGGTGTGCTGTTGCAGCCTCTAGCTGCCCTACCGTAGTCCTCCTGGACCGGTGTGTCTGGGGCTGAAGAGACACACTTGCAGCAGACTCTGGAGGACATTCACAATAGCCTGCCCAGTGCCCACACAGATTACTCCCGTCGTTGGCTCCTTTCTTGTATTCGCAGATAGGGCTGTGCAATAAAATCAACATGGCAATATGTCACAATATTTTTTTCCCGCAATACTGTTATCGATATTTTAGAAAAATAGCGTGATATATCGCTGTATCGATGTTTTGCACAGCCGTGTGTTCAGTGACACAATATTCACTTATGCACTATTTTTTATTTCAGTGTGTTCAGTAACACAGCTGCAAATTTGCATACTGTTCTAAATTGGAAAGATTTTTTTTTTTTATTAAATAGTTTTGTCCACTGAGTTGTCAATTTAATGTGATGTGATGTACACTACACAGCAAGTTGAATTTGCAGCTCTATTTTACATTTTTCTGTAAATTATGTGGAGTATTACAATATACAGTATCGCAATATTTATCGCATCAAATGATGATGTGACGATATGAATATGAAAACATTACTGGTGACGGCAGGCGCACATTCTGCCTTTGAAGAATATCGTTCTCATAATTTTGTGTGGTTAAATAAGGCTTGCAGTCACGTAATGGAGGAGCCACAGGAACCAAATCAATATCTGCTGTGCATAGGCTATATTTTCTATAACATCTCAAATCACATGAAACTTTTCTGCCTTTGCATGGCTCTCACCATCTCACCAGATATGACAGTCGGGTCATAAAAAGTTAATATTGCTGTTTTATGTCAAACAAACTAAATCGTGTAATAAAATTATAAAAGTCTGAACTTGTGGGTGGATCGTTTTGTTTTTACAGGTGCAGGGGGAGAGCAGAGAGAAAATAATATAAATGCCAGGGAGGGCAGTTGATTTTTTAAATTATATATCGTAAGTAATATCTAAGTAATATCTATGCTGTTTTTGAACTCTATGTTCTGTTGGGACCCTAAACTTACTCTATGTATCTTAAGAATTGGGGCCGAAAAAACACATACCTTGAATACCTGGAATGCCCCGTTGTATTCAGTTAAATCGAGCCAAAACAAACGTTAGAACAAGGGTTTGCTGCTCACCCATGTCCAAATGCTAACCTGACCTGGTGGAATAGTGCCAGCTTGGTAACAGACCCTCTGACTGGGATGGTGTGCCCAGGTCTTGGTGCCCTGACTGAGTAATTACAGCCTCCTAAAATGTCACATTTGTCATTTACTCATTTACACTAATAAGAGTAGATTTTGTGGTGGAAAAGGTCTTTGTAGGTAGGTGCTGATATGAATGCCATTGCCAGTTTATTTTGCCATGATGACCAGACAATAAAATGCACACACAGTGTAACACAATGGTGCTACACTAACTAACTGTAACAGTAACACAATGCTGCTACACTAACTAACTGTAACAGTAACACAATGCTGCTACACTAACTGTAACAGTAACACAATGCTGCTACACTAACTAACTGTAACAGTAACACAATGCTGATACACTAACTAACTGTAACCGTAACAATGCTGCTACACTAACTAACTGTAACAGTAACAATGCTGCTACACTAACTAACTGTAACAGTAACAATGCTGCTACACTAACTAACTGTAACAGTAACACAATGCTGCTACACTAACTAACTGTAACAGTAACAATGCTGCTACACTAACTAACTGTAACAGTAACAATGCTGCTACACTAACTAACTGTAACAGTAACAATTCTGCTACACTAACTAACTGTAACAGTAACACAATGCTGCTACACTAACTAACTGTAACAGTAACACAATGCTGCTACACTAACTAACTGTAACAGTAACACAATGCTGCTACACTAACTAACTGTAACAGTAACACAATGATGCTACACTAACTAACTGTAACAGTAACACAATGCTGCTACACTAACTAACTGTAACAGTAACACAATGATGCTACACTAACTAACTGTAACAGTAACACAATGATGCTACACTAACTAACTGTAACAGTAACAATGCTGCTACACTAACTAACTGTAACAGTAACAATGCTGCTGCACTAACTAACTGTAACAGTAACAATGCTGCTACACTAACTAAATGTAACAGTATCACAATGCTGCTACACTAACTGTAACAGTAACAATGCTGCTACACTAACTAACTGTAACAGTAGCAATGCTGCTACACTAACTAACTGTAACAGTAACAATGCTGCTACACTAACTAACTGTAACAGTAACAATGCTGCTACACTAACTAAATGTAACAGTATCACAATGCTGCTACACTAACTGTAACAGTAACAATGCTGCTACACTAACTAACTGTAACAGTAGCAATGCTGCTACACTAACTAACTGTAACAGTCACAATGCTGCTACACTAACTGTAACAGTAACAATGCTGCTACACTAACTAACTGTAACAGTAACAATGCTGCTACACTAACTAACTGTAACAGCAGCAATGTCCGAAAAGCCAGGTTGCTGGTGTCAAAAGCCAACCATAGTACATAGTACAGGGTTAAAGATATGGTTTTTGGTTCACAATTTTTTCAGTTTATCTTTCCATATTGTAGCACTAATAGCACATTTTCATCCAATTTTGGTTTGCTACGATTCAATTTGCAGGAATACTTTTGGCTAAGGTAATCATAAAAAATGGTACCAGTCCATGTCTAGCCAATTTATATTAGAACAGAACATATTAGAATAGAGCACTCTTCTCCTCCGCTTTCCGGGAGATTATTAGTGTATATTTAGTTTGTGAAGTATCACATCTTCCTGTCATTTTCTTTTCATAATGAGCACATTGGCAAGAAAGACTTGGCAGTAAAAGGTCTATAATGGCTCCCCTACCTCCTCTATCTCCTTTCTCTGAAAAGAGTTTTATGTGGACCAACAGGTAAGTGCATTACAGCCTAATGTACAGACACACCTGGAGGCTGTGCCAAGAGAGACAGGGATGATCAACAAGTGTTAAAAATCTTCTTATATTACAGCCTTTTCTTCAATTCTTCAACCGAAGACATCTATGGACTATACATACTGACAAGATATGTATATAGTCCAGATATGTATATAACTATGTCAGTTAGTTGTACTTATACTGGAAAATTCACTGCACAAACTAAAGAAGGTTAAAGAGAGTACAAGTTAATTCTTTTAGTTTTTTAATTATTATTATTTACTTATTTTTGCATTCAAAGAATGATGCTGTATTCCAGACAACTCGGACCTTGAGATTTTCTGATCTCCTAGAAAAAGTACACTGAAACGCCACTCAAGTAGGAGTTCCGACCTGGAAATCCGACCGATTTAACTGAGAATCAGTTGTCTGACGTCACCCAACACACAACAGTGTTGTGCAGGTGGAACGCTTTGGGGGGTCGGAGGTGGGACTTTTCAACTGGCAAATTCTCACCTCCGAGTTGCCTGGGATGCAGCATGAGTTCACAGTAAATTACGAATTTAGATTGAGGCCATGATATTATGTGTCTCAGCTCCTCTGGTTCAATCTGTGTGCACTATCCACTATCTTTAAAGTGCTAATCTGTTTGTTTGATTTTGGCGACATCTTCGATGCTAAGCGCCAGAGTCCTGCACCGGGTTGGGTACCCGCAGGTTACCGGCAAAAAGCTTGTGTAACGGGTAAAAAATATACTTCTATAAATTCACGGGCACGGGTAAAAATGAACTAAACGTGGGCGCAATCAAACATTATGCTACTGTCATGTCTTTTCCTTGGATTTTCTGTTGATTAAGTTTGAGTTTCTGTAGGTGGCGCTCTTTTCTTTGTCTCAGCCATGGTGGCAGATGGTGGCTGCGCTCATGCTAGGTAACCAGATCGTTCCATTGTTGCTGCTGCTGGAAACCAATTGAGAATTTTTCCAGGAAAGACCTCCCACACACCGAGTGTTCACAGAAAATGTAACTGGCTCTAGTTTAAATTAAATCACTACTCACCGTGTTGTGTGCAATTGGCAATAGAGAGTAGCAAAACGGAAATGTATTCATGAAAAAAATGTCCTTTAAGTACTGTTCATACCTTGAGGTAGTGCAGCTGAGTGGGTCTAAAAGTGAATCACTGAATAGGCTACTATAGTGTAGTGTGCTATACCAAACGCCATTTGCAGGGACATTAGATTTTGTTGCTTCTAAACCATAATACTTCATTCTGCTGAACTTAGACATGTCCTCCTTTGTAGACACTTCTTCTGCAATGTTGTGGTAGTAGAAGTACACTACACTATTTCCTGTCAAAACAAGATGGCTGCAATTCTCCACCAAATCCCTCCACAGCCACTCCCGACACAAAGGTTTACATGGTACTAAACTTGATCAAATCCCTCCACAGTCACTCCTGACACAAATGTTTACATGGTACTAAACCTGATCAAATCTTATGGCTGAAACTTGTTGATTAGTAGCCTACAAGTAGCCTTGTAGTTTGTAAATGCATGCAGATTTGACACATTTTAGCAATATAGTAACAAGCTATGACGTTGCTAAACCTGAAGTATTTATAGGACAACAGGACAAACTTACTTCACTTCTTACCTGAATTTAGGACACACTCCATTGAATAAACAGGGGAGGAATTGCTCAATATTATTGAGGGATGATTATTTCAGATGATGAGGATGAAATGAGACAGGTTACAGTAGAGGATGATGCTGCTGAGAGTTCCGATGAGGCGGCATCAGTTGAGGATAATTAAGACAGGTGCCCCAAGGGGTGGAGCCTTTTGGGGCAGAAGTGTCTAGAGGACGAGGCCTCGTGGAGGTCTTTCACATGAAGATTGTCCTCAACAAGGGACATTCGATCACTTGAATGCATAGATTTTTTATTATTCTTTCCACTGCAACTCATCATCCAGCATTCAAGAGACTTAAAAAAAATAAACTTAATGTAGTTTCCTTTCAGGTCTCAGGATACAATGCTATACTGTGCTTTACCAATAATAGAAGCACTCATAAAGCTAATTATAGGGAGTTAAATATTTTTACTTACTACCATCATTATTTATGTCGCCCTTTAAAAAAACAGTGTTACTAAGTGCTTTACACATACTGTAATAAAACAACATAGAAATCACAAGTACAAGTTTGTCCAGCATTTATTAACCCTATCCACTCTGAACCGGAATGGTGGTTTATTTTGGGGACCAGAATTCAACATCCACCCAGTAGTAAAAACAGCTCCGGGATATCCCCATGTTTGCCAGGTTGAACTTGGGGTAACAAGTGTATGTATATGCCCCCCAACTCCCACCCCACCATGCAGGCCTATGGCCGCAGCTCACCACACAGTCACCCAGCCAGTAGCGGTCCACACACACTGCAGCCTTATCCAGGCCATGAGTGTGCAGAGACTGGCCCAGCCCAGCCGCTCTGCTGATCAGAGGCGAAAATATCCCCGCTCCACAGACACTGCTCTGTGCATTCACAGACTCACATTGTGTTGCACATAGCAACACATGCACATATTTGACCATGGTAAGCTTAGCCAGCACAACCCGGCCCCTGTCTGTGCACAGGAGTTGCGTGGTGCTTAACCTAAGTCTGTGACAAGAAGTTAGTGAGCACGAGAGCGAGCTCAACACGTAAACACGGTGCTGTAAGTGCTGTTACATGTTACTGGCCCATTATCTCCAAAGTAGCAGCCACTGTTAGTCAACAGCACAGTCAGGAAGCCTGGTGACATGTAACATGGAACAACATGATATGTAACATGTAACAACATAGCACAGTCAGGAAGCCTGGTGACATGTAACATGGAACAACATGATATGTAACATGTAACAACATAGCACAGTCAGGAAGCCTGGTGACATGTAACATGGAACAACATGATATGTAACATGTAACAACATAGCACAGTCAGGAAGGCTGGTGACATGGAACATGGAACAACATGACATGTAACATGTAACAACATGACATGTAACAGCATAGCACAGCCAGGAAGGCTGGTGACATGGAACATGGAACAACATGACATGTAACATGTAACATGTAACAACATGACATGTAACAACATAGCACAGTCAGGAAGGCTGGTGACATGGAACATGGAACAACATGACATGTAACATGTAACAACATGACATGTAACAGCATAGCACAGTCAGGAAGGCTGGTGACATGGAACATGGAACAACATGACATGTAACATGTAACATGTAACAACATGACATGTAACATGTAACAACATGACATGTAACAACATAGCACAGTCAGGAAGGCTGGTGACATGTAACATGTAACAACATGACATGGAACATGGAACAACATGACATGTAACATGTAACATGTAACAACATGACATGTAACAACATAGCACAGTCAGGAAGGCTGGTGACATGTAACATGTAACAACATGACATGTAACATGTAACAACATGACATGTAACATGTAACAACATGACATGTAACATGTAACAACATGACATGTAACATGTAACAACATGACATGTAACATGTAACAACATGACATGTAACAACATAGCACAGTCAGGAAGGCTGGTGACATGTAACATGTAACAACATGACATGGAACATGGAACAACATGACATGTAACATGTAACATGTAACAACATGACATGTAACAACATAGCACAGTCAGGAAGGCTGGTGACATGTAACATGTAACAACATGACATGTAACATGTAACAACATGACATGTAACATGTAACAACATGACATGTAACATGTAACAACATAGCACAGTCAGGAAGGCTGATGACATGTAACATGGAACAACATGACATGTAACATGGAACAACATAGCACAGTCAGGAAGGCTGATGACATGTAACATGGAACAACATGACATGTAACATGGAACAACATGACATGGAACAACATAGCACAGTCAGGAAGGCTGATGACATGTCATTTTGATCAGTCACTCACTCATTCTCACCCTGGGTTTACTCTGCAAGCAGCTGGGCCCATGGGCCGCGCTGTAGAGGGCCTCAGATGGCGCCACACACACTCAGTGGTGGCCATATTGGGGGTCCACATCTCATGGGCGACAGTGGCTGAGAATAGCTGAATGTGTTCCTGAATGCAGTGCACAGCTTTTTTTTTTACTTACAGGAATTGGATCATTTTGCCACTGATTTTGTGTTTAGATGTCAGTTTGTTAGCTAGCACCGCTGCGTTAATGTTAACACATCTGATTTGCGTACTATCTAGTTGAAGAAAACATCAGCATTAGTAGCCTATTATTGGTCACATATTAACATTGGCATTTGTTTATTTTGCTAAATTAACCTTCTAGCTTAGCTAGCAAACAGCGGTTTGTTAAAGCCCCCCTCCAGTCAGTTTTTCATACCAGTACATTCATTGATGTTCTATGAAAACGTACATCATGATTTGCGCTAAAGAATTTAAATTGATAAGAACCCAAGCTAATAGTTTGTTCCACACATTATTCCACTGGAGCACAATGACTTCAGCGCTGTTCTCTGTGTGTTTGTTCTCTGTGTGTTTGTTCTCTGTGTGTTTGTTCTCCGTGTGTTTCTTCTCTCTTTGTTCAACTCTGCCACCACACCGGAAATACCACAAACAGTCGCCGCCAGAACAATTTGCCCACATCTCAGTAAAAACGTTACTTTAGAAGCCACAATATTGTTGTAATATCAACAACTAGCCAACATATATCAACGCTGGTGGGCTTTATGGAAAGAGCGTGACTCAAACTGATTAAAAGCTATTATTGCGCGAGGCTAACACCAGCTATTTACTGTAACTCTGTACTGTAATGTATTATCTGAATATCATACGTCAGTCGTTCGTTAGACAGTCATAATGTCTGACGTCATCACCCGTTTTTACCAACAGCTTATTTTTAGGACTTTGACCCCAATATAAGGTTATTTGTCAACAAACTACACCTAATTCACTGTCAGTCACTCACTCTCGCTTACTCGCTCACTCACTCTAACTCGCTCACTCACACTCTCTCATTCACACTCTCTCACTCACACTCTCTCATTCACACTCTCTCATTCACACTCTCTCATTCACTCATTCAGCCAAGTGTTGTTTTGGAGGGATTCGTGTGAAGGACCTGGCTGAAGGGAAATGGCCGATCACTACATGCTCTTGGTTGACTGTAGTAGTGTAGCCTGCCATAATGCGGCACATCTTGAGTGGGGAATTGTTTCTATACAGTTAAGAGCTTTTTCCGCCATCGAAACAACATACCTGTACGAGGGCCCCTTCTTTCCCTTTTCCTCTTGTTTTTGCTCCGTCAGACTACAGGAGTTTGGATCAGGAAGTAGTGGCTCTTGAACCCACTGTGTCTTCGGCTAGAGTCCCCTGCCTGCCTTGCACCTACCCTGCCTTGCACCTACCCTGCCTTGCACCTACCCTGCCTTGCACCTACCGGGGGCCTCCTTCTCCAGTGTTTTGCATAGAAAGCAGAGGCATGAGTAGGATCAGTATCAGGAGCAGCCAGCTCTTCCTGTGCGGATACAATGGAGCAGGAAGTTTGCTAATAGCCCCTCCACACCGCCACTCTTCTCACACTATCATACAGCAACCAAAGGTCCCGCAGTGTCAGAGGGTATTCTCCTGCACACTCACTCACCCCTACACACACACACACACACACGCGCGCACGCACACACACACACACACACACTCACTCACCCCTACACACACGCACGCGCGCACGCACACACACACACACACACACACACACACACACACACACACTCACCCCTACACACACGCGCGCGCGCACGCGCACACACACACACACACACACACACACACAAACGCACACATCATTTGTCCACAGTGTGTGAGAGACCAATCAATCTTACCAATCAAGACTCTTCCAAGTTCAATTGTGCGTGCATGTGTGTGTGTTTCTGTGTGTGTGTGTGTGTGTGTGTGTGTGTGTGTGTGTGAGTGTGTGTGTGTGTGTGTGTGTGTGTGTGTGTGTGTGTGTGTGTGTGTGTGTGTGTGTGTGTGTGTGTGTGAAGGGGGGGGTGCGTGTGCTTCTGTGTGTGTGGGTTTGCGCACGCTGCCGTGTGTGTGTGTTTCTGTGTGTGTGTGTGTGTGTGTGTGTGTGTGTGAAGGCAGTGGGCAGGATGGGAGCTGCTTGGTTGCACTGCTCTGCTCGGATTCCTTTGCAGAGGATTGTGAAAAGGAGATCCTGCCAAGAAGGCGTCAGTAAATACATTTGCAGACAGATTTGCTTCTGCATGACTTGCATTTCTGACGTCGCTCCAGCGATACACGGCTGCATGTGTACTTGACAGTGCTGTGTATAATACACTATCATCTGTACTTGACAGTGCTGTGTATAATACACTATCATCTGTACTTGACAGTGCTGCGTATAATTCACTATTTTTGGAGAGGTGCTTTCCTGGAAGTCACAGAAGAACGCTGCTCCTCAGCCATAGAAGTCTGGAGTGAGTTTAGGAGCTCCACACTGAGCGCTCTGTGTCCCTTCTCTCCCTCTCGCTCCCAAATTGAATGATTGGAAGTTGACGTCAGTTGGCGAGAAAGGGACCCTTTTTGCTGCGACACGAGTGTGTGATCAGCTGTGGCCACTAGTGTACGTGCACGATGTCCCGCAGGACACACTGAATAGGACAAGCGAGGAATAGAGGATAAGGAAGGGGGAGGGGCGGAGGGAGGGAGAGGGCAGAGACAACCTATTTCTGGCTTGTGCTCTATAGCCTAGGGTCACATCCCATTTTTAATCAGAGACCTTTTAAAAACAGAAATTATGGCAAAACAGATTTCTATTTAAGTTGCTCTTAACAGTGACGCATCTATGCTTCCACAAGCAGCTAAACCTTAGGCAATGTGCTGTACGTCTGGGGCTTCCTTCTCTTTGGACTGTTTTAATGAAACCCAGGGGTAGTAGAAACTAAACAAAATGCACTAGGCTTTATATTCCCTGTGCACAGCTTTATTTCCACTGCCTTTTATGATCGCTGCTGTATTGACTTTGCTAAATAGGTCAGTGATTATCACTGGACAGCTCAATATTGCCGATGATAACCTATCAAACTACAAACATGAAGTCATCACAGGCTATTCACAATGTAAATTGTGGATGTGGTAATGTGAATATCTATTGCTCATCTATGTGTGCTTGTGTGTGTGTGTGTGTGTGTGTGTGTGTGTGTGTGTGTGCTGTGTTTGTCTCTGTGTGTGTGTGTGTGTGTGTGTGTGTGTGTGTGTGTGTGTGTGTGTGTGTGTGTGTGTGTGTGTGTGTGTGTGTGTGTGTTTGAGAGAGAGAAAGATATACCTTGTCTAGCTGAGCATGTGTAAAGATCAATGTGCCCAGACACTAATATCTGTCTAACCAGACAGTAGATGTGTCTAACCAGACTGTAGATGTGTCTAACCAGACTGTAGATGTGTCTAACCAGACTGTAGATGTGTCTAACCAGACTGTAGATGTGTCTAACCAGACTGTAGATCTGTCTAACCAGACTGTAGAGCTGTCTAACCAGACTGTAGATGTGTCTAACCAGACTGTAGAGCTGTCTAACCAGACTGTAGATGTGTCTAACCAGACTGTAGATGTGTCTAACCAGACTGTAGATGTGTCTAACCAGACTGTAGAGCTGTCTAACCAGACTGTAGATGTGTCTAACCAGACTGTAGAGCTGTCTAACCAGACTGTAGATGTGTCTAACCACACAGTAGATCTGTCTAACCAGACTGTAGATGTGTCTAACCAGACTGTAGATGTGTCTAACCAGACAGTAGATGTGTCTAACCAGACTGTAGATGTGTCTAACCAGACAGTAGATGTGTCTAACCAGACTGTAGATGTGTCTAACCAGACAGTAGATGTGTCTAACCAGACTGTAGATGTGTCTAACCAGACTGTAGATGTGTCTAACCAGACAGTAGATGTGTCTAACCAGACTGTAGATGTGTCTAACCAGACAGTAAAGCTGTCTAACCAGACAGTAGATGTGTCTAACCAGACAGTAGAGCTGTCTAACCAGACTGTAGATGTGTCTAACCAGACAGTAGATGTGTCTAACCAGACTGTAGATGTGTCTAACCAGACAGTAGAGCTGTCTAACCAGACAGTAGAGCTGTCTAACCAGACAGTAGAGCTGTCTAACCAGACAGTAGATGTGTCTAACCAGACAGTAGATGTGTCTAACCAGACAGTAGATGTGTCTAACCAGACTGTAGATCTGTCTAACCAGACTGTAGATGTGTCTAACCAGACAGTAGATGTGTCTAACCAGACAGTAGAGCTGTCTAACCAGACAGTAGATGTGTCTAACCAGACAGTAGAGCTGTCTAACCAGACTGTAGATGTGTCTAACCAGACAGTAGAGCTGTCTAACCAGACAGTAGATGTGTCTAACCAGACTGTAGATGTGTCTAACCAGACAGTAGATGTGTCTAACCAGACTGTAGATCTGTCTAACCAGACTGTAGATGTGTCTAACCAGACAGTAGAGCTGTCTAACCAGACAGTAGATGTGTCTAACCAGACAGTAGAGCTGTCTAACCAGACTGTAGATGTGTCTAACCAGACAGTAGAGCTGTCTAACCAGACAGTAGATGTGTCTAACCAGACTGTAGATGTGTCTAACCAGACAGTAGATGTGTCTAACCAGACAGTAGATGTGTCTAACCAGACTGTAGATGTGTCTAACCAGACAGTAGAGCTGTCTAACCAGACAGTAGAGCTGTCTAACCAGACAGTAGATGTGTCTAACCAGACAGTAGAGCTGTCTAACCAGACAGTAGAGCTGTCTAACCAGACAGTAGATGTGTCTAACCAGACAGTAGATGTGTCTAACCAGACAGTAGATGTGTCTAACCAGACAGTAGATGTGTCTAACCAGACTGTAGATGTGTCTAACCAGACAGTAGATGTGTCTAACCAGACAGTAGAGCTGTCTAACCAGACAGTAGAGCTGTCTAACCAGACAGTAGATGTGTCTAACCAGACAGTAGATGTGTCTAACCAGACAGTAGATGTGTCTAACCAGACTGTAGATGTGTCTAACCAGACTGTAGATGTGTCTAACCAGACTGTAGATGTGTCTAACCAGACAGTAGAGCTGTCTAACCAGACAGTAGATCTGTCTAACCAGACTGGGAGACAGACACGCTACCTGTGACATGACATTCCTGAGAAAATAGCACAGTGAAATGATCACCCTGACAGATATGACAGATATAAGCTGCAGTATACTCTGGCTCAGACAGACTGCAGCTCTGCAGTCCTGCGGCTGTCTTCTGCACCACATGGTGAAGCTGCCAAGCCTGGGATTTCCCAGATAAGGCTTTTGGCCTCTTTATGGGAACCATGGTTACATAAGACTAATGACTGAATGCCCCATGCCTCAGTGAATAAGGCACATTTTATGCTCTGGCCTGCGCACATTTACGTCCAACATATCACCTAGAGTAGTTTGCATTTCACGCCATTCACTTTTGCATACTTTAACCGTATGATTGTCCGTGAACGCAAGAACCGCAGATAAACAAATGAAATAAAACAGAGACTGATGGCTGCTTGATCTAATTTGGCTCCTCGGGACTCAAAAGGCTTATAAGAGCCAACGTGGTATCTTCAGCCAAGAAGAGCTGGCTGTGTCATATAATGACTGCCTCTTCAGTCTTGCTGATGTCTGCTTCTCTCTGCTCGAGGTGTCTGTCTGATCCGTCTCTGCCAGCCTGTTTATCACAATTGTGTCAACTTGCCACATTCGGCGAACGTGCTTCCATAATATCTCAGGGAATCAGTTGAAATGAGTTGTCTTTGATCGTGGAATGTAGTGTGTGACAAAGAGAGAAGACCCTGTTGTGAGAGTGATGACTTTGTGGTGGTGGTGGTGGTGGTGGGGGTGGTGGGGGGGGGGTTGTATGATAGTGAGTGGTTAGTTCCCCGCCACTTCATTTTACCTGGAGCTGTGAGCAGCGAGCGGCACGTCCACACACTGTAGTTAAGGAGGGAGACCTGCTGAGCTGGTGTTAGGCTAATAACAGGTCTGCACGCTTTCTGTCTTACAGTACAGTAACCACATTGCTCCAGCGCAGCCAGACTCAGCACACTGCTCCAGACATGAGCAAACGCAGCCAGACTCAGCACACTGCTCCAGACATGAGCAAACGCAGCCAGACTCAGCAGCACACTGCTCCAGACATGAGCAAACGAAAGCTTTAGGGAGACTTACTTAGGCGGTCAGAAACACTGCTGAAATGGAGGGCTTCGCTCTCCATAGGTCGACCTCGTCATTGCCGCAGACATGACACAGAAAATAGCTAGTTACAGTCGACACACCTCGTGTTAGGACTGAAACTATTGGTTAGGCAAAGGGCACAGTGTGTTCAGGACAGCACCGTTGAGTTAATGAGTTCAGTGGAAAGAGTGCAGAGAAACCACTGTTCTGTCTCTCTTTCATCACTTCCACATAATCTGCTAAATGCGTGTGAAACTGCTCAGAGGGCTTGAAGGTTGCTGGCGCGCGGGTTCACACACAGCAGCTGCACACTTTCAGTCAGTGAGGATGGAGCATGGCGGCAGGCACACGGGTTTTGCAGATGAGGTTTCAGTTGTGGCTTGACTTGATTCACAGCAGCCCTGCGTGGAGGAGGTGTAGGAGGAGGTGTAGGTGGTGTTGTGCTCTTATGGGGATTTTTCATTAAAGGAGTTTGACATTTGAGCGGCTTTGAAAGCGTCGACTCGGCGCGCCGCCTCGGCCAGTGTGCCAGGCTGCCAGCAGCACTCTGCCGCTTTCCTGCAGGTAGCTGGCTACTGTCTGAGGAGAGGAGGAGTGGAGAGCGGAGGGGATGAGAGAGGGGAGAGGAGGAGTGGAGAGGGGAGAGGAGGAGTGGAGAGGGGAGAGGAGGAGTGGAGAGGGGAGAGGAGGGGATGAGAGAGGGGAGAGGAGGAGTGGAGAGGGGAGAGGGGAAAAGAAGATAAGAGGAAGAGAGGGGAGAGGAGGGGATGAGAGAGGGGAGAGGAGAAGAGAAGAGGAGTGAAGAGGGGGGAGGAGAAGAGGGGACGAGGAGGGGAGACGGGAGGGGATGAGAGAGTAGGAGTGGAGAGGAGGAGAGGAGAGGGGGATGGTACCAAAACACTGTGGCCTTTCAGCAGCCCTGCCAGGGAGGGAGTTTCAACAGCACACTGTGTCCTTTACTGAGCCATGCCCACTCTCTCACACACATCCACACACACACACACACACACACACACACACACACACACACACACACACACACACACACACACACACACACACACACACACACACACACACACACACACACACACACACACACGCACACAACCCCTCTTTCTCCACTGCTCTAACTCACACACACACACACACACACACACACACACACACACACACACACACACACACACACACAACCCCTCTTTCTCACCTGCTCTAACTCTCACACACACACACACACACACACACACACACACACACACACACACACACACACACACACACATCCACACAACCCCTCTTTCTCCACTGCTCTATCACACACACACACACACACACACACACACACACACACACACATCCACACAACCCCTCTTTCTCCACTGCTCTAACTCTCTCTCTCTCTCACACACACACACACACACACACACACACACACACACACACACACACACACACACACACACACACACACACACACACAACCCCTCTTTCTCACCTGCTCTAACTCTCACACACACACACACACACACACACACACACACATCCACACAACCCCTCTTTCTCCACTGCTCTATCACACACACACACACACACACACACACACACACACACACACACACACACACACAACCCCTCTTTCTCCACTGCTCTAACTCTCTCACACACACACACATCCACACAACCCCTCTTTCTCCACTGCTCTAACACCCTCCACTCAAACGCCCCCCCCCCCCCCCCTCTCTCACACACACACACACACATCCACACAACCCCTCTTTCTCCACTCAAACGCCCCCCCCCCCCTTTCTCTCTCTCACGCACACACACACCCTGGCCACTTGTCGCGTCGCTTACACAGGCAGCCATGGCGTGGGGGTCTCAGCAGTCACACGCAGAGCAGAGGGGAATATGACTTTCATTGAGTGAATATAGTGTGACGCCCGGCCCAGATCAGCGCTGTTGCTAAACATAAACCCGCTGGCAGGGGGAAGAGGGCCAGAGCCACTTGGCTGGAGACGCTGTGGCTTTGCATTCCAGGCCTTTTTCTCTCCCTCACAACCGCCGCTTCCTGTGAGGCAGGAAGTCAGCTCTGCTTCCTGTCACAGTCCTCTTTCATGTGGTCACTTCCTGGTGTTTTGCCAGCGCCGCTGTGTTCTGTTGACTCAGAGAATGGAGGCTGCTGCTCCTGGCAGCACGGTGGGCTCGGGGCACAACAGAGAAAAACCCTGTTATCTCGGTTTGGGCGAACGAGCTTTCACTTTGGCGCCCGACTCGACCTCCAAACCGCGCCGCCATTTACCTGTGATCCACTACCTCAACAACACGATGAAGTTTCTGTTCACACTGTATCAGTGTTCAAGTGAAGTTGTAGCATATTAGGTTTTGGTATTATATTCAATACTAGAGACTACTTACACACACACTGTTTAGTAGAACAAGTCTGACTATAAAAAGCGTGAGCGCAAGAATGTGCTGTTACTCCGTATTTTGTTTCTTTTCCAAATGTGTATCAAGGCTGAATTCTTCAGCCTCCAGGGTTCTGGTTCTGGTTCTGGGACGGTGTTATTGTCATCTTTTTATACAACATAAGATAGGGCTGTCCTCCAGCGACGGTAATCAAAGTTCAGGTCTGAAATCGCGGGTTTTGTAACCTTGCTGAGGAATGTTGATTGTGATGGCTGGCTGGGAATCCTGCCTTTTCTGTTTCCTAAGAGATACTAACATGTTGGCTGTGATTACGTTTGAACTTTGCACACTGTGATTAGCTGGAATGTTAAGATTCCTGTGTACTGCGGCCAGAGATCAATCAAACAGTGTCACACACTGTCCACAGGTTCCAAAAGAAACAGACCCTGAATTAAGAAATAATCATAATAAATACATGAAAAATGAAATTAACTAGACTATACATAATTTCAAATGGCAGATTGAATTACAGTACATGTGTCTTATTAATTAGCACAAAGCTCAACTGTTGGCCCTGTATATTGTTTTGGCTGCCAGATTACCCAAACCTAGATGTGTGTGTGTGTGTGTGTGTGTGTGTGTGTGTGTGTGTGTGTGTGTGTGTGTGTGTGTGTGTGTGTGTGTGTGTGTGTGTGTGTGTGTGTGTGTGTGTGTGTGTGTGTGCACGCACGCGCGCGCGCGCGCTCTTGTGCGTGCACGCGCTCTTGTGCGTGCGTACATCCCCCGCTTGCGTGCGTTTTGAGACCACAGTATCACTGGCTGCAGTGGAGTGAGGAACAAAATCAAAACCATACTGTACCGCTGTTTGCCTTATTGCCACTGCTTAAAAACATGAACAGGCACACACACACACACACATACACACACACACACACACACACACACACAGGCAGCACACACACCCACACACACACATGCAGCACACACACCCACACACACACACACACACACACACACACACACACGCACACACACACACACACAGGCACACACTGTGGGAGACGAGGCTTTTCCATTGGCCCAAGCAGACAGCGTGGGCCACACTCCCCACACGGCACAGAGAGTTCTGCCCTGGCATTTCCCATCGGAGCATATTTTTATGACCCTGCACTTGCCCTCGCCCTCTTACCCCACGACGTTCAGACTGCTCGTCTGCTCTGAAAATGCCCCGCCGCCCGCCACGACATGCAGCGTGCTGCCTGCCACAGGGGGCAGCACACACACACACACACACACACACACACACACACACACACACACAGGCAGCACACACACACACACACACACACAGGCAGCACACACACACACACACACACACACACACACACACACACACACAGGCAGCACACACACACACACACAGGCAGCACACACACACACACAGGCAGCACACACACACACACACACACACACACACACACACACACCGTAGCCCTTTGGTTGCTTCATGGGGGTAGCAGCGTTATGGCGTTAACACACGGCTCTCCGACATGGAGACTTGAGCTGTGAGTTTCTCCTCCTGTCATCAGGATGATAGAGGGCTGTGACAGGACGTCCCGGCGTCTGCTCTCACATTGCACTCATTCCGTGTTTGCAGCACAGCTGAAATTACCAGCACTCATAGCGGTCATGGGAGAGGGAGGCTCATGACCAGACTTTACTCCTTGGCCTTGTGTCATAGCTAGCTACTGATGTATAGGGGGTGGGGAGGGGGAGGGGGAGGGGGAGGGGGAGGGGGAGGGGGGATGCATTGGCCAGGCTAAACAGGGAAGGTTTGTCACGCCCCTCAGATCATGCAAACTAGACAAAGACGATTGGCCGAGTGAGTCAGCTCATTTGATTTGGAGTTAATTTCATTCATTTGTAAAGGGCCAGTGTTCAGGCAGGCCCTCATGTGCCCTAGAGCCTGAGGTGCTCCCAGTGAGGAGAGCTGAGGAAGAGGAAAGGAAAGGAGAGAAGAGGAGGTAAGGAGACGTAGAAAACGTGAGATGAGGAGATCAGGTCGTACAGTAGAGGAGGATGGGTCGAGGAGGTGGCACGGTAGCGCTGTCGCCTCAAGAAGGTCCTGAGTTTGATTCCTGCCTGGGATGCTGTGGCGTGGTCCTCCCCATGTGTCTAGTGGCCAGATGGGCTATCTTTCTCTTGTTCTCCCTGTGCTCCCCTGGGCTTTCCTCCCTATAAGAACCCCCACTAAAAACATGCAAGAAGATCGCTGCCTGACCTGCGACGATGACTGAAGTTGTCCCCGGGCGCTGTAAGCTTATAGCTGCCCACTGCTCCTGGCTGCCCCCCGGAGGGAGGGCATGCCATGTAGGAGTCAAAATGAGCAGAGACTGTATTCCACCGGCCACCGTCAGCATGAGTGTGTGTGGCTGGCTGGCCGCATGTGTGTGTTGTATAACGGTGTCGTGTGACAAATAAAAATGGGTCTGTTCGTCAAGTTCTTGATTCTAGGTAGCGCGGCTTGAGATAGTAGAGCAGAGGATATTGTAGATTGTAGAGTAGAGTAGATGAGAACGGGAGAGGAGATTTTCAAGAGGAGATAATGAGAGCCAACAGCTGAGCGGAGGAGGTGGCAGCTGAGAGGAGAACAGGAGGTGGAGCAGAGGAGAGGGGAACGGGGGGAGCAGAGGAGGGCAGACTGAGGAGAAGGGGAGGTGGGGGTGGAGCAGAGGAGAAGGTGACAGGAGAAGTGGAGGTGGAGCAGAGGAGGAGGGGGCAGATTAGAGGAGAAGGGGAGGTGGAGGTGGAGCAGAGGAGGGCAGACTGTGAACCAGATGTGAGGGAGTGACTCACAGCAGAGCAGGAGTGGGGTTGGTTGATGACGTCAGCTCGCTGAGCACGCTAAGCTCTGTGTGTGCTTCCAAAACAACAAGCTGTACGCATGCACACCAGCGTCTGGCCAAGGCACATGACTTCATGTATGGCGGGTGAACAAAACAATACAGCGGCCAGACGCACTGAGCAACAGCGTAAATTACTCTCCCTGGATTAATGGGCACATTTAAACAGCGGTTTGGGCTGATTTAGAGTCATGTCTTTCTCATGATCATAACAGGTCTTTAAGCCTGAAAAACAAGTCTCAAATAGTGAGCAGCAAGCCTCTGGAAGGTACCGGCACAAATCATGTTGCACTTTTGCGGTTGGGTTACCATGCCAGACGTTTACCCATTTTTCTCCTCCTTTTGTTTGCCGTGTTTTAATAATGCTTCACTGCTTCCTGTACAAAAAAATTAGTTTTTCCATTCGGGGTGTCACTAAGCAACGATCCAAGCACGCTATTAATGTTCCTGTAAGGAGGAAAGATTAGTGTGTTTCCTCTCTTTGATTCTGTGCTAGTTTAGACAAGACACGTAGTCAGGTGGAATGCGAGTGTTATTATAATGGCGGTTTACAATGGGCCCTAGTGTTTTTTGTGAAGGAAACAAAGCCCACATGTACAGTACGCTCGTAGATAAGAGTCTGTCTGCGCTGCAATACTCACTCTGTTCAGGATGTATTACTCATGGAATAAACCTATTGACACCTATTGTGTGTGTGCGTGCGTGCGTGCGTGCGTGTGCATGTGTGTGTGTTTCTATGTGTGTATGCGTGTTTCTGTTTGTTCCACGAATAGCACACGGCATTAGATTGTTGAGTGACCTTAAACCCGCCTTTTCTCCGTCGTTAGTCAACAGTCAACCCAAACATGTTTTGAAAAGAGACCCACCTGTAAAGCTGGATTTACACTTGTGTGCTATGGCAGACCTACTGTCAAATGAGATGTTTTGGTAAAAGGGCAAAGACAAATCTCTCCCTCCCTTCTTCTCTCCACCCACCTTCTATCTCTCTCTTTCTGTCTCTCTCTCTCTCTCTCTCTCTCTCTCTCTCTCTCTCTCTCTCTCTATCTTTCTCTCTCTGTCTCTCTCTCTATCTCTCTCTCTGTCTCTCTCTCTATCTCTCTCTCTCTGTCCTCCAGAACTCCATCAGACACAACTTGTCGCTGCACAGCCGTTTTGTTCGCGTTCAGAACGAGGGGACGGGGAAGAGCTCCTGGTGGATGCTGAACCCGGAGGGCGGCAAGAGCGGCAAGTCTCCGCGCCGCAGGGCCACGTCCATGGACAACAACAGCAAGTTCACCAAGAGCAGAGGAAGAGCCGCTAAGAAGAAGGTACAGAAATGAAGCTGTTTTATGCACGAGTGGTTACGTTTCTGAACCTGGCCTTAGCATTGAACACAGCTTTTTCTTCTGTCTCCCTCACTCTCTCTACTTTTCTAAGTAAATTAAGTATTTGTAACTTACAAAAAATACTAAAACATGTTTTGATCTCTTTTTTCCCCCATACATTCTTACTGTTCTACTGTGTTCTACTGTCTAAATTCTATTGTATTCACTGTGCACAGCCTATGGTGAATTTCTCTGGCACATGTCTGGGTTGGTACACTGACTGTCCCTGTGGCGCTGCTCTCTGTGCCCTCAGCTGTCCCTGCAGGGCGGACCTGACGGAGGGGCCGACAGCCCCGGCTCCTACTCCAAGTGGCCCGGCAGCCCCAACTCCCACAGCAACGACGACTTCGATGCCTGGAGCAGCTTCCGGCCGCGCACCAGCTCCAACGCCAGCACTCTGAGCGGCCGCCTCTCGCCGTTCATGCCCGAAGACGACCTCGGGGACGGGGACATACACATGGTCTACCCGGGGGCCCCTGGGGCCAAGATGACGGCCACGCTGCCTAGCCTCACTGAGATGACCAGCTCTTTGGGACACAGTTCGGAGAACGTCATGGAGAACCTCCTGGACAACCTCAATTTGCTCTCGCCCAACAATACCCAGGTTGGAGGCGGGGCGACAACCCCTGGCTCCTCCCAGTCCTCCCCTTCCCCGATGATGCAGCCCAGCCCTGGGTATCCCTCCTACAGCTCCCCCAGCATGGGCTCCCAGCCTCAGCAGGACTACCGCAAGTGTGTCTACGGCCAGGCGGGGATGAACACCCTGTCGCCCATGCCGATGCAGGCGCTGCCGGAGACCAAGCCCAGCTTTGGGCCGCCGATGGGCCAGTACGGCTGCCCCGCTGGGCTGCTGAAGGAGCTGCTGACCTCAGACACAGACCAGCATGGAGAACTCCTGCCCTCGGTGGACACGGTGGTGTCTCAGTCCATGCTCCCTCCGTACAGCAGCGGGCAGCATGGAGCCAAACTCATGGGAGGAGGTAACGGTCACCCGCACGCTCTCTCTCACCCTCACCCCCACAGCGTGCGCTGCCAAGCCCCGCCCACGCCAGTCGCTATGAACGGCCGCTTGCTGATGTCCCTGAGCCACAGCGGAGGCAGCACCCGTTTGCCTATGGCCAAAAACCCCATGCAGATGCCTTACGGCCTCTCTAGCCACCTGGGCATGGGAGGCATGCCCGGTGGCTTCTGCCCTCTCAACACCAATGGTTACGGCCGACCGGGTCTGCCACAACCCCCGCACCCGGAGAGGCTGCCCAGTGACCTGGACGACATGTCCATCGAGAGGTTTGAGTGTGACATGGAGACGATCCTCCACGACACTCTGATGGACGGAGACTCACTGGACTTCAACTTTGAGCCTATGGTGACCCAGCAAGGTTTCCCCCACGGGGCCAAGCCCACCACACACAGCTGGGTGTCAGGGTAGAGACTGTAGTCGGCCTACCAGCTAACAAGCTCTTTTCAACTGACTTATTGTTGTTGCTGTTTGGTAAAAGACACAATCAGAATTCATTTGAGATGAAAAACCTATTGTATCCTCACAACACCTGCAGATTCTGTACCATCAACATTTCAGTTTCAAAAATACATTTCTCATCACTTCACCACACTGACGGGCCCTACACACCGCCCGCCATAAACTTGCATGTACTCGCACTCGCCCAGTCAGCCCTGCCCCGCTGCTACAGCGTGGTTGGCTGCCTTGCTGTATTTCTGTCTTCAATTGGTCGATTTCGAAATGCCCCTCCTTCCCTCGCTGCCATCTTGTCGCTCACCAGCTTGCAAAGCATGCTGGGATACCTGGCGTCAGGACATCGCAGGCGACAAGACGAGAGGAGGGGCCAAAACCGAAATAGACCAATTGAAGACGGAAATACAGCAATGCAGCCAACCAAGCTGCAGCAGCGGGGCAGGGTTTGACAGGGCGAGTGCGAGGACATGCGAGTTTATCGCCTATGCTCGCGTTTGGTGAGAAGGGGGTCTGAGACTAGTGAGGACACATGTCTCCATTGGGGCCCCTGAACCGCGGTTAAGATGATATCAGAATTATTTTTGAAATATCAAATATCATGTACAAACTAAGTGCCAAACGCGTTGCCTTAACTTCAGAGCCACACCTCTCTGGTTGACTCACTAAGGTGACAGATACTATATATTGGTTGTGTTTGCTATTTTTGCATGTGACACTGCCAACTACATCCCAGCAACAGCAGCAAAACCTGTCAAACTGCACAAACTATCATGCTGTTTACTCATGTGTTTCCACAATCCAAGTTTTTCTATGTATAGTGTAGTGATAACTGATTACCACTACAAACGAATGATGAAGGTAACCTAGCATGTATGCCTAGGTGGGTTTGTGGCAGAAGTGGGGTTGGGGGATTATTGACATGATTTTAAGTGACAAACCTCTCAAGGGATTCTTGGATGATGTTACATAATAACTCACTTTGTTCTTGCCTGAATCAATGTACATATGTCATCAAACCATTTGTAAAAGGTGCAGTCTCATAGTGTATTTTCTAAGACTGTACAGTACATAGTGTTTACAGAACGAAAACAAAAATCAAGGCAGCAGAAACGAGCTCACAGAGAAAACTGGATCAGACTTTTTAACGAGAGGACGAAGGTGGCGGAGCGGATCGCTCTGAGGATCTTTCTGAATCAGGCTGTAAGATGTTCATACACTTTCTTATTTCTTGTACATACATTCAGAATGTATATTAAAATGATATCGTAGATGTTTACTAGATTTAGTATATATTTGAGACCTAAATTATTTGTGGTTAATATAGATCTATGCTGGTGCATAACCTGCACACAGACATCAGAATTTGCTTTGTCACTCTGAACCTTAATACCACAGAGGCCTATTTATTGTGCCTAACAAAGTAGTTCACGACTGCAGGCTTGAAGGTTTTTATATTGTAAATTTCCATGGTTCAGAATATACTTAAATCCAACAGTCTTGAAGAAAAGTACAGTGAATTCTTCTTTATTTTTTCTTTCAGTGCCCAGTTTTCACTATTCAGAAGAGCAGAAATGATGCATGAGTGACCTTAGCTTGTAGTTGTTAGGTTTTCCTGAACGCTTTGCGGCGCTGCGAATGTCATGAGTCCAGGTTAGCGGAGGTCAGTGGATAAAAGACGTTCTTAGCTGTTGTTTTCACCTCATGGCTGAGTCCAAGACCAGCTAGAGCTTGTCATTAAAGACACTGTGAGTAACCAAACTGTTCCCCATTTAAATTCAGAATTGTGTTTGGTTTTGGGCTTTGTTTTTTGTCTGAAAATATGAGTGCGTCTCTGAGGTAGGATTCCTATTAGGTCGGAAGAGCCCTTTGATGCTGTCAATAACATTGGCTTTACCGCTTTTAAGAAGCCTCCACTTTCACTGTGCCCCTCCTACCTCTACCTATCTCTGTCTCTTTCTCCATGCTTTTTGTGGTAGCCAAGAGATGACGTTTGAAAATTTGATATTTCTGGTAACACGTGACTTGATAGCTCCAATCATCTTTTGTTAATATTAGATCCCTATCTTCATTATCTTTACAGTTGCCCCATGCCTGAAAAGCACCACTAAGTGTTAAGTAAATAGCTTGTACATTTTGCATTTTCCGCCTCGCTTCTCCCTCTAATTGCTGTAGTAACAATTTGCTTGTCAGAGTCTGTCAGTGACCAATTATGCAGAGTCACAAATACTGTACAGCGTTTTGGCGATCTTTGTGAAGATCATTGTGAAGATCGGCTCGGTAAACTTGACTGCTTGTCATGACGTTGACTGGTTGGCTGGGAGATAGACCGGCTGGCTTGTAGATACAGAGCCGGAACTGAAAACTGCCTATCAAACATTCATGTTTATTGTATGATTTTACCCAGAAACCACATAGATCAGTGGCTGTCACAGATCACGTGTCGTCACGAAGGCACGTGATTGGATGCCACCGGCATAGCTCTTAAGCCAGAGAGATGGGGCGGGGATTTAAGAAGAGGAAACTGAAATTCTTACATTTCGAAAGGCTCTGCATAGAAGCCGTTAAAGAAGCTGCTGTTTGGCTTGGTGCTAGGTGTTGCCTTTATCTACCCAAACATGCCATAGTGTACTATAGCCAAGTTTGCCTTTGAAGTCAAACTGATATATTTAGCATTTTTATCATGTAATATGTTCAGAATTATATATTTGTGCCGGTCACTCAAGTCAGGATAAACTGAAATTAATCCATGTAGTCGGTGTCACAGAGTTCACTATAAACACAGAAAAATACAGTAAAAGAGCTGTACTAAGTAAATTATATCTCTGCATTTTTAAATGATTGAATCTATGCATTGTATTCCTTAATTATTTTATGTTGCTATTGTTATATTTTCATTTGCTTTGAACTTTTGACAGAGATATTTTATTGTATCATAGCGCTGTGAGATATTATGGTGTCGTTGTTGTCAAAATTGTGTTCCAGATAGTTATATGGGAAAAAATGAAGTTTATTTAGAAAATAGATGATGCAGTGATTGATATGCTAAGCTTTTGTAAACTGACAATGTTGTATTTCTTGTATTTAGCTACAGTTTTTAGAAAAATAGTGTAAAAACACAAATTATTGAAAGAAATGTAAAGATATTACATTTGTAAAAAGAAAAATAGTCTGTCGGATAAGTCCTGCTCAGATGGCAGATTCTGGACCAATTTTTGTAATTTTATGAGTAGAAAGACATTGCACTTTTACTTACATTTTCTAACAAAGTGCTCTGCGTAACAAGAGGAAGAGTACCCATTACATATTTTAAAATAAACTCTGTTACATTTAACTTATGTACAGGAATAAATTGGAATTGTGTTGTGTGATTTGCAATCAATAAGAATATGTAACTTGTTCAATATTAATGTATTAAGATCTAAATAAATGTACTTCTGTGTTAAAGATGTGTCATTGTTTTATTTTCATTTTGTTTGTTTCATCATACATCATTAGACAAAATGTTATTTCCAAAACTATCATGGGTGCTTGTCATTGTATATGTATGTAGTGTTAAAGTTGTGTGAACTGTCACATTTTTTATTTTTTTGTGTGTGAATTTTAAAAAGTACAGTATGCTAGAGTGAGACACACTCAAGGCTGGCTCCATACGGTCCAATTATAAAGGATGAAAAAAGCTTAAAATGTAAAATGCTATTCCTCCAACAGTACAAAAGACAAATTAAAGCTGAACTAAGCTGATAGAGTCCTAAAAGTGGTGACTCGTTTAAAGTTTAAATGGAGTGTCTAGCTTAAAGTATGAAGCAGTAGTTACAGTTTAAAGAGGGCATGGTTTCACCATGAACTGCTGTTTAAAACAAACGGTTGCCCGTGGAAAGTCTGTTGCAGCCGTTTGTTTAGCAACACTGATCCCTCGTATATCTCAGTCAAACTCCATTCTCCTTGATATTGTGCATTAATACATACATGAATACTTGAACAGGAATATGTGTTGGCTTCAGCATGAACGATTAGGCGCTTGCCTGGCCTCGGGTCACATTCGCAATCTAAACTAGGCCATCTGACATCTCCAGGTCAAAGACACTAAGGCGGGGTTACAGTACATGCCACGCCTGGTAGGAAACCTGATGAGGGCTTTCAGTTCAGTGGAATAGGACTTGAGCGATATAACTTTGTTTATGCTTCTCATAGAGAAACCAGGCCAGGAAGTACAGCATCTTCCTTTGGCTCCTTACAATTCACCAGAGATTAACTCATAGCCTCAAAATGACCTTATTTGTGGGGTAATGGGAGGAGAGATGATATGAAATTCTTTCTTCCTCTGTCTGCACTTAATGCAGGAGGACATTTTTGTTTGGGGAAGGTACAGGCATGTTTTTTATAAAAGAGTGAAAACCCTCCGCTCAGTATAGCGTGCTGCAGACAGTATATGTGTGCAGTATTCCCACTTCTGGCATGCCATTTCTTCCCTATAATGACTCTTCCTGGCTCTCCCTGCCTGTACTGCAGCAGCTCCCCTCCACCCCTCCCCCTCGCCTTGAACCCATTCACCCCAGACAGCAAACTGCACACAGCCTCTCTGGCCCCAGTGTCTTTGACTTTGACTTGTAAGTGATAGATAAACCTGAGCTGGATGAGCCAATGGGGACTCGTCACATAAAAGACCCCGTCCCTTCAGAAACTTGACACCAGGTTGCGGTCTTGCTTCTGCTCTTCTGCCGTGCACTCATTTTTTACCATGCTGTTTTTTTGCTCCCCCAGCTGATCCTGCAGCTTTGGATTTCATAAATGTGGAAATTTCTCATGGAAAAGTGCATTGGCACAACCCCATTCCAGAAAGTTGTCAAAAAGCTAGATAATCAGCATGGATGGCAGTCAGTTGAGACTGTGGGCTTGTCTGTGTTGAGCTCTTGATGAAGACAGGTGGTAAGGCTCAACACAAGAGTTCAAGACCTGGCACACTGTACACTATTTCACACACACACACACACACACACACACACACACACACACACACACACACACACACACACACACACGGGTCCATGAAAAATGTCAGTATTTTCATTGCTTTATGCTGCATAGCATAGCAGTGTTTGCCAGGGTTTTGGTGTCAGAGCGGAGGGGGAGGGAGGGAGGAGGGCAGAGAGGACGCTTGTGAGCACACAGCTGAGGAATGTGGGTGTGGAGTGCTGCCAAAGGCATATGCAATCCTTATGTTCCCCTGGGTGCCGGCAGGCGAAATGTGGTTAGACGGCGGGGGCCATGTCAGGACACAGACGTACTGTGAGGACACAAACTTAGCGTGGAGTTCACTCACTCGCTCTGCTTCAGTTGTACAGCCATTAGTTTCCCCCCCACATTTTCCAAAATGACCCAGTAGGCTACTGCTTGTGCCACTGTTTGGAGTCCATGCCAGTTGACTTGACTTTTATACTGATCCAGGGAAAAGTTAAAGAAAAAAAATAGACAACTTTTTGGTGTAGCGACGTGAGAGATCAAAACCTTGCAGGAAAACATGCTGCCTTGATGTTGAGTAGAGTAAATATTGGTGAATGGCAGATTCTCTCAATACTAGAATACTGTGACCAAAACTCACATCTATGATGTCATCAAAAACCACTTCCTAGTCCTGCTCCATTAACAATGTACTGAGGGCTGACTTTGTCGATTCATAATGCTTATTTGAGCTTCTACACCCCAGCGACATCTATTTAATAGCAGTGCTAACAGTCCTGAATATAGGAACATCTATTTAATAGCATCTATTTAATAGCAGTGCTAACAGTCCTGAATATAGGAACAGCATTTATGAATGCCTCTTTATGGTGGAATTATTACTTTAAACATTCAACTTAAGGATTAGCTTGAGTCCTAAACTACTGCAGCATAAGCAGTTTATGTAAAGTTTATGGTTAGCGTTAAGTCAAAGTGCCGTTTATGGTATTTATTATTGGGATATATTTTCCTCTCCAGATCTTTTTCATTTTCCTTTTGAGGAAGTGCAGTGCAACTCTTTTTTTGGGTCATCTGAGGTGAATATAGTATCATTGGCTGATAGCTCAGTAGGTTCAATCAAGTCCTGGGCTGCACTGATTAAAAAAACAATGAATTAGCCTAATAACAGGGCTGGTTTAAAAATATGCACATCCTAATGAAATCAATCACATTCTGGGCACAGTCCTTTGGTCTCCTAGTATAGTTTAGTAACATTGTTAGTCATAGATGATTTAGACTGAAGTAGCCTATGTGTTTGGATTGTACAAAAACCCTGCAGACTAAATCTAAACTGAAACTAGAGCTCTAATCTATTTGGACTCCACATTTTGTAAGAACGTATCTAGTAAATAGTGCATAACTCTTTCAGCATATGCAGGCCTCTCTTTGGGCACTCGTGTGTGTGTGTGTGTGTGTGTGTGTGTGTGTGTGTGTGTGTGTGTGTGTGTGTGTGTGTGCTTGTGCTTGTGCTTGCGTGTGTGTGTGCGTGCGTGCGTGCGTGATGGTGTAGGGGGGGCAGGACAGGTAACACAAATAAGTCCCAGAGAGACTTTTCCACACACAGGGCCCAAAAGACATGCGTTGGGGCCTGTAACTAGTGAAGTGCCGATGTGCGCTGCAGAACCCATGGGTGGTCACCACAGCCTCAGCTGAGCGCCGGTGCTGGATATTGGCCAGGGACCCAATTTTGCTCATCAGTTAGTTTTAGAGGATTTTAGTTTGATAGCTAGCTTGTTTTACATTTACACAGTGATCTTTGAAAAGTCAAAAATATGAACTGCAATATAGCATAAGTTATGCTATACAGGCTCCAAGCAGGGGACTAGCTGACAGCCATCACATGATCAGCATTTTATTTGTTATTTTTATGCACTGAATTGTGACATTGTATATGATAACTTCCTTGTAATTGCCTCTGTTTGTGCAGCACTTTGTAATGGTTGTTTTGAAAGGTACTATATAAATAAAGTTATTATATTATTATTATTATTATTTGCTATATCCAATTCAACATAATTATTGGGCTCCATCATAATCATCCTGTACCCAAACTGCTCCACGTTGAGGCGCACACTATGGGCTCAACATACTTTGGTAGAGTGAGGCAGAGAGAGGGAGGAGAGAGAGAGACAGAGACAGAGCGAGAGAGAGAGGGAGCAAAAGAGAAACAGATGTAGCTCAACTGTTGTGTAAGTTGAGAAGATGCAGCCCAGCCTGGGGGTGTGATTTGTGTCCTGGCTTGACCTCTACAGCAGCACTGATAAGGCACCCAACAGGCAACACACACACGCACGTGCATGCACACGCACGCACGCACGCACGCACGCACGCACACACACACACACACACACACACACACACACACACACACACACACACACACACACACACACACACACACTCTCTTTTTATGTTTACCGTGCTGACCATCACTAGTATAATTTATGCATGGCTGGAAGCGATTAGCCCAGTGCCTTTAACTTCCAGGTTAGTTACATTCCACATCAGTCTCCGCTCCCTGCAGCCTTTGTACTGTCATAGGTTCTTGCTGCGGGAGCCCTCGTTAACCACCTCTGACATGTCTTTTTTACTATCTATCATTGCAGCGCCAGATACATATTCCCAAGAGTTCCAGTTCAGTTCTGTCGTGTGATGTAAGCAGCGTTGGAAATGGAGTTGGACAGAGCCAAGTCTGTGTGTGTGTGTGTGTGTGTGTGTGTGTGTGTGTGTGTGTGTGTGTGTGTGTGTGTGTGTGTGTGTGTGTGTGTGTGAGCGTTTCGTTTCAGTCCAGAGCGTGTCAAAGCCGGCGGTGCCTCACATCCTGAGTGGGAGTTTTTTTCTCTTGTACTGTCAAGGCCCCCGGTGCCGGGAGGAGAGGACTGAAGTGAACATTCAGGGCATTTTGAGCATTCAAATTGAGATTCAAAAGGAAACTTCAGACTGTGAAGTTGACGGCCTGCTAATATCTTATGACCAGCAGCTTTGGCAACGTGCACAATCAATAAGACTCCTTTTTTCCCATGCAGCCACCACAGGCGAGGCTTACTACAGTCTGCCTTTGTGTGGCTCAAAGCTGTCACTACGTGCAATGGGGATCTATTTATGGGTGTTCACTCAGCCTGGCAATGGCTCGCCCACAGCCATATTCCATGATTTATACTGTATGAAAAATGCCCCTCTCCACCCAGCTCGGGTTTGCGGTGAGCTGAGACTGGCACGCGACTTATGGCATTTCCTCTTAACTCTCAGAGTGATAGTAAAGAGAGGCACACACACTGGCACTGGAGAGGGTAAACACCGTCTTCTCCAGAGTCCTGCACGATCTAAACACTGCAGTTTCACAGTTGAATCACAAGTAGACAAAGAAGGACAAGGACAAGGAAAAAAGAGGAAGAGACAGGGAGAGAGAGACAAATTACACACCACTTCACTGAAGTATCATCAAGTCTTTCATTTGTATATTGTCATACTTTTAGCACTAGTATATGTATTATTATGAGTATGAGTACATGCTATTTGATGCTGAGCTTTGTATGATACAGAAGAAGAAAAAACAAAAGACTATCATCAGTCTTGGCATTTATAGAGACTGAGAGTGGAACACATTCAGTTGGTTTAGGATCTTCTCAATAATTGATAAAGCCTGAATATTTGCAGTTCGACATTTTTCATTATTCCGCTGATTCCTTGAGATGGGCATCTGTTGAGCTACAAATGGGAATAAGCCTTTCTGCCTTTCAGCTGTTAAATATGCGATCCTTCCCTGTGCCTTGGGACTGTTTGGTTTCCGTAACCAGAAACAAGCGGGAAATTTGTTCCATCTCGTACATATATGAATCCACAATCTATCCAAACAGATCGCAGATGCACACTTCAATAGGGAATCAATTTTCAAAAAGACAGAAAATGTTCTTGTAAGAGTATTTCCTGGAGGACCATGGTACATTTTCTGGTTTTGGACCGGTAGCACAACAATAGAACTCATTTGGATGTAAAAGTCCCAATTTAACAAGCCCACAAAGATAGTCTAGCCTTTATTGTGGATGGAGCTGCTCCAGGCTGTATGCATGACTGAACAATTAGAGTTGTGGTTCTCTGGTTTACCAGTGAAAGAGTTGTACTGAAGGCCTGAACTGTCCGTCTTCCCAAAATAACACATTAGACCAGTCGTTGAATTCAGCGGTGTTACCCTTGTTGGTGTAACTTTAAAAGTGTTGAGTATCTCTTTAAGGTTTCATTTGGTTACTTCAGTTCTACCTACGCAGCAAACACACAAACGGACACACCAGAGTGAGACAGCACTTTGGTATTCATTATTGGTTGGCTTTACCTTGCCATAAGGCATGAGTTTTAAAGTGTTACTCATCAATGGCAGGGGACGGGGAAAGGTTTCCTGCTGGACCAGTGGGTCATTCAAACGACGATGAAATTATTCAGAAGCGTATTAGATTCTGTGTCCCCTCTACTCATGCGTGTCACACGGTCTCTTTACGCATGTTTACCCTTTATCCAGGAACATGTTGGTTACCTGAGCCGCGGCCGAATAATCAGCATCCAGCGGACATGTGGGCGAGGACCAAGTACCAGCAGGACATTTGAAAACAACACCATCGACAACACTCCGCGTCACTGATAAACACATCCAAACAGAGCAACATGTGTGCTTGGAAGTGTCTGGCGCTGAATTACAGGTGTAGGCAGTCGGTCCGTTGGATTTATCCCATCTGTTGCATTCAGAGATGGATGTTCTGATAAAGACGACAACCACAACCATTGTCATGTTTTTGGTTTGACGATGGCGCCCTGGCCTTTGGGATGCCCCTTGTTACATTTTCTCTACGAGGCCTTTGTGAAAGACAATGAATCTTGTACAATGTTCTGAGTCATTCTTGTACGTTTACATTTTAGGAATTTAGCTTGTGCTCTTATCCAGAGCAGCTTAGCATGAATGCAACAGGAGACTATAAGCTGAAATTCCTAGATTGCCAACGTGACAGGCAGTCAATAGCAGGGGGTGCAAGGGTCGACGCTGGAGCATCCACACAATAGACTACAGTACACGCAAACCCAATGACTCAGGTTGTGTTTTGTCGGTTTCTGCTGAGAAACGGAGAGTCAACCAGTAATACACCCAGCAGAGAACAAAGGCAAGGAAATGCCAAGCAAAGCCCACTTTTATATTCAAATTTATAGCAAAGAATTATAGTTTTCCCCTTTTAAGCGACCAGAATTTTTGTTTTGTTCTAGCTTTAATGTGGGGAACAGTTTTGCATTACATTCCATTTCATCATTTGAGTTAGGTTAAGTCCTGAAATTGAATTTTCCATGCACGTTTCCAACTCTCGTAGAAAAATGTGAATATACCCGCAATTTAGAGTCATTACTTTTGTCATCTGACTCTGATTTGTTTTTGATTGTTTACTCTTTCACTTATATGACACGCCAACTTCTCGACATAGCCACCAAAACATTAATTTTGATGACTTGTTTTTGAAAGGCAGTCAGCACAACTTGAGACAAAAACAATCAGCACTGACTTCAGTACAGTACAACTGAAGTCTTACATTGTGCTGGTTGTGCTGGCTGCCTGGCAACCTCCCTGTGGGGTATATGGACAATCTTCACCTACGTTTCAGTACGTGATGACAGAATTTATGTTTTTGGGTGACCTATTCCTTTAAGCTCTTTCTGTGGATTTGATCAAAATAGCCCATCATACACCATATATTATTTATATGCTTTGTTACGGGGGAGAAGGGATACAATAATACTTCAACAAGTAAACAACAGAACAACAAGGAATGGGGGGGGGGGGTATACAACATCAAATTTGGACGAAGGCAGCTCTGTAAAACCATTAACTATAAGCAAGACAATAAAACAGAGATTAAAAAGCCAAGAAGCCATGTTGGAAAAGGACGTTTTGTTTTCAGCCTTTCAGTCTAGACTTGGAAATGACCCAAAGCCCCCGGCCGGCCAAAGAGTCTCCCACTGTGCTGTGGCTCACTGGGGATTACAGGGCCCAGGGTTGCTCCTGAAGCAGCTCAGGAGGACGGAGCATCTTGATTCTTTCTCTCTATATGTTCTCAGATAATGGTTGGTAGTCTCCTGTAGCCTAGATGAGAGACAACAGAGAGTCCAAGGCCCTCCACTATAACAGCATTATGGAGCTAACACTCTGCAGCTGGCCAAATGTGTGTGCTGAGCTACTCAGTCATTGACTTGAGAGTGCAGGGAGGAGCTGATGTCAATAAAGTGGCCTGCCCCATGCTGGCTGCACCATATGGAGAGGTCTGGTTGTAATTGGCGGGACAGGCCAGGGCACAGTGCCAGGGAATTAGAGAGGACGTTTTAATCTGTGCTGCCATGTGCAAAGGCATGCACCTCCCACCCGGGTGGGTTCCTGTGATTGGGCCGGCCAGCGTATTCTTAGAAGAGGGGAGTAGCGGGAACACATGGGGGAAATAAAACAAGACTCAGGAAATGGAATTGATTGTTTAACAAGTGTCTTTGTACATAGCGAGGCGACTTGGTCTTAGAGCAGGGGTGGGCAAACGTTTTTGATTGTGGGGCACATACAGAAAAATATAAGCAGTCAGGGGCCAAACAATACGCACGGCAGTTTTCAACCAATGACTGTGATGACTGTGAATGGCAAGAAGTGTGTTTTTAGACCAGAAAAATCTAAAATTAATTTTCCATTAAAATAACTATACGAGACTAGTGAACAGTTTACTGTTGACAGTATAGTTTATTGATGTGCTTGCCTATTACAGTAGGTATTTGTGTATCTTAGCAATTTTTAGAGCAACATCCTGACTCTATTAGAATATCGTCAGAATCTCATTATCAGGGCTACTTTTGAAAACCCTTTGTAGATTCTGACAGTAGTAGAGCAGTGTTATCCAGCAGACTAAGATTGGTGGTTGCATATACCTTTGATTTAAACTGACAATCAGATTCTTGTTTAGTTCTTATTTTTCTTGATTTTGGCGACACCTTTGGCGATAAGGCAGTCATTGCTTCGGTGTTTTGCGCTCAATCGGCACTGGCCCAACGTTGTGATAATAAAGATGTTTAACTGCGGCTTCTTATATTTCTTCTACCGTCTTATATTAATTCCAAATGTTTTTTGCTGCTTCCATAAATATAAAACGCATCACTTCCTGTACAGCAGAGGATTTCCTCTGGGATTTCCTCCTCCTGTGTTCAGTGTTTAGAACAGCAAATGTAAAAGCTACTCGAAGGCATTGGTTCTCAAACTCGTTCATGTCAAGGACCCCAAAACTGACACAAATTAGACCACGGACCCCAATTTGATAAGATTTTGTTGCAGGGTCCCCTATCTGATAATAGTTGTTTCATTACAGAGTAGTGTATGAAACCCATGACGAAAATAGTCATACATTCTATCATTGTGTTACTGACCATATGTATGGAATTTTAGTGAAAATAAAATACCGGTATTCGCCTTTTTGCTGGGGACCCCCTGGAACCCCCTCAAGAACCCCTGGGGGTCCCCGGACCCCACTTTTAGAACCACTAATCTAAGGTGATGTGTTAACTGTACAATAACTGTGTAATAACTGTCTCAAAGCTGCATCTTAATAACTCAATAACTGTGTAATAACTGTCTCAAAGCGCTGACTTATTTAACAAATTTACCATGAGAGGGAGGGGGTTGTGGCCACATTTACCACTGGTACAGGGTTGTGGCACGAGGCGAAGCCGAGTGCTATAAACCCTGTACCAGTGGTAAATGTGGCCACAAACCCCGACCTCGAGTGGTAAATTTGTTTTCTACAACAGCTACCAAATAATATAAAAAATACACAATTGTAACATCCAATTCATTATTTACAATCATTACTGGTTTCAGAATACATTTATCCTTCCGCCACAGAATATAGTTCCATACACAAGATCAATGATTGCACTAAACATTAAAAAAAAAAAAAAAAAACTAACCTATTCCTTAACGGGATTCACAGTTATTGATACATTGCCTGTAAAAGTACAGTTATTTAAACAGTTATCTAAAGCAGCCCGTTTTGGTGGTGGTGTGTTGATATCTGGTGACGGCAGAGGGCGTTTGTTTGTTTGACAGTCCCAGGTTCGGGGTCCGGGCGCTAGTCCGACCTCCCGCTAGTCCGAACTCGTGACAACTCAAGCTCAGCCAGTTCTTTCTCCCCAATTTCACCATGTCGTTCTTTGTTCACTTCACCTTCATCTTCATCTAACCACTGCTCAAAACTCAATCCACCCAGTAAATCAAACGTTACTACGAAATCGGACATTTCCTTGTGTTAGAGATCGGCCATTTCCTTGTTAGAGATTTGCAGACTGACAGGCTAACAGTGGGCGGAGTCAGCACAGGGAGCGGAGTCAGCATCAGGGAGCAGAGTGATACTGCGGTTGGAGCCGAACTGTAGATTGTTGGCGTATTTACCACTGTTGCTAGCCAATCAGAATCCAGTATTCACTCATGCTGTTGTAGAAAGCCTTGTTTACAATCCAGTGTGGTTTACATATACTTAGACTGTACATACAACGATCACTCTACCTCACACTTACCACTGTATATCTATTATAAAAGGGAGCAAGTGGGCAATGTTCTCTGTTTCAATTTTTTGTCCCGGAAATTACGTCACTCAACTGGAAGTGATGTCACCAGTGATGTCACTTGAGCAATTGTGCATTGTGATGATGTCATAGGCATTGTGACATCATCAGTGATGTCATAAGTGCAATTGTGATGTCATCAGTGATGCAAAGTTGTGACATCATCAGCGATGTCATAAGAGCACGTGAGCCCGCACAGCGGTCGAGCTGCAGGGCAGGTGAGGCTGCGCAGCGGCCAAGCTGCGTATGCGAGCTGCAGGGCCAGCTCGGCGAGCTGCAGGCGGGGCGAGGCTAGGAATCGAGCACACGAGATGCCTAGTAATGTAAATAGCAGTTAACTTGCTTTATGTACCTTTGATTGCTGTCCTTGTTTGTTCGTTTTAGCTTGTATGCATACCTTTTCTTTTTCCTGTGTAAATACATTGAGAGCAATGTATACCAGTCAAATTCCTTGTATGTCTACATACTTGGCCAATAAAGCTATCATCAATAGCTGGTCCAGGACTCCAGGATGTCTTCATTTCAAAGAGAGAGCAGATCAGTATTTTATTTATTTTTTATGTTTCAACGATTCGTTCGAAGGAGGCTGATTCGACTGCCAATCTCACAGTCGAATAGTCGCAAAATGTATATATATGGGGGTGCTGAATGTCTGATTTTATTTTGACATAGAGTTGCTTGGTTTCTCCAAATATAGCCTATTTTGAAGTATCAGCCTATTGATACCATAAAACCAAGTCCCAATTAAACAAACAAATCAAACAAGCTCATGTCAATGGATTTTTTTGATTGCCAGAGATAGTCTTATGAAAAAGGAAAGAAAAGAACAGCCGAAAATTCATATTGACCAGCCAAATCCAATTCGACTGAGTCGAAGACAGCCCTAGTTATGCGAAGCCCTGTGACTCTGATTATCTCATCATGAAGAGTCAAGCGGTATAATATGGAGGATGGATTTGGTCCAATGGGATGCATGTGGCAGGGGGGAGCCCCTCTGCATCTCCACGGCGACAGATTCCCATGAAACAACTTCAACAGCCAGCGAGTAGGAAGAGCTAAGATACCCAGCATTAAAACAAATTGTGAGACTTTTGTAAAGAATGCTGGTCAATATGCTTGTCCTTGCTCAAAGAAATGAATAAGGCCTTTAATAGACACACATTATTATTTCTATTTTATACACACACACACACACACACACACACACACACACACACACACACACACACACACACACACACACACACACACACACACACATATATATATATTGAGCTTCAGATAATGCTTTCTTCTTAAATGGATAAACAGTGTTTTGGAAAATAACTCTTCAAAGGCATGAAGTTGAGTTGCATAGTGATGGTTAAAGCTTCCAATCTGTTCATTAATCCTGTGATAACTGAGAGTTGATCAAATTCACTGGAGTCTTGTGAGTTGCTCTGACTTCTGAGCATTCCACTGTTTCCACGACGATGGGACTATGAGGTGTGCGCTGTGAGATCTGGCTGTGGGCACGGGGAATGACCCGGCCCTCATTAGTGAGCTGGGTGGAGGATGGCAGCCAATTAGCACTCTGAATCCCACAGGAAGGCAGCAGCAACTCAACAGGGACTTGTTAGGTGGGTGACATACGTAAAGGTGACAGTCTTTCTTTCCTCAGGTGATAGACTACTTCATGGCAGTAATTCTTCAAGAGGGTTGGAACATTAGATGAGCATATGGATATTAGTTTTCCATTCTCCACACCATGGTTCATTAGTTCACGGTATAGCATGTGGGGGTGAGGAGGAGGGGGCAAATGTCTTTGTCATTTTTACCCAGACATCTGAAGCATAAGCCCATCAATTTGATGGTGGCCTCTATGTCAGAATCAGAATCTAAATGACTATCAACTATAATCAGAATCTAAATGACTTTCAACTTTAAGTACAATAAATCTCATTGGCAACTTTAACACAGTTTACTCATGCTGTATATGAGATTTGTATAGGGGGAGGGATGAAAGTTTAGTAGGCTTGATGGATTTATTAGGGGTTACATTAGTTTTTCTTGTATGATCTGACAAGTTTCTAATGTAAAGAATACATTATTGAACACATTTTTCTGGACGTACTGTATATGAAGACTTATTATGTAAGAGGACATACCGAGCTAAAAAATGAGTGAACAACGTGTTCTGTCCTATTATGGTTGGTTATGTGGTATAGTGTTCAGATGGGACTAATTAAGTTGATAGACTATATGCTCCATTCTGTAATGTTTAGTCAGTCGCAGCCACCAAAGACGGCAGAATGCCAAAACATATGGCTGTGAGATTTAAACTACATGAATAATAAAGAAGATATTATTGAAGAGAGCAAATTAGGACCCATTCAGTTTCCCAAAATATAGCCTAGAAGCACAGATGGAAAAGACAATAGCAGCGAGCTCCCACAAGGGGACAAATGATACTGTAACTATATGCAGCAGACAACACATACAGTATGACATAAGCATCCAAAATGCTATAGCTGTATGCATGCTAGTTGGGTAACCTGTTGCATGGCTGCAGCAAGGAGTGTACAAATGGGACAGTTTAACCCTTTGTGGGGACTACCTGCCAGGCTGGGTGGGTGGTGTGATTTCTTGTCATTCAATAGAGAGGCAAACGTCACTTCCTGCTTCAGCACTGTACCAGAGATTTTCATCCGCCATTTATTTTCCCATAGGCATTTCGTAAAATGCATATAAAAATAGTTTGACTTGGTCAAACCAAATGGTTCAGCTATATTTAGAATCAGGAAAGACCATAGAACAGTTCACTCAGACCAAAACAAAAAAAAACATAGAAAAAATTCTAAATATTTTCTTTATACCCGCATTTTTTTTTACATTTTGGTCCAAGTGAAATGCTATGCAGTCTCTCCTGTTTCTAAATATATCTGAACTGTTTGGTGTGTGAACAAGTAAAACTATTTTTATAAGCATTTTACGAAATGTCTATGGGAAAATAAATGGCGGATGATAATCTCTGGTACAGTGCTGAGACAGGAAGTGACGTTCTACTTTGGCTCTCTATAGAGTTGATTTATGATTCATTCCTAAACTAACAAGCAAAGTCAAACAAAAACTTGAGACTTGAAAGTTATTAAATAAGACATCTTGACTTTTCAATCCAACATCGGCGTCAAAAAAGGGAACAGCACACAGGACAGATGTTAGTCTGCAGTACATAATGGAGGAGCGTTACTACTTCTGGCAACTCAAAAGATTGTTTTTGTGTTGAGAAATATTCAAACAAGCAATATATTCTAGATGTAATACACCATTTGAAAAGGTTAAATCCATATATCATTAATAAGAAGCGACAAAACCCCTGCCTTCTTCCATAGAGGTAAGAACTTCTTAATAACTCAATGCAAATGCCTTGCTCAAGGGCAGATCAGCGGGGGACATTCATGTGGTGGATTGAGACTAACATGAAGCATATGTGGTGATGACATAAGATGCAGAGGTAGTGTCTGCTTCACCAAAAATATTGTAGATTAGCACAGTACAGTACATTACTGAGATCCATACATTAGTGTTACTGTTACACAAGCAGGTGTATGTGTAAACAGTGTAATAATGTGTCTGTGTGTGTGTGTGTGTGTGTGTGTGTGTGTGAGTGAGAGAGAGAGAATGTGTGAGTGTTGGGGGAGAGCCCATTCAGTGTTGCTAATGACCACCTTCCCATGAGCTTAATCAAAGATTTGTACATTTAATTGCTGTCAAGTCAGCGCTCACCACCTGCCACGTCTTTTCACACATGTGCTCACCCCCTCTCTGGGAGCCTTTCCAGCTCCATCTATCATCCCTGGCTGAAGGATGAGACAACACAGCCTGCTGGGCAACCTGCACTCAGCCGGCCAGCCAGGCCGGCACAGCATGGACCCAGAGAGCCTTTCTCAACGCAGCGGGGCCTTCTGTCAGCACCTGGCTCTTTACACCACTGAGCCGTTCCTCACACCATTAAAAACAGGCCGGACCTCAAATTGACACCATATAAAACGGAGCAGCGTGTTTTTTGTTTTCCTCTCTCTCTCTCTCTCTCTCTCTCTCTCTCTCTCTCTCTCTCTCGAGTGCGTGTTGGGAGCGAACGTGGTGAGTGAAGTGACTGCGGTCTGAGAGCGTGTTGCAGTGCGTGAGTTTTCAAACTCTTTATTTGTTATTTTTCTGGTGTATGTGCGCACTGGTGTTTCTCTTGCTTTATTGTTTCTTTCACGGGTTGCGGGGTGGTTTGGTAGCGCCAGCTGCCAGTGTCTGCTGGCAGGCAGCATGGCAGAAGCTGGAGGCTCCGGTTTAGAGACGTTAACGCGTCGGCATGCCATTAAGTTGGCTCCGGAGGTTAGATGTAGTGTGGAGGAATGTAGTCTGGCTGTGGGTGAGGTTGTCGGGTTTGGTAGTATTAAGTCTGCCTCCCGGATGAACAACGCTGTGGTTTTGTTTTTGGACAGCGTGGATAAGGTGAATCGCATGGTTGAGAGCGGGGTGGTTATTAAAGACACTTTCACCCCGGTGTTTGCGCTGGTCAGCCCAGCTAAAAAAGTGATCATTTCAAATGTTCCCCCGTTCATTAGAAATGAAGCTTTGGCGAAGGAATTGGCAAGGCACGGTAAACTCGTGTCGCCTATCAAACTGATTCCCCTTGGATGTAAATCTCCCCAGTTAAAGCACGTCATGTCTTTCCGTAGGCAGGTGCTCATGATTCTTAATAAAAATGAAGATGAATTGAGTCTCGCTTTCAAGTTTAGAGTGGATAGCTTTGATTATACTATGCATGTTTCCACAGAGAATATGAAGTGCTTTGGATGTGGTTTGGAGGGACACTTCATTCGCTCTTGCCCTGATAGGGCTGGGGAACGGCAGCCACAGGCTGCTGCTGCAGCAGCAGCAGCAGCAAGAAAGGCTCAAGGTGTGGCTGTGCCTGGGCCGTCAGGTGCGGTGCCTGGGCCGTCACGGGAGGTGCCTGGGCCGTCAGGTGCGGTGCCTGGGCCGTCACGGGAGGTGCCTGGGCCGTCAGGTGCGGTGACTGGGGCGTCAGGTTTTGTTTTTGGGCCGCTACATGTGGCAACAGGTGTGAAGACGCCGGGCTCGGCGGTACCGTCTGGGCCGCTCCCTGATAGACAATGTAATAAAAATGTAACGGAGGAAAATGTTGTGGAGACAGGAACACGTAATTCACAAACTGATTTAGAAACAGGTTCAAATGTTGAACAATTAAATGGATCTCAAAGTCATGGGGAGGATAGTGGGAGCCCTGGGAGGAATGAAGTGAGCAGGGTGGGACAGGCTGCTGCCAGGGTGGTAGAGTCTGTGTTTGAGGAGGAGGAGGAGTGCATGGATGAGGATGTTTTGAAAGCTAGGATAACAAAACGAAAAATCACAGAGACCACACAAGATGCAAGCAGAGAGAATAAAGTGTCAAAGACAGTTACAGTGTGTTCATCCTCCCAATCTCAGTCAGAAGAAGGGGGGGGGGCTGGGCTTGACGATGAAAGTGAAATGGATGAGAGCTTAGAGTGTGGATATTCCTTTGAAAAAATACAGAAGTTTTTGCAAAACACTAAGGGTCAAAGGGTTAAAATCGAAGAGCATTTTCCTGATGTACAACTTTTTCTGAATTCTGCTAAGGTTTACATGAAAAACACAGGAGAAGTTGGGAAGCCATGCTTCTCTGAGCAAGAGTTTTACAGGTTGAAATCAAGAATGTTAAAGATGAAAAATCAAAAAAGCTCTGATGAATAATGTCTTCGTAGTTTTCTTTTTCTATGTGCTGATATTACATCCCTGTTTTCTGATGTGTAGTTTAAACATTGGCACGTTAAATCTCAATGGAGCTAGGGATGTTACAAAGAGAGCTGCTTTGTTTAGTTTGATTAATATGAAAAATTTAAATGTAACCTTTGTTCAGGAAACTCACAGCACTGAGGATATTGTTTGTGAATGGAAGAGGGAGTGGGCTGGGGAGGTATTTCTCAGTCATAAAAGTAGTATGAGTGGTGGGGTTGGAATTTTATTTTCTAAAAATTTTAATCCCAATAAAACTGTTGTGGAGGAAGTGGTTGCAGGACGAATTTTAAAAGTGAGGGCTGAATTTGGAAAAGTAAAAGTGGTTTTCATTAATGTTTATGTTCCTACTGTAGGCACTGAAAGACTTTGCTTTTTGAATGTCTTAAGTGATGTAATTAAACAATGCAAGTCAGATGAATTTTTATTTCTTGGGGGTGATTTTAATTGCACTGAAAACCCAAGGCTTGATAGGAATCATCCAGAGCCACACTTGGCTTCTAAGAATTGTATGTTAAAGTTGAGTGAAACTCATGAGCTGAGTGACGTGTGGAGGGGTTTTCATAAAAGTCATCGTCAGTACACCTGGGTCAATATTAGGGATAATCGTGTGTCCCTAGCCAGGCTGGATAGAATTTATTGCTTTAAACATCAATTTAATGTTTGTAAAAGTTCTTTTATAAGTCCAGTTGGTTTTTCTGACCATTCCTTGGTGCAATGCTCTGTTTTCATTAAACATGTTAATTCTGGTAGCGCGTATTGGCATTTCAATACATCTCTTTTGTCAGATGAGAATTTCAAAGATGCTTTTAAGTTTTTTTGGTTAAAGTTTAGAAAATCTAAAGCCCTATACAGCTCTTTGCAACAGTGGTGGGATTTTGGGAAGAGCCAAATTCAGAATTTGTGTTTACAGTACACTTTCAATGTCTCCAGGGATTTGGCCAGGTCTATAAGAGCTCTGGAGAGAGAAGTAGTGGACTTGCAGTCTTTTGCAGACTCCACAGGAGAAAGAGGGCACATTGAGAACCTCAAAGCCAAAAAGGTTGTTTTGGCTGATTTGCTGGGCGTCTCCGCTAGGGGCGCTGTGGTACGCAGTAGGTTTCAGAATGTGGCTTTGATGGATGCTCCTTCTCACTTTTTCTTTGGACTGGAGAGGAAAAGTGGACAAAGGAGACAAATGATGTCGTTGCGCTCAAATAATGGGCAGCTGTTGCAGGAGACTGCTGACATTCGTAAATTTGCTTCAAGCTTTTATAATGACTTGTTCAAGTCGGAGCACAACGATAATCCGCAAGTGTCGGAGGACTTCTTTGCTGAGCTGCCAAAGGTTTCGAAGGAGGCCAATAAAGGGCTGGGGAATGAAGTAACCCTGGTGGAACTATGTACTGCATTGCAGGGAATGCGGGGTGGAAAAGCTCCGGGCATTGATGGGCTGCCTGCTGACTTCTACAAAGCATTCTGGTTGGAGGTTGGTGAAGATCTCCTTATGGTTCTAAATGACAGTTTGAAGAAGGGTTTGCTCCCTCAAAGCTGCAGAAGGGCAGTCCTAACCCTCCTCCCCAAGAAGGGAGACTTGCAGGATATTAAAAACTGGAGACCGGTTTCCCTTCTTTGCACGGACTACAAGATCCTGTCCAAGGTATTAGCCAACAGGGTGAGAACGGTCATGGAGCAAGTTGTTCAGGTGGATCAAACTTACTGTGTACCTGGCAGATTGGTTACAGACAACATAGCTTTAGTCCGGGATGTGGTGGACCTCTCCAGTTCATTGGGTATGGATCTTGGTTTGATTTCCATAGATCAACAAAAAGCTTTTGATCGAGTTGAACATGAATACCTGTGGCAAACACTCATTGCTTTTGGTTTCAACAAAGGTCTTGTAGCTCAGATCCAGGCTTTATATAGAGACATTGAAAGTGTTCTTAAGATCAACGGTGGTTTAAGTGCGCCTTTTAAGGTGGGGAGGGGGGTGAGACAAGGTTGCGCACTCTCCGGTATGTTGTACTCGTTAGCCCTAGAGCCATTTTTATGCAAGTTAAGAACACGGCTCTCGGGTTTTAATCTCCCAGGTGGTAACTCTGTGGTTAAGCTTTCGGCCTATGCTGATGATGTCATGATACTGGTCCAAAAGCAGAGTGATATTGATTTTTTAGTTGGTACTGTAGAAAAGTTTGGGTTGATTTCTTCTTCTAAAGTAAATTGGGGGAAAAGCGAGGCTCTCTTAGTGGGTGATGGCCTAAAGTCTCTTAGCTTACCTGGGGGGCTTACTTGGGGAAAAGGAGGTATCAAATATCTTGGGGTTTACATTGGAGATTCCACTAATGTCGCTAAGAACTGGGAAAATGTTTTAGAGAAGGCTGAAGGTAGACTTAGGAAATGGAAGTGGATTTTACCTAAGTTGTCGTTTCGAGGTCGGGTTTTGATTATTAATAATTTGATTGCTTCTATGTTGTGGCACCGTTTGTATTGTGTTGACCCTCCAGTTAATCTCCTGGCAAAAGTCCAGACAGTGATCGTGGATTTCTTTTGGGATCGCCTTCACTGGATCCCGCAGAGTGTCTTGTTTCTATCTAAGGAGGAAGGAGGGCAAGGACTGATTCACCTGGCCAGTAGGGGTGCGGCCTTCCGTCTACAGTACATACAGAGATTGCTGACTGGGCCTGATGATTTGGTGTGGAGGCCTGTAGCACGGGCATTCTTGGGTCGGGCTGGCGGTCAAGGATTAACCGAAAGCTTGTTTTTGATGGACCTCCAAAATCGGAAACTGAGTGGGCTTTCTGCTTTTTATCAAGGACTTTTCAGGGTGTGGAACTTGTTCAACAAGCATATGCTGCCAAGTAAAAGTTCACTATACTGGCTACTGAATGAACCCATCGTCTATGGACTACGCTTTAAAATGATAAGTGGCTTTGGAACTTCAGTGATGGAGAGATTCATCTCTTCCGGTGTCGTCACAGTGGGTCAGTTGGTTGGATTATGTGGACCCAGGCTGGAGACTGTTTCTGCGCTGGCTTCAAAGGTGGGAGTGTTTTCAGAAAGGCTCCTCACCAACCAGCTTAGAGCATGGAGAGAACAGCTCACACAGACTGAACAGAATCTCCTGGTCTCATATTGCCAGGGCTCTGTTTCTCCTATGGACTCTGATCCTTTTCCAAGGATCACATTGACTCCTGATTTTAAAGAATGTTCTGGTATTTTTTTGAACTATGCTGCGGGTGTGAAGTTGGATGTTGTAAGTGGAAAAATGATGTATCAGCTGTTGGTTAAGATTGTAAACAAGGCCAAGTTGGCAGATCGTGTTGATACACCATGGAGGTCTCATCTTGGAATGGGTGCAGAGGTGAGGCCTCAATGGAGATCACTCTATAAACTACCGTTGGCAAAAAAAGTGGGTGATTTACAGTGGAGAGTTTTACATGGTGTGTTGCCTGTAAATGCTTTTGTGTGCGTCTTAAATCCTAGTGTGACTGAGTCTTGTCCTTTCTGTCCTCAGAGAGAGACTATTTTCCACTGTTTTCTAGACTGTGTGAGGTTAATTCCTCTGTTCTTGTTTTTGGAGAGGTTATTCAGGGAGTTTGAAGAGGGTTTCTCCATGCAGAGTTTCATCCTGGGTTACAAATATTCAAGAAATCTTCGTGAGAAGTGTCAATTGTTCAATTTTCTGCTGGGTCAAGCTAAGTTGGCTGTTTATATTAGCAGAAAAAATAAATTAAATGACTCTTTGGATGTTGATGCTGTTGCCATACTGATTAGAATGATAACATACAGATTAAAAATTGACTATAATTATTATAGGATGATGAATAATCTGGATGTATTTGTATTTGTGTGGTGCTATAAAGATGCTTTGTGCTTCATTGTTGAGGAGGAGCTCTGTTTTGGACGTATACTAGGCTGACTTGTCTCGTTGTGTTACCATGATGTACTGTAAATAGTGAAGGTGTAAATAAAGGGTTTTGAAAATTCAAAAAAATTCTCTCTCTCTCTCTCTCTCTCTCTCTCTCTCTCTCTCTCTCTCTCTCTCTCTCTCTCTCTCTCTCTCTCTCTCTCTCTCTCTCTCTCTCTCTCTCTCTCTCTCTCTCTCCGAGACGTTCGCAGGGCCATGCGCAACCGAGCCATGACATAAGATATGAATCAAAGCAGTAGGTTTCTGTGAAATCCCGCCAACCCAGTGCTCTGTACCCCCCCCCCCCCCCTCTAGCCCCCCTCACTCCCACCCACATCAAGCACCATAACACTTCCAAACCAGAGCTGTGAGAATCGGTGGTCCATTTGTAGGGCAGCAGACGGGGGGCGGGGGTACAACAGCCTCAGTTGTCTGGGTAGTGCAGCAGTAGATTCCCTGCCTACCAACATGAGAGTCGCAGGTTCGTGCCCCCGTGTTACCTCCGGATTAGTCTCGCTGGCCTCCTCTCCCTACCGTGAGAGGAGTCTGGCGCCACGGAAACAGGCAACTGGGATAAGCCCTCCCCTGCTCTACAGCTGCTCCCCATTGGAGCGACTGTTTCAGTCGCTGCCGGATGTCCGCTCCCGGCTTATTACAAACTCTGTCATTGGCTCCGACCATGTCAATCAGAGCAGCTTCCGCTCCCTCCTCCCTGTGTGTCGCTGTAAATAGTGCCCTGCCACCTCAGTGAAAACAACAACGCTAACTAGCTAGCAAGCTAACGACAGAAACCTAGGGGAGGCTGGCTAGCGAGACTACCTCCGGATTGGTTGGGCGTCCATACAGGCACAATTGGCCATGTCTGCGGGAGGGAAGCCGGGTTAAGGGAATGTGTCCTGCCTGGTCGCTGCACTAGTGCATCCTCTAGTCGGTAGACAGATGCCAGATCGGCAGAGGGGGTGGAGCAATGACCAGGACACCCTAACAGGGAATTGGCCAAGTTCATATTGGGAGGAGGGTTGGGGCCCTATGTGATCATTTTGTCCCGGGCCCGGGCAAGATATGCAGCAGCCCTGGTCCATTGTGTCGACCAGCACAGCACATCATGGAATGTGGGCCTGATCTGTTATCAGTCTGGGCTTGTTTTCACAGCCGATGCCCACAGGCCTGCTGTAGCACCGCCACGCTCCTCCAGCAGAGAGCTGCCTGCGAGGCTCTGTCAGGCCCGCTCACTAATGCTTCTCACCTCCACATTTGTGGGCCTATTAAAGCGTGCATGACAGACATTATTAGTCCCTGAGGCCCGAGCCTGCCGGGAGGCTGCTGCAACACAGTGATACACCATCAGGACGTGTTTGGAAAGACAGGAGAGCATCGAGGCTACTGTGCACTCTGTCAGATAGGATCCACTATTGCCGTTTTCCAATAGAATCGGCCGGGCTGGCCTGGTACTGTACAACAGTGAACAGCCACCCCAGCACGGCTGGGATAGTAAAGCATTTCCATTACAACTGGGCTACCCGCTTGAAGGTGTGTCTTGTAACTGGTCTCAAGTCGCATAGCAGCGGCAGCATCGATATGGCTGTGTGGACACCGTGTGACTGTGACTAGTCACTAATGGTCAAAAGTTGTGGTTAAAAGGGTGGATAAACATTGCATTTCCTATAAGTTCTTCAGAATAAACGGCCTTCCGCTAGTTTCTGAAAGTAAATCACAGAGATTCCGTTAGGAGCTACTGTACAAAAGTACTGAGAGCTGAGCACAAGGAGAGGCGTTTAAAAACTCCTGTCTCTCTGCTCTCTCCACTCCAGCACAGAGAGATGAGAGTTTCACACAGCTGTTTGAGGGGAAGGAGGAGGGTCATCACGGGTTGGCCCACTGCTGCCCGCTGGGGGGCGGGTCCAGCCCGATCTGGCTCACTGCAGCCCACTGTGGGGGCAGGTCCAGCCCGGTCTGGCTCACTGCAGCCCCACATCGGAGTAGGTCTAGTCTCTCCAGCCAGACTGTCACTTCTACATTCTGCAAATGCATCATATAATGGGTACTTCACGCCCACGGAGCTTGGTCAAAGGAAGTTGGGGAAAAAACAGAGGAAGTTTAACCGATGCAGGTGATTGGAGAAATATGAGCGGATGTCCCGCCTTTATCGCTCATTATTTTCCCTGAGTTTCCCTTTGTGCTTTGGCCAAGTTTTCCCAGCTTGGGGTACAGACCAGGGGCGTATCTACGGGTGGGCCTGGGTAGGCACAGGCCCACCCACTTCTTGCCCTGGCCCACCCAAATTTTTTTTTTTTTTTTTTTAATTGGTTGTTTTCTAGAGGCAAACTTGCTGCTGCATTGCTAGCCAATGGTTTTGTTACTTTTGTAAAAACGCAGGGCACATCATCTCCAGAGTCTAATGCATGACAACTTCATGACATCTAGGAATTTTGTTCTCTCTGTGGATAAATAAACCAGAGGGCGTCTTGTTCAAACTTGAAGCAGCCTCAGTGTTGTTATTTTTTAAACTCACAGCAGTATATGGATCAGTGGTTCTAATTTCTGTATAAAGTAACAGTATACACACAAGTATAAGCATTCATGTATGCAACATTTGGCACCTATATGTAACCTTTTACGGTTGAGATAATTGTATTATCATTATATGGTCCAAATATTTCAGTAAAGCACTTGAAACACATGAAATATTCTTGCTTGGGTGGTATCATTCTACTTGAAATGATGGTCAAATGCATTATTTTTAGTAAAATAACACGTCAAATTTTCCGGCCGGCCGGCCTTCGGCCAGCCACCCGAGTGGGCCCGGCCTTTGGCCGGGCATCTGCACCCCTTCCTATCCAGGCCCACCCAATTTGATCCAGGCCCACCTATAATTCAATTTCTGCATACGCCCCTGGTACAGATGGGTAGGTGGAAGCATTTGAAAATTGCAGGAGCACTGCATGAACACTGATCATGGGAAAGGAAATGAGCACAATGTGGCGCGTGCCAGCCCAGACACAAGCACCAATGAAAAAGAGCCATATGCCATCTGGATGCTGTTTCATGGTTTATGGACATATTCTGAGTATCGGTCCAACGTAGGCCATCGTCAGTGAGGCCATCACTGCTTCTTTATAATGATGATAATGATGATTGCGATGATAATGTCATCTCCAGGACAGGATCCAGTATGGTAGGTATTGTCACTGTTGAATGAAGCTGATTTCCATGTTTTATCTTCGATTGAAGGATTACATGCTCTTCTATGGGCTGAAGAAATTCTACAACGATACAAAGTCCTTTCAAAAGCAATTGAATTAACTAAAAAAAAAGGCATGACAAGCTTAAAAACTCAATATGAGGTTTTCACCCAATAGCGACATGTTTTGTGGCACAATGTCATGTTGGCACTCACTGCTTTTGATTTTATGAAGACTTAGCAGAATGGACCCTTTTCACAGCAGCAGCCATTTTGACATGTCAAAGCAGGGTAAACACAGGTGTAACCAATAACATTAATGATGGTTCCATTCCATTTAGGTGTTCCAGTGCCAGAGCCATAATGATATTGGTTAAACCTGAGTTTACCCTGCTTTGACACATCAGAATGACTGCTGTGAAAAAGGTTTATTGTATGTGTTGATGATGGAGTCGATGATTGTGATAATGATGACAATATTCTCATCTCCACTATAAGTCTGAATTTAATCTCTTTCTCCTGATCACAGCGATCGTTACTCGCACTCCTCTTGACAAAAATCTAACAGGTGCCTTAGGGTGTATTTGAATATGGATTGGGAAACCAGTCCAGCAAATGGATACACGGGTAATGAACAGTAAATAGATGCTGTACTAACTTCACAAACACACAACCTTTAACACAAGGTCACAAATGGCAGAGGCGCAGGTGTTACAGTTAACGCAACGCTATAGTCATCTTTGAAAGTTTGGCTAATTATCCCATACAGTACAATGCCCCAGGCTAGACAGAGGAAAACAGGCCTGACTTGTACTGTGGGAGTCGGTTTGAGTGGAGTCTGGCAAGTCTGGACAAGGCCTCCTACAGCCTGACATCTCCCGGGGGCAGAGCGCCGCATGCAAGGTGTGATCCCCAGTGGCTCCCATGGGTGCATAAGCCAGGGAGCAGGTGGATGGCTTCAGTTGCCTGGTTCACTCCCTCAGGCTAGCTCATCAGCGACCAGCCTTTTCACCGGTCGGATGACGGTCTCTGCAGTAGGCTACTCACAATAGCTTCTTATCTCCTTCATGCTCCTTCAACCATGTGAAGTGGGAAATACTTTCCTTTTTGATGGGGATTTGATGCTGCATAGAACAAATCCCGTCTGGCTCAGAAGAAAAAAGGAGATTGCTTATGGTAATGATGTCCCCTCTGAAATATAGGCTACTGCTTTTGAACTGGCAAACACAATGTGGCCTCAGTTGGATTCTAGTAAATTCACTTCTCAGCTGTATTGCACAACATTGCATCAAATGAACTGTAAGCTACCACATCACAGATCAACATCTTTTTTTCCTAAAGCCTGATGAGAAATGATGCAGGAAAAGGTTTGATATATATGATTGTAATATATTCCTATTGTTTATTCCTATTGCATTAACACTGGATATTCCTCTTTCTGATTCTGGTTTTCCTTTTGGCCAGTTGAGTGTTTCTACGATCGTCGTTTGAACCGTAGGTGAAAACCAACCAGATGACTGATTTTGAGATTTGCACAAACAAAAGAGCGGCACAACCATATGGCCGCTCTCCAGGGAATAAGAATAGATAGAGTTCACGATCTCTCTCATATCGTGACAACAGATGCAATCAGAGTGGTTTGTTTCGCTGACTCACATGTTTGGCCCACCCACGTATGAAAGCACCAAGCTAAAATCACATGCTGTTCCCAAGACAACCATAAATTATACCTTCAAAACACCCGGCAACTTTTTCTCTCATCTTACAAAATATATATATATAATTAGAAAGTAGCTACTGTAAACACAACTTCGCAGAAATGCTGCATATTTGTAGGTTTTAACAAAATATATAATGATCATAGTATAAAGTATCAAAGTAGCCTATAATGATGAGATTCTTGTTTTTATTAATTTTTTGTGTGAATTTGCACCCCGAATACTGTTCATATTGGAGTAGACTTGCACTAAAATAAGGTGAAAATCAAGTTTCGTCAGAAGTTATTAGCAAAGATTTAAAACAGATTTGTTTGATACTATGGCTACTGTTTCACGTGTTTAAAGCAGGCAATGGCAAGAACAATACAACTCCACATAAATCAAAGTGCAAGACAAGTGGAACATGTTTTGTGACAGCCTGCTCCTCCATTCTTGAATTTTATCTAACTTCCTACTGTGATTTCCTATTCCAGGTCAAAGACTGTTTCCTACTTCTTGATCAATCTCAAGCATTTCATCTGCTGGAGCCAAGATATCACTTAAGAGAAAGTCAAGACCTTTCTGAGTATGAATGGGAGGAAGTGACCAGAGAGTTTACCCACCGTGCCAGTTATTCAGCAACAACACCGTTTCTTTGCGTCTGTGCACTCAGGTTAAATACCAGCGGTTGTTTTTATACACAGATTTGATTCACTTGCACAATGTGAAAGTAGGCATTTTAAAAAGCGTTGTGTGGAAAGTTTTCTAACGCCTCCCCTCTCCTTGCTGGGTGAAAACAAGGGCCGGTCTGGCCCCGGCCCCCGGCTTGTTGGGACAGCTGCTCAGATGATCTGGGCTCTCCGCGGGTTCCATGATTCATTTTCTGAGTCAACACCAAGGATTCAAGCTTCAACCACAATGGAGTCATGATTCACGGGCAGATTTGTGAATTTGAATCGTTACTCAATTTTATGTATACAATGCAAACACTTGAGAGCAACACCTCTCATATACAGAGTGTTAGCATGTATACAATGCAAACACTCTTGAGAGCAAGACCTCTCATATACAGAGTGTTAGCAAGTGCAATAAAACAGGAACCCAACAATGGAATGCAATGCATTCAAACATTGCAATAAAAATCAAGAGTTCAGAAAAGCATACCGGAAGAATGATGTTCAAAAAGAACATTGTGCAGATTGGATAAATAAACAAGAAATGGGGGCCCCAAAGCCAAAGTACTTTGATCTCTACATTCACCCTAACTCTAACCCTGAACCCACCCCCCTTCCACAAAATTGACTCCAATGGTGGCTAGTGAATTATAAGTGAAGCGATCTGTCTGTAAACAATTGGTGGAAAAATTACTTGTGTCATGCACAAAGTAGATGTCCTAACAACCAGCTTCTCAAACTATAGGGGGCGGCTTTAGCTCAGGAGGTAGAGCGGGTCGGCCAATGACGCAAGGGTTGGCGGCTCGATCCCCGCTCCCTCCCAGCTGCTGTCGTTGTGTCCTTGGGCAAGACACTTAACCCTCCTTGCTCCCGATGGTGTGTAGGCACCCTGCGTGGCAGCCTGCTGCCATTGGTGTATGAATGGGTGAATGTAAAACTATCTACTGATTGTAAAGCGCTTTGGATAAAAGCGCTATATAAATGCAGACCATTAGACCATTTACCATTTACTATAGTTTGTTGGGTCAGTTTATTATGTAGGGAATGAGTCGTCGCAGACGCTGGGAGAAGTGTCTCTCTATCCTCTCTGTCTCTGAATACATACTGCACACCGTCCCACCACCACTCTTTAACAATATTATCGTTATCTATGCATCGTATTCATACATTCTTATTTTGATGCCATATTGACATTTTCTGATTCACTTTTTCTCTCCGTTTCAGTAAGACTAGTGCAGTTCCCGTTCAAAATGTGCCTGTCCGGAACGGGCCCATTGCGGCTTGTATAGCTTTCTCGAGAACCACGTTTTCCTGTTCAATATGTGCATGTTTTGATTTGATTTATTAGGATCCCCATTAGCTTATGCAAAGCATAAGCTACTCTTCCTGGGGTCCACATGGGGTCCACATGTCCAAGTCGTGGCTATTCGCGGTCAGAAACACAGGTGAACTGCCCTCTAATTCACACAATAAAAACACACAATAGGCGTATGCTATGGATGTCAAGTTGAAATACACTGGCAAAGTGTGAAGAAGATCTGACCAACGGTTCTCCAGATATGCGATAAACACACACAGACAGAAATTCCTGGAATTACTGGAGAGATGTCTTTATACGTCTCTAAGTGTTTCCTCATCTCACCTGGATTTGTATTAAAAAAAAAATCCATTGTGTGTGTGTGTGTGTGTGTGTGTGTGTGTAAACCCAACTACCCAACTAAACTGTACAGTATGAATGACACTTCTCCATGACAGGCTGATAAACCACAGAAAATAAATTGACAGCACACAAAAGGATTTGAGCTGCCGTTGAAAGGACAGTCAAATTTTTTGCCAGAGGGCATCCAAATGTGTGGCCCTGCCCAGTAAATTATTTTAGTGTTTGTTATTTATAGGACCGCGCAACCTCCGTGACACACCTGTGGATGATGATTCATGACAGGACACAACACAAAAATCGCATTTTTGTTTTTTTACAGAGACCTGTCACTTTCACAGTGTGATTACACTCTTCTCCGCTCTCCAGTTTTTCTCTCTTGACTTGAGAGCTTGGGGCTGTCATTATGCTCCGACCAGTTTTGAAAATAGAAATTGCGCGTATTAAGGCTGAAGCAACAGATAAGATTAGGCCTACTCTTCCCACACAGTCATATAATGCAGTTATTCATCCAGACTAATTTCCAGCATACTGTATTTCAGTTCAAACAGGGGCCAGTCTACCCAATGGGAACAGGTTTGATTATTTGTCTGCATGATTAGGAGTAATGACCCCTTTTGTCAAGCCTGTTGAAAGATTATGACGTGGACTTGTTGCTAGATATTGCAATTTTTTTTAAATCATCAGGAAAGTTCATTGTGAACTCATATTCCTGCTATAATGATTAAGAATGGAATGATCTAAAGAAGTATGAGAAGGCACACGGTTTCGTTCATTGGCACCAAGATCCCAGTCACACCCATGCGACGAGGGAAAGGGCAAAGGCTTCTGCGGGGGATGATCTGGATCGCTCTGGTTCTCCTCCTCACCCTTGACTGAATTAGCGGCCGAGCCAATCTCTCAGTCGGCACTCCCTTACCAAGTCTGGCCCAGCCGGAGAATGTGTGGGCTGGGGAGGATTAATGATGTCATCATTGTCATGCCACCAGTTTTGTCACAGCCACTCCTAGCCTTCATACTCCACAATAAAGGCCCTAATCACTAATCCACCTTATAGACTGCGCCGAGCTCCCCGGTCATGCTAAATATTATTATTGTCATGAGTTGTAAGTCGACTGACTCATACTTTCCTTTGACGCGTCACTCATTCAGGCCCTACGACGGGAGGGAGTGGCTTTCTGCTGACACACTAGTAGAGTACATACTTTTCCCACAGATTACTTTATCCAGCCATATTCTACTACGATGTATTTTATGTAGTAGTTTACAGTATGTTCAAATACGTTTTTCAACAAACAACTGTAGCGTTTAAGTGCCATTAAGTAATCTATGGCTTTTATCAACCTATATCGTATATCGGCGAACAAGGAATTGCAACATCAACAGGTGCCTGGCACAGCTACGGTGGCCTGTAATTGACACAAATAAACTCACATAGTCATAATAAAATGAGCAAGCTAGTAATTAGAGCAGAGATCCAGTAGAAAGTTTAAGAGACCTCAAGAAGACTAGTGACCACTCTATGGAAGCTAATGGGGATCCAAATAAAGAATAGAATAAAGGTTAATACAGTATATCACAATGCAAAAATACTGTAGTAATAATAATACTGCCTTGTCCTTTTTTGGCTTGATTTTGGCTTTTCATCCTTTGTAGCGGAAATGTTGTTTTGTTGTGATGCCCACAGCACCTCCATCACTGAGCAGCTGAAAATGTAAAGATGAAGGCGGGGCGAGGAGCTTATATTTTTCCAAACAGAGAGTAGGCTACCAGGGGCCCGGAAGTGAGTTTTGAGAGGCAGAACCCTCAGCGCCGGACTGGCAAAGTAATCGTTGAGTCACCGGCATTGATCGACAACCCTATCAAACCCTGGCAGATATATCATGGTCATTTCATGCTATGCCACAGTGAAGATCATATGCTACTTATCGCACCTTTAAATTGCCACAGTGAAGATCGTATGCTACGTATTATTTAAATTGCCGCTATCCCACTTTGTCTGCTATAAGAGGGCAATTTCGTGTAAACGCTCTTATTTTGCTGCTGTGATTCTCTGGCACTGGCTTTGCTGTGTGTGTGTGTGTGTGTGTGTGTGTGTGTGTGTGTGTGTGTGTGTGTGTGTGTGTGTGTGTGTTCGAGTGTGTGTGTTCGAGCGCACACTATGGGGAGTCAGCATACAGGCCCACTTCACGTGGTTCTGAAGGTGAAGGGCTATTAGGGGAAAGGTGAGTGTGGGACTGCTGCTCTGGGTTACTGAGTAACTGGGGCTCTCTCCTCTCTCTACTACCCCTCTCAGGCCTCTACCACCCCCCACCCCCCACCTCACCCCCCCTCCCTTCCACTACAGCTGTATCACTCCTCTCCATCTCTCTCTGAAAGAAGAAAACAATACAATGAAGCAATACTTCAGTTCTCATATCCCTTGTTGAAATGTGTGGTACATCAATAACTAAGACTTGCCGTTGTCTCCAAGGTACCATATTACAGGTGCTATGTGTAGCCTTTTAACATCAATAAATCATTACCAAATTAATTATTGAGACATCAGTTGCAAGAGTATTAGTAGCCTTTACACTGCATCTTATATTTTGAGCCACTGGATTGGATTGTGCCGGGAACCTTCTGAAATATTTACAGCACAAAGGGATATTGCTTTATGGCATAAACCAGGATGAAATCTTTACAGTACAAAGGGAGATTGCTTTATGGCATAAACCAGGATGAGGGCTGCTGTTCTTCCAGAGCAAATAGAGCGAACACTTTCAGTCTTTCTAGCAGCAGTCGATGGTGAAGGGAGTGAAAGGCCGATGGAAAAAATCACTTCCGACATGTTTCTTCCCTTCAGTAAAGTGAAAAAGAAAACCTTTGCCCAAAGAAGCAAAGAAGACGAGGCCAGGGAGGAGGGACAAGCACTAGACTAACACTAACTCCAACAATACCACTGGTGTGAGACAGAAGCTACATCATCTCCACCAAAGTCTCAATGTTTACCATATGTGGACAGTGGTGGCCTAAAGGTTAAAGAAGCGAGCGTGTGACCGGAAGGTCATCGGTTCAATCCCCGGGACTGGCAGGATAAATCTGGATGGGGAAAGTGACAGGCAACACTTTGTCCCGCCCTCATTACCACCACTGTCGTGCCCTTGAGCAAGGTCCTTAACCCCAAATGCTCCAGTGGAGCTGCTCAGTGGCCAGCAGATCAGACTGTGGTTGTACTGGTCAGCTTCCAGGTATGAATGTGGGTGTATGTGAACAGGGCGCTCCTGAAAAAGAGAGCATTGCTCTCAGTGAAACTCCCCCTAATTAAATTAAGGTAAAACAAATAATCAAGATGATATTCTAATCATTATACCTAATTTGACAATGACACGAGGAACATGGCAACAACAGCACATCGCCGTTGCATCACCACGCTTGTGGCCTGGTGTCAAAACAGAGCCGTGTGTAAGGCAGGCATGGCTCGTACTCACAAACTGTTTGTTTACTGTCCCTGAAGCAGGGACACATGAAGGTAGTGTGACCACTGAACAGGTCTACGGCCATGACCACTGGCACAGGAACGACCCCCGTCAGTCCCTAATAACACCTCCCCCTCTCTTCCTCCTCTCCTATACGCGCGCACACGCGCGCGCTGCGCGCGCACGCACACACACACACACACACACACACACACACACACACACACACACACACACACACACACACACACACACACACACACACACACACACACACACACACACACACACACACACACACACACACACACACACACACACACACGTCCATTCTGTCTGTCAGGGTGGAAGTCACAGGACTGCTCTTTGAAGAAGCGTCCAGCATGGTCAGATCTGGAGACCAATGAGAAGGGAGACAGTGCTCTCTGTGTGAGTAATAATTGACAGCATATTGAATCACTCACAGAGGCATTAGTCACGATGAATTTGCTACATGTTCTCTCCTCTGTTAATAGGAGAGATAATAGGACCTACATGTGAATAGGTCTGTCTGTCTGTCTGTCTGTCTCACAGGTTCAGATCATCGGTCTTGTGGTGGTGGCAAACCTGATCACCTTAAAGTTTTGCAAAAAATAAATAAAAAAGAGAAGAGAAACAACTTAAATGTTGTTGACTTTCATAATGCTCATCATGGAAAATGGTAAGTACATACGATCTTCCAGTGCCACCGCTCATCATCAATCTTATCTTTGGTCAAAAGAAAGGCACGTGTCAACAGTTTTGTGACGCAAAGCAATTGTGTCAGACGTTTCCTCTTCATACAACAAAACAGCAAGAGCAGCAGCAGCAGCAGAAACGTGAGATGGCCGAGGGGAAAGGTGCCAACAATAACACGGGACAGATCTGCTCTTGAATGACACAATTTGGACATTATTGAAAGCGTTAGTGTGCGGTCCGGGAATCCGTACAAAGTGTTCATATCGACAAAGCAAACATGTTTCTGCCCCGGGGAGGAAAGGCTTTTACACAATGAAGTATCACAGCCACACGCAATACTGTACAAGCATTCTGGGGCACCGTCGGGGGGTCCGGGCCCTTTCCAACAGGCAGAGGGCAAGGCAGCTCTGTCATTGGCTAATCTCCGGCCGCAGAGAGAGCCAGTCATTTTTCCGCTCTTTTCTCAGGCCCACTACTAACCAAACACTGTGACACGCGTTGTTTATCAGGCCACCTGGACATGCATCTGGTCAGCCAGGGAGTACGTCTGTCAACAGCAGAGCCAGATGGGCGTGCATTAACCTTACATGTTCAAACTTTTTCGATGCATTTTTATCTTTATTTTTTTTAAGTGCGTTTCTTTAGGACAGTGCAAATGCATTGAATGCATTGGTGATTAGGGCGATGGGAACAGCAGACAATCAAAAGGAAACAAATTACTCTTCTGCACTCATGTTTCAGGTCAGCACTTCACAGCGGCCCTCTCTCTCTCTCTCTCTCTCTCTGCGCTAATAAGACAAATTACATAATAGATTCCAAAGAGAGAGAGAGCAGTTTAACATAAGGTAACCTTTCCAAATGATAGAGATATCATTATGAGAATAATTGATAGACTGTTAGATGAGAGATTAAATTTGAGCTTCATAATAAGGTGGATGATCCTGTTCTGTGCTTGAAGCAGCCAGTGTATAATGCATAGTGTGAATGTTACATAACTAATGCCTTCATTGATTCAAATGGGCTTAATCAGGGATGTTTTGGGCAGAGAAATGTTGACTGAGGCCTCAAAATATTGACTAACACCATACTGTGAACGATGACTGACACAATGGATTTCTATGGAGAAAGAGTTCACCCCACTTCCCCAGAAAGTCTGCGTTCAAAGTTTAACAAAGGGACATGGCATCCACGCTCCACTAGTACAGCACAGTAGGACAGTTTGTGAAATAACAAAGCGCCTAATCAAAACAGATAACATGTTAACGCTGTACCCCTAACACACTGTCCTCATTCTGTGGCAGACCTTGCCCAAAGTCCATGATTTCATAACCGATCCCTAACAACTTCCTGTCTGAAAGCACATTATCGCTGCGCTGAAAGATAGAAGGATAAAACCTGGAAAGTAAAAGAACACATTTAGTTTGTTTAGGGCCTCGGAGCATACCGGCAGTGATAACGTTTTTTTCTTTCTTTCTTTCTGATCTCAACATGTTCTCTTCATGACAGCCTCTGAGTCATCATCATATCAGTCCATTTACAGGTTACAGGTTATTTGGAATTGGGTTGTGTTTACCCTATTAGCTCTTGGCTTGCTCGCTCTAGGGTGGTTCAAAAATAAATACTAAAAACAAAACTGAAACTTCTTCCTGGATATTCCATGCTTGCTGTTCTTTAATTGTAGGCATTTTGCAAAGCAGTGGCTCAGGTTGAGAGAAGATGACTTCCATGACTTGGGGACTAGCAGCATATATTATCTTCGCAGAAATGGGAAAACTGAACTCACAGATTTCAGATTTCCACAGTTGCAATTCAAAGTTTCTGCTCAGGCAATAGATGAAACTCAATTTGTCAGCTGTTCATAGATATTTATCGCTCGCCACTGGAGTGGGGGGATGAAAAAAAAGAGACTCAATAACGGTGGAATTATCCTTTAACCTAGATTCCTGCCGGCCTCACACTTCATTGAGCAAAAGCTTGGTGACCGCCGTCATATGGAGCGGATGATTGGATGAATGTTTGCCACGCCGCTCGCCACTAGCTGTCTCTAAGTGGTGACTCCATCACCTTTCACATCTGCTGGATCATTAATGCCGCCGCCGGCAGGAAAGAGCAGTCACGTGCCGCGGCGCGTACGCCCACATGTACTCTCACACTCAACTCATGTGTGACTGTTAACACTGTCACACATGGACAGACTGGCTTGTTACTCAATAATCACTGCTTTCCAAGAATAAAAAAAATCATCACATTTTCTCCCCAGGAGCTCCAAAACACGAAGGAATACATTTTTTTTTTGGTGTTCAGCTGGAGTCGAGTGAGAGTGGAACAGAGGGCCGATCTATTTAAAGGACTTAAGACAGCCTTCCAGATGCTGAACTTTGTGGTATTCCATTTATTCCCAGTACTCAATGTCCTGGCCAATGATATCCAAGCAACATCCGGTGAGCTGGGGAAATCCTGGGAGATGGGGCTGGTAGTGCTGCCAAGAAGCTGGTCCGCTACTACGAACCTTGATGTCAGATAGCAGAAATGAAATGCTGCCTCTCAGGACAGAGACCATAACAACATCTCACGTATCTGTATTGTTTTACTGCTGCTTTATTAAGGGTTATGTACGGTCAAATATTCAATGATATCATATTGTAGGCCGGGTGTCATGTGATCACTGGCCAGTGTTGTGGCGTTTACTCTGACAAAGCTGAATGAGATAAACACAGTGTGCTAATGGGATCTACAGTACATATATTTAAAAACAACTTCCCATTTTAAATTTGAGATGATGTGGCAGAACAAACTGATGTGTCAATGCCAGGTTTTAGCCAGAAAGGCAAAAAGAACAAACCATACAAGACAGCCAAAACACACTGAAATAGTATGTTTAGTCGTCCAAACTAATTTTTCCACTGGACTTTTGGTACAAAGTGCGTGCAGATTTCAACTCATTTTAACCCCAAATTATCCTTGTGGGTCGAAGGCCTCATCATATATCATCATCATATATATCATATGTATATGTATATATATATATATATATATATATATATATATATATAATTGAAAGAATAAGATCATTTAAGACAGTGGTTCCCAAAGTGGGGGTCGGGACCCCCAGGGGGGTTGCAGGACACCACTGGGTAGGTCGCGAGATGATTTCCAGAATGTGTGAAATTAGCCTAAAGAATTATGTGAACTACAAAATGTGTAAAATACTATTTAAAAACTATTAAAAAGAGCACATTTTCACCATAATTGTTTATTTTGTTTCTGAAACGTTTGTATGCTTCAACCACCACAGGGATATTGAGGGTCGCAAGCCTCTGGCACCGTTATTTTGGGGGTCGGGGGCTGAAGAGTTATCTATATACTTCTATTGTTGAAAATCAATTCATGTCTATACTCATTAGATTCAGAAATGACTTTGGGTTCAAATCGCCTTGCTCATGACTAAATCACTTTTCCTACTCCTGACACACCATTCAGCATAATGTGTTTTCATTTACCAAGATCCAATTTAAGTTAGAATTTATACTAAATGGACAAATCTCATTTTGTTCTTCTTGTTCATCTCAATAAGCCCGGTTGACATTTACTGCAAAGCCAAAGCAGACAGTTAAGTGATTTTCCATTTTATCCCTATGATCTAAAATCGGTTTGGTCTCTTTAAGTTTCTTCTGAAGCTGTTTCAGTTCTTCATAGCATCACGGCTTAATTTCCCTCAAACATAATTTTTCGGCACGGGGAAAAAAAAATAAGATGAGCCCCTTCAGTTGAGTGCGTACTTTATACAGTATAGAACTTTCAAGATGTTCGATAAAAAGACATCGGCGTGTACAATTGTACAATTATGGACCCCAGTAAAGGCGGAGGCAAGAAAAGAGGGAAGGGAATGAGAAAGACATATGTAGTGTACTGTACAGAGAGAAGAAGAGAGCCTCCAGCAGTGAAAGTACATGGATCATGTATATAATGTTCTCTCCCTCCTGGCACACACCGGCCTCCATAAAGAGGCATGTCTCTCTCCGAGGTCACCAAGCAAGCCCACATATCCCCCAAAGAGCACCACTTAGATGAGCTAGACGATAACTACAAGCACTTTAATATACATGTAAATCCCATCATAAATAATACATCTCGCCCTGGTGAAGACCTTGGGGCTCCGTTGGTTCTGAGCCATGACAATAAAGGCTCTTTTAGATTTAAAAGTATCTTCCCTCCTTACTGGACTCAAAGTGCCTTGGACACTGTGGATACAGCTTAAGAAGTGATTTTCTTCTCACTGGAGGCTTTCAATCTTGGCATCTCAGTCGTTTTCTACAGATCTGGTTCCTACTTCCAATAAGCACCTACGAACTCACTTTTTTTTCTTAATCCACAAGAATGCCATGTGTTGTTTCTGCCTATTTTTATATTGATTTTGCTATTATACAAATACATGACATGGCTGTTTCAGTAACCTGCACGCTGTTCAGGGCTGGCACTCGCTTGCCCAGTGTTGAGATAAAGCAGGTGGGGAAATAAGTGTCTCTATCAGGACAGGAGGGTCTGGACCTGCTGGGGCGATCGGGGTACCAGGGTCTCTGCCTCCTTGTAGCCGTTGGCTGGGCTGCTCACCGCTGTGTAGACCTCTCCATAGGCTCTGCACACCAGCTCAGTCGACTGTCTGAAGATCTGCTCCCTGCACAGACGCAATAACACACTTAGAGATTTGTCTAACAGGAGAAAAAATAAAAATACAGTTTGACTTGTTTTTAAGTAGCCACTTATCTGGTGCCTGGTCTAACTCGGAAAAGCTGAGCAGTGTTGTAATTAGTCACCAACCAAGGACCAAGGGTTGAAATAAGTCAGCCATGACAGCCTAACTGTAAGAATTTGTCCTAATTACATTTCTTTTTTTGTTCATTGACCATTGTGCCCCGCTGTGGCAAAACAATGAGTGGAAGTATGTGGTGCACACTGCCACCTATGGACACACATGGCAGCAGCAGTAGTGAGCAAGCATCAGGTGTCAGCCTCAACAACACTAACCGTCTCATACAAGAAAGGTTTTCCTAATTACAATTCATACTGTTCATTTGATCAAAACGACATCATCTCCAAAGCTGGAGATGACGTCCTCAAATGTCTTCTTTTGTCCTGAGCAACATTCCACAACTCAAAGATAATCAATTTACTGTCATAGAAGACTAAAGAAACCAGAAAAATTCACATTTAAGGAGCAGGAATGAGATAAAAATGTGTAAAAGAAAATCTGTCAATTGACTAATCGTTGCAGCTCTATTATTTTTTAATCTCACCTGCACAAATTAGCAACTGCATCTCTTCTTTCTGTTTTGCTTATCAACCTATTTTATAACTGCATTTGCTCATATAACTTAGCTTCCATGTTCTTGTGCAAACAAACCGACCATGTAACATTACGTCACAGACATAATATACTGTACCTATTCCTCACAGTGGAGTGCGAGTGGAGTAGAGAATAGTCCAACCTGAGGAACCCTGTGAGAGGACTCAAGGACACACTGGGAGTGGGAGCGCCTCGGTCGGATCACGCTCAGGCTCTTGAGATCCATTTTTTTTAATTGGCCCACAGAGGACACAGAACCACAGTGCGTCTCCATCTACAACACCTTCATCCACCAACTGCACTAACATCAATGTGAAACCAAGGCAGTCTAAAAGCAGAGCTCCATTATTTGTACACTCCAGGAGTGTTTTCAGTGTGCTTTCGGGTGTTCGTGTATTTCTGCGCGTGGAGAGAGAGAGAGAGAGAGAGAGAGAGAGAGAGAGAGAGAGAGAGAGAGGGAGAGAGAGGGAGAAAGAGAGAAAAAAGAGGAGGAATGATTTCAGGGAAGGAGCGAGAGTGAGAAATGGACCAGAAGCTAATTAATGGCATCCTGCCCATCAGGCCTCCCGTGTCCATTAATAGGGAACATTAACCTGAGGTACAGAGTGCTCCTCAGGCCTGCTGCACTTCCCAGTACATGTGACTCACAGAGAGAGAGAGCCCCTCCAATGCAACAGCCAGAGCCAGCTAAAAGCATGTGCATGTTCTGAACAGGAAGACAAATACATGCAGCCCTGCCCTGCACTCTCTCAATGTGCTGGTGGCTTTATCAATTTTGCATCCAAACTAACCGTGCGTTTAGTCAAGTGTTTCGTTTGGAATATAGCAATGCCGTATTACATCTAGGAATTTAATGGGTATTGGGGTCAAGCCTCCCAGCCTATTTGTATCACTTTCACGCCACAGTAAACATTTAACTGAAAACCAGAACATTGTATGCAAGCTAAAAGCTACTGCATCATCCTCAGGGACAGGAACTCACTTGATGGCTGCGCTGAGAAGGAAGTTGAGCTGCGGCATCACAAAGGTGTCAGGTGACGACAAGTATCTATCAAACTGGACCTGTAGTGTGGGTGCAAGAGAAATGACAGGAAAGGTTAGAAGGGGTGACAGGTGAAGTAAGAACACTAATAAATATGCAATAATATATGATGCTTTATTAAACCGTATGGAAGTTTGCTTCATTAAAGGAACACACTACCAGTCAAAAAGTTATTGGACACATGCAATTTTCTTAGTTTTTACTATTTTTCACACTTCAGAATAATAGTAAAGAACTCAAAACTATGAAATAACACAAATGGAATTATGCACTAACTAAAAAGGTGTTTAACAAATCAAAACGATCTTATATTTTAGATTATTTAAAGCTGCCGTACTTTGGATTGATGGAAAGGCAAAGACTTGGGAAAGAAAATCATACATAGGCATCGACTTCACTATTTATATTTGTGTGTGTAACATTTTAGCATAAGCCTTTCGAGCAAAATTGTTTTAGGATAATGAAAAACATAGTACATAGTGAGCTTTCCAGACCACATTTCAAGCAGAAGTCCATATTGACATAACCTGATCAGCCCGTGACATCAGTCAAGTTCAAGTATGACGTCAGTTATGACGTCGTCAGTCAAGTTCAAGTATGATGTCAGTTCATCCTAGTACATATAGCGAGGGTTCTCTGGCGGATCATAGCAGCAGCTGGCATCCCGGCATCCCATCTCCTCTGAAGCTGTCCTCTGAAGTGTCGTTTCGGGGGGATTCTCTATCCTAGCCTATACAGATGCCCTCCTCTCACCTCAAGAGGAGCGCCACCTTTCAACGGAGTCATACGCCAAAGTAATTGCCATGCATGCCGTTTGCTAAATAAAGCTTGTTAAATCCTACCAACTGGCCTCTCATGATTGAAGTACATACATAGTGTATGTGATACTGTACAAGTTGATTCAATAAAGGAATACTTCACCACAAGAATTGTAATACATGCAATGCAGCTCACCATGGCCGCTTTCAGGGCAGAGCCATCCATACTGGGGAGGTTGGATATTGGGCCCTGGGATGAGGAAGAAAAGAGAACATGTTTAAGTGCATTCAGGATCACAGCAATGATGGTCAATCACAAAACATCACAATGGTTAAGTGGCTGACATCGTCATGACGTGACCTTGGTATTATAAGGTTATATTCTGTGAGTCAATGCTTCAATGCAAGTTTGTGCTCTTAACTCAAAGCTTACAGAGTGGGCCAGGTGCGTAAGGCCAGTATGAGAGTCGAGGGAAAGCAGAAAAAAGGCCCACCCACACACAGACACTAAAATGAGGAAGTTCTCTGGATGCACGAGTGTGCTATGCTGAGGATGGTTGAAGGACCAAAACGTTCACTTTTCTCTCATCACTTTTTTTCTTCCTTTTTTTGCATCCAGAGAGCCTCCTCAATTTCGTGTCAGTGTGCAGGCCTTTTTTCTGCTTTCATCCTATTCTGTGAGTGCCTGTTGACATGTGTGGTGTTATTTTTTGAAAATAATAATGTTTGAGTCTGTAATGTCTGTAATTTAAAAAACAATAGGACCCATCTCCATTTAATTCAATGGATGCTGAAGTTAGCCCAAGTTATCATGTTATCTCCCCATCTACATTATACAGGGTATATGCAGGAATCCATAAGTTAAATTCAATACCTTTTAAAACCTTTTTAAGACCCTTTCAATATATTTTAAGACCTCAACGCCACTTTCATCACATCAGTGATAGGGGTGTAAATCACAAGTTTCATCGCAATACGATATTATATAGATTCTTTGGACGATACAATATTTGCTGATATTACAAAGTCTGCCACGATACGATTTGGATTCAATTCAGGGGTCTGCGATTGATATGAGACGATATCATGCCCACTTAACACAAAAAGCATAATAGGTACAAAATGTAATACCTCATCAAATGGCAATTACGATTTTTAAATAATTTTTAAGGGCCTTAATTTTCCCTAAATTGATTTATCAACTTTTAATACTTTTCAAGACCCTGCGGATAGTATACCCTGTTATAGTATAGTATACTTGCGCTGTTCAGCTGCGTTGACCTAACGGTCCGTCACATTTTTGGGGGCTGCACACCGGCCACGGCGAGGACTTTGATGCCCGAGTATAAATTACACTTTAGCGGACACAAACTGTCCAGAGCAACTACATTATGTCAATCTGAAATGCCTAAATTGCCAATATGAGAAGCAACCAATAGTAGGGAGTGCAAAGGTCAAAGCAACGGCACAGTACATAGAGTGATTTAACAGGGATATGGGCACATTAACAAACATACAATGAGTCTAGAAAATAAGCTTAAAGTTCCTGGTGGGTGGAACAGTATTTTTCAACCACTCTTCTCTCACCTAAAGCTAAAGCTGAGAGCTGTTTCTTAGCCTGTCCTGGATCACAGGGATAAGAGGTTAAACCTTTACAGGAAAAAAGGCCTAGACCTGAAAACAGAATTACATGTCTTAAGCCAAGAAAACTTCCCTTCAAACTGGAGACAAAATACTATTTGAAGGAAACCAAACAGAGGAGATGAGCAAAACAAAGGCAGAGAATAAGAAAGGGCATGGGCTTAAAGCATGATAGTTGTGGATCCAGCTTTGTGTTGTGCTGCAGCAGTAGCAGGGTGTGGATCCAACTTCGTGTTGTGCTGCAGCAGGAGCAGGGTGTGGATCCAGCTTTGTGTTGTGCTGCAGCAGTAGCAGGGTGTGGTGTGGATCCAGCTTTGTGTTGTGCAGGAGCAGGGTGTGGATCCAGCTTTGTGTTGTGCAGGAGCAGGGTGTGGATCCAGCTTTGTGTTGTGCTGCAGCAGGAGCAGGGTGTGAGCTTTGTGTTGTGCTGCAGCAGGAGCAGGGTGTGGATCCAGCTTTGTGTTGTGCTGCAGCAGTAGCAGGGTGTGGTGTGGATCCAGCTTTGTGTTGTGCTGCAGCAGTAGCAGGGTGTGGATCCAGCTTTGTGTTGTGCTGCAGCAAGAGCAGGGTGTGAGCTTTGTGTTGTGCTGCAGCAGGAGCAGGGTGTGGTGTGGATCCAGGTTTGTGTTGTGCTGCAGCAGGAGCAGGGTGTGGTGTAGATCCAGCTTTGTGTTGTGATGCAGCAGTAGCAGGGTGTGGTGTGGATCCAGCTTTGTGTTGTGCTGCAGCAGTAGCAGGGTGTGGATCCAACTTCGTGTTGTGCTGCAGCAGGAGCAGGGTGTGGATCCAGCTTTGTGTTGTGCTGCAGCAGTAGCAGGGTGTGGATCCAGCTTTGTGTTGTGCAGGAGCAGGGTGTGGATCCAGCTTTGTGTTGTGCAGGAGCAGGGTGTGGATCCAGCTTTGTGTTGTGCAGGAGCAGGGTGTGGATCCAGCTTTGTGTTGTGCTGCAGCAGGAGCAGGGTGTGAGCTTTGTGTTGTGCTGCAGCAGGAGCAGGGTGTGGTGTGGATCCAGGTTTGTGTTGTGCTGCAGCAGGAGCAGGGTGTGGTGTAGATCCAGCTTTGTGTTGTGATGCAGCAGTAGCAGGGTGTGGTGTGGATCCAGCTTTGTGTTGTGCTGCAGCAGTAGCAGGGTGTGGATCCAGCTTTGTGTTGTGCTGCAGCAGTAGCAGGGTGTGGATCCAGCTTTGTGTTGTGCTGCAGCAGGAGCAGGGTGTGAGCTTTGTGTTGTGCTGCAGCAGGAGCAGGGTGTGGTGTGGATCCAGGTTTGTGTTGTGCTGCAGCAGGAGCAGGGTGTGGTGTAGATCCAGCTTTGTGTTGTGATGCAGCAGTAGCAGGGTGTGGTGTGGATCCAGCTTTGTGTTGTGCTGCAGCAGTAGCAGGGTGTGGTGTGGATCCAGCTTTGTGTTGTGCTGCAGCAGTAGCAGGGTGTGGATCCAGCTTTGTGTTGTGCTGCAGCAGGAGCAGGGTGTGAGCTTTGTGTTGTGCTGCAGCAGGAGCAGGGTGTGGTGTGGATCCAGCTTTGTGTTGTGCTGCAGCAGGAGCAGGGTGTGGTGTGGATCCAGCTTTGTGTTGTGCTGCAGCAGTAGCAGGGTGAGGTGTGGATCCAGCTTTGTGTTGTGCTGCAGCAGTAGCAGGGTGTGGTGTGGATCCAGCTTTGTGTTGTGCTGCAGCAGTAGCAGGGTGTGGATCCAGCTTTGTGTTGTGCTGCAGCAGGAGCAGGGTGTGAGCTTTGTGTTGTGCTGCAGCAGGAGCAGGGTGTGGTGTGGATCCAGCTTTGTGTTGTGCTGCAGCAGGAGCAGGGTGTGGTGTGGATCCAGCTTTGTGTTGTGCTGCAGCAGTAGCAGGGTGTGGATCCAGCTTTGTGTTGTGCTGCAGCAGTAGCAGGGAGTGGATCCAGCTTTGTGTTGTGCTGCAGCAGTAGCAGGGTGTGGATCCAGCTTTGTGTTGTGCTGCAGCAGTAGCAGGGTGAGGTGTGGATCCAGCTTTGTGTTGTGCTGCAGCAGTAGCAGGGTGAGGTGTGGATCCAGCTTTGTGTTGTGCTGCAGCAGGAGCAGGGTGTGGATCCAGCTTTGTGTTGTGCTGCAGCAGTAGCAGGGTGTGGTGTGGATCCAGCTTTGTGTTGTGCTGCAGCAGTAGCAGGGTGTGGATCCAGCTTTGTGTTGTGCTGCAGCAGGAGCAGGGTGTGGTGTGGATCCAGCTTTGTGTTGTGCTGCAGCAGGAGCAGAGTGTGGATCCAGCTTTGTGTTGTGCTGCAGCAGGAGCAGGGTGAGGTGTGGATCCAGCTTTGTGTTGTGCTGCAGCAGTAGCAGGGTGTGGATCCAGCTTTGTGTTGTGCTGCAGCAGTAGCAGGGTGAGGTGTGGATCTAGCTTTGTGTTGTGCTGCAGCAGTAGCAGGGTGAGGTGTGGATCTAGCTTTGTGTTGTGCTGCAGCAGTAGCAGGGTGAGGTGTGGATCTAGCTTTGTGTTGTGCTGCAGCAGGAGCAGGGTGTGGATCCAGCTTTGTGTTGTGCTGCAGCAGGAGCAGGGTGTGGATCCAGCTTTGTGTTGTGCTGCAGCAGTAGCAGGGTGTGGTGTGGATCCAGCTTTGTGTTGTGCTGCAGCAGTAGCAGGGTGTGGTATGTCCTGACACGACCCGGAGTTCCAAGGCTCACTTGCTAAACCACAACTATGGGTCTCAGTCACCCAACGGCAGAGCGTGTTAAAATGGGAGAGGCACGGCTAGCAGGAAACCTCCAGGGCATCAGCTCTTTCATCTGCACAAGACAACTGCTGTAAAAGCTAATATATTTGAATAGAAGATAATATGAAGCGTCTCTCTCTCTCTCTCTCTCTCTCTCTCTCTCTCTCTCTCTCTCTCTCTCTCTCTCTCTCTCTCTCTCTCTCTCTCTCTCTCTCTCTCTCTCTCTCTCTCTCTCTCTCTCTCTCTCTCATGAAAACCTGATAGAAATGCTAGTATGCCTATTAAAGTCATTGGTCATGTGGTAACCATAGCAATAGCTATTGTAAAGAGCAAAGAGCTAGTGTAAACAATACTGCCTCTGCCAGCTAAATATAAAAGGGGGACCATTAGAGAGCCTGACAGGAGAGAAGTGAGAAAAGCGATAAAGATTTATTCGGTGACGTTTTGCTCTCTGACCTTTTGAAAAAGGTCACTTTTTTTCCCTTAAGAATGTGTCTAAACAATTCATCTGCATCAGTTATAAAAAAAATTGTTGGCCATTCATTTTCTGTCAATCGACTAATGGCTTAATCATTGCAGCTCTAGTGTAAGGGCGTGTGTGTGTGTGTGTGTGTGTGTGTGTGTGTGTGTGTGTGTGTGTGTGTGTGTGTGTGTGTGTGTGTGTGTGTGTGTGTGTGTGTGTGTGTGTGTGTGTGTGTGTGTGTGTATGAGACCTGTTGGGCAGTATGCTGCTGGACACAGCTGTAGATGTAACTCAGTCCGGCCCTGGTCAGCACGAAGGACGCCTGCTCATTGATCAGAGTGTCGAGGTGAGCCTCGATCTAGGAAATGGGGGGGGGGGGGGGGGGGGGGGGGAGTGAATGAGAGAGAGAGGCTTAGAATTCTATGCTCAGAATCCAATTCAAGCCTGCATTGTCGACCAATGGTACTTGTGGTAATGGAGAAGCACTGTGCTATTGATGAAGAAACTTCCACGGGAGGCGTCGAGGTGCTCAATTACAAAAGATGTGATAAAAATAGGAGGATAGATGGTGCTTTTGAGCATGAGCAACAATACACGACACACTCTTATCTCAACCTTTGTAAGAAAAGATTTGGGCCATGTGTGCTTCAGTGAAAGGAATCAGAATAATTAACTTGAATACACAGTAAACCCTATGCACGAACAACGTGGTGTCTGTAATCCAAGTGTTCATGTTAGATATCATATGAAAAGTGTTCCATAATCCAATTTGTCATGTCCTACTTGCAGGAGGTGAAGAGCATTATTATTAGATTAAGCTATAGAGTTCGGGAAAGGAATGCCATTGGCTAACTCCAATTGAACTGCGATGTGAAACATAATGTCAGTTTCTTATTACTGCGTGGATTGTTGTTAATAAAAGAGAAATAACAACAGATGTGCTGTAGCTGGGTCATACCTGGAACTCCAGCATCTCCAGCCTCTTGTCAGTGAACTCAAAGAGGGCCAGCGTGGTCTTCATCACATAGAGCGAGTTGACCATGTAGGTAGCCATGTCAGCTGTGCCCAAGTTACTGGCTGACACGGTGCACAGCTGCAGGAGGGGATCCAAGATACAAGACAAGACCTGCCAGAGAGGAGCACAGAGGAAAGACGACTGAACAGGCGGGGAGGAACAAAATAACAAATATTTACATACTTATACAGTACCTCAAAAATATATACTAGGGATATTCCTTGCCAGTCACATTTACTACCTCAGCTCCAAGTAGAGCTGCTTTCTTAGTCATTTTTCAAGATTAACATACTTGTAGATTCAAGTTTACACAAACACAAACCAGTTAGAATTCTGCAATAAAGGGCAGGAGAGTGAGCCTTTTTTTTTGTCCCACCCTGACCTTATTGTGTAAAGGTGTGTCTACCTGGGTGAAGTCAGCTTGACGGGCATCCAGAGGAACCACAGAGGAGTCGTGGGAGGCCAACACCTCCCTGAGCAGGGACAGGGTCTGGGTGAGGGAGGTTGTAGGACCCAGGTCGGCAGGCGGCAGCTCCACCTGCCCAGGCACACACAGGGGTACAAGGTATATACAGTAAGACAAGGTATAGACAGTTTTCATGGAATTTTGTTGCTAGGGAACATTTTGGAACCTAGCTTATGTCCTGTCAGTTATTGTACTAGCAAACACTGCAACAGGAAGTAAGCTGGGGGAAATGTAGAATGTTTGTTGTCTAGTTGAAAGCATCTATAGCCCATTGAGCAAAAGAGCGAAGTTATTCTTGCAGCGGTAACCCATTTCAATCAAGTATTCTATACTAGTCTTCACCTGGACAGGCGGTCCTCATATCATACTCAAATCAGTAACATTAATTCAGAGCATGTTAGGCCAAAAAATGCAACGTCCAACTGTCTGCTGCTCTTGTGTGCCTCAGACTGTTCACAGACTGAACGGAGCTTTATAATGAAGAGGGGTTTCATTTCAGCGCTCTCACAGAGCTGGGCCCAGCCACCTTTGTCCACCTAATAGAGCAGATTACGAGAAGGCCGTGTTCCAGCCATTAGCTGGAATTGACACTAAAACCCTGAGGGCCTCCGATTTGATTAACAGCAAGCGATGGGGATCATTCTTGTTACTACTATCGATCAGGAGACAGACAGCCACATGTGATGTTGATCAGGAGACAGACAGCCACGTGTGATGTTGATCAGGAGACAGACAGCCATGTGTGATGTTGATCAGGAGACAGCCAATGATGTTGAAGGGCCCCTGCTCATGCTGAGGACTATTTGGAAGCCAATTTAAGGACCTGGTAACAAGGCGGGTTGTTTTTTGACAGCTTGCGCCATGATGCTACTGTGGCCAGCAGGACAAACAATGTTTACAAGCACAAGTGCTTCAGAAATAGCCTTGTTGTCTTCGAGGCTTTCCAAGCAGGCCTGAAGTACACAGTTTGTGTCCACAGGGTGCAATACTGAACTCCTGCACCGTCATTTAACAGCTTTTATGCAAGAACACATGTTCCATGTTTATCTAAAAAGAAAAGGCTTCCATCACTCTCTTAGCCGATTGCATCTAGCTTTCACTCTTACACAATCGTTCTGTTACAGGAATGTTGCAATATCGCACTAAGGCTCTGGCCTTTGCACTCATTGCTTCTATTTTTTGGTGATCTAGGAACGGAAATGTATTCTACTGATGCACACATTGTAAGTTGCTCTCAAAATAAACATCACAGGGAACTGGCATCATGTGGACAGGAGAGCTGCTAGAAACAAGAAAATATACATATTTGATTATACAAACAATAGTCATAGCGTGCTCATACCTTGTCCATGAGTCTGCTTGCATGAAGACTCAAACTATTGAAGAACATCTTTTTGCTGAGGATGTGCATTTCTTCAATAGTGATGAGCAAGGTGCCCACACTGGTCCCAATGATGGAACTGGACAAATATCATAAAGGGGGATCAGTCCACGTCATATGAATAGGTAAAACAACTGAGTTACTGTTATGTTGCCAAACTGAACGCCTTTGTTCACACCATACACCAACCATACGCCAAAGCCACGCTGAAGCTGAGCTCACGCTCACAAGAAGCACTCTATTTTCCTCAGTGCCTCGCTCGGCATGCCTTGACCCCGCCCACAACTTCCATTGGCTTCATGCCTGGCAGCTTCACGCTTGGAAAATAGGACTGAATCCTGAACGATCGCTTGAGCGTGGCTTTAGCAAGACACCGAAATGAAACTTGTGTGTTCAGCGTAGGTTCCCCCCCGCCCCCCCCCCCCCCCCCCCAATATTTTATTTTCAACTTTTTTCCTTGAACAACACACAAACAAGGCAAACAAACAAGCTCAGACATAGGTAAATAAAATAAAATAACAACCATACATACATTATCGACATTCAGTATTACTTCATGCCACCAGTCGCATGAGGTGTGTGTCCACATGCCCGTAAGACATTGGGCGAGTCACTCATCGCGCTCAACCTCAACGAGGTAGGCTAGGTTGAGCGTTGCTTCGGCGTATGGTGTGAACGTGGGCTAATACCTGATGGTGTGGTGATAGACTGAAGGAGCTATAATACCTGATGGTGTGGTGATAGACTGAAGGAGCTATAATACCTGATTGTGTGGTGATAGACTGAAGGAGCTATAATACCTGATGGTGTGGTGATAGACTGAAGGAGCTATAATACCTGATGGTGTGGTGATAGACTGAAGGAGCTATAATACCTGATGGTGTGGTGATAGACTGAAGGAGCTCTAATACCTGATAGTGTGGTGATAGAACTGAATGAGCTCTAATACCTGATGGTGTGGCGATAGACTGAATGAGCTCTAATACCTGATGGTGTGGTGATAGACTGAAGGAGCTATAATACCTGATGGTGTGGTGATAGACTGAAGGAGCTATAATACCTGATGGTGTGGTGATAGAGTGAAGGAGCTCTAATACCTGATAGTGTGGTGATAGAACTGAATGAGCTCTAATACCTGATGGTGTGGCGATAGACTGAATGAGCTCTAATACCTGATGGTGTGGTGATAGACTGAAGGAGCTATAATACCTGATGGTGTGGTGATAGACTGAAGGAGCTATAATACCTGATGGTGTGGTGATAGACTGAAGGAGCTATAATACCTGATGGTGTGGTGATAGACTGAAGGAGCTCTAATACCTGATGGTGTGGTGATAGACTGAAGGAGCTCTAATACCTGATGGTGTGGTGATAGACTGAAGGAGCTCTAATACCTGATGGTGTGGTGATAGAACTTCAGCAGGTTGGAGAGCTTGTAAAGGAGGACAGCACCTGGCTCGGCCACGATGACCTGCTCTATCCTAACCTGAGGGACAGATCCATAACCCACTCAGTATATGACAAAAACATGACAAAATGCAGTACACACAGCAGCACGTTACATAGACAGCCAAGCTCAGCATTTCTTAAATGGGTCTATATTTATTCCCATACTCACTTTCAGCGGCCTGCAGACCCCCTCGGTGATGTGTCCCACCACCTCCTGCATGTTCTCTTCCACACCTAAGGTTAAGGAGACGCACACAGTCAAGGTTATTGGAGATTCAAAACATGAACTGCTTTGACAGATCATGAACACAGTATGAATGTACACAATATGAAACAAACAATTATTATCCTCTATTTGAACAGAGGTCATTACTGTATACATGTACCCCTCTCATTGGGAATCCTCCAAATGATATGGCGCCACAGAATTCCTAATTTATTCCAGTCTTCATCTTTACAACAAGCTTGTTTGGAGCGGTTTATTATTATTATTATTTTATTCATGATTTGCCCACCGTTTTCTTCCCAATTGTACTTGGCCAATTCCCTGCAAGGGTGTCCTGGTCGTTGCTCCACCCCGTCTGCCCATCTGGAGAGATTGGTAGACTAGCACATGGCCACATGCTCCCTCCGATACATGTGCAGTCATTAGCCGCATCTTTTCACTTGACAGCGAGGAGTTTCACCAGCAGGACGTGGCACGTGAGAAGATGACGTTATTCCCACAAGTTCCCCTCCCCCCGTAGAGGGGCCCCGACCGAACAGAGGCGCCGCTAGTGCAGTGGCCAGGACATGCCGCAGACACGGCCAATTGTGCCTGTATGGACGCCCAACCAAGTTGACGGTAACAGGGGGGCTCGAACCTACAACCCTTGTGTAAGTAGGCAGGGAATCTACTGCTGCAGCACCCGGATGGCCGGAGCGGTTTATTCTAACTCTGGAGCATTTACTCTTTTGGTTCATTTAGGCAGGTGAGAAAAATACCATTCAAACTCAGTTGATTAGAAGTGAGAACATAATCTGAATCAAATACAGGAAACGACCCTCACACTCAAGAGTTTATTGGATAAAGAGGTGAATGTTGGCCTTGTATGATATAGCCAGCAGTTCCACTGTTGGAAAGCCTAGCATAACAAAATGAATCAAGGGCAAACCACAGCTTCAACTGATACTCCTCCTATTCAGCTATCTGTTTATTCTGAATTGGTATGAATACCAGAGAAGGTGAATTAAGGACAGAGTGCAGACAAGTCCATCAAGCTTAGCTGAAGAGACTGGAATCAGGATTTTTTTTAGACTCTTTCCCCGTTTCCAAAATGTCAAACCTCACGGGGTGACAGGTTAGCAAAACTCTGTCCAATAAACAAGCTACTTGTGAGTCCATGTGACTTTTGTTTACAAGCCCTGGTTCACTTGTAACTGGGCAGTGGGAACCTTTATAATTAGAAAGAGAGAAAAAAGCAACAAAGTAAACTTTTACACTGTGGTTTGTGCCAAAGAAAGCAAAGTGTAGGTGTGATGGCACCCTTCCTTCATAGAGTCTGGGCTGAAGCACAGATAGTGGAGGACTAGACTCGTTGTTGTTGGTGTAGGAAAAGTCTTACCCTGCAGAGTGACTTGTTTCAGCAGAGCCTCTAGATGTTCTTTCTCAGAAGCAGTGGCTTGGTGCAGCCAGGCCAGCATGTCCCCAACATACCTAAACGGGTGACATAACATATAAAGTGTCACCCAGGGGCCAAGCCAAGGGCTAACCACACATCAGTGCAACCACATCGAGGCTGAACATGGGTCTTCGTATTTCACTCTGCTCACGCACGCAGACATAAACACAAACACTGCTTTTCATGTTGCATAACAGCAGAAAACAGTGAGGTTAACTTGAATTAATGTGTGTGTGTGTGTGCGTGTGTGCGTGTGTGTGTGTGTGTGTGTGTGTGTGTGTGGCCATAGGCAGGTGGGAAAGAACTCGATGTTCTCAGAACTGCCGCTGCCTCCTACAAAGCAGAGGTGATTTCTGTTCCCCACGTAGCTGGTATTCCAAGAAAACCTCTCATTTGGCTCCTGGGCAGATGGAGAAGAATCCGAGGTGCAGCGGGAGACAGACTGACTCCTCAGACGCCCTGTGACTATATATGGGTAAATAAGACTTTCTTTGAATCCAATCTAAAAAATTTAAGGCTCCCAGGAGGTGTGGGAGTTGTTGTTTTTTACTTTACCAAAGGACCTTGCGATTGATTTCTGGCTCACCATTCAGACGCTACACTAATTTAGCCTAGACATGCATGATTTCCTTAACTGTTAAAGAGACAAGAGATTTGTTGCTTACATCTTTAATAATCTGGCTTAGGTTTTCACAAGTGCAAACAAAACTGCAACTGACATTTACAAGCTTTAGTTTTATTACATTTTCTTTGGAAATGGGGATTTGACAATGAATGCTTCACTTCATTAAACACCTGAATGGACAGGTACCTCATTGGGTCATGGGAATGCATCTCGATGGGGCGTGGCGTTCCTCCCGGCCCGCCCCTGGTGAGGGCGTCGATGAAGCCTCGGACCACAGCACACCTGCGCGCGGTCCCAAACTCATCTAGAGTGTACCTGAGCGAACACATAACAGAAAGACGGGAACATTCAACACCATAAAACACGCGTGAAGAAGCCCCAATGTTTTCGTGCAGTCAGTGTGTCGGAGGTCAGTCGCACATGTAACACCAACAATGCCGGCAGCATTTCCAGAAGGAAGGAGTCTGGGGTTGTTTTGATTACTTGACAGTGGCAAGCTCTGTGTCAGACTAAACAGTAGACTGAAGAAAGATTGCAGGAACTCTGGTCTCCAGGCTCTCAGCCTCAACATCCCCAGCCAGCCCCATGGCCTTGGACACTTTGTGGGCACTGAGACAGAGGGAGGGTTTGCAGTGAAAACACACGTCTTAAGGTTGAAGAAGGTGCCACTGATGGGCTTGAACGTGTGAAACTAAGCCTCTGTGTCTTTCTAAGTTCTAAATTCACACTGAGCTTTCGGGGGGAGTCTTATCTATTCCTACACTCTAATTGAGTGCAAATTCATTTCTGGAGGGCATAAATTATTTTCATAGATACTGAGATTGAAATGCTTTTGGTTATGTATTTCACTGCTGCAGCCAGGGCTTTGCCTCACACACTGAAAATAGATGAGGAAGGATATTTCTGTACTGGTTTATATGGATTCCAAAGCACTTGACCAAATGCTACATGTGTTCAGAAAGCACCAGCAGAATGACAAACCCTCTGTTTATACACACAAAGTCAAAGTCAATGTCTCTGATAATTACATTATAAATTCTCAATATTCATGATGAATAAAACGCAAGATTCTTTCTTTTCCACAGGGGGCACTTTTTGCCCATTAATCTGCATTTTAGCGGTATTCTGGTCCTTTTTGGAGGAAATTTTATTCAATATTATGAAGTAATATATTTGCATCGGATATTAACAAATAAACACACAATAGCCATGAGCTTTGTTTTGCTTTAAATCATATACTGGAGATTGGCAACAGGTCATACTGAGGAGGATGGTGCCATTTTCCTCTCTCTGTGCCCACTGCCCCACCTTTCACTTTCCCCCCCTGCCATAGTGGTTGTTTGATGTTTTGTTGACGCAGCAGTTTGTGTGGGGTCTGCTTTCTCTTCTACTGCTGACTGCATGGTGACAATATTTTCTACTGCTTCAGGCCGTGTACTCGGTTGTTTTCTGATCAGAAACCGCTCCATTTCTCCCACCATGAAAACAGTGGAAAGAATCAGGCTCCCACAAATCTCATATGGTGGCAAACGGGGAACAATAGTCGTGAAAAACGGACAACTTGATGCATAAAATGTGAACAGGGTGAAAAGGGAAAAAAACAAGAATGGTACTCATAATTATCAGGCGCATTTTTTTAACCCCTAATTTCAAATTTCATGGGCATTCATGAACTTTCTAGGCCATTTTTGCTCAGAGCCCCGGCTAATTTCTGACCCTGTCATGAATATCAGCAAAGTAATTTAGCTGTCTGCAATTATTCAGTAAACAGAAGTGGTTGAAAAGCATTACAGCAACGTGAAACTAGATTTCTCTACTGTTATTAGAGAAATCTATCTATCTATTAGAGAAATCTATCTAATCCCCCCCGATCCTTTCCTTTGTATTGGTTACATTCACAAACATCTTCTGACTGCTACGCTGGTTGACTTCTACGTGGACGGAATGTGGTCAGTGAACAACATGGCAGGTAATACGTGGAGGGAGAGATCATGTAGTGGTGAGATAAATGTGTGTGTACTTCTGTGTGTGCGTGTGCGTTACTTGTAAAGGACAGGCCGGTCCTGTAAGGCTTCCATGGCTTGACTCAACACAGGGCTGATATCACAGGTCTCTTGGGTCAGTCCTCGGCATTCGTCTATGTGGAGAGAAAAAAGAACTTAGAAGGTAAGACAAATGTCCCTATAAGAGTAGAACACTCAACAAGTCAAGTTGTCATGGTCTTTCTGGTTACTATGCATGTGTTGTTTTTTTACTAAAAACAAAAAAAAGTTCCATTCAGTGTTGCTAAATGTGTTTCTTTTTTCAACCATGCCTGCCCTCTCGAGGTGGGTCGCCAAGCCAAGTCAGGCAAGCAACCCGGGTTAACCCTGTCAGACACAAAATCAACATGACACATTTTGTCTCTCGGACCCAAATCGGACATTATTGTTAATACTAGATATGCTTTTGTCCAGAATCCCATGACTATCTGTATTGTAGGTAGAGATAACAGTGAAACTATGGTCAAAATAGTCATTCTTTCACATTCTATAATGGTGTTAGCTTCCTTCTATCACTGCTGAAAAGGAAGGAGAAGCATTTAGTTTTCTGACTCCGCTCTAAGGACAACACAGTCTGTATGGAGGCCTTGCACAAACAGGGTCATACTAGTGCAGTGCAGTGGGTTTTCCCCCATGGCTTGCTGCTGGTATCAAGTCTGTGTACTGTCACTCTACTCACTCTGGGCCCAGCGGTAAAGCTGCTCATATGATGTCTCCTGTAACACGGCCATCTGTTCCATGATCTCTAGCCTGGAAAGAGCACACAGACCAAGACCAAAGCATTACATACCCATGATCTGTAGCATAGTATCAGAGCCCTGCTGACAGCCACACGAATACCAGACCCGTCCCCCCCCTACCTTCCACCTATTCATTTCCCATGGAAGATTACGGTTTGGTTTTTTGGTGCCAGTGCTCACGCTTTGTGTTCCTGATCACATCCCTGTGTAAACAACTGCTTCAAAAACACAGCGTAAAACACCACAAGCATAACAATGAGAGTAAAAATGACACACTGTAAAAAAAATACAGTCAGCCGAAGTGGAGCACAGAATCTGAATAATACGATGTACTGTAGGCTAGATGGACTGTTAGCCCTTACCCTGCAGTTTGCTGGTTGGTTCGCAAGAGAATCTTCACATCTTCGTGGATGTGCTTCACCCGACTCAGAGCTTTAAAGAACACCTGGGAAATTGAACAAAAAATAGGTTGCAGACATCCAGAAGTCACTGCATGTGAAGATTTCTTTCACAACATACTAAAAAAACAACTACGCAATTTAAGAGAATTGGTCAAAATCCGTCTGTAGCCCCGAGCAAGGAAGACAGCATAAGGTAAAACAATCGTGTGACATTTTTAAGTGATCACCTGATATTAGGGGTGTAACAATACTCCAATACTATAGTATTCGTATTGAACTGTTCAGGCTTTAGGTACACATTGCAAACCAAAGAAATCTTTCACTGCTGAACAGTGCAAGATTACTACAAAGATATCATGTGAAACTAAAACTGAGATGAAAAAGACAAAAGGTGTTAAAAAAAAACATTGTTGTAAATTTAAATAAAAATTTAAACTAGACTGTAAAAATAATAAAATAAATCGGCAAAAGAAAAATCTAATAAAATCAAGGAAATGTATCTGGTATTTCTACTTTTTTGCTGCATCGAACCGTGACACCACTGTGTCGTATCGAACCAAACCATGAATCTTGTGAACGGCTGCACCCCTACCGGATATGAATAATCATTTTGAAGACATGGAAAATGTGGGACAGAGACAGCCAGAGAGCATAATACTGTTTGACAAAGTAAAAAAAAAAAAAAAAGCCGGTGTAATGAAAAGTGGATTTCCCAACAGGAATCAATAAGGTATTTAATGTAATTATGCAAATTACCTCGGTGATGGGAGTGTCCCGAGCCCCTCGGAGCGTGACCATCTCTTCATTGGATAGCTGGAACTTGGCGAGGAAAGCCTGGGCAACTTGGGCTCTGACTTCCAGGCGGTGACTGGGGTGAAGAAGAGACATGTATTATCATGTATCATGTTATATCATTATTTCTTCTATTCCCATCACTTGTTATAAATGGACTTTTGAGGGTTAGTTTGTAGTTTGTTAGTTTGGGAGTTTGTATACCAATGTATTATTGGTATTTAGTTTCTGTTCAGTTCAGGTCTTTGCTTCTTTTCAAAATTTCAAGACCCTTGTGTATTTTTATCTCATATGTTGTAATTTTGGTTTTGGTTTTGTTTTTCCTCCACAAAAAATGGTGGTCAACAAGATGTAATGTATTAAGCCATGCTGTAGGTGGCAGTCATACTCCTCACACACGATTGCCTCCATTCATCTGAGAGGGAAAAAATAACAGGGTGCGGACTGGAGCATAGACAGAGTAAGATATCATGTGCAGCCATCGCAACATAAATCAAAGAGGAAGAAAAGAGGAAATATAACAATAATATCAGGCCGGCTACAGTCCAGGTTTTGTCACCATCAATAACAGCACAGCGATCACTATCGCTGTCACTATTAGTTCTCAACACAATAGTGACCATGGCAACGGCCCAAGTCAAGCAGGGAACTCTGTCATGGGATAAGAGAACAACAGCGAGGCCTCTCTCTCCCCGTCTTCCAATCCAGACCACCTCGTCTGCATACACCTCCTGCCTGTGAAGGCATGGCCACATCACTAAATCAACATGTTGTTTTGGTGGATGAAGAGGAGCCAACATTAACTGAGCATTGTCTCTCTCACGCTGCTATTAACAGGGCTCACCCATCGGAAAGAAAAGGGTTGTAAATCTGTGACAGGATTCTGTGATTTAGCTTTCCTCTGCACAAGACCTTCACGCTTCTTGAGATTCCGCCTCTGCATACAAAAACAGCAACTAGCCTGGACCACCGGAGTTATTTCCCATGAGCAAACAGGGTTGGGTAGTTCAAAATGTATTCCACTACAGCTGCTGCTGTCCTGCAATTGCAATAAAGGGATTATCGAAATTCTCTATGTATTCAGATTACTTTTTTAGTTACTTTAAGATTACTCTGCTGTATTTGAGGTATAAAGCTACAGAAAAGAAAATGTGGGGAAAAAAGTTCAGGAAATATATTTCAAGTTTTCTTCTGTCACATTTTATAAACATTTAGAACATCTGCCACTTTTAAAATGGCCTTCCGACGTTTTCTCGCTTTCACTTTCAAATTAATCCCAGAGCTATTCCTCTCGTTCATTCTCCTAACGGAATATATTGTTGATTTATATCGTTGATTTTTTATTTAAGTTGCAATACATAATATGGTTTAAATATTCCATTACAACCGTGTGCACAAATAAGAAAGAGTTAACAGAAGAACAAAAGCTGACTAAAATTATAACCTGAACATCCAAAACAGACAAGAGGGAGCATTATGGGAAGTGAGTGAATTAAGAGGGAACACATCATGCTATTAAGAGATAATGACAAATTAAAACAAGATTCACTTGAGCCGCCAAATGTCCCACCATGATTACCATGATGTATTACACACAACCAGTTGTGCTAATGAAGTCATTAATTACAAAAATGAAAGCATTAATTAGCAAATATCTCTATGTCAACATACTTGTCTTAGCATAACACATGAGTGGTATTAATATGAATTCCGTATCTTAAGGACAACTTATAGCAGTCTAAGGGAAAATCAGTTTTTCCTCACTAGTATATGCAGCAAGGTTCTCTCTAAATCTAATCTGACCATCTTCTCTATGAACCTTCTATCATGTTTTCTTGTGTTCACAACAATATGTCTCACAGGCAGACGCCACCATGACATTATGTCCCGTCACCATGCTACATCAAAAACCATTGTGGATCCTATCAGTCAGTGTTAAGAAGGATGAAAACTCAGGGTACAGCCTTATCTTGTCTGTCACAGTCAACTTGCCATAGCTGCTAGTTTTATTCATGAGGCATTTAATAAGGCAGCAAACTGAACAGGCATTGTGCATTGTACTTCTGACAGCATCGCTCCCGTCCCCCCTATAGCCGGGCGTCTTTTAACAGACATATTGAACTTCCTAGAGATGGCGCCGCCGGTAGAGAATACCTCTCTCCTGTGTCACCATTCATTACAGAATCTCCTCCGCAAGATAAGAGATGCACAGATGAACTCTGTGAAGTAAGCCTTCCTTGATCATCCAATTTAGTTGGTGGCAGAATGCCAGACGAGTACATTCCCACGGCTTGATGCTAAATTGGATATGTTGATTACATCATGTTGCATGATAGGATGAATTTTAATGCACTAAGTCGAAACAATGGCCCTTAATGTCTGTTGGTGTGCGTCTGTGTCTTTGTGTGTGGGTGGGTGTGTGTGTGTCTGTTGGTGTGCGTCTGTGTCTTTGTGTGTGTGTGTGTGTGTGTGTGTGTGTGCTCAGATTTCCCAACTAGGCCGATTGATTTTGTCTGTTCAAGCACAAAAATCCTTTCAACAATATTACACAGCCCAATCTCATAAACAGCTTTGTCAAACTGAAGTGAACTGAAATGACTGTTGCCTAGATAATTATCTCACAGACCTGGGTTAATAGTGCAGCGCCAAGTTAATGAAAAACTAAGGGCTGGAGACATCAGAAACAATTAGCAAGCTGACTAGTTATTAAAGGTAAGAAAAAAAATAGTAGGATCAATCTTGCGACATTAAAAATGAAATTGATTTCTGCAAAAGGTACATGAAAAGATTAGAAAAGGATATGAAAGGATCTAAACCCTATGTTTCTCTGCATTCCTATTTTTGCAGATTTTGGGAACGAAATGACACTGATACTGTGAGAGACTGAAACACAACACAACAACTGCTCTTTGTAGCTGGCAAACCAAATATGACCAACCCTTTCATCGCTCGAAAACCATGTGGGTCGATTATCCATTAAAATCCATTAGGGGCCATTTCAAAGGCTTGCATGGAAATTTGGCATTCACAAAGCACTTAGTTAGCCATGCGCCAATGATCATAGAGTGTAGTCTGAGCCAATCACATCAGGCAACACAAAGGCATGTTCACAGCCATACCCTCGTTAACAGCCAGCTGAGCACTTAATGAGACTCCAGTGTCATTTTACACAGGTTGTCATTTATGATCGGAAGTTCCCGATCATTCGCTCAGGGGTTTTAGAGCTCTTGATCTGTTAATGACCCACACAGATGTCATATTTGCTTTACTTTGGGGGGAAATTATCAGAACAAAACACACACAGTTCTGGTTGTTTATTTGGAAGAATGGAATGTCTGTTAGTTTACTGTAAGTTTGCGCAATAAACATAAAACACACACACACACACACACACACACACACACACACACACACACACACAGCTACATGTCTGACAACTCGCCATGCAGTAGGTTTAACAAAATGACAGACACCCTCACTGACAAGGTGTGAAATGAGCACCCACCACTAGCCAAATCTAGCTGGTAAATCTGGGCTGTGGCTACTAAGTTTATCTTGGATGTGGCTAGTAAGTTTATCTACCTTCCACACCTGGCATGCAGCCGAGCCGAGTAGCCCTACTGGAAAGCCCTCTGCCGCGCGACAATTGCTGAGCAACAAGGAGCCGACACAGGCTTGCTCATGTTGTCCGTGGAAAACATTGGTTACTGTGAGACGTCTGGACTTGTTCAGCATGCTAAACGTGACATATGCTAATGCTAAGATCACAGTGTGGGGCAGGTGTGTAGTGTCGCCTTTCATGCTGGAACAATAGACGACAACACTTATGAAGTGGTTCTTGCTGACAGCCTCTTTCAGCGGGGGCCAGCCCTTACATGTAAGGAAACAAAAGAGGCAGCCAGCGGACAAACACAGGTCATCTGCTCTCATTGGGCCGGCCTGTGCTGCCTTCCCTCTGCACACACTCACTGAACGCAAGCCACCGTTCCTTTCCAATTCATTAGAGCTGACAAATGACATGGTGCCATTGGCAGATAAGATAGCAGACAGCTCAGGACGGGCGCCTGCCCCACTGGATAAACACACTGCAGCTCCTGCAGAGCTTTGGAAATCACTCACAACCGTGTGCGTACTCTCTCTACAGAGCTGCACTAGAAGCACACAAGGTGAGATTATGCTGCAAATCTAGCGCTGCTATAATAAGTGTCGACGGGGCGAAAAACACACTGCTTTACTTTGGGACAGCAAAGAGTTGTGTGACCCGCGGTGCAACGGGCTGACTGGTGGGCGGCTGAAGGAGGACAGCTTGCTTGTACTTTTCCCCCCTGGCAGCTCTTCTGAGACAAAATTGGTCAGACAAGGTCAAAGCCCCGCATGCAGACACTATCCCATCTGGCTGAGGGGAGGGGAGGGGGGGGGGGGGGGTCACATTGTGGCTCGGCGAATGAAAATGTCACACAGACGGACAGCAGGTCCCAATGGGACAGTTAGGCAAAGACAAGATAATGCCACTGGCGGGGGACACTCAGGAGGACACTCAGGTAGAACCTCTCAGTCTTAATACTCACTTTCAACATCACTCCCAGCACAAAGCAATATGACTTGTATCAATTCACTGCCTAATAGGAATGGGTCAATACAGTATATCGAAAAACATCACAACACAACAATGTGACCATAGTTATCTATCATGGGGCAAAAAATATCGCAAAATTAGCTACATTAATGTAGTAATCACAAAGACGGCTTGCCCTTCAATGACATTTTTTTAATTGTTGTTTACATTGTAGCAAGCCAATGCTATTGCTACAAGATTTGTGTCTCAGAAACATAAATCTGCAGTCAGACCTTGTTGTCACTGAACTTGTATTTATTATCAGCAGTGACAGCGGGGCTGGTATTGTTTTCAACTTGTGAATCTGCGTGCGTGCGTGTGTGTGTGTGTGTGTGTGGACAGATTTTGCAAACGTGATAGCATCAAAACTGTGTAAGGTGCCGTTACAAAACTTTACAGCGGTGTAGTTGGCATAGAAATGAAGGTCCAGTTAAAAAATGGGGCCCCAAAACTTTACGTCCCTGGCTGACATTCGTCTTAATTCACGGGCGTCGCGGCTGGGGTGATCCGGATCCCATCGCAAGATGGTCTCTGGTTACATTGTATCGTTGTTGTATCGAACCATGAACCCCATATCACATAATGTAATCATATCCCTACTGCCTGTGTGTCCACGGTGTCTTTCCCTGCTCTTACTTGTAACACCTCATCTCCTCTCTCTTCAGGCTCGATCCATCTCTATCTAGATCTCACCCTTTTGTCAGTCAGGTCCTCAAGCTGTGCCAACAGACCATGGAATTGCCAATCCCAGCTGTCAGTACGGCCTTTCGCCAGAAATCTACGTTACCCCCCCCCCCCCCCCCACACACACACACACACACACACACACACACACACACACACACACATACACACACCACCCCACTCCCTACCCTCCAAGGTCACCGGCAAGCATCCGAGGTCATAGCTACCTCAAATGCTAATAAAACCCCACCCCCGAATCCCCCGCTGTCAGCCAAGAGAAGAGAGTATATTTTCACATCCTTGTCAACACACTCCCAGCCAGATTCATAGATTAACGGTACCAAGATTAATTTGACTGGCATGCTTTCAATCACGATCAGAAACATTGGCATTCCAGGGCTGCAGATGAGCGCCAAGATCATCTGAGAGACTCTGCTGCTGATGACAGCTCAACATGGTGAGCTGTCTATATGGGGGGATCTGCATATTATCTGATGCCTCTTTCTATGTGGCATAAATAAATCCACACACACACACACACACACACACACACACACACACACACACAAACACACACACACTCTCTCTCTCTCCTCTATCTCCTCCCTCCCTTCCTCGCTGCTTACAAGTTGTCCTAGTCTGGCTTCACTAAGATCAGAGAGTACGATAAGATAAGATATGACCCCCCCCCCCCCCCCCTCCTCACGTTGCTGTGTCTAGGCCGAGAGTGATCCACTTGTTCCTCCAGGGTGTAAATCACAGCCGGAGCGACAGGCTGCACACGCCTGTACAAGGTGAGGACAGGAGGAGTGTGGAGGAGTTGAGACTACTGGAGCAAACGCAGCAGAAGCAGGGAAGCAACAGGAAGGAAGGGATCCCTTCCTACAGGGCTGTCAGGACACGATACGCTCGCGTCAAGGCTGCAATTAGCGAATAGCAGAATGGAGCAACATACTTGAGTGAATGGGCCACGTCACACTAACAGGCAGGTATGCAAGGATTCTGGGCTAGCACAGACAATCAACTAAAAATGAACTCGGTGAAGTAAGCCTTCCTTGATCCTCCAATTTAGTTGGTGGCAGAATGCCAGACGAGTGCAAACCCACAGCTTGATGCTAAATTGGATATGTTGATTACATCATGTTGCATGATAGGATGAATTTTAATGCACAAAGCCTAAATAGCCTTAATAAACGTAATGTCTGTTGAGTGTGTGAGTGTGTGTGTGTGTGTGTGTGTGTGTGTGTGTCTGTGTGTGCTCAGATTTCCCAACGAGGCCAATTGATTTTTGTCTGTTCAAGCACAAAAATGGTTTCAACAATATTACACAGCCCAATCTCATAAACAGCTTTGTCAAACTGAACTGAAACTGTTGCCTAGATAATGATCTCACAGACCTGGGTTAATAGTACAGCGCCAAGTTAATGAAAGACTGAGAGCTGCAGACAGCAGCAACTAACATTTAGCAAGCTGACTAGTTATTAAATGTAAAAAGGGTAGGTTCAAACTAGCGACCTTAAACATGAACTAAATTAAATGCTACAACAGGTAGCAAAAGGTATATGGAAAAAGTTAGAAAAGTACAGGAAAGGATCTCAAGTTTATTCTAAACCCTATGGTTCTCGATGGGACAGAACCTGTTAAAGGAGAATTTGGGTATTTTTCAACCTGGAACATTTTCCCCAAACTTTTTGTGTCTAAGAATAATCTGAACAACAATTTCTGAATTTGGTCTAGTATTGAGGAAGAGTGCGTCCGCCACACACGCCTGTACAAGGTGAGGACAGGAGGAGTGTGGAGGAGTTGAGGCTCGACTACTCGAGCAAACGGGCTGCAATGTGATCAAACGGGTCAATGTGGGTCCCCTAAACGAGCTTTTTGGCCACTGACAGGGCTCACATTGTTATTTTAAGTACAAGAAGCAAACATAAACCACTTTGATGTGGATCTCAAGGACAAAATCACAGGACTTGGAAATGAAGAATAAAACAAATAACGCTCCAAGGCTCCATTAAATGATGATTGGTGCCGTCCTTATGCAAATAACCTACTTAGGGAGAAATATTCATCAATCTCATCAATTATTCATCACTCCCTCATAAAAAATAAGACTTCATTGCCAGCTACTCCGGCTCTGCATCAAATCTCTAATTAAGCAATATCACACGAGAGGGAGTGCATTGTTGGCTAATATTGGCACTGCTGTGATTCGGTCGCAGGCACGAGGCCGCAGGCCGAGTGCCGTTGTTGGTGCAACAGGCGTAAGTCCATGGTCTTATAAGACCGACGTAGGAGTTACGACCAGGCATAGTTAAGACCAGTTGGTGCAACCGGCCCCTGGAGGTTTCCGCAGAAGAATGTTGCTCCCCCTCGTCCTCTTCTGACGAGCATTCATAGTTTAAGTCAAAAGTTATGTTAGGAAAAAAATCCATCTTTGCGCTCTCGGTTACGCTTTGAATGACGTTCAATGTAACGTGGCTGGTGTTTGTTTTGTTGATTAGAGCAGCTGTGAAGCGGAGTGATATAGCCTACCCTACACACAGTGAAGCGCCAGTGCATTATCGTGAAATATAGGCACTCGTAAGATCCCTCTTGTCCAATCAAATTGCTCAGCCGGAACTACCTGTTGTATAACTTACAGTATGACTCTATGGGGTAAGCTGCATTTCAAAGATGTACAGTACTTTGGTGCTAAAATGACAATCGTGCATATATTTTTCCTTGTCAGTAGATCGTTGACAGTTTTCTTGTTATGATATGGAGAAAGTCTCTTCAGTTGAGAGAAGATAATAACCTAACTCTACACAGACCAGATCCTACAGTAAGGAAGCAGTAGCAGATTCAGACGAGTCTCATTTGGTAAACAATGTGTGTGCAATAAAAGCTATCAGCTGCAAAGTGGATTGTGTTGTTCCTGCTGTGTGCGTTGAATCAAGTGCTGTTTGTTTGGCAACTTGCCTGAATTGAACAAAAGGTCATTTCTACAGGGAAATGAGATGCAACCGAGAGTCAAATGATTGGTTTTATCTTTGATTGATGAAGATGCCTATCAGTGCCTTATGTGGTACATTTTCAAAAGGACTTGTAGCCTAGGAACAGATACGGAAAGACAGGATGGTGAGGGCGAAATGGCAGTAAAAGACTTGTTTGAAATTTCTATAAATAGTTACGAACTTAGTTGCCATCCTAAACAAATCTTTAGAGAAAGTTGATGAATTAAATGGTTAACAATGTATTATGTCCCTGACCTTCGAATCTAAAATGACAATTTCAAAAATCAGTGTGAATTTATTTGGGGGGGAGGGGGGGTCATATGGCCTTATTTTACATTCACATTTTAGGAGCAGTTTAGTTGCAATGAGATTGTGAGTCACTCAGAGTGAACACGAGGGCACTCGGTAGAGTGCATACCTCCGCCACGGCATGGTGTTACGTGAATCTGTTTGGAAGTTAGGCGCCTTTTTGTGATTGGCTACCCAAATTGCCACGCCTTGTTTTGGCCAGTGGGTGTGGGAAGTTGGAAAGTGAATCAGTTCATCCTTGGCCCATGACCAACCTTTCTACAAGGTTTTGTGGTGTTAGGTGAATCCATTTGGAAGTTAGGCACCTTCTGTGATTGGACACACCCATCACCACACACCCTTTTGGCCAGTGGGTGTGGGAAGTTAATCACTTCTAAGTTGGGCCATGACCTATTTTTATGCGACGTTTGAAATTTTTGTGCAAATCCGTTCATAACTTTTTATATATCCTGGACATAGACTGACAGACAGACAGACAGACAGACAGACTGACTGACTGACTGACTGACTGACTGACTGACTGACTGACTGACTGACAGACAGACAGACAGACAGACAGACAGACAGGGGCGAAAACATAACCTCCCGCCAACTCCGTAGGCCCAGCAAACTCTGTGGTGGAGGTAATTGCACAGATTGATTCCTATGTTGGAAACATATTAGACTCATGTATTCACGAGTAATTGAAAGGGGAATGTAAATTTGTGAACTGTACTGTACATTTGTTTTAGAGATAAGTTTATTAAAAAATCCTTACACATGCAAGTGTCTCATTGAGTAACAGGCTACATTTTGTTAGACTTTACAAGGTAGTGAAAAGTCTGTGTGTCTCTGAGTGTCAAACATGAGAGTAGCTTTTATTAAGGTGGAATAAAACACACCTGGGGCTACCAGGCCATTATCAAGCCTATAATATTTAATAGGGATGCACGATAATTATGGGACCGATAAATTATCGGCCGATATGGCCATTTCAATCATGAGAGACCAGAGGGTTAAGGTTAATCAGCAAGCTTTATTAAAGTATGGCATGGCGATAAGATTCATGGCCTGAAGCGGTATGGCATTAATTCTGATGGCGTGGCAGCATGGCAACTGATTCTTTGGCGTAGTGACTCCGTGGCAAGATGCCTCTCTTCTTGAGGCGGGAGGGCATCTGCTTGGGCTAGAATAGAGAACCCCCCCCCGTAGGGGATTCTTCAGGAGTCAATACATTGGTGGTGGACTGGGGAGGTGGGTGGGGTGAAACGCGGCTTCCAGAGAAGGAATTAGATCAGTTCAAGTGCAGCGGCTAGAGGTCAGGGCAAGAGGACGGTGCGGCGCCCGGCGTGGCTATAAATACTGCCGCGCCATAGCCTCGGCACTGACGACATTAACGCTGTCACCTAGGCAAGTGCGTCACGCGAACATCACGCTGGGATTACTGCACTGACGACATTAACGGCGTCACCTAGGCAAGTGCGTCACGCGAACGTCACGCTGGGATTACTGCACTTGTCGTCACGCTAGGATTACGTGTGATGATGAGGTCGCTATGTCACTAGATTACGTGTGGCGTGAGGCAGCGTGTCTGGTCTTCATCTTGAAACTAGGTCGAGACCATCATTTTGCGTTATTATTTATTATTCCGATAATGGCCTTTTTCCGATAAATTAACAGCCAATAATCAGGCTTTGTTTTTGCCTCGGACCGGAGCTATTGTTGTTGCACGCTCTTGACATCACAGCTGTGACGGCCAAACATGGCTGCTGCCATGCAGTATGTTGCCGTTTTTCACAGTTAAAATGATCACAGCTATTGTAATTTGCAATCCATGTCCCGCACGGGTTCCGAGAGGAGGGCAAACGTCTATTACGTTAAACCAAAGCTGGCAATGATGCAGCGGATTTGTTTGTTGTTTACGTTAGCTGTTGTTAGCGAGAGTTAGCATTAGCATAAGCTCAGCGTTAGCTCGTAGCGTGGCCTACACTTCAGGCTCGCCCGCTTGGCAGACACACTGACACTGCTTGTGATCAAACAGCCCTGCAAAAGCAGTTCATACTCACAGAGCTGGTGTAAACATATAGAAACTAAATGGAAACCCCACTACCCAAAATGAAACATCCAGGGATTGTGTATTTAACTCCAAAAAACAACACGCTAACGTTAAGCTAACCGCGCTAGCCGGGAGTCCCACTATAACAAAGGGACTTTGGAGTTGAGCTAGCTACTGCAGGTGCTGGACAGAGCCATCTAACAGAGCAAATAATAAGGAAAACAAAGGTGCAGTCGCGCACATTAGGCTACATAAAAAGCATCAGTCAACATAACATGACAATAAGAGTCTAAATCACTATGCCTTTTGTCATTGTGTTTTATCTGCAGACTAAGCAGTAATTGGCTTCCCGTTCTATAAAAGCCTTTATTTTTGTATGGACTATAATTGAGTGATACACTTTATTAAAACAATCATATTATATCAGAAGTTTTCTTTGTTTTGTGTTCACAGTGATGTCAGTTAGATTTGGTTAGGCCAGAGCTATGCTCACTACATCTGCCTTTTTTTAACCCCAGGTGTGCATAAAATACAGTTTTTTATATATATATATATATATATATATATATATATATATATATATATATATATATATATATATATATTATAATAATTATCGGTTATTGTATCGGTTATCGGCCAGGAGAAGCAGATATTTATCGATTATCGTATCAGTTGAAAAAATCCATATCGTGCATCCCTAATATTTAATGTTAGAAATGTCATTCTGCGCACGTGTGCACACACACACAGGTGCAGGCGCACGCACACATACACACGCACACACACACGCACGCACGCACGCACGCACGCACGCACGCACGCACACACACACACACACTTTCCATTACCCCATGTGAATCAACTCACTTTTCTCCCTGCAGCTTGTTGGTTTTCACTATCAGGTCTTGAGTTTGCTCCTTGGCAGCCTGTTGAAACAAAGTTAATTGGATTATTTACAGTGCTTTTAATACATGAGTTGGCCACATTATATTCTCAAAGAAAAGTTAATAAATTATTCAATGGATGAGGTTAAATGTATGTATTTGATCCATACTGTACTGATACCTAGCTTACATGGATATATTGTCACTATGGATACAGAGTTTAGCTTTTGTAAATATCTAGGCTACACGCGCTTGATTCCTAGGCTCGCCCGCTGCGCGGCCTCGCCCGCCCTGCAGCTCGCATACACAGCTCGGCCGCTGTGCGGTCTCGCCCTGGCTGCTCCTTGATGGCATACTTCAGGGATGCTGGATCACCTGTCCTGGAGCTGGCAACATACAGCTGTCCATGGTTGAAGACGGGGGTCTGAAGCCAGACTCCCACTTCTTTCAGTGTCTGCCCCTGGGACTTCATTTTGCTCTTATGACATCACTGATGACATCATCACTGGGACTCTTCTGACATAACTGAGGGTCACAACTGCTTTTATGACATCACTGATGACATCACAACCTCTTATGACATCACTGATGATGTCACAATGCCTCTGACATCACTGATGTCATAATTTATGACATCACTCATGACATCACTGGGACTGTGTGTGTGTGTGTGTGTGTGTGTGTGTGTGTGTGTGTGTGTGTGTGTGTGTGAATTTATGACATCACTGATGATGTCATCAGTGGGACAGACAGACAGGCAGACAGAGCCGTAGCTCCCTTTATAATAATATATAATAGATTATTCATAGCATAATAAATGGCAAGCCAAGGACAATGACAGTACCTTTAACCTGTTGGTCATTTCTTCACAGCATGTGCTCATGGCCTGGACGTCCTCATGAACACTTTCAAGCTCCTAGAGAAGGGGTGAAAACATAATCATCAGCAACTTGGAGACAGCTCTCTGTAATAAGGAATGTTCCCGCTGGGATTTTTTGAGCTGATACTTAAGATCATGTGCAACAGGAAGACTGCAAATCACAGTATGTTGTATTATTAGAGTAACGGAACTAACGCCATAGCTGACCACTTTTACCCAAACCCGACCCCCTTTGTTTGGGGACACGACTGACGTACTTCCTCCTTCTTTGTGGGCTATTCAAGAGGTTAATTGTCCGCTGTCGCAAGTCCCTTTTATTCGCAGATATCTGACAGTCTATGTGTAAAGTTTCATATTAAAATGTGCATGATAAAAGGTCCAAATACCTTTTGCCTTTGATAAGAGAAAGTAGCAGTGAGCCGCTTGGGCGACGGTAAGAATATACCATGAAGAAGAAAGGCCCTGTAAAACTAGCGCAGGCTAAACGTTCAGATAGGACTGGTCAGCTTTGGGTATTTTAGCTCGCAGCTTTTTCACCAGCAATAATGTCACTTCCCAGACTCTGGTAAGGAAACGGCTATAGTGAATGATTAAAACAAGATGTCTCTAGAAAGATAAGAAGTTTGACTTGTGGTTTCAGCCATTAAACCGAGTGGAAACAGCACTTGATCATTTGTAGCAGCAGTTGAAACAGAATTTTGATAGAATATTGTCAAAAAAGTGGTCAGGTTTGGCATCGGTGACGCTAATGTAGACCTATAATGTTGCAAACAAATTTCTGGGAAATTGCTGTTTTGTGCTGCAGCTGTTGGTCCTATGATTGTTGTTGCTCCAGAGAGCCATCCAAGACAAAATAAAGAAAAAATTGAATTATGTGATTTGGACAAAAGGTTTCTAAGAAAACAAAACTGCACCTTACACCCTGAGCTTGTAGTACTATCCATTCACTTAGATGGGATCAGCTGTTCCAAAACATTCAGAACTAGGGAACTTGTGGTAACAACATGGTTTTACCTAGCCCCATAACGTGACGCCGCTTTATACTGTACTTCCTGTACAGTAAAGCGGCGCCACACAGCGTTAGAATCCTCAATAGGTAGACCTCCGATTGCAGATCCGAAGATATGATCGTCCGCCCAGTGAAGCCAGTAATTTAGCCGGAACACCGGCGCTGTTAAAATGATACTGCTTGCGTGAAACAACCGTTTAGAAGCAGTCTTTGCACAGCCTGAGGACAGGAGAAGTGATGACAGGAACCTTGGGAGTTTGAGTATTTCATGACATGTTTTACTTCCCAGGTGCGCTGGATTTGTGTTGATCACTGACAGCCGCCATCTCCGTGTGACTGCATGTGTTGTTTGCTCGCCGCGTGCAAGCGGTGCACCATGTTAGTAAGATCAAACACACCCTGCTGTAAATTCAGCGCAGGCTGTGCAAAGACTGCTTCTAAACGGTTGTTTCACGCAAGCAGTATCATTTTAACAGCGCCGGTGTTCCGGCGCTGTTAAAATTAAAATTAAAATTAAAATTAAAATTAAAATTAAAATTAAAATTAAAATTAAAATTAAAATTACTGGCTTCACTGGGCGGACGGTCATATCTTCGGATCTGCAATCGGAGGTCGGATACGGGTAGGAGAGCTTTCTGAACAGCCTTGTCCGCCTATTGAGGATTCTAACGCTGTGTGGCGCCGCTTTACTGTACAGTAAGTACAGTATAAAGCGGCGTCACGTTATGGGGCTAGGTTTGACCAAAATGCAAGGTTGCCTACTCAAATGTCTCTCAAATCAGTGAATGCTTACCTTACCCCTACTGCAGAGAGCTACTATTGTAGTTATAACTGAAGCAGGTAATTTTATTTTCTTGCCAAGTGAGAGCACAACAGACTTTAACGTTACCTCTTTTACATCTTTAAATATCCGTGCAAACTCCTCGTTGATTGACAAGCTTCGTCTCTCGATGTCACCCCGAAGATTCCTCCTGGTGCGCAGACTGTTCTCGTTGAAAAACACGGACAGCGCCTTCAAAGCCTCCAGCATCTCCTAAAAAGACAACGATGGTGATAGCAGGAGGTTCACACTGAATGACACCGTTCACACTGCACAGCAACCTGTCGTACGCCTCAATTAGCGTTATTACATTATTTGTACAGTCAGTGAACGGCACATCAATCGTTTGTAGCAACAACAAAAAGACTAGTACATGGCGTGGTTTAGGTTACGATACCACTTTGACAGCTGACAGATCTAACGAGCTAACCGAGACAAGGTTAGCAGACTGAGCTAATGTTAGTTAGCTAGCTAGGTAGTAAACGTTTCCTTCTTAACGTTACCTTGTCATTGTCAAGCCTCGTCTCCAAGATTTTATTAAGCTTCCTTGACAGCGGGTTGTTCGCTTGAGAAGGCACATTTGCGGTTTGGATAACAGTGGGGTTATCGGTTGAGGTTTCTACTTTATTATCAGCCATTGTAAACAAACATCCACGTAAACTTTCAGGAAGATGTGTGGTCCCTCAGAAATAAAGGTCCGTGTAGATCCCAGAGAAAATGTATAAAACGTTCCGGGACGTGGTAATTTTATTTCCCTGTCTGGTGGTGGTGATGATGATGATGATGATGATGATGATGATGATGATGATGATGTCAAACTAAGCACCAAATGATGCAGTTACACCCAAATATATACAATTCCCCCACTCTTTAATGAATACCGGACAAATCACTGTGCTGAATCATTTTAGTCTGTCCCGGCAGAGAGGTTAGGCCTATAGAATATATCATATACCTCACAAGAGAGAGGGACTTGACAGGCACAATGTTACCAGTCTTCTGAGATTGGGCCAGTATCTCTTTCAGATTAATTAGGCTGCCTGGCATTAAATTTATCAGGCGACGATGGGGTACATAGCTGGCGTGGCAAGATATGAGACTATAATTTAAAGTGATCTCAAAATTAAAGTGGACCCAGGATGACTAAAATTCATAGATGAAATAACTTCAATTGGAATATTCCTCTCCTAGTTTCTCATTTCTCCTCTCTCACACAGGAAAGTACCCACTCCCACATAAGGGGGGGATATATGCTGCCCTCAAGTGCTGTTGGAAATATCCCACTTCCGACCAGTGTATCCCAATTGCATTTTTTCTATTTTCACTTTTTGTTGTTGTCATGCATTACGTATGCTGTCCTCCAACTGCAAATAGTCTTCTTCAGCCTAGGGGTTATTTATGTTGCCACAACAGATGCAGCAGTTAGAGCCTATGTGTAGTATGTATTTAGCTACTTTTTATTATGCCGCCGTGCCACTTTGTTCCTCAAATAAAACAGTGAGAAAAATCCTTTTGTGACAATGTTGGGCTTGTATCTCAAACAACGTATTATTAGCCTACTTGGAATGTCATTGCTTATATCATTTATTACACATTACTCCCTGGGAGCAGAAATGTATTACACTGCTTATTATATTACTTTCTTGTATCCTGAATTAGTGATTGCATCCTTTCTTATCCTCTATTATTGAGATAATTCAACTGTTCTGAGCATTGTTAGTGTAACCAAAAAAACACTGACATCCAATGTTCATTTTTATCCCTTAATTGGCCCAATAAAATGAGAAAAGAAAAACTCATTAACATAGCCTAAATAATGTAATGAGTGGAGGCATTCGGTCAGAGACCTGATGTCTGATATGAGTCTGTGAGGTAGTGGGAATATTTGGCTGGTGCTTAGTGAGGTGGTTCCCAGACTGGATTGCCCCAGCCGGGCTTGATGTGCAGCCTTGAACCATACAGTAGCTGTCCTGCACTCATTCTGCACCCCCAAAACAATAAAGTAGCATAAAAGAAATCTAAACCAAACTATCTAAAGTCAACTATTCTGCCATTTCTCAGCTGGTTCAGTGTGTGTCCACAGTCCACACATAATCTGAGAGGATGGGTAATTCTGGCTAAAACAAATCAGATCAGGGGATGGAAATTAGATATATAATAGTTTTTGGATATATTTAGAAGGGGCAATAATAAAAATTATAACTTATTTGGTGGGCATTCACACCAAACGCGATTCCTCAAATTAGTGTGGCGAAATTACAAAGTTAATGCAAACGTGGGTCACAGGGCAGACCCTTGGTTGGTGGGGACCTTGAATGAGCCGAATTAAGTGAAATTTTGGGTAACCCTTTATTTTACAGGTACCCTAGTTACATATGAACTATTTGTAATTACACATGAACACCAAATGTAATTACACGGTAATTACCAATAGTTCTAAATTACGTTCATATGTAGTTACATTGTAACAGACCTGTAAAATGGAGTGAGTCTGTTCAACTGTAGTTCATATGTAGTTACATTGTAACAGACCTGTAAAATGGAGTGAGTCTGTTCAACTGTAGTTCATATGTAGTTACATTGTAACAGACCTGTAAAGTGGGGTGAGACTGTTCAACTGTAGTTCATATGTAGTTACATGGTACCGGACCTGTAAAGTGGAGTGAGACTGTTCAACTGTAGTTCATATGTAGTTACATGGTACCCAAAGAAGCTCCCGGCTGGGACAGAGATTGCTAAAACCCAGTGGTGGATTCGAACCACTGAACTTCTGATTGCAAAGCAAGCGGCTTTAACCACTCAGCCACAAGGGCTTTCCAAATTTCATGGTGGAGTTTAAGAGGATAACTGTATGTCAGTCAGATGTAGTTGCTGTCACTTCATAGCTTTGTTATTATACACAGAGACTTGGGGGAAAATATTGATACTTTATTTAGTTGTAGGTATGATTTTGTCCAGAATTCCAATACAAAAATTATAATAAAAGTATTGTAGATATAGAGGTAACAGTGAAACTATAATCAAAATAGCCATTCTTCTACATTCTAATTGTTAGCTTATTGTAAATGAGTCATTTCCCCATCAATTTCCCAATTTCTCAATTTGTTGGGGACCCAGTCGAAGCCCCTCAAAGACCCCTTTGGTCAGCAGACCCCCGGATCATCTCTCCCCCAAGTCTATAAATCCCCTAATCCGCATAAGGGGGGAACTCCCCCCTATTTGCTAAATAAATTGTATGCACTGTGCTCTAGAAACATTTAGTTATATTCAAAGATTTTAAATAAAAAAAATGCATTCTAATAATTTTCTGAATTGTGGTGTAAATAGTCCCATGAGCCATTTACAGCTCATGGGGGGGGGGGGGGGGGGGGGGGGGGGTCTGGCACAGTCACACTGCAGAAATGCATTCACATTAATCAATATTGCCTGTCTTTCAAGCTACAACTAACAAAGTATCTAACAAAGTCTATGCTTATAATACCAAAGCTAGGAAGTGACAACTACATCTGACTGACATACAGTTATCCCAAACTCCACAAGTTGGAAAGCCCTTGTGGCTGAGTGATTAAAGACGCCTGCTTTGCAATCTGAAGTTCAGTGGTTCGAATCCCCCACTGGCTTTTAGCTATCTCTGTCCCAGGCCAGAGCTTCTTTACAGGTCCGGTGCCATGTAACTACATATGAACTACAGTTAAATAGACTCACGCCACTTTACAGGTCTGTTACCATGTAACTACATATGAACTACAGTTGAATAGACTCACTCCACTTTACAGGTCCATTACAATGTAACTACATATGAACTACCGTTGAATATACTCACTCCACTTTACAGGTCTGTTACCATGTAACTACATATGAACTACAGTTAAATAGACTCACTCCACTTTACAGGTCTGTTACCATGTAACTACATATGAACTAAAGTTGAATACACTCACTCCACTTTACAGGTCCGTTACAATGTAACTACATATGAACTGCAGTTGAACAGACTCACTCCATTTTACAGGTATGTTACAATGTAACTACATATGAACATCATTTATAACTATTGGTAATTACTGTGTAATTACATTTGGTGTTCATGTGTAATTACAAATAGTTCATATGTAACTAGGGTACCTGTAAAATAAAGGGTTACCAAATTTTGCTTTGCTACCGATTCCTAACTGAACATCAGATAGTTTCAGTTTTTCCAAACGAAACTGTCCTAACCTGCTCTGTGCGTCAGCGAAAGGGCTGGGTGACATGTCGCTTGATTTAATTAAAATAACCTCCTCACGGTTGTATGCCTCCGCCATGAAGTCAAGTTGCAGTCTACACTGTCTGCCCAGTCTCATACAAGCACAAATACCTTGAAGCCCACTGGGCAGTGGTGTGGCCATTCAGCCTGGCACTTTAGGCAATGTTTGGGGGTACCTCAACAACACAGCTAATCATTTTCAACATGGAAAATGGTCCTACCCCTACCCCTAACCTCCCACCACACACAAACCCATAGCCACTCACTCCCTGATCCACCCACGAACCCTGACTCTCTATGACCTTCCTATGCCTAACTATGGACCCTTTTCTCTGGTCCTGCCCCCTTCCTTGGCCCCACCCCCTCTCACTACCCACATCCCTCTAGCCACTCCCTCTACCCACACCTCGAACCCTGACCCTATGACCTTCTTATCCCTAGCTATGGCCACTTTCCCCTAGGCCCACCCCCTTCCCTCACAACACCCCCTCCCAACACCTACACCCCCTAGCCACTCCCCCAACCCACCCCTCGAAACCTGACTATGACCTTAGTAATCCCTAACTATGGCCAATTTTCCCTAGTCCTGCCCCCCTTCCTTGATGGAAGGGACAGATGTGAGGTTGTAGTGGCCTTGAACTTTGACCTTTGAACACCAACATCTAATCAGTTCATCCTTGATTCCAAGTGGATGTTTGAGCCAAATTTGAAGAAATTGCCTCAAGGCATTCCTGAGATATTGCATTAACGAGTATGGAACGGGCGGTCATGATGTCACAGTGACCTTGAACTTTGACCTTTGACCACCAAGATCTAATCAGTTTATCCTTTAGTCCAAGTGGACGTTTGAGCGAAATTTGAAGAGCTTTCCTGAGATATCGTGTTAACGAGCATGGGACATACCAGATGGACGGATGGACAGACAACCACAAAACATAACGACTCCAGTCATGGCTCGCCGGTGGAAGCATACAAATCGTTTGCCTATTCTTGCGAAGCTTCGTGCACACAACTCCACCTTCAACACAGTGGCATTTTTGGACATGAGGGTCATGCTGCTTCCCAGTATTGGACATCGGTCATAGTAGGCTATATGTGTATATCTGGACAATTATTTGTGCTCCATAAGCCCGAGCTCGCTGACTCCTAGGCCTACTGAGATCAGTAGTCGGTTATAGCCTACTCGTTACTGGCAAAAGTAATTTAAATGTAAAAGCCTACACTGTCTGTAATATTCATAGCAACACAGTTTCAGGGTTCATAAGATTATAATTTCCACACAAAAACAACAACACCACCAAAAACAAAACACTTACAGAGTAGGCCTACGATCCACAAAGTGTGAAGTAGGAGTTTACGAGCGGTCCATGAAGGCAGCAGGAAAGCACGGGGAATGATAGTAGAGTCGTGAGTCCAGCCCCTGGGTGGGTGGGGATTGGTGTGATTGATGGTCACCTCCCGAGAGTGTTTCAGGGACTCGCTCCCCCTGCTGCAATCTCACACACTTTCTGCCCGAGCTGCTGGAACGTCGGCACGGGAGTCTGTCCGAGAGCCGCGGCGCGCACGTTTCTGCGATCACATGAGCAAATAATTCACCGTCTCCTCGGTTAAGTGCATTGATGAGGAGGTGGGACGTGGCTGTGAGGGGAATCTGCAATCACTGCTATATTTTCGGATATTGTTCTCGATTTTTCTTCTTCTCCCAAGACTGAGAAAAGTTTGCGTTGAGACGAAGACAGCTGGCACCGCAAATGGAAATAACCTGCGAGGATTTATTAAGCGCACCTTATTTCTGTGCTCTTCCAAAATGTAAGCTCCGTTTGTCTTTCCCCCTCCCCGTGTTTCATTATCCACATTCCAACAGTATGAGCTCTCTGTAATCATGCCGCGTGCTCCGCAGGTCACCCCTAACGAAAAACCACCAGAATATTCCTATATTCTGGCACTCACACTTTATGTGTCTTTATCTGTTTTATGTCATATGCTGTCACCATAATAGAATATAGTTTTGTTGTTGTGATCCCTATCCAATGGAATAGTTTCCATTAGTGGCCTGGACTTTGATTTAAGAATTAAAATAAACTCAATTTGTTCCAATATAATAAGCTACAATAACCAAGTTGCGATCATAATGGATTGCCTTGATATGCATAAGGGCTTGCCTATCACAACTTGGCAACTGCTTTAAAGCTGTTAAATGTAGTAGACTAATGTATTTTTTTTAAGTATTTACTGAGCATAATTTTTATTCTCATTGTAAAGGAAAAGTCTTAGAGAAATTAGTATGGGCTGGGGGCAAGAATAATATTTCTTATCTCCCTCTCATAGCCTACCAACAGAATTATGAAAATGATCTAACATTACTCATTTCTGCTATTGCAGTTCAGATGTTGACTGTTTAATGAGGCTTTATGAATATCTTATTATTTACTTAGTTGGATTCTCTTCTTATCTCTGACTGTCACAGAGAATTGATAATGACTTGGGCAGGGCTTCTGGCTTTCAGCTCATGATCCAAATGAAACTATGCTTTTTTTCCATGTTATTCCAGTGTCCTGCAACTTCTCCCCATAGATGATTATTCTACCAGTACTCAGTGTGGATGTCTCTCTTCCTCCTGACAGGGACCCGGGGTCACTGAGGAGGTGAAGACTGGTGGTGTTAAATGCTCACTAAAAGGCTTCCCACAACGCAGCAACTACTCCGATAACTGCTGTTAGCTCAGTGACTGTAGCGTGAACCCTTTGCAGACTGTTTACCATGGCATCTAGTCTGACATGTGCAGGTGTGATCTGGGTCCTGCTGTCCCTGCTGTGCGCCGCTGCCTCCTGCGTGGGCTTCTTCATGCCCTACTGGCTGCTGGGGACGCAGATGGACAAGCCCGTGTCCTTCGGCACCTTCCGCCGCTGCTCCTACCCGGTGCGGGACGAGGAGAGGCAGGCCACGGTGATGCTGGAGCAGTGCGGGCGCTACGCCTCCTTCCAGGGCATCCCCAGTCTGGAGTGGAGGATCTGCACGGTGGTGACGGGCGTCGGGTGCGGCCTCCTCCTGTTGGTGGCGCTCACGGGCCTCATGGGCTGCTGCATCTCCGACCTCATCTCCCGCACCATTGGCCGCGTGGCCGGGGGCATCCAGTTTGTCGGGGGTGAGTCTTTGCTGTCTTGTGTACATTGTAACCCGCCACTGAACCCACGTTCATCTGCAAGCAAATTGGCTGATGGGTCCGTCTGTTCTGTCACGACGTTTTGAAGAATGAGATCACATATTTTTCACTGCTTTGGCTTTTCATAATGATGTCATCATTTTGTGAGTGAACATACATGTACATTAGCTAACTAGCAGCCAGGTAGGTTGCATTCATGGAAAGGCAGGGCATAGTGCTTGGGAGGGATCACGCTATTCATAGTTCTCCGGCTTTCCACCCGCAGACACGGCCAATTGTGCCTGTAGGAACGTCTGACCAAGCTGTAAGTACCACTGCCGGGAATTGACCCGAGTCTCTCTCTCGAGTCCGCGGTGGTAGGCGGGTGCTTTTACCTCTACACTACCTAGACGCCATCCCGGTAGTCTTTCAAATAAAACTTGTAGAGAACTGTGAAGTTGTGAAGGGTTCTCGTCCTTGTGCACTTGCCAGGCAAAACTGTTGTTCCTGAAACAAAATCACATGGTTAGGCAAGCAAGGAAATGGGATTGATGATGACCTGATGAGTGTGAAAAGTTCAGCCGCAGCCTCAGCTTCTCTCGGTCAACAAGCTTGATGACGGTCCACACATCAGGCGAGTTTCTCTGTTGGCTCAGCTCTGTACTGTAGGAAATGAATGGACTTGAGTTTCTCTGTTGGCTCAGCTCTGTACTGTAGGAAATGAATGGACTTGTGGTGACTTGTTGGGTGCGCTGCCTGCAGTGTGAACGTGGGATCAGTTTACCTTTTCATCGCAAGACTACAGTTTATAAAAGCGACTCTCACAATGCTGCTCATACACTTTGAAGTCTTTGTTAGGGTACTTGCAGAAAAATCATCAGAATTTAGTGATTCTTTTGTTAAAAAAAAAATATATATACTTCAGTGATTCACATGATCCTCTTGCCACCATCTTGGTGCCATTGGCGAAGTTTTGTGGGGACATTCTTCCTTGTGTGTGTGTGTGTGTGTGTGTGTGTGTGTGTGTGTGTGTGTGTGTGTGTGTGTGTGTGTGTGTGCGTGCGTGCGTGTGCGCGCACACACACACACACAATTGAGTGGCACAATGGCACATACTGTATTTTTACCTGCTCTGCATGTTTAGAAGTGTTAACATCACTGTGTCCTAAGTCAGTCACCCTCCGCTGCTGTTGTCCTGTGTCGTCACATCTGGTCTGTTGCACTTTCTGGTCTTTTGTGCGGATATTCATGACAGTGTTGTGGAATTAATTTAGACATGTCTAACAATCTACATGCCAAATTTCATTATGAATAATACATGGCCATTTAAATGTCTAAATAGTTTAGGAAAGTGACTTTGATGAGAGAAACCCGGGACGCACTTGGGTGACATTCAACAATCGATTGTTTATGCCTTAACTGCGTTGTTTACGTTGGCATGATGCCAGGTGACCAACTCAGGGCTAGCCTAGCACGATGCTAAATGACTGACGATAGTTTCCTTGTCCTGACTCGGGTAAAGACAAATCTCAAGTAAATGATTAAAACGATATATCGCTAGAAAGATAAGAAGTCATACCTGACTTTACACCATTAAACTGGTTGTAAACAGTACATGGTCATAGTAGCTAACCATAGCTGTCGGACTTAGGACACAGTTCTACTAGCTTAAGAGAGTCTGGATTGAGTGGAAAATGCATTATGACAAAGGAAAATAAGCGTTAGATCAGGACTTCAGCTCAGCATCTTACTGTAGATCACACTGAACATCAACTCTCCTTATGATCTCACTCCTGCACTCATGCAGACTTTTCTCATCTACAATTATCTCTCATGTCAGTCTTGCTGATGAGGTGAGGGAAGACAGAGTTGCAGTTAGGATGCAGATTTGCCTTCAGTGTGTCAGTGTGATTTGCTGCTTTAGTGATTGCAGAGTTTGTCCCCCTCAAAGCTGAATTAAACCTACACTCCTGCTCTATTTGGCTGTTGCTCCAGAGACACGTTTTTCAGAGGTGTCCAGTCCACACTGCAGCTCAGGCCTGGGAAGCCTCTTATTTGTTTTTGTTTGTTTGTTTGTTTGTTTGTTTGTTTGTTTGTTGAAGGTAAGTGGACACGGCTCCACACTGTGCTGGTTTTGTTGATGTGTACTGTTGGTTTTGCATGTGTTCTCCCAGGACGTGAGGTCTGAGGCAAGGCTTCCACAGAAGCTGTGTGTTCCTCCTCTGCCCCAGTTTAAAGAAGCTGCGGCGCCCCAGCCCTCTCATCAACTCAAAGCGTTGACTCACATACTGTGGCTCACCGCACTGCTATTTACAATCCATCATCACTTCAGCTTCATCTCTTCAGCTTCAGCACTTCATCTCTTCAGCTTCAGCACTTCAGCTCTTCAGCTCTTCAGCTGGGCTCTCTGGGAAGACAAGTGACAGAAAAAGCAGGTTGCATGCAGATTTGAGAGGCCACCACCACAACACGCCACGTCCTGGTTCTAAAAGGCGTAGCTACTCGGGAACAGGTGTTTTAATGATGTATAGTGTGGAGGATGATTAAGGCGAAGGCTGGCTGCCTTACTCGGAAATGTGCACTTTTATGGAGAGAGAGAGAGAGAGAGAGAGAGAGAGAGAGAGAGACTTTTCTGCTCACAGCAACTCATACGCTCAGAATTACAGCAAGCTGCTATTTTTGGTCATAGGATTAAAACATTCCTGTCGATCTCTCTCGCTGTGTCTTTCTTTCCTCTCCCAAACGTGCACAAATCCAGACTTTAGATGGAGAGAGTGCAAGTGGAGGCAGAAGGCGGGTGCGGGTGGGGCGCTGGCGTGGGGGTGGGGGGGGTGGGGGCAACACAAGGGGGCAGCGCTCAGATCTTTGTAACTTGAACGTTACTGATCCAAAAGGGCAGTTGTCAAAGAAGGGCTAATTGGACGTGACACAGCTGGCCAGCTCAGAGAGAAGAGAGCGGAGACGAGGCACGCAGGACAAGTTGGAGAGAGAGAGAGAGAGAGAAAAGTGCACGCTGATAGAATCATTCAGCAGCCACCATCTCTCTGACACATTGGCTTCTCATTAAGCAAAAGCTTCAGTGAGAAATAAAGATCCACGGGGGGAGGGGGAGGAGGGGGGGACGAGAGCGTAAATATGCAGAGAGATACGATCAAATCTCAGGCAGCGATTAACGGGCGCAGGGAGCGGGGGTAGATGAGGCGTGGAGCGGAGCCGGTGCAGCGCTGCATGTGTGAGTTTTCCACATGCGAAAGAGGCCTGTGCTTCGTCGTCTTGACGCCGCGTCTTGACGCCGCGTCTTCCTCGCTTTGTGTTCCCCGCTATGCCCATTGTTGTCCGCTAATGAAGAGTGTCTATGCCAGAGAGGCCGGGGCCTATCTGGGCTAAGAGCCACCTTATATCTCCCTGTCATTTGTCTCAGCCCCATAATGGCTGAATGGATTTACCGGTGGTTTATCTCATTAGTTGAAGCCATCGCTGAAAGAATGATATTATTACAACTAGAACAGCTGTTATTGTTGTTATTGTTGTTGTTTTCTTCTTGTAATACTGTTTTTTTCTCCCCCGAGGTCACATTTCACAATGGGTAAATATGTTCTCGGGTTGGTTGATTCCTGATGGGGAAAACCCCAGATTTACTCTTCAGGCCAGAGAGGCTATAGAGGCTGTGAGACTGTGCTCTGGCTCATAAAGCCAGGCACCCACCATATGACTTTGAAAAAGCTCGAAACTCTGCAGTGCACACACTCAGACGACCTTCTTCCCTGTAGCTTCTCGTCTCTGTGGCTTTGGGGTGCACACTCTAAAGGATGTGGTGCAGACGGGGGGTCAGACTTGAAAAGATCCTTCACTTGGATTCGGTCGTGAGGGATCTCGGTGCCATTGCTGCCTCACGAAAAGTAAAACCAACCTGGTTGCAGCACTCGTGTGCCTCTGTATGTGCAGTCAGTGTGTGTTTGTGTGCAGCACTCGTGTGCGTCTGTATGTGCAGTCAGTGTGTGTTTGTGTGTGTGCACGCGGTCTATGTGTGTGTGTGCAGTCATTTGTGTGGGAAAAAAAGAAAGGAAAAACAACGGGGCTAAGCCAAATCAAAATAGCTAGTTAGACTCTGCATTGTTTGATGTTTATATATGTAGTATTGCCTAGGGGATCCCATTCCATAACCAATACTTTCTAAATACTAATTTGAGGTTTGTTTCTCTCAACATTTTCAAAACTTGTCTTTACATATCTCGCATGACAGGAGCAGTGCAGATTTTGTGCTTGAAAAAATGGAAAATCTGCAGATCCCTGAGACGTCTCAAAGACTGGGTCAGACCGCCTCTCCGTCTGGTCCCATCAAACTTAACGTAAGCATTGGCGACAGCCAGGCAGCCACGTGTACCAAGTTGGCTCTAACACAGGATTCAGATCTAAACAACCTTCTGGCCTAAAGTTGGGTAGTGTTTTGCTGGCGCCGGTTGCACAAAGCACCTTAAGTTAAGATTTTCCTTAGGGTCCGAGTTAAGGTGTCCATAAAATAGAATCGGCTGCACAAAACACTCTTAGATCTTGTGCTTACGTTTTCCTTAACATGTTTAACCTTAAGGAGAAGATCTAAGGGTGTTTTGTGCAACCAATTTTATTTTATGGACACCTGAACTTGGACTGTAAGGAAAATCTGAACTTAAGGTGCTTTTTGTAACAGTCGCCTGGGCTTTAAGGGGTTAAGTAGAGTTTTGTGATAACCAGCTGACTGACTCGACGTGGAATCTCGAAATTAAAACCAGGCACCAGAGGACCAGCAATGTAATGATGTCAAAACTAGGTCTTTGTGTGAGGTCTCATTTTCCCACCTGTTAAAAGTCTTGCTGCTCCGTTTTCTAAGTGAATAAAGCAATAATGAGTTATCTAACGTGAAGATACAAAAGCATGGGAGACTTTCAGGATCACCGACAAAAGAAAAGCTTATTTATAGAGGTGGCTCTCAGCTGTGAGAGACTGGAATTGAAGACAATAGAATCAAATTCAACACATTTGTAAGGCCAAATAACACTCTGGAATTTACAAACGAGAGAGTTAGCAAGTGCTCACTTGTGGGCTCCAGGTAGATGTGAGGTGCTCTTGAAGTACATTAAAGGAGAATTTTGTTTTTTTTTAACCTGCAGCCCTCTCCTCACATTAATTATGATGTGACGACTCACCCAGTGTTCTCCGCAGCGTTTTTGTCCGTCCTAGCGGGACTCGCGGGACTCGTCAAGTCCCGCGAGACTTTTCTGACGAGAGTTGTGTCTCACTGACCCGACAGGCGAAAATGGGATGCCTGTAACTACCGGTGAAAAGAGCCCGGGGGAGAATTGCAGTCTGAACGTTCCTTAGGGAACAGTTTATGACGATATGCGTCGAAAACAGGAATAAAACGGTCTATTTAGATGGCAGAAAAGCACGCTGCCACTTGGCCCCCACGGAGCTCCATTCTAGGACTCGCTTGGACACTATTGATCTCAAAACAACGCCTAGGACGGACAAAAACGCTGCGGAGAACACTGGGTGAGTCGTCAGATCATAATTAATGTGAGGAGAGGGCTGCAGGTTAAAAAAAAACGAAATTCTCCTTTAATTTGATCCAGATGAAAAAGCAGCAGCTTCCTTCAGGCACTTCTCACACAGAGTCAAGGATTTAAAGTTAAAAAGCCTTTATTTAGCTCGGGCATATCAAAAGTTTAGAAAACAACACCGCCGACCGGTTTCGACCATGCAGGTTCTTCTTCAGGACGTGTTAGGAAAAACACTCTGGAATTTGTTCGAGATAATAGTTTAGTGATGTCCAATTAATTGGAACGGTAGAGTCAATATGTCGGTGACACCTAGCCGGTGTTTGAGGCAAACGATGAAATAGAAATGTCATGGTCTATCTATGGAATAAAATCCAAAGCAAAGGTCTCAAAGGATTCTATAAGTTCATTTTCTCAACATCTGCAGCTAAAATCCGATCACAAGTCACATTAAGAAGTGCAGTCTCAGTGAGAAATCGCTTCCAAATGTTGTTTTGACTTATAAAGAATGTCAGCTGGATTGGAATTAGTTTAACTTTTGATATAAATGACATTTTGGAGATATATATATATATATATATACTCAAAGCCAAAGGATCTGGGCTATAGGCACTTTGAAACTGGAGGGGAAATCACTCTCGGCCTGCAATAAGCTACATAACCGGCTGTACTTGGCCTTTTGAAGGGGACAGTCTGTGACGTGTGGTTGGGTGCAGGTAGAGGATGTCATAAGGTACGGTGTCCTCTAGGAGGCGTGGACCTATAGATACACTTTCCTCTAGGGACGGGTACAAAAAAAGAGGAAACGTGAAACAGCTCAACATAGCAGAACTCCCAGCTATAATATATATGTTGCGGTCAGCAGGGGAGCCTTGGACTGGAGCCTAATTGTGAGAAGTACCAAGAACCCTTGACACTTTTCCAGGGCAAATTCAATACCAACTCTGTGGGAAGGGCCAAGAACATTTATTATTTACTAGAGACATTTAATGTATTTTACATTCAATATGACTGGAGTTTTTACAGTTCTTTGATGAAATAAGATCAGAAAAATGTGGGGTTTTCCATTTATAACTGCTTTCTGACGCTTCCTTGGGAGGTCTGTCAGAATGCCATGACAAACATGTAATTTATCGCTTATTTTACACTCCACTTTATCTCTTGAAAGCCAGAGTGTGCTTTCTGACCAGTCGCCAAGCTTTTGGATGGGACTTTCTTCTTCAAAGGAGAAACGTAGCCGTGATGATTAGCCAAGCAATTAAAGCTTAAAAGAAATGCAACACTGAAAATATTGATAGCAGCTGCCGTTGAGGCTTCTGAGAAGTCACTTAGTGCACGCATCTCTATATAGAGTTACTGTAACGCTGGCAGTACACTTGCAGCAGAAACTAAATCCGGCTGGTTCGCTCCAACAAAAGGACGAGTCTGTGGAGGAAACGAAGCGGCGCGTTGGTTCTGGCCTCCGTTGTGTGCACAGACTCGCTGGCCAAACTAGTCCAGTACTCCGCACGCCGGCTCCCACTGCGCCATCATCCAATATATCACAGAATTGGTTGTGTTGTGTTTTGCCTTTTGGGAAAGCTTCTCCGTTTCCCTTCCTGGTTGATTGGCTCTTTGTCCGTGCGCTAGCGTCTCGCTCGCCGGTGTGGAATGTCAGTAAATGAAGGAAAGCCGCAGTGGCTCTATTTAGGGAAAGTTTGCCTTGGCGTTAAGTATACCAGCGTCTTGAGTGGCTCCATTGTTCCTCCAGAGGTGACCTACAATACACAGTGTGCAGTGCAGTTACAGTATCCTGGTCATGTGTTTGTTTTGGACCTGATGAAATGAAATGCACCTCTTCCCCCCGGTGTGCTACTTCTAGCCGACAATTTACGTCAAGGGCATGAGTGCGTGATCAATTGAAGACATGTAAATAAATTGCGGATGGGCTGTCGTTGTGGCTTCCGTACTGTTGCCAAAGGCTATTTGGCAGAGGAGTGTGTTGTCCTGTTTGAGAGCCATACCAGCACAGCCAGGAGCTTTGTCCTTGTGTCGGCTTTGCGAGCCGCTGCCAGCTGGACGGCGCCCAGTCCCAGAATGTGTGCTTCCACTCCCCTCTTAGCCACAGCAGTCATTTTGAAGAGGTACAACAGAAGAGGGCCTCTGCCATCATGAAATGCTCCGTTTCTGAGGGAATGTTCTGTTTTGAGTGCTCGTCTCGTCATGTTCTGTGTCTACTGGCAGGCGGATCACAACAAGCCCCCCTGGAAAGACACTTCCAGGCGATGGGTGAATATTCCCATATGTGTCGAATTACCTTTTTTGCACTGACTTCCAGAAATCTGTATTCCCGCCTCCTCACCGTTCCTGCCAGGTTGATGTGATGGTGATGGACTGCACTGTCTCCTCTTGCCATGTAGACACTGCATAAAACTAATGAGATAGCAGCGCCGGGCCCATATGTTGGAGTGGAGAGAGCTCGGCCATTTCACTCTACGGACAAGAACCTGCTGTAATGGTTTTTAGAATGCCATCTTGCTGCTCATTGGTTTCCGGCCACTGATGGTTATAAAGTGGACGCCTCTTCCTCCGAGGTGATTGATCACCTAAAGTGCAGTCCACTCTTACGACGGCACTGTAATGCGCTCGTTCAGGCCCGGCCCGCAGCTATTTTTTGCTCACCACACAAACCCCACCACCACCAGCAGCACCGCTGGGGCTGTTTGCAGGCAGAAAGTGTAGCCTGTGCACCGTACGGCAGTCTCTTTTCTTAAATGCTACGGTATATCTTTCTCCTTCACCCCCGCCGCCTTGTCCCCTGGCGAACTCCCGCCTCCTTTTCCGCCCCTCTCATTTGGGGTTACTGCGGTAGGCTATTATTTCGGTTGCTCCCAATCTGTATCTCTCTATTTCAGGCTTGTCTCACCTTTCCCCTAATTCTGCTTCCTGTCCACCCCTCTGCTCGTGTCCTTCTTTACTCTCCTTACTGTGTTACTTCTCCTCCTCCCTCCCTCCTCCTCCTCCTCCTCCCTGCCTGTGCACATTGCTGTCGGCAGGAAAAAAAAAAGCAGATTGGGCCAGTACTCAGTGACCCGAGGACCGGAGTGGACCCGGGCTCAGCCAGAAAGAGAGAGAGAGAGAGAGAGAATGAAAGAAAGAAAGAGAGTGAGAGAGTGAGGGAGAGACAGAGAGAAACAGGGCGGAAAGCCCAGCTTCAACAGGGATTTAGGTTTGTCAAACAGGAAGTGTGGGGGAACCAAAGGACAGACAGGAAGGGTTATTTCAGTCTGTTCCTCTGTGAAGTCATTGTTTTCTCTAGCAGGCTGCATATGGGAGCAGAAGCGCTCCACAAAGCGTGTCTGCTGCCTGCAGTCGTGGCTGGCATTAATGTCGCTCTCAAAGCACAAAAGTGAAGCCAATCTCTCGAGTGGAATGAGTGAATTTGGGAAATGAATTTGGGGACGTGATTCAATTCTTCTTGATATATTTTTTTTATCAAACTAAACTGCAAACGTACTCCTCTGGTTTGGTAATCATGAGGGGCCCCGAGTGAGACAGAAACCCCAAGTGATTCGTAACTCAAATCACGTCCTTGCGGCTGACGGGCCAGGGCTTTTTTTTTTTGCTCTCCATTATAAAAACAGTGAATATGAGCGGGTGAGCGGATGAATCATCACCTCCGCAGATGCTTAGCAGATGGCGGGAGGCGCCGCTTGGCGGTATTACCGGTGACTTGGTGCTGACACACACGTCGTTGAGGGCACGTTTGGTGGCAGCGGCCTCACTTGTACTTACAGTGAATAATGGCTTAGCCACAGGTTGGAATACAGGAATACTTGAACGAAAGACCACGGTCTTTAGAGTGCAATGGGTGCTGACCCAAAAATCATAAATGTCAACACTCACAATTAATGAGTGTATCACTTTTCTAATGATGCAGTCAGCAGCCTTACTGAAAGCCTCCGGGCTGAAACGCGTCAGGGTTTTGCTGCTGCGCATCATTAAAAAGGCCATACACACTTATTTGTGAGTGCCGACGACTTCATTTGTTATTTTTGGAAGACAGCTAGACCTTCTTCATCTTATCTTGTCTTATTACCTTGTTTCTTTGGCAGGCAAAACCTATTGTGTGAGTGGAAACAAAGAGAGAACAGGGTAAAAGCCACAGTACCTTGCCATTGTTTTTCTTCACGTCACCGCATGTTATGTCTAATTAGTGGCGAAGAAGATGGAACGCTTTAGTTTGACCTGTTAGACGTCTCTTAGGGAGTCAAGAGGGCACGGAGTTGGGCTGAATAAATGAATAAGTATGGATTGGGTCCGAGCCCTGTGGGTAATGTAGTTTGCTCAGTATTCATACCCTGTTTTACAGTCTCGGAGGCACCGTGGCTTTAACACTACAGTTAATTACACCTCCCCCGTTCTTCCTAGAGAGGGCGAACATGGGGTCAACCCTCCTCTTTGCTGCTGCTTTCTCGTAGGTCAAATAGCGGACCAGCCAGCAAATAGAATATGGAGACAGATCTGCAAATAAAACGACGACGCTCAACGGCCGAGAGAACACTCTATTCTAGGCATTCGCTGAAAGAATCCGCAGTAATTGCCTGTCTTAAGTTTCTTTACCCTCAAACCAAGATACCTTATATATATATATTGCAAACTTCCATATCCGAAAAGAGGGAGTGTCAACAGTCTCTTACAAATGAGTTATTTTGTTTCTTCTTCTGTTTGCTGGTTTGACTGGTGGAAGCCTCTGTTGTTGTTTTTTTGCCGGCCAATTTGATCCAATGGGATTACCGGTACACTATCTCCTCCATCTATCATCTCATCAGTGGAAGGCAGAAGGCCGGGAATAGAATGAAGAGCTGGATGTGAAGTCGTAGCGCTGATGATAGATAATGTGTGGCAAAAGGCGCGCCTGTCTCTCTGATGGAATTAGATCAGGTCAGTCAGTGTGCAGCTCTTTAAGAACAGCAGCCTTTGCTTTGGTCGGCCTATAGCGCAGGGGGGGGGGGGGGCAGGTGAAGGTGACCTCTTAGGCAGCTGCAGATCAAATTCTACGCGGATGGGCTTCCCCACACACATGGCATGTGTCTGTCACGAGAGGCTTGTGGGCTGCGTTAATGTGGGAGTGCTCTGTGAAATTTGATTATTTGCTTAAATGATACTCACATGCATGAACATAACTGTTAGTTAGTGACAGGTTAGCCTGACTCACTGGAAGCAGGCTGCGGGTCTAAGCTCTGCCATTGATGCCCACCATTTCAGTCGGAGCGGAAGGGAAATCCCTAACCGCTCTAAAATGCCTCCGCCGCTGTGAAACAACAACGCTAGCTAGCAGCTAGCGTAGTTACACGAAAAAATGGCAAGTTTTGACAAAGATTTTGATTGTGCAATAAAGCAGGCCTGCTAGGTACTTTCGTTGGATGGTTATAAAGATAACAGAGCCTTTTCTCCCGCTAGACCAGAGTGAGAGGAGCCAGACTCTCTACTGCGCTGGTACAGCACGAAACGGAGATAGTCTGGCATTGGCAAGTGAGACTAGTGACACGTGTGTGTGTGTGTGTGTGTGTGTGTGTGTGTGATTGATTGATTGATATCTTTATTGATTCAATAAATGCAGAATTGTGCAAGACAATACAACAAAACAATATTGATCAAAAGGAGTAAAACACAATAAAGCCCAAGGGCTTGTTCCATTGTGGTCCTTTGTATGGGACAAGTGGAGTGAATGTATGTGTGCATGTGTGAGCGCGTGTGTGCGCGGGCAACATAAACAACAAAAACATTAAACAACACAGCCATACACTCAATGACTAATCAGTCATTGAATGAATGGTTATTAAACAACAACAAAAATGCACCAATCAATAAATAAAAAAGAGAGACCAGCTCATATAATAAATCAAAGACCTACCATGGGTTCAAATGCTGCAAGCATACAGGAGACAGAAGAAAATAAAAGGTTAGGAACCCATTTGGGAACCAACCAGCCATTTTTTCAAGGCAAGCTTAAAAGAAATCCTGAAATTAAGGGTCTTTATACTCTCAGGGAGTTTGTTCCATAAAATAGCTGCTGAATAAGAGAAGGTACATTTACCCTTTAAAGATTTAAATTTGGGGGGAACAATGTTGGAAGTGCTTCCTCTTGTGGAGTAGCCATGTACATCACTGACTTTACAGAAGTAGTCAGAGAGGTAGCGAGGAGCCTCCCATTTAAAAATCCTGAAAACCATGCACAGTTTGATCTGAGAAACCCTCTCTTCCACTCTGAGCCACCTAAGGCTACGGAAGTGAGAGGGGAGGAGATGGATTCTGGGATGCAGTTTCAGGATAACCCTTATTAGTTTATTTTGAGACGTCTGTAGCCTGTTTTTGAGTTTCATGGTGATTGCCGTGAACCAGGAGGAGCAAGCATAGTCAAAATGACATTGAATCAGAGCATTTGCCAAGGTTACAAGGGCGCTCTTGTCTATGATGGATGAAATTCTGGCTAAGAATTTGGATTTTTGATTTACTTGTGTGTGTGTGTGTGTGTGTGTGTGTGTGTGTGTGTGTGTGTGTGTGTGTGTGTGTGTGTGTGTGTGTGTGTGTGTGTGTGTTGGGATCATGTGTGAATTTGTTGCTTTCATTGTATCTCTCTGTGTGCGTGTTTTCTTTGAGAGCATGTGTGCAGTTTCATGTGAGTGTGTGTATTATTATGTTCTGCATGCAAGGGTCAAGGTCTGTCTGTGCTGGCTGCTGGGCTGCCTTAAGGAATGCTGGGAATTTGGGGTAAAAATATTCTGTCGCTCACCTCCCTGCCCCCAACTTCCCCACATTCAAACACCCCCACACGTTTAATTTGAGCACGCTTCTGTCGTGAAGTGAAGGTGTTTTCTCTCAATAAATCTCACAGCTTTTCTTCTGCCGTCTTAACAGCACGAGGCAAAAGAAATCTATACTTAGACTGTGATTGTGAATGCTAAAATAGCAACACTTGACGATTTCTCATTATGAGTTTGACCCATATAAACTAGAAGCTGCGAGAGCTTTGAGAAAATGAGTGTTTGTGTGCTAATTGATCAATACAAAGGAGAAGACTTTATTTGAAGGCATTTGAAATTTGCATCCTGGGCTTTTTGAAGCACGGCAGAAATATCATCAAAGGCCGCTGTAATAAGCAAAATGCCATTCCTGTCATTACCGTAACATTCCTGTCATTACCCTAACATGACAACCATGTAATTGTGCTGCATAAAAATATGTTTGGTGGGAGAAAAGAAAAGTGTGTGCGCCTCACTTTTCTTTATAAGGCTGACACAAGCTGAACAATAATCTCCCTGCCGTTGCCCACAGCAGCAGTAGTGGAGGCTGGAGTGCGTTTAGTGTTTGGGTGGAAAGCTTGCTTTACTTCCCCAGACTCCCATTCCAACTGGTCAGCAGTTGGGTGGGCTCCTCCTATTATAGGATCTAGTTTCCTCAGCAGCAGGGGGTGCAGACCAAAGGAGGGCGGGGGTGGTAGCAACATTTGGCGAAATCCCCGGAGTCTTGTGTGCGGTCAGTGGTCTCTTGACAAGCAGGCCACTATAACCTTTAGCACACCAAAATTAAATGTCATACCATACACCTAGTTGACATTTTTGAAAATCATACATGCGTACATTAAAATTCTGTCCCATAAAAGCCGTCACAGATTTTCCGCCCCTCCCATCAAATAAAACTGCTGATCCCATAGAGAGCCAAAGTGAACGTCACTTCCTGCCTTTCTCTGTGTGCCAGCGTGTGAAAAAATATGAACGGAGGTGGTGAACGGAGAGAGACGTTACTCTTTTTTTATCCCGTTTGAATTGTGCCACGGGGTACACATGTTGTTTTGTCAATTAAAAAGATAACTATGCATGTCAAGAAAGTCGCAGTTTGTCCTGAAACTGAAACGTAAGGTTTAGTTTTGTCATTTGACTACATCTCTCATGTCGCACATTATACGTCACACCATCAACAACGTGGACTGGCGGGAGAGACGTCACTTATGCGACTTGGTTGTGCGTAGTCTTTCTGATTTATCACTTATCGTGCCACACTTTTACCACAAACTGCAACTTTCTTGACTTGCAAAGATATAATTTACATTGACAAACATGATACTGTATGTGTACCCCGTGGCACAATTCAAACGGGATCGAAACAAGTAACATCTGTGTCCATTCACAACCATTCATATTTTTTCAGACGCTGGTACACCGAGAAAGGCAGGAAGTGACGTTCACTTTGGCTCTCTATTGGTTTACACAAGTGAAACTGCTGATCCCAACTTTTGAACGATCCCTTCCTGCGTCGCGTCCCACTTCACATTATGCAAGCAAGATGCTCTCAAGATGCAGCGTCATTGGGACTTTGAATGGAAGTTTTGCAGAGAGCTAATCCAAACACGTCACCACGGGCCTACGCTGTCACTTCTCGCTTCCCAAAGTCTATTTTTGCCTTCCATGAGCAGATAGGAGTGAAGCGCCACCTTGTTCACTGGCCTTTCTGTGAACCTGAAAGAGAGGAAATTCAGCAGGAACAGAGCACCAAGGCATAAACAAAAGTGGCACGAAGGAGCAGGAGCAGCGGCGTTTTGCTCTATCTAGCCAGCAGACAAAGCCCCTGGACGTACTGTGGGCCCTGGAAGTACGGTGGGACCTGAGATGAGAGACCCACCATGAGACTGTGTACATTTGGAACCACTCAGCCCAAAAACGTGGCCCTGCATGTGAAAGCACAACACAAGGCCTGTGGAATGCACAATGTGAACTTGATGTCAGAGAGAGCCAGCGGCAGACTATAAACAGGACCCAAGACATCCTCGAGCCATATTTGTGTGTGTTTATGTAGTTCAGCAAGAGTTGATGGCCTTATATAGGATTGTTGTGCAAAAGCAGTCTGCTGGATAAGCCATAAGGGAACTGTAATGCAAAGCAGTATCTCTTGCAGTATTTTTGCCTTGCATTATAAAACGCAGTGTGGCATAGATCTGATGATACTGAAGAAACGTGACTCACTGAACATAATGGTCGGCGCCTAAATCAAAGGAAGTTGCTCTGACAGACAGTCTAGGAGTCCAGTAGGTGTTAGGTGTTAGGAGGTGGAGGCAGACATTCATATCAGCAGTGATACCTTATCTCTTCCCTCAGCTGTCTGGAGAACATTAGCAAAGCAGTTTCACTTTGCCCTCCTTGCACCCGACATCCTTCAGTCCAGTCGCTGCCTTTATGTTCTCATTTAGCCACTTTTTCCTCCTCTGTGCATTCAGCACTTTTCATATGTCCCTGCTTCACTTTGGACGTCCACCTTCCTGCTTGACTAGAGAGCTGAAATGTGAAGCAAAAGTTGAGGACTCCGCTTCTTTCCGACGGGAACATGGGAACAAAGGTAGTCTTTGATCAGCCAGCAGCACTGCTCTCGGGCCGGGCCCAGTCTGAGGTATTGTTCTCCCGGGCCTGACATGCCCACTACACCCAGCTCCCGGGCTATAGGCTCGCTGTGGGTCCCCATGGCAACAGGGGCCTGGCTCCAGTTACAGAAGAATATTCCAGAAAGTTTTCCTCGATGTGATTTCGAGTCATGCTGTGACTGAGTCATGCTGTGACTGAACCCAGAGCTTTTTAATCACAGTGTTCTAGCCGGTGAATGCTACTGCTGGAGCTGGCTGGCGAGGCGATGTCTCTAGCGGGAGATGGTGGGGATGCATCACAAATGAGTTACTCTCGGGTTTTGTCGACTCGCCACCAACGTAATGAAAACACCAATCCTCACTGAATAACTCCAAGATAATGCGAACGCAGTTGTGGTTTCAATTTATATAAATCTTCGCCAGAGAAAGTAATCTCAATCCATTCAAAAGAATCAAATTCATCAAAGCGTGTAGATTAAAAAAAAGTATTGATTTATTGTGAAACACACGAAAGTCATTCTAGTCTCTGCACTCCAGTGTTGCAGTCTGACTTTACCTGTATGTAATTAATTACTATGTGTCACAAATCCAGGCTGAACCCAAACGCAGACACAGAATAAGCAGGTACGGTCAAAATAACAAGTCTTTTATTACAACTCGTGCAGTGATGGTTTCAGTTTATTTTATTCAGCAACAGATAAGGCAATAATACAAAGTAAACCATAGCTTTAAAAATGGACAAGGATGGCACAACAAAGTCACTGACTTACAAGGTAGCTAGATGTAGGTCTTATGGTGAGATGGAGGCTGGTGTATAGGGCTTGGGTCCAGGGGGAAGAAGGCAGAGGAAGGGAGCTAGGCTGAGGTGATCCCGAGGACGAGAGCTGGCTGGCGGGCAGGGGAGGCAGGCAGGCAGGGCAGGCAGGCAGGCGGGCAGGCAGGCAGGCAGGCAGACAGCTTTTCCTGGGGACAGGGAGAACAGGTGTAAGGCGACGGACAGACAGGCAAACATGCAGGCATAAAATAACAAAAACACACTCACACAAGCAGACAGGTGTCACAGCAGATGTCATGGAGGAGGGATCGTGACATCCATTACATGGGCAAATGGGAACGGAACCAGAGCGCTTTTAAAGGAACAGCCAAAGACACGGCTGTCACCTGTTAAGGTGAATTTGTAATGAGGTCCGTAGTGCTTGTATGTGGAGCTCTTGGGGAGTCAAACTGCATAGCTCCACTGCCAGAGATATCGCTCACATCTACTTATCTCCTCCTCGCCAGCAAAGAGTGGATCATTAGTTAATGTGTCGTTATCATGACTGTCCTGATAGTGCCTCTCTAATGCTGCTCCTTTGTCAGCGTTCCCCTCAGGGCCACGTCCTATTCTGCTCCCTGCTGCCTTCTGTGTCTTTGGCGGAGCGCACGAATGCATGGAAACTGAAGATAGGCTTCCATGAGAACACATTCAGGATTCGCTTGCCAAATTCAATTTGCTTTGGGCTCATTCACAAGGTGCACATCTGACATTATTATGTCAGTGTGAAATTATCCAAATAAAAACAGATTCAGTGGATGGCTTGTCGTCATAACAGCACAGTTTCAAATGCTCCGACGAAGTGATAACGGGCTTGAAGTTGATGATGGCTTTCCTCACATCGCTGTATCTCTGTCAGAGCAGCTGGATGATCAGGGCTGTAATGTCCTCCAAAGCTGTTCTGCTCAACATGTTTCAACCCGAGCGTAATGTGCTTCACCATCTGACATTTGGAGATAACCACAGAGTAGGTGGATGGCCAGAGTGTCCTTCTCCCCGCTCCAAATGGAGAGCACTCACTCAGTCGCACTCATGATGGAGGCTGAATAGCTTGTCAAGTGCAAAGAGGCAGATAATAGAAGCTGTGGAGTCACAGGCACTCGGCGTTGTCAGTCATACAACAGAGTGGACAAAGCATATCTCCTACCATTATGATTTGGATTATTGTGTGCCACAGTAATGCCCATTACACCAACCCCTTTCTCTGACAAGTTGCTCCAGTATCTAATATAGTATTTCGCTCTGTTCCACTGCGGTGGTGGCAGAGGTGGCTATTAGAGAGACAAGAGAGGTTGACATGACTCATTCTGCACATCACCCATGAGCAGCAGTGACATCAAGGTTGCTCTGTAAGCCATCCGGTAAACTGATCCCTGTCTGCGCGCAGAAATGTCAATACAAGCAGAGACAACTGTGCCAGGATCCTGTGTCCAGAGAGCCTGCAATACCCTGCTGGGACCCGGGCAGTAAATGTCCATCATTATCTCAGCATCTCCCCTGACAGCCTCCGCTGTGTCTGTAGCTCTCAGGTCGTTTGGCTTCCTGTCTCCTCCGGCCATGCCGTTGAAGAGGAGTTGTCCATTATGTGTTTGCCTGTCAGAAAGCAGCTGAGATGAATGTGGACTCTCGCTAACTGGCTGTTGTTCCCCTGCTCTTTGCTGGAAATGTCCTCTAGAGTTTGATTAGTACTTTCTCTGTAGATTGGCTGATGTGTTGTGTTGTGTGTGATTAGGCCAACTTTTTCTGGAAGAAATCCACCCTCGAATACTGTTCCATGGTTATATATAACAAATCTGTGATGTTCAATGCATTCCAGGAGATAGTGATAATATGATATGTGATATTGTGATGTTGTGATGTTACTTTTTTGTTGTACCCGTTGTCTCTCTTGTCTACTTCCACCTTGGTTAGTGATTTCCTACATTTCACACTATCCCTAACCCTAACCCCCAGAGAACGGGTGGGAACTTGTTGCATTCAGCTGCAGGTTATCATGCATGTGGGTGGAGAGAGCAATACTGATAGTGTAGTAAAAAACAAGAGAGCAAGAATTTTCTTTTCTTTTTTTCAATCCACACACGTCTTGTGGCTGGATTGATTGATTGATTGATTGATTGATTGATTGATTGATTGATTGATTGATTATTGATTTTATGGATATAGAAGACAACAAAATCCAAGGGATGACATGTAAAAGTGTGAACACTTATTTCCAACATGGTCCCTAATGCATTGCATTCTGGTCTATTGAGGCTATTGAGGCAGTGGTGCAAAAGGGTGAGTCTCTTTGATTCTTAGACTGACATTTACTGTAGATCTGTCAATTTGATTGTAGCTGCACTGGGAATATATACACATGATGTCATGTCATCTATATTTGCCCAGTTATATGGACATTTTCCCATGGACACTCCCCCCCCCACCCCATTATACGTCACTTTAAAGGACTCTTACTTTGCACTTTATAATTCATAATTTTAGATTGTTTTCTGTCTACTCCATCTTCTGCAATTGATGTGATCGCTGCTGCGCTGCATACTGCACTAAGTCCAAATTCCTTGTTTGTAATATGATCACTCACTATGGCTATTAAAACTAATCTTGAATCTTGAATTTTATGCACAGGAATAAGAAAGAAAAAAAGACACCACCAAACTACAAATTGGGCCCAGAAAGGCAACGTACCACACCAATAGCGGTTTGTCTTGTCTTTGGGGGGGGGGGGGGGGGGGGGGGGGGGGGTTTCCCTTAAAGCTGCCAAGATTCATATGATGTAAAGTATTAATATGACCTTTTTCACACTGAATTTTCAAAGAAAATGTGTGATTTAATGAGGAGAAAGAAGGCAGAAAGAAAGAAACAGTCCAAAATGAAATGTCAAAGGTTTCAAAGGAAAGCTGACAGCTTATTATATCAAAGCTTTGGCACCCCAAAGGTTGACAGCCCCCATGTATTTGGTGTGAAGCTCACACACTCTCTCCTCCAGAGGAAACTCATGTATTTGGTGTGAAGCTCACACACTCTCTCCTCCAGAGAATAATGCTACTGGTCAATCTACAGCTCTGCTCTCTGCTCTGTAGAGACAGTTAGAGTCAAAGACTTCAGAGAAACTGAACACTCTTTCCTGAGCAGTCACCCGGCAACTGACGTGTGAAGATTTCCCCCAGTGGTGTACATTCAGTTTGAAAAGACACACTTAGGTTATATGCTACACACACTACTTCAAACTTCAAACGGAAAGGCACTGGTGTTATACCATTGCTGTCAGTAGGCACTCTGAAATAGGTTTTGCTGAGGAAATTATGTGATCGAGGTCGAGAGGCATCGATATGAAAATCTTCGCCGATACCGATAACCGATTTTAACATTGCTGCTACGGCCAATAACCGATATTTTCCAATGTCGCTGATCTGTATAAAAACATGTTTCTATGATAATAATCACATTTTGTACATACTGAAAAACCCATGTAAACACTGTGAATTTGAAAAAAGTAATGTCTGGAAAAGCCCAGAATATGACAATTTTGGCTGCAGTCAATAAAGCCCAAAGGAAAAACCTGTGTATTTTGATGAGAAAACCAGATACATAAAGAAAGACAAGGTAACCTGGGAGTGGTTCGCATAAACACGTTTCATTTTCTTTTTAATTGTACCGGTAGTCAGAAACCCCCATGAGTTTTGCCAAACTCCACTTTCTTGGACGGCAACAGAACCAAACAACAGCTCAAAGCAGACAGCTTGTACGTAGGCAGCTATCACCGGGATTAGAGGTGTGTTGTAGCCGAGGCAAAGTATTCTAACAGTGGTGGAGTGGTGGGCTCCTCCCAGCAGGGCGGCGCTGAGTCAGGAAGACACCTGCCCTGAGCCCCAGTGAGCTGTAATCATGATCAAAGCTCCAACGTGTCCGCCCGGAGCCCTGTAGCGTCTTGGCTTAAAGCTTTGTTGTCTCCTTCTTCTTGGCAAGCCCCGCGGCCAATTACACAGGGGGGAGGGGGGGGGGGGGGGGCAGGCGGGTGGGGCGCCCGACACGAGCGGGCAGCGCGCCCAGAGGCCGCGACAGGGGCGTCCGCGCGACTTATTGATCTGTGGAGAGAGATCTACATCCTCCCCTGAGCTACCGACAGGACCGCCATTTGTCACTTGTGATGGTGAGCGACTGATTGCCTCGCAGTGTTCTCTCTCGGTTCGACGGTTGCACCCCACACGCCCACGTGCGTTTTCCCTATGGCTTTCATCCTGCTCTGCGTTCTTCATACACAGCACTTTCTCGTGCTCCCTCTGCCTTCCAGCCATTGACCTTCCTCTTATGTCTTCTATCTCTAAAAATCCCCTCTGCCCTTGGAATGATTGATCCTACACAGGCACAGTGTGTCTGGTAATTAAGAGAAACCCCACCCCTGCCTTCGCGCCTTGACTAAACATGCATGTCCCCTAACATCCGCCGGCACTATCTCAGCGCTTTGTGATAATTAGCCCATTGTCAGACCTTGAGCTTGAGATGTAACACCTATCCAAGGGCAATGTGTCGTGTGCAAAGCAGGCCTGTGATTCATTGGCATGTATATGGCTCGCTATATATCTGCAGGCCACAGGTGATGGAGAGGTGGGGGAGGTGACGCCGACATGGTGAAAATGGGCTGCTGCCGCTTGACTGGCCACTAATGTGCTCTTTCTCCAATGGCAATATAAAAGAGTGAGAAAGTGTATCTGTTATCATGTTTTAATGGCCTTAAAAATACACAAAAGCCTAGAGCTGCACATACGGTAGAGTTGTATGTATTAATGCAATCCTGTGTGTATTTATATGTACAGTAAATACCCTATATACACTATTGAAAAGTGTTCTTTATTTTTACTATTTTCCACATGTTAGAATAACAGTAAAGAAATCAAAACAAATGGAATTATGCAGTGACCAAAAAAGTGTTAAACAAATCAAAATGGCTTCAAGATAATGAAAAACATAGTACCTAGTAATCAGCTGTCTCTTTTGACCGGTAGTGTATATGAAGACAATTTACACGTGGAAGTCTGTGTTCACTGGTGGCCAATCCACTTGTAGAGTAGAAAAATACTCCAGCCTCTCTGGCCACCATGCCATTGCTTTCCGCTGTGGCATGTCAACTGTGATCCAGACCTAATCTACCAGGCCGATAGGGAGGTCCCTGCAGGGAGCCCGGGGGGCCTGGGGGCCAAGCTCCGCTGCCTCATCTGTCTTCACGACAGACAGGCTCCGGGCAGCGGCCGGCCCCCCGCCCGCGCCTCTCCCATCATCAGCATATGCAGAGCTGTGGAGGCACGTCATCTGCTCACCAGGTGGCTGCCGGAGCGCTGACCTGTCTCCGCCGTGTCGTGTGAGTGTGCAAATGAAAAGCAGGGAAGAGGAGGGGGGTTGATCTTCCAATCTCCTCTGAGGCAACAAGCATGCGTGACTGTGCTTGCACAGCGAGGTGACGATGAGCAACTAGCACGAGAAGTCAGTCTCACCAGCTCTGCCTTCCTCAAGCTTTCTGTTTACTTCCACTCGGGCTTCCATTTTGTTGATGAAGTCTGCGCACACCCTCATGTCGCTGTAATTGCTAGCTGAAGCAGACGTGAAAGATACTGACCCAGGATATTACTATTTTGCCCCCGCCTCATCTCACTTTTTCACATTTCAGTCACAGCCTTGTCTCGTTGCCAGGTTAGTGCAAACAGACGGTCTTGCAAATTATGTAAACAAGTGCACATGGTGTGGAAGCAGCCAAAGAAGCTCTCCATCACTGTTTGTCATTCATTACTATAGGATGTTAGGGTGACAAAGAACTGTTTGTCATTCATTACTATAGGATGTTAGGGTGACAAAGAACTGTTTGTCATTCATTACTATAGGATGTTAGGGTGACAAAGAACTGTTTGTCATTCATTACTATAGGATGTTAGGGTGACAAAGAACTGTTTGTCATTCATTACTATAGGATGTTAGGGTGACAAAGAACTGTTTGTCATTCATTACTATAGGATGTTAGGGTGACAAAGAACTGTTTGTCATTCATTACTATAGGATCTTAGGGTGACAAAGAACTGTTTGTCATTCATTACTATAGGATCTTAGGGTGACAAAGAACTGTTTGCAAGCCATTTATGGTCTGCTTGTGTTTTAGCTCCACCCATAAAGCTTACTGACAGAACTCTGTATTTGAAATCTTAACAATGCAGTCTGGCAACCTTTGAATCAAACCATTATTATTCTTAAATTGAAACAGAAGTTTTAGTTATTTTATTCTAGACTGGAAACTTTACCACAAAGCTCTGTGTGTGTGTGTGTGTGTGTGTGTGTGTGTGTGTGTGTGTGTGTGTGTGTGTGTGTGTGTGTGTGTGTGTGTGTGTGTGTGTGTGTGTGTGTGTGTGTCAGAGAGAGAGAGCGCGTGCGTGTGTGCAATTTTGAGTTTTGAAGAAAGCTCAAAGTGGAAATGATTGAACTGAAAATGAACCGAACACATCTGCACATCTGGGCTGCTGTTTTGCACATATCGTATACATGAAAGCTGCACCACAGGCAGAGAGGAGAGCCTCATGGCGAGCTGTTTGCTCTGGCACGTACAGCAGAGAGGAGAGCCTCATGGCGAGCTGTTTGCTCTGGCACGTACACTCAGAAAGTCTTGCATTTGTGGCAAAGTGAATGCCAGCTTGGCCCGACATAACCGCTGGAGGCCCGGCTCCTTGTTTGTTCCTCTGGAGAGGAAGTCAAATACAGCTTCAGCAAACGTCACACTAAGGAAACAAAGGGCACGCTTCAACTCATTCATCATTTGATTGGATTGGGGGTGATTGTCAATTTGGACTTTTTTTTCCTCAGCAGAAATCTAACCCATGAAATGAGGCATTTGAGATGGCGGCTCATCTTCAGCTGTTCCTTCCCCTCATCTTTCCTCACGTGTCTCCACCCCAGCACACAGAGTATAGAATACATTAAGAGGATAAAGACATCAGGGCATTTAAAGAGAGATTTGAAATGAGTGTCAGTCATGGGTAGACGACCACATTTCCAGTTGTCCTCTTCTACTAATTAATATATCTACTAATTGTGTAGAAAATGGGCTTACGTCTGTGCTGGTGAAAGCTTCTTTGTTTTTGTTTTTGCTGTTCTTTTTTCTCCAGTCATTTCCCTCTGTGTTCCACTAGATCAGAAGATTACATTTTCTACTAACGATCCTTGGGCATACGTTTTCTCTGAAGTGAGTTTACATGAGTCTTTTCACATTTCGAGTGGCTCCGCTCCAGCTGTTGGTGCAAACGTCCCAGAAGAACCCTGCACGCCTTTATAGTCAAAGTATACTGGTAAATGGAGATAAAAACTTGTTTTTTATCAACCTCTTTCTCGCCTCTGCAAGAGCCCTCGCCACCGTTTCCTCCTCCACACCACTCCTCTCTTCTTCTTTCCTCTCGCCTTCCTCAGCTGCTGAACAGCGGAGCACAGGCTGGGGGGGAGGGTTGCGGAAGGAACGGGACTCTGGAGGCCTCCCGTGGAATTTTTGCATAGCGACCAGAGAAAGCGGGAACGCCGGGAAGTTTTCTTTACACCTCCACAGGCTCCAGTCCCCTACCCTCCCCCCCCCCCCCCCCCCCCCCCCCCCCCCCCCCCCCCCCCCCCCCCCTCTCTCTCTCCCAGCCAGCATCATAAACTGTGCAGGAGCAGCTGGTGTCAGAGAGAAAGACGGAGAGGCTGTGCGACGCCCTGCTATCTTACTTAGCATCTCTTCTTTAAATAAAGCCCAGCGAGCGGAGAGAGAGAGAGATCATACAGGCCAGAGAGCGGAGAGAGAGAGAGAGAGGGAGAGATCATACAGGCCAGCGAGTGGAGAGAGAGAGAGAGAGGGAGAGAGAGAGAGAGGGAAAGATCATACAGGCCAGCGAGTGGAGAGAGAGAGAGAGAGGGAGAGATCATACAGGCCAGCGAGTGGAGAGAGAGAGAGAGAGATCATACATATGAGCCAGGGATGTGGCACCCATACAGCGAATCACCAGATGGAGCAGATGATCTAAGTCAAGTTCCCCCCTTTGCTATAAATACAATGGAAAAGAGGCAGACACAGGGAATAAAAAGCGATGGCATATGCTGTGGTCAACCTCTGTGGCGGAACGGAGTGCTATTTCCTCCATGCTTAGCATTTCTGCTGGGAATTGATCCGTGAAGGCGCTCAGTTTAGCATGCGCCACAGCAATGTTAGCCTGGCAGAACAACATGCCCATCACACTATTCACCTCATTTCCATGTTTTCTGCGGGGGAAGGAAAACAAGTAGTGGCCAATGCAAATTAATTACTGTGATAAAACGCAGCGTTCGTTTTTATGGTCCAATGGTTATTTTGCCATTGAGTATCTTGAGAGATTCGGTCCCTTATAGCTATAATTAAATTGTGGTCGGTGGTCTTCCTTTCTCGCCCCTTTCCGCCCCTTCCTCTCTCCACTCAACTGCCTGGCTTATGGACATCACAGGCATCGTATCAGACATCCCTCCCATGTGAGTAGGGGGGGGGGGCTGCTTTGTTGGCCCATAAGGATCAATTAAGCCATCAGGAGATGGAGGCAGTAATAAGACTGGTAATGGAGGGTCTCCGCTCCGTGGGGAACACTGTTAAATTCATCACCGCCCCGTTTTCACACATTACGAGTTGTAATCAGTCACAGATGTCAGGGGCGCTGGTGTGTGTCTATCTGTCACTCCTCGCTCTGAGGTATCACACTCGCTCCATGATGTGAAGTATGTTGCTACACATTAATTATGCGCACAGTTCTCCGCAATAACGAGATGAAGATGGTTCTTATCAGTTATAATCTTACAACATATATCTTCTTCGCTGTATCTTTGCTTCGCGGATTTTACAAACAGCGAGCTTGTTAAAAATGTGAATGTGTTCATATGCAACACCTTCTACATTCCTTCCTTCCTCACACAGCTAACACATTCTCATTTGAAACAACACACAGGAGAGTAACACACTTGACTTGACACATGAAGTGTGATCCTGGCCTGGACTTGTTCCATCCTCCTCACACACTGCAACACATCCACACACACACACACACACACACACACACACACACACACACACACACACGCACATGCACACACACACACGCACACGCACACACACACACACACACACACACACACACACACACACACTGCAACACATCCACGCACACACTGCAACACATTCACGCAGACACACAGCTGTGTCAGTCAGAGCTGGAGTGAGTGTTATTTGCAGCCTTCTCTCCGGAGTTGCTTTCCCACTTCTTTCCACAGGTTGGTTTCATTTTAACGCTGCCAGGCACCAGGAGAGAAATCTGTCACAAGCTATTTGTCAGTGTAAACAAAGGGGCCAAACGTTGAGTAAGGTGCTTGATGTTTGTATTTCTCTCAAGCACGATCTCAATCACAATGATACAGTCCAGTGCTGCACGATCTCAATCACAATGATACAGTCCAGTGCTCGTCGAGCTGACGGCTTGATGGACTTGGGCGAGCTCTCATGCTGTGCTGCTCAGGTGCAGTGCGACAAAAAGTTTCAGTCAAGCAGGCATCTTCAGTAGAGACTGAAGAAGATCGAAATGCTGATGCACCATACCTTGCAATCTTTGTGTTTTGGAAAGAAGTAGACTTAAATCTCACATAAAGACATGTCTCATTCTTAGTTCGTATGCAGATTTTCTACAATTTACTGTACTTATGTAACATACTACATAGCCCGCAGTCGTGCTGTGTAGTGAGTAGACATCACCCCCCAAGAGCTTAACACATTCACTGCCAGACGTTTTTTTTTTACTGTAGTTAGCTTCTGCCAGAGGGTTTTTTTGAGGATTCTGGCTCATCTTTCAAGACCCGAGGATTCTTTTCTGCTAAGATTTTGTGAACACACAATATCTCAAAAGAACTAATAGAATGTGTGCTTTCTCTGTCTAAAAGAGTTAGTTTGTAGAGTTAGTAGTTATGTAAGCATTAGCAGTTGAATACAGCATGGTTTCAGCGTCAGAAAAATTATTCAGAGATAAACGGCTTTTTGTGAAATTCGATAGAACAGTCACTTTAACCATTCATTTTTGGCATCAGTAAGAGTCAGACATCTAAACAATAGTTTTGAACAGTAATTTCCTCCATAACAGCAGGAAACCCCCCTCTGCTTCCAACTCCTCCCTCCGTGTGTGTTCTCCTCCTGCCTCCCTGGCTCTCCAGCGGGCGTGTCACAACGAAGTTGCTGCTGCCTGGCTGCTGCCTGTTTGCGCGGCCGCTGTTTGAGGAAGTCTGGGTGGACTCGCTCGTTTCGTGGAGTTTTGGTTGAGAGCTTTGATGCGATTCTGGTCATATTTATGCTGCGTGTTTCAAAGTGTGCATCCAATCTATTCTTGGAACCCCCCACCGTTGCCACCGCTGTGCATCAGCGCGAAAGTGAAAGCGTTTTCGCCATCAATTTTACAGTATGAGAACGGCTTCCTCGCGCTTTTCCCTCCAGTTTTGGGTCGCCTCTTTCTACTGTGGAGAGACATGTCGACACTCAGTGGGTCGGTAAAATAGATTATACACATTCAATACCTCCAATTCTGGTGTAGGAGACGTAAAAGGGTTAGATCAACGTCCCACCGTCAAAAAAAAAAAATCGATTCTGAAAACGTGTTAACACGTCGTTGGCAGTCAACAGCTGGATTCTGAAAACGTGTTAACACGTTATTGGCAGTGAACGTGTTAAGAGACGCTCTAGTGACAGACGCTAGAGCCCATATTGGTATTAGCCTCTTTACTAGAGCATCCACCTCCCATGCTGAAGGTTCCCAGTTTGATCCCCAGCTGCCCCAACGCAGGTTACACATATATGTACGGTATATATATTCTTATACTCATTTTGAAGGGAGCCAGCCGGTTGCCAGCCAAGATCCTTGGCAGATTAAACAAAACGAAAACAGAAACTTAACTTAAAGTAGAACTTCACCGAAAAAGAATGCTCATTTATTTTGCACATGATCTCATCTCACACACATATCCAATGGTGTCAAGAGTTTTGCAGACAATCATTCACTTAGGCAGTTATTGACAGTTGATTTGAGTTCAAGTTAATGCCAGTGATGTCATTCATGCACAAATGACATCACTGGGTCGTTTCACCACCGGGCAGGGCAAGTGGAAAAATTATGAGAAAAGGGTACCTTTCACGTCAGTATAGTCACAGCGAGGGACTTGACAAAGAGTCAACATAGTTGGAGAAGAGAACACGTTGTAGAGAGACACAGTCAGACAGAGCCTTGTGGAGCGCTGCCTGGCTGCCTAGTTGGTCTTACCATATGGTGTTGGTGGAGGAGGCGGCGCCCGCGGAGGCTGCAGCCTTATGGTGACAGGAAGTACACAGACACACGCAGCACTACGGCAAAACCAGGCAGAGGAATGCACGTCTCTGCCCTGTGATCCAGAAACAGCAGACTAGCACGAGGAGGAGAAAGCAGCCTCGCTCCTCCTGTATATGTGACTGAGATAAACCATGAGAGGAGAAGAATGGAAAGGGTCAAAAACGACCTTCAGAGCAAATTACAGGGAGGGTAGCAATTCATTCTCTCCCTGCATAGCCGTTAAGAGTAATGTCTTTAATACAGCTCTCCCCATCTGTGCCGTTTTTTTCTTCTGCCTCCCCCCCCTTTACTGATCAACCATCTTAATAAAAAAGCTCTGATAATATCTGTTTTCCTACAGGGCGGCGACACAAGCATCTTATTGAATTCTGCTGTAGCCAGCATCTCTTAAATGACACGGGAGTCGGGTCCGCCACGGTTTGACATTTCAAGTCGTTTCTGCTCCGCTCTCCATTACACACTTGAAAAGAATGATTGTGAGGCATTGGGAGGATTGATGAGGGAGTAAAAGCCTGAACAGAGGAATCCATTATGGGAGAATGGGCTTGTGAGGAAGTGGGGTGGCGGTCCCGTGTCTTGGGTGACCTTTTCGGAACGACGCGGAGAATCTCAGTGCCATCTGTGCCCTCCGGGTGGCACTAATCCCATTGCTGCTATACTCAGCAGTAATTGGTGCCAAAACCTTTGCAACACGCCCCCTTATCCTAGGCACACACACACGCACGCACGCACGCACACACACACACACACACACACACACACACACACACACACACACACACACACACTCCTCCTATTGTTGCCACTGAAATATCTTTCATGATCCAATTTCTCCAGTTTTTTTCCTGTTAGTTTTTCCTTGTGTTTCCTCTCACATTAGTGTCATTGCATTGTGTTCTTAGGTTGATTAATAGTTGATGCTTTGCTGCTGGTTTTCTCTGGACGTTTTGTTTTCATTTTGTTTGTTCTTTCAGTTTTTCACAGGGGGATTGGAAGGAATAATATAACCACTTTGTTATTCAGTAAGCAGCACTTGTCCTTTTTCAATCTTTGCTTACAGCCCCAAACGCATACACAAACACATACAACTTCATTTATCTTAGAAGCACGATTTAGAAGGGTTTTCATCCTTTTGACCTCAACTTGAATGCTCTACAGCTATATAAATTTATGAGATAGTTATTATAGTTATTGTTATTGCCGTATAAATTTCTCCCCCATCTCAAATTCTGCATTCTAGCCAAAGCGAAACCTCGCAGCTGAACTTTTGAAGTAACTAAATGAAAGTGCACATCAGAGAGAGAGAGAGAGAGAGAGCTGTCTAGGTGTGTTTATCTCCTCGCCCGCCCCGCGCTGTCACGTTGCTGCTCATGTTGCCAGCCACGCCCGGCACTCTAAAGACGAGGCATCTTTGGAGGCAGGAGAAGACTCTGGTCCCTACTGAGAGAAGGGCCTATTTTAGCTTTGGCTGCGTGACAAAAACTCAAACATGCTGCAGAGGGGGGAAAAGGAATTCCAAGCTTTTCATTAGGTGGGAGGAACCACAAATAACCAAGGACGTATGAGTCCATTCTCTGATGGGAAATTGATACTTCGCTCCCACCCCACCCCACCCCTACACACACACACACACGCACTCACGCGCGCGCACACACGCACACAGTCAGCATTATTCTCGACCTTGGTGATCTATCCTCACCGTTCTCTCTCCCTGGCAACTTAATTTGCACTCTTGTCTGGGCAGTCCGCAGCCTGCCCCCGTGTGTCAGAAAGGCTTTAGTTTGTTTTCTTTGACAATTGCTTCAGCAGCTTAGTTTAGTCAAGTGCACTGCCATTGTGTGTCTTCTGCTGCTGCTGCTTTTTTCCCCTGGGCTGTTCACATGGTTTTCTCCCTCTCAGCATCCCACCCTGTGTAGAGATGCAGCTCTCATGCCCTGACTGGCTTCTCCTCCTCTGGGTGAGTGAGCGAGTGAGACACAGAGGATGATCAAAGCTGCTTCTCTCTCATTGTGGCGGAGGGAAACCGTAAGAAGCTTCAGGATATGGCATAGATTTCTCTCTGGGAGATGTGTGCTATGGACTGCCAGAACATCTCTTCATATTACTCTCTCTTTCTCTCTCTCTCTCTCTCTCTCTCTCTCTCTCTCTCTCTCTCTCTCTCTCTCTCTCTCGCTTTTAATGGTAATTAGTTTTACTTGGAACACCTTGAAATTGATGTGGGCTAAAGAGATCTTTCCTCAGCCATCGAGAGGCCACTTCAAGCGAAACCGAGAAACGTAAATTGCGATATTAAGCCCAAGGGAGGCGGGTTTTGTTGCTGATTTAATTTATCATGTCGTAATTTGGGATGATTTTCGGAGGCAGGAGGTGATGGAGGAGGAGAGATTGTATTTCTTGCAGCAAGTCAACGTGATAGCACTGGGATGAGAGAAATAAACAAGATGGGCAGACTAGCAATCAGAAGAGAGCTATAAGCCAAACTGTGTTGGAGTGGAGCGCTGTAGCCCCGTGTAATATCTCGCACCCTTTCCCTGTGATTTATTATGGCGAGGCTTTCATGCAGGACAGCTTTTTGGTGGTTTTTATTAAACTGGCTGAAGTGTGTAAGTGTTTCCCCGAGGAGCGATTCATCACCGGTGGTGCCGGGACGCGCCTAAAGCTCACCTCCTAACTTATGAACCATTAGAGCAGCCGGAAGAGTTCTCTTCTCGGTGTCCCCCTGCCTTCTCCTGTTCATTCATCTCAACATTGATTTTAATGGTGTGGGGGGAGGAGGAGAGGAGGGGGAGGGGGGGGGGGGCAGAGGAGAGGAGGGGAGACGGTGGTGGTAGAACCTGTGAGGGATGGATGGTGTGCGGGCGAGAAACTCTGATCTCATTAATATTTTTTATGGCTTACACAAGGAGAAAGACTATATTATAGCGCGACACAACAACGCCTGCCTCCCGGGTGATGGATCGTGATGCGATCGCCCTTGGGGGACACTCGAGCCAAAAGTCAAGACTCAGATTTGTCTTATTTTCCCACAGTCGCCAACAGCGTGGGTCTTTGCATGCTGACATCGCAGCGTGTGCAAATGACGAGACTGAACACCCCCCCCCCCCCCCCTCCCCGCCAGTCGCTCTTTTCGCTCTGATCATCAGATCGTGGGTATAGAGTGAGGAGGACACAGTCACCTTCACGTTTGGGGAGGGAGGATGGGCGCGTCTTTCCCATTGGGACCCAGAGCGCGCCTGAACTCAACCTCTCTTCAATCACCAGTTCCCATGTTCCCAGACACCAGCAATTGTGTCCTAATGGATTCACTGAATACTAATCAGACTTAAGTCCAGGGGGGTGGGGCAGGGCTTGACAGAGACGTGGCCCTGTATCAATGTGCAGGCTGTTTTGTTTCTCTTTTGCTTTTCTCATCACATTCCTTCTGATGCGTAAAGCCAGAGAGAGTGAAATTGGGGTTATTGCCTTTGAGATATCTCTCTTCGTCTGCTCTAATTTGTCGCTCCTGTTTCATCCATACTTTAGTATTGCTTGTTTGCCTTATTACCGAGTAACTTGTGACGATTCTGTGTCTTGATTCAGCTTTTGCCCTGGGGATACTCTGTGAATACGTTGTCCTCACTGACTCTCAAATCTCTCAAATTCAGTATGCGTACATACATATATATATATATATATATATATATATATATATATATATATATATATATATATATATATATATATATGTACGCAATAACAAAATAAATAAATCTGTTTATATAAATCTTACTGGCCAGGGGGTATCTCCTCTAACATTAATCAAGACTCAACACAGACTCTTTAATCTTTTATCACAGTCCTGTTAGCCCCCATGGACAAATTCTCCTCAATCAATCAGACTGACCCTGAAACGTTCAGTGATAGCTTCTCAACAGCTCCTGGCAGACTATTCTGTCACGGGGAGTTAACCATAACAGTGCCATAATAATCAACATTAGGTTAGGGCGGGGGGGAATATCCATCTGGCAACAACAAGAGTTCACGGATGTAGCAACCAGTGGTGGAAGGAGTAGCTACTAGAAGTGTTAAAAGTGCAGGTGTAAAAACCTACTTCAGTAAAAGGGGGGGGAAAGTATCTAATTTAAAATACTCAAGGGTAAAAGTTACTGAGTTACTTTTAGAAAAGAGAATGTTGTTAGATGTGATATTTTCCATGCTATTCTAAAAGGATGAGAGGGCAGAGTTCAAACTCAATTATTTTTCTTCTTCTAATTGGAAAATTTGGAAATTTCCAAATAGAGTGCACAAAGTAAGCCAGTTTACTGTTCTGTTCTGTTCTGTTCTGTTCTGAGTGATCGTTCACTGTGAATGGCTCCACAATTTGTCAATTTAGGACTGTCCTGTTTCAGATGATGGAAAGCTACAAAAGCTCTGTAATGGATGTGATTTAGAATGGTAAATGGTAAATGGCCTGCATTTATATAGCGCTTTTATCCAAAGCGCTTTACAATCAGTAGGTAGTCTACATTCACCCATTCATACACCGATGGCGGCAGGCTGCCACGCAGGGTGCCTACACACCATCGGGAGCAAGGAGGGTTAAGTGTCTTGCCCAAGGACACAACGACAGCAGCTGGGAGGGAGCGGGGATCGAACCGCCAACCCTTGCGTCATTGGCCCACCTGCTCTACCTCCTGAGCTAAAGCCGCCCCATGTAGTGAAGTCAAAGTACAATACTTCAGTAAAAACATACTTAAGTAAAATTACTGAAAAAAGTACAAGAACAAAAAAAAGCTACCTCAATTACAGTAACATACAGTAATTGGTTGCTTCCACTCTTGGTAGCAGCCTGTGATCTTGGCCAATTTAGTCTTAATTTGTGAACAGGAACAAGTCCCGCTGAAAGCCAGAGGGAACGGAGCCGATATGCTCGTGTTGATTCAGTCAAAAAGACAGATTGTGGACGTGAACGGGAGACTGACTTTGCGAACCCAGTGACATTAACGCACCCCGGGGGACTTGTGTGGGAACACATTCTGGATCAGAAGTGCTCGGGTACATTTTCCGCTTCATAACTGTGAGCGCTGTAATGAAATAAAGTTCATTTAGATGTAAAAACTCTTACTATAACGTCCTACAAAGTCGGGATCTGAATTCATCGTCAAGTGTGGAGTAAGTTTTGTCTCTCATTCTGAGCTTTTGAAGGGAATTGTTCATGTTCATGAATACTGATGGAACTGTCTAAAGCCCTATTTGCACAGAGCTAATATAACCTGGTTACGTGAAGCGATTTGTATAATTGCAGAGATTGGTGATTTTATTCCTGCGTAAATCTGCCATCTCTGTAATTGGTTAAATACAATTCCAGTGCATAGCGGTATTACCTGCCAGGTTTTTGGTGAAGACAGACGTCCAGGGATTAGACTAATTCAGTGCAAATCGAACTCCCGCTGATTCTCATGCGTAATGTATTCTTGCAGTGTCTTCTTCTTCTTCTTACAGACTCTTCCTCTGTTCCTCCATGAAAAATGGAGAGGAAGCGTTTGAATGCATTTTCAGTGCAAACCTCAAAGTTTTCTCCAACAGAAAGGGACAAATTTCATAAAAAACACAGAGGGGGACTGCTGGTTGTGTAAAATGAGGCCAATGCGGAAGTGCCAAAAACGGCCGTTCCATTTCATTCATTGCATTCCTGTGTGAGAGGAGCTATATATTTTTTTGTTTTACTGGGGATTTTCCCTGCAGGACAACCACTGCATCATTGTTTGGACAATCTTATTGATACCTGTCTTCTTTTTCCCCCCATTCATTTTTTCTGCAAAGCTTCTCAGCGAGGCATTTTTGCGAGGAACCGGGGAATTATTGATCTTTGTTTGGACCTCTCACTCCCCGGCTATAATCTGTGGATTCATGCATTCCAGCGGCTCTTACGACACCAACGCCTGCAGCAGCTTGAGTGAAGCCATGTGTTTTCTGTGTGAGGGCTGCTCTGTTATAGAGGTGTTAACTCTGTGTTGTCGACAGTGTCGTGAAGAAAGGAAGGCAACACTGGCAAGGCCTCCTTCCTGCTTTAAAAGCTCTCATGTTCTCTGCTCATGTACTGAGTTATTGGAAACACACTATGACTGCGCCATTGTTCGCTCTCTGTGTTACATCACTTTTTCCACTACCTCTATAAATGGGCACAGGTGGATAAATAAAAGGAAAGTCATGTATTTATTTCAGGTAATTGCGGGTGTTCCTTATACTATGCAATTACCCATATAAACAGTTCCATTGTTGGAAACACAACATACTGTACCTCCAGGTAGTAGCTCAACCCATGGGTTTTATCTGTCATGGTATACCTACCCCCCCCCCCCCCCCCCCCCCCCCCACACACACACACACAAGGTGTCACACCCAAACCATGTGCCAGGACATCAGCCTGTGTTGCATTGCTGTAATCAACACACCACCACCACCATCTTTTTTTTTACCTGCAGTGTTTCTTGTCTTAGTTGGCTCTGGGCACAACTGCCATAGCGTGAGCTGTTTATATCAAGATGTAGGTATTATTGAATATGCCTGTCAAAACAAGAACCAAGACATCACACGTAGCCGCCGCTCTGACCAAGAGGCAAACGTAAACATCGGTTTGGGAGAAGAAGAAGCCCTGGGCCTTGGGGCGTCCCGCAGCGTTCGTCGATGCTTTACCGCAGAGGCCATTTTTATAACGCTGAGCGGAAAATAAACAAGCGTGGCTGTCATGTCTCGTTTCCACGCAGTCAGCGCAATGAAAGACTGCTGTTCACTCCACATCTCCTTTTAGTATCAAAGAGATAAGCCCCCCCCCCCCCCCCTCCATCCAAGCCTTCATCAGGAGACAACCATTTCAGCACTAATCTTACTCGTTTGTAGGCTACTTGAATCTTGCCTCAGTGCCGTCACGTATACTTATTGTCTTTCAGAGACGGTATGACAAAATGAGAGCGAAAGCTAATGCTTAATCTCCATGTGAAATGGAATCGGTGGCCTTCTCTTGGCCCTTCTGTTTAGTTTCAATCTTGTGGGATCATCGGGGCAGAAATAGCTCTCCATCCCTGAGAGGACAGGATAAATCCCATATTATACAGTATGTTATGTAGGCTAACGTGCTACGAATTCATGCAAAAAAATGTCAAGAGCACGCGCGCGCACAGTCCCCGCCGAACCTGATCTGTGCCTCTCCAGTGCCGCCCGGCCTATTGTATTGCTTACAGGTGACTTGACATGTTACATAATGTTGTTCTCATTTGGCTATTCTCTGCTTCCTCAAGTGCTCTCACATATCACTGATGAGAACAATGGCTGAGGAAAGATGAGATACACTTCCCTGCTTCACATATACAGTCACTTGCATTTTGCACCACCGCATACATACATTAATGCTATATAACACGACCGAACGCCTAACTTTTAGCTCTTGAACCACCAACCAGCCATTTACTGTCGGTCTGTCTGTCTGTCTAAAAAATAACAAACAATAGCTGTTTGTTAGCTTTTCCAAATGGATCTTTTCACAAAGCAAAAGCTTCTTTAATAATGTAGCTAAAAGCTCAGATCTGTCGCTTCCTTCTTATGCTGTCTGAAAGTAGGAAAGTTATATTCTGGTGTTATGTGCGCCTCGTAATGTGATTCATGCCCTACTGAAACAATGAGATTTCTGTTGCCACTGGACATATTTGACATTACTCAAGAGTCAATAACATGTTGGCAGCAGAAGTGACCCGTTTCATGGTTGCGAGCAGTGGTTCTCAACCTGGGGGTCAGGATCTCGCAGGGGAGGATTTATGATTTATGATTTATTAAATAAGATTTTTCTTTCTTTCTTTGTGAATACTGAATAGTTTTCAGCCTCTACGTCCTCTGATACCAAATAATGTTGCCGTCTTTGATGGGGAGGGTTTACAATAAGGGGTCACAAGCCAAAAGGGTTGAGAACCCCTGGTTTAGAGGGTATCTGAAATTGGGGGTTCCAAGTCGTTAAGTCTGTCTTAACTCAATCCCCAAGCGTATAGAGGCTTGCCTGGTTTGTGTCCCAGAGGAGAACATGAATGCAGTGGGCCAGCAGTTTAAACACAAGCTGTGGAGTAGGCTACTTTACACACTGTGCAGTGGGAGTCCGTTTTCCCTCGGTCCCTGAAGCGCTGCATTGTCTTCTGAGAAAAGCTGCTTTGTGTTCCGCTCACATGATGAGCCCCAGTACTGTCAGAGAGGCATTTTGATGTCTGCCGTCGTCTCCATGGAGTGTGTGCTACTGCTAAAACATTCATTGCTCATTTGCATGCTGTTAATATGAATATATAAGCATTATAGATGATGTTATCTTTGATTTGAGCCCCTCTCTGAAGAAGACCTTGCCCTTGTGATGCGTCGGCATGTTTTCTCCTCATTGTAAAGGCTAATTAAACCTGCAAGTGCATCGCTGTTAGGTGTGCTGACTTTCTGGAGACGTGGCCTGCTGCTTCAGCTCTGTCAGCCTGTGTCAGTGTGGAGGGGGGTGGGGGGGGGGGGCGGAGGGGGTGGGGGGGCTGAACACATCAGACTTGACCCAGATAGAAGAGCTGCACTTGGCCCCTATGAAGCAGATCCTACCCTTAGCAGTGTTTATGAAGTAGATCCTACCCTTAGCAGTGTTTCTATATGAAGCAGATCCTACCCTTAGCAGTGTTTATGAAGTAGATCCTACCCTTAGCAGTGTTTCTATATGAAGCAGATCCTACCCTTAGCAGTGTTTCTATATTCTTTGGCTTTGTCGCTCTCCTCACACACATACATTTCACAGGTCTTCTTCTCTCAGTCCCTCCCTCTCATTGAAATTCCAGGTTGGCATAAATGACAGTCCCCGGGGAAAGAGTCTACACATAATGCTAATATTTTCAAACATCTGTTTTTTTTTACATTCCTTACTGTACAGTGGTGAGTAAAAAAATGTGGACTGCTGCTTTGGTATTTGAAATGACAAAATTTGTATTGAAACCAGGCTTTCCAACAGTTGCTACGAATACAACTTGGATAATAAACTTTATTTGTATCGCACCTTCATACATAAAATGCAGCTCAAAGTGTTTCGCAATGTAGCAATAAAAGGTTGACTACCGGTAGGCTATATATTTGTCATGTGCATAAAGCAGCCTACCTACTGCCACCATGCTTTACAGTGAGTGCGTTTACATGCAGACAATAAACGGATAACTGTGAATAATCAGTTTATGGCAATAATCTGATTTCTGCGTTTACATGCACTTTAATAATCCGACAATAGGAGAAACCCGGGTTTACATGATTCAGTCAATTAGTCGGATTTCTCTCCAGAAAGGCACCATTAATTCCGGAATAAAACAACAGAATATAGCTGCAAAATGCAAAATCACATTTTCCTAATTTATTTGTCCAGCGCAGAGGATGGTTTAGGTGAAAATTAGGTTGTGTATCTCGTCTACTTTACTAAAATTGGAATAGGCGTCGCTTTGGAAGTGCATCTGTCAATAATGTAGCGTGGGGAAAGGTGGAGTAGTATGGGATAGCTAAGTAGGGTGTATGTCTAACTGTATCTGTCTGTTATGTTGTTCTGTGCATGTGGGGTTTGGGGTTTTGGAGTGGCAAGTGAAGGGAGCATAGGGCCAGTGGGTGGAGACTAGGGGAGGAAGTGGGAATGGTCGGGAGAGCTGTGTGAAGCTGGAAGAGAGCAGACGTGCTGGGGAGAGCTAGGCTAGGAGAAGCTAGCGAGGTGTTGGCGTGCCTGCCTTCATGTGTGTCTGTCCGTTCGCTAAATAAAGAGTTTGATAAGCCAAGGATCTGCCTCGGTGTGCGCCTCATTCCGCCACAATAATATTTCCAACTTTACCGAGCACACAGCACAGAGGCAGGCAGGTGAGGTGACTTAAGCACGTCAAATGTTCATGACCCACAACGTGTGTTGAATTGAAATACTGTAGCCTACCTGTCAGAAAACGGACAGAATTTGTCACGGATTTTAACGTTATGTGTGTGTTGTGTTTTGAACGACTCTGAGTCTGTTGTCTGTAGGCTACGTCATTCTATTTGCAATCCGAGACAAATATTCGTCCTCTCCTGTAGAATACCCACATTTCAACATAGTGCAGTGCAGCAGCGGTGCCGTTACAGGGACACCGGCTCTGTGCGGGAAGAGAGAGCAGAGCTCCCCGCTCCGCTCAGCCAGGGGCTCCGTGCTCACTGTCATCTCGCCAAGCCGGCTGTGGTGCGCTGTGGCCGGGAGAGAGACCGGGCATGCCGGTGAGAGAACCGGGAGGAGAGCCGAGGGGCCAGTGAGTGCAGCGCGTCTCTCCCTCAGTGCCTCTCTCTCCTGCAAGTCGTACATGCGCAGATATATAAACCCGAAAGAAACCCGGTTATGCTGGATACATGCAGAGAGAAAACCGATTATTGCCCAGAAACCTAGGTGTGTTTATCGGTTTATTCATAACCCGATAATGGCCATAAACGGATAAAGATAATCGGTTTATGCTGTTTACATGACCATTTGAATAATCAGGTAACTCAGAAATCCGCTAATAAACAGTTTATTGGTGTGCATGTAAACGCACTCAGTGATAATACATCATTAAGATATTGCAAGGATAATTTTTGCATAGATTTCAGGGAGAAAATTAGCCCAGAAAATGAATACCAATTCAGTATGAGAGCATGCAGGTGATTGTCTTGGCTTTTCTCACATACATACCCTGAAGCCATTGTGTTTACACTTCTTTATGCGTAACATTGTAACACATACCCTGAAGCCATTGTGTTTACACTTCTTTATGCGTAACATTGTAACACATACCCTGAAGCCATTGTGTTTACACTTCTTTATGCGTAACATTGTAACACATACCCTGACGCCATTGTGTTTACACTTCTTTATGCGTAACATTGTAACACATACCCTGAAGCCATTGTGTTTACACTTCTTTATGCGTAACATTGTAACACATACCCTGAAGCCATTGTGTTTACACTTCTTCATGCGTAACATTGTAACACATACCCTGAAGCCATTGTGTTTACACTTCTTTATGCGTAACATTGTAACACATACCCTGAAGCCATTGTGTTTACACTTCTTTATGCGTAACATTGTAACACATACCCTGAAGCCATTGTGTCTACACTTCTTTATGCGTAACATTGTAACACATACCCTGAAGCCATTGTGTTTACACTTCTTCATGCGTAACATTGTAACACATACCCTGAAGCCATTGTGTCTACACTTCTTTATGCGTAACATTGTAACACATACCCTGAAGCCATTGTGTTTACACTTCTTTATGCGTAACATTGTAACACATACCCTGAAGCCATTGTGTTTACACTTCTTTATGCGTAACATTATAACACATACCCTGAAGCCATTGTGTCTACACTTCTTTATGCGTAACATTGTAACACATACCCTGAAGCCATTGTGTTTACACTTCTTTATGCGTAACATTGTAACACATACCCTGAAGCCATTGTGTTTACACTTCTTTATGCGTAACATTATAACACATACCCTGAAGCCATTGTGTTTACACTTCTTTATGCGTAACATTGTAACACATACCCTGACGCCATTGTGTTTACACTTCTTTATGCGTAACATTGTAACACATACCCTGAAGCTATTGTGTTTACACTTCTTTATGCGTAACATTATAACACATACCCTGAAGCCATTGTGTTTACACTTCTTTATGCGTAACATTGTAACACATACCCTGAAGCCATTGTGTTTACACTTCTTTATGCGTAACATTGTAACACATACCCTGAAGCCATTGTGTTTACACTTCTTTATGCGTAACATTGTAACACATACCCTGAAGCCATTGTGTTTACACTTCTTTATGCGTAACATTGTAACACATACCCTGACGCCATTGTGTTTACACTTCTTTATGCGTAACATTATAACACATACCCTGAAGTCATTGTGTTTACACTTCTTTATGCGTAACATTGTAACACATACCCTGAAGCCATTGTGTTTACACTTCTTTATGCGTAACATTGTAACACATACCCTGAAGCCATTGTGTTTACACTTCTTTATGCGTAACATTGTAACACATACCCTGAAGCCATTGTGTTTACACTTCTTTATGCGTAACATTGTAACACATACCCTGACGCCATTGTGTTTACACTTCTTTATGCGTAACATTGTAACACATACCCTGAACCCATTGTGTTTACACTTCTTTATGCGTAACATTGTAACACATACCCTGAAGCCATTGTGTTTACACTTCTTTATGCGTAACATTGTAACACATACCCTGAAGCCATTGTGTTTACACTTCTTTATGCGTAACATTGTAACACATACCCTGACGCCATTGTGTTTACACTTCTTTATGCGTAACATTGTAACACATACCCTGAAGCCATTGTGTTTACACTTCTTTATGCGTAACATTGTAACACATACCCTGAAGCCATTGTGTTTACACTTCTTTATGCGTAACATTGTAACACATACCCTGAAGCCATTGTGTTTACACTTCTTTATGCGTAACATTGTAACACATACCCTGAAGCCATTGTGTTTACACTTCTTTATGCGTAACATTGTAACACATACCCTGAAGCCATTGTGTCTACACTTCTTCATGCGTAACATTGTAACACTAGTTTAGCATAGGAGTGAGTGACTACATTTTCTCAGGAAAGGTAGAAAAGTGCATCCATTACAGGAAAGAACCAGGAGGAATCTCTCAGATGCTGCTCATTCTCTCCCTCGTTTCTCTCTCCTCCCTGTTTGACTTCTCTTCTTACTCGAGACAAAGCAGGGAGAAGAATGTCCAATTTGCAATCTGAGATCAGAGGAGACATGGTTGAGGTCGCAGAGAGGCGTGGGTTTCTGGCTGGAAAGAGTGAGACATAGAGAAAATATCTGCGCCCTCATGTGAAAAGCCTATTCTCTCCACACATGGCCTCTTTGGAAATGATTAGCTGTGCATTTTGCTCCTGCACGTTAGACCTATACTGCTGTTTCTCCCACTTCATACATGGCTACAGATGCCCCGTGCTTAACGAAGCAGAAGTTAATTTAGCTCTTGTAATTGGTGGGCTTATTAATTGCCAGTTGTAATAGTAAACTGTGTGACGAATGAGTGGTGGGATGAGATCAATCCAGCTCTTGACAGGATGCCTGTGGCAAACACACTGAAACAGATCAATACAGCACAAGCTGCTCTGGGCCAGCGGTGGAGACACTGATGGAACGAAATGAACCTACAGGAGAGTGACGTGGGTACAAATCATCAGTTCAGTCGGCCACCTTGTGCTTAGTCTTGGCTTTTTCCATAAGACTGTGCAATCGAAACTGAAAATGTAATTTAAAGAAATAATCTGTGACATTTTCATATAAGTCGATTTTAGTTTTTCCTGCTGTTTATTGCCGATAGATACAACACAATAATGATTCAACCTAGTTTATGAAACATTTCACATTTGCGGGTAGGTCTTTCCCGGGAAAAATCCTCTGGCACACAGACAGGAAGTGATGCGTTTTACGTTTCCGGCAAAAGCGACAGCAGTTTGTTAGTCATAAATAGAAGAAGAAGAACTGGGAGTTAGAATGAGCAGCGATAGCGTCCATGGACTAAGGAAAGAGCTGTAGCCACCTACAGAAACTCAACAAAACTCAACACTATGCGGCGCGAGCACTCCGATATCTGATATTGCAATAGCTGCCGCTCCAGCAGCAACGACAGAGCGGAACGTGGTCTTCTTTCACAATTTACAATCGTCATTCAGCATAGAAATCTGCCGTCGCTGTGGCTCTGCTCTGGTCAACCATACACGGCTCCATCCATAAGGCAGTCCTTTCCTACCAGCATGATTTATAGGGAGTAAATGGGTTTCATATTGTCACCAAAACACTTAAACACATAAATGAGACCCCTGACCCCTGGGGGGCTCCACACAGTTATCCTTATTGCACTAGGTTTATAGATGAATAATGCTGTGTGTTGAATATTAATTAAACAGAGAAATGTGTCAGTAGTTTTTGTTGTTGCACTCGTTTTATAAAGAGAGAAATAAATGGTGCGATGTGCTGACTGAGAGGAACATTGCATTTGCTTTAAAAGCCCTGAGTTCACATCACATATCACATATATACAGTACATCATACAGACAGTATATACTTCACATACTGCATTAAAATCCCTCCTTCCTCAGCTTCCCCCTCATCCTCGCCTCTCTCAGCGGGATCTCAAGATCCCCATCTCACTCCCACCTCTTAACGATGTAAGATTCACCAACAGCAGCCTTCTGAAAAACTCTGTGTTGATCCTGACTGGGCGGGGGGATGGAGGCAAAAACATCATAAGAAAAAAAGCAGGCGTGTAAAGTGATACATGTGTTACACTATATGTTCCAGAAAAAACACATCTCATGTCCTAACATACAGAGATGTAGTTTGGATATGCGATCTTCATCAATCATGTCTCTTTAGGTTTAAATTACACTTTGGGACTCTGCAGCCTCTTCCGATAAAAGCGTATAAAAGTGAGGGGGAGAGGATGAGATCATCATCTGAATTCCCACTCCGATCAGAATAGCCACGCATGAGCATATTTCCATTATCATCTGAATTATGCAACGCTGAAGACTAGTCAAGTGTTAATTAAATGTACCACAAGACATGGAACCATGTGACATGTTTTGTTCAAATCGTTCACAATTATGCATCCATTTTTGCCAGCTGATTTTCTCGTTGAATGCCACACGGCAAAAATGCATCTATTTTAACAAGTCGTTTCATCTACGTGTTGGCTGTTCAAATCTTGTTTCTTTTGAAAACCGAGTGAAAAATGGTGAATTGGGTGAGGGAGGGGAGTGAATTATCCCACCCCATAGGCAGAATTCTTCAGCTTAAGGAAAAGAAGGCTTTAAGAGTGAATATGAGACTGGAGGAGTTATTTAGACGGATGTTTTGGCAGTGCACAGGCATTCCTTCCCAGGTGTGGTTGTTCTTACACTCTCCCTCTCTCCTTTCTGGCCGGTCTTCTCCAGCCCAGAAGGGAATGTCTCAGTGTTGAAGCGGCTCATTCATTTCACACACACACACACACACACACACACACACACACACACACACACACACACACACACACACACACACACACACACACACACACACACACACACACATCTCCACTCCAATTCCCTGGCTGCCCAAATTCTCTCCAGCTTAGCGTGCGGCCCTTTCTCCATGGCCTTTTTGCCCTTTTGAATGATAACCTTGAATGGTATTGTCCGGGGGCACGGAGGAGGGCAAAGAATTTCCTTAGTTCTTGACAGAGAGCAGGAAGGTTTGACAAAAGGCGTCAGCGCTCCCCGAATCGGAGAAGGCAGGGGATATGAAAGGGGGGGATATGAAAGGGGGGGATATGAAAGGGGGGCGGTTTTCCATTCAGGTAAAAAGCGTTGATAGAAGAAGCACAGCGAACAATAGTGCAACTCTGATGGCACAAAGCACTTCTCTGTGTGCTTTTGAAAGGAATTGAAATGTTTGAGTTCCAAAGCGAGTTGAACATAGATGATGAAATCTTTGGCAAGGACAGGCGGTAATAGATCACTACATTAGGGCAGATTTTACGGATTGAACACTGATGCTGCTACTTATTGTATTTGCTTAAGTTCATTTTCCTGGAGCCCTTTTCCAGTTTGAAGAATGCCTTTCAAAGAAGCCATTAGAGACAGGGATGAGATAGTCCTCCTGATAATGACCGCTTGTAAATCAATTGCAACTCGACCTGCGAACGAGTTGCCTGCTATCTGATGTCTTTATGGATTCTGGCCGCTCCAAGCCATTCCCATCCCTCATCAGCTCGTCCACCACAGGAGGCTATCAGCCATCCTTCAGCCGGCTGCCATAGCAACTGAAACAAGATGGTTGATTGTTGACAAAAAGCGCTAAGATAAACAACCCTACTCCCCCCCCCCCCCCTCCTCCCGTGTAGATAGTGGCACTTCTCCGCATCTTGATCCCATAGAAAGCGGAGGTCAGGGTTGGTTGTTGCTGGTCGTTCTGATTCTTAATAACTTCTGTGGAAAGCAAACAGACTGTGTTTGCGGTGCTGGTAGAATTTATCTTTTTTCAGGGGGCGGACTTTGCTTGTGTCATGTAGTTGCTGCATAGCCTGTCAAGCAGATGTTGCTGAAACTACAATGACTTCATCACGGAACGGCCATCTGCTTCCAGCTAATGAGCTGCTTGTTGAGTGCCGTCATATTGTCAGGGAAGAGAAACTTTGTGTGGTTTGGGAATCACTTAACCGCAGGTTAACTGTGCACGTATTTAGGTCGCTCAGAATTCACTGATGTAGACTCAGTTCCTCTTGGCACATAGAACAAGACAATAATGATTGGAATTCCCCATCATTCATTTCAAAAGTCTCCCTGCGTGCATTTCTTTTCTTTTTGCACATGATGTCATAAAGCTGCAATCAATATTTTGTCTAAAGTTTACATTCATCCATTCTGCACAAGTTGCACACAACATGCTCTAGTGTTGTAATTGTCGGTTACATATGTTTACATAACCTCCATTGCAATATACTTTTTATTTCTCCTTGCTGTATTGTATTACTATTTACTATTTTCTGCTCCAGCAAACCAATTTTCCCATGAAAGTTTCATTTTAAGAAAACTTTAGCAAGTGGTTTTGGTTTAGCGCTTGTGTTTTGGTCTTCTAGCCACTAGAAGAAGAAATCTGACGGACAACCACATGACACAAGTCCCCCCACCTTATGTTTGTAGAGAGCACAAAGGGGTGCAAAGGTGTCGGGTTGTGAAATGAAAAAGGACAGGAAATATCTGTCTGCTACGGTCGTTACTGAGGAGACGCATGGAAAATCTGTGCCCGAGGTAGAGCTGCTGCCTCTCACGAGTCCAGCAGCTTGGCACATAAACATACGAGAAAGAATGGTTTCCATTCTCGGTAATCTTCTCCCACATCCCGGTCACCAGCTTCCCCACTCCCCACATCCCAGTCACCAGCTTCTCCACTCCCCACATCCCAGTCACCAGCTTCCCCACTCCCCACATCCCAGTCACCAGCTTCTCCACTCCCCACATCCCAGTCACCAGCTTCCCCACTCCCCACATCCCAGTCACCAGCTTCTCCACTCCGGTTCTTCTCAATAACCCACCTATGAGTGTGGAGGATGGGATTAGATGGAATTAACCTATCCTGAAAGGAAAAAAAGAAAAGGAAAAATCAAAGCGGGCAAAAGTCAAATGCAGGAGCACATGTGATAGATGAGTAACACCTTGGCTATATGCTCATATTTCTGTTAATTTGTACCCACAGTGATTCCTCTATTGCAATGTCTTAATAGTGTTAGTTACGTACATATGAGCGTTTACATTGATTTCAGTCTGGCGTATCGTAGCAAACAGAGTCACTTTCAAACTTAATCCCCCCAAAAAAACAACATTAGAGAGTGACGGCTCATCCAGAACCGTAGATTTTATAGCGGTGAGATAATGGAACTGAATGCTTCCGCTTTGTGATGGCAATAATCTTCCTTCACTGTCTGTTCCCTCGGAGCGGTTCTTCAGATTGCCATCATCTGACCTGATGTGGAAACTATGCATTGAAGTTCTTGTTTACCTTTCCTTCACACTGAGCTGCCTGTAGGAGAGCTGCTTTGATCATCCTAACAAATATTCATCCAAAAGTAATTGAGAATCCACACGCAGCTTAATTAGAGAATTCAAATATTACAGTTTGGCGGATAGACCTATAATGTCTCTGGGATACAAAGCCACATTACACCCTGCACTTTTTTTTTATATTAAACCCCCCTCCACCCCACCACCCCCCCCACCCACCACCCCCGCCTCCTCTGCGCTGCAAAGAAATGTAAGATGATTATTACATGCAGCTGCATCTCTCTGCATTACACATATCACTTGAAAGGGAATCTTTGATTTTGTTAAATATTAATCATGAATGCATTATCGTGCTGGCATGCTTTACTGTGTCTTTACAGTTACAAATGTGCGTCAGAACACATTCAATAACATTATGTAACTCGGAACATTTTAATGACCGCATGAAAGTGTTTTTGAACCCTGTAGAATCATCAGTTTTGATGTTCATCAGAGGTCCGCAGGGTCTCCTTGTACAGAAATTTTCCATCAAACACTACTGTGTTACTTTGACTGTGCTACTCAGCTGAAGGTAGTGGTTCTTCTGTCTGAAGAAGGAGCTCGTGTGAAGTTCCCTCAGGAGGAGAAGAAGTGGCCGAGCCGTTTCATATGAAAAACCCCTGGATCTTCTCTGATCTGGAGCTGTAATGACACAGCCTTGGTCAGAGCCTTTTTAAATCCCACCAGTCAAACGGCAGAGTTACACCGAATTGATTTTCTACCACAGGTACCATAATCACATGCATCTATTTTCTGCCAGAACCAAGTGGGTGACGTTCACAGTCCTTTTGGCTGTGACTGGGGGAAAACGCAGATGTCTGATTCTCTTTTCCAATTCCACCTCTCAGATGTCGTAAACCAGTTTGTCTAGTAGCCCATCTGCATTTAGCACCTGGATTAATTCCTGCGTGTTATCTGGCGGAGATGTAATAAGGCTGCCCTGGATGATGGGCTAATCAGGCTGGAAGGCAGCGCGTTCTTGCCTTCCCGGTCCTCGTCTGCCATCCCCGCATCCCAACACTGATAGCGGGCCGACACATTGGAGGGGATTAGGCTAATGTCATGTCAGAGCCACCTAGCAGGGGCCCCACACACACACACACACACACACACACACACAGGCTCATTTCAAGAGACAGGCCTTGGTATCCGGGGAATAACTTGTCAAGACCTGGCTGCAGGCAAATATTGCGGATATGAATCCTTAGCGTAATGGTCTTGACTAGATTTTGCTCTTGTCTCTGTGTGCAGCTGTAAGCACTGTCATAAGTCTGTTTAATCGCTGACATAAAGCAGTCCCTCAAGGATTTTCCAGTTTTACTGTAATTGGTGTGTACCAAAAATGTTTCCCCCACCGCCTCTCCGTGAAACTGCCAAAGCTATTTGCATATGTTCCATGTTAATTTGCGGTCGTTTGATGAGCTGCTGGCAGGCAGAGCGCTTTGTTTTTTGGGTTTTGTTATTGGGTTTTTTTGCAATAAAAATGTGATGAAGTGTGAAACTCACAGTCCATGATGTCATTTTACAAAAAGGATGTGGGGGTTGTTCAGAGCTGCTGGAACGGGTCCAAGAGCTATCTCCACTTCAGTGTTTAATACTGGAGTGGCTGAAAGGAAATCAAAGCGAATTTATGAAAACAGCAAAACACACTGAGGCGAGGTCACACAAAAGCATCCTTCAAACAACTGAGCGAGTAAATGGTGATGAAAACTTTTCCTTTCTGTCATTTCTCTTTACAAACGGTGTTTTGTTCCCTTTCAGGTCTGGTTTGTGATATTTCTGAGCCCAGTGTTCAGTCAAGATATAATAATCATGTAATGTGAGTCCTTGGTATGTGACTGACGTCTGTTGCTCTTTCTGTTGTTCTCAGGTCTCCTCATAGGATCTGGCTGTGCTCTCTATCCACTGGGATGGGACAGTGAAGAAGTGCGACAGACCTGCGACAACAGCTCTGACCAGTTTGAACTAGGTAAAGTTCACACCTGGAAGATGCATCACACACATGCACACGCACACACACACACACACACACACACACACACACTCACACGGTGCATTGGTGAGGAGAGAGACTGAATGGTCTGAAGGTCTTCTTAAACCTAATGAGTGCACCCGCCACCCGGGCCCAGGTGCACCCAATTTTAGAGTTCTCAACGGGCCTGAAAATTCAAACCCGACCCAACCCTAGGAAATTGAAGCCCAGGCCCGACCCAGCCCGACCAATTAGCATACGGTAAGTTGTTAGCCTGAACCCGGCACGAGCCCGTCGGGCTGGGTCGGGTCCCGTCAGGCTCGGGCTGAAACTGAGAACTCTACATCCAATCAGCCTAACGACCCCAACACCAGGCTCCTGCAAGACGGGGCCAGGAGAGTGGGAGGGCGTCACAAAAGCTAAAATATTATCCGATTATCAGATCTTATCAAATGTGAAAAAGTCTGAGAACCACTGCATTTACTTACTTAGTTACTGTAGGACTCAAGTGTGTTACGCGGGGTGGGAATTTCATGGAGGCCATGGCCTCCATTGCCCCTCCCTCTGGCCGTGATGCCCTGACATCCCTAAGGCCACTTTGGCAGTGCCCTGCTACCAGCCTGCTACTGTCAGTTGCTTTAAAAGCACCAGTGCTCTCAGTTTAATGTAACCTGCCCTATGCAAAGGATGTGTAATTGAATCATTTTAACACATTTCAGAAAAATCGCTCTTCACAATGTCAATAGAGCAATGGCCTTTGTGCCTGGCATGTGGCCTTGTGCCCTAAAATGACGAAATTCCCACCCTGGTGTTGCGTATATAGCTCTAGAAGTATGTAGCCTGAGAGCAAGCAGGGGCCTGTTTGATGTTCTGTATTCAGATGGCATTGTCAGCAGGTCATTATGGGAGTAGAAGAGCTACTCATGTTGCTGTGGCTCTTTATTTGATGCTAATCAGATTGATTCTGGTTCTTTGTTTGATTTAGAAACAGTTTGATCTGAACCACAGTCGTCTGGGCCGTCTGAGTCTGTAGAGCTAAAAGCACTCGCCGGCCTACCACCGCGGGGCCCACGGAGACCCGGGTTCAATTCCCGGTAGCGGTACTTACGGCTTGGTCAGACGTTCCTACAGACACACTTAGCTGTGTCTGAGGGTGGGAAGCCGGTGGGGTAGGAGTCCTGGTCGCTGCACTAGTCGGGTCAGCCTTTTCAAGGGGGAATAGCGTGATCCTCCCACGTCCTGCCGGTGAAATTCCTCGCTGTCAGGTGAAAAGAAGCAACTGGTGACTGCACATGTATCGGAGGAAGCATGTGCTAGTCTACAGCTCAACCCAGATCGACAGAGGGGGTGGTGCAATGACCGGGACAGCAGGGGGAATTGGGCAAGTACAATTGAGCCGTTTTCACACATGCGCTTTATACCGGGAAATGACCAGAAAGCGGTGGAATGCCTTCATGTGTGAAAGTTGTTTTCCGGTATAAGCGCGACCCCGTCATCGCGGACATTTCACCACTTTGGAGGTTGTCACAAGAGCAGTATGTCTGCTTCATGTGTGGGCGTGCCGATTTCCCCCCCTCCCCTCTCTGCTCGCTCTCTGGCCAGTCCTTCAGTCCGCAGCAGCAGCCCGACACACAGGACAGAGACACAGCGAAAATGGCAGCGGCTTGTTCTAGTCTGAAGCCGCCCAACGCTTGTAGAGAAAGCAAATGCACGAAGCGAAATGTTTTGCTTACGTTGCTGACAGCGAAGGCAAGCCCGGACACATCAAACGAAGCCAGTCTGTAAAAAGTGCTTCAACGCGACGCAGGTGAACGGATAAACATCGAACCAGCCAGGCTATTTCTCTCAGACAGGGATCCCAACTTCTTCAAAGATTTCAGTTCAAAGACTGGTTAGCGAATGTGAAGGATACAACATACATGCCCTCTTAAGTCAAACGAGTGTGATTTATTGTGTGACAAGCAAACTTATTTCACCATCGGAGTTTTGCCGACCCCCAAAATAAGGACGATTTCCCATCCAAGTGCACACGTCACTCCCCACCCGCTCTGCAGTGCCTGCAGTGCCCCCCACCCCGACCCCCCTCAAATACAGGTATTTTCGCTGCTATTTTCACACATGTGAACCCTCAGGTGTGAAGGGAAATTCCGGTAAATAGCCAGTCTTGATTTACAGGTAATTTCCCTGCCTGTATGTGGGGGCTGGGGATGAAAAAACTTGATAAAAAAAATGTGTAGGTGAAGAAATTAACCTTGGTGGCAACACAAATGTCCGGTGCAATGTGACACCAGTTTGGTGTGATGCGCAAAATAGTTTTTTTTAATGCTATTTGTCTCACGGCTATTTAGCTTTCTCATCAAATTTGCATCAAAGTCACCATAGAGTTTCTGCCATTTTTTTATTTTCTGGAAAGACTTGATTTCTTAGTCTTTTTCTCATGCAGGAAGATACACTGAGAAACTTACACCGGTCCAACTGGATAAACAACATACTGTACAGTAGCCTCTATTAATCAATGAGAAAGTAGGTGTGGCCTTTTACAAAAACACTCAGAACTCCATAACAGTTAAGTATGTTTAAAGCCATTAAATAACCAAATGTGTTAATGACATGTTTATGCATCCAAATGTATGCATGTTTATGCATGCTGAGTGAAAAAACACTCAGTGATGATAATATAAGGATTTCTATATGTTACAGCTATTGTACTGGATTAGTTTCCTGTCATTAGGTAGTAGCAGCATCAAAACCTAACTTTCCTATTCAAATGTACAGTATGCAGGTATGATGTTATGTTATTCCATCATTAGTAAATGTGTTAGAAATCAAAGTTTTCGGTTTTTGTCATTCCTCTTAAAAAGCAGAGGCATTGAGACTTCCACACCAAAGCACATCTTTATTTTGAACTGCCGTATTTCCATCAGTGTGCCGTCTGTGCTGTTGGCATATAAAACATTCGGTAGCTGAAGACGACTGATTGCACTGTAGCGGGTTATTTCAGTTTCAACACATTCTCATTAGCACCATGACAAGACTGTGATGTTCTCCCATGACACCGACATCATGCCAACAGAGGAGAACAATGCATTTCACACAAACAATGTATTCACCACAGCTAGGGAATCTGTCAATCTCTCCCTGTTAGGCTGATTCAAAATTCATCTCAGTAGTTTATTTCAGCACACAAAAGATGTCTTTGAGCAAGTCAGCGATTCAATACAGTTGCATACATTTCTGATTTGATCTGATACAATATAATTTGATACAATACAAAATTGCATAAAGAACAATGCAGAGTTGACTCGTCATCGTTGGGGCTTGTGGTAATCAGGGACGTAGTGGTAGGTAAATGCAAGGAAACACACTCAGATCAACTGTATGAATCAATGAGGGGAAACAAGGTGGGTAACACACCCCTGGTGGTGTAGTGGTCTTCAATTCTGATGTTCTTCAAGAGTGGAAATATTTCTCCTGCTGCTAGAAATATGAAAATCTTACATTCTACCCCAAAGGAACATAATGAAACAAAACAAGAAATGTGCACTGGCGTGTCACTGGTTAACCCTTCGCGTGCCAGAGGTGGCACGCGTGTCATAGGTTGCCGACCCCTGCAATAGTGGAACACATACTCACACCATAAACTCACTAAGTGTGTGTATTTTAAGTGTGAAAAATGATCATGAGCAGCCAAAGTCCAGTCAAAGCGAAAACGAGCATAAACAAACCCAAATCGTCGCTGTGAGTTGTCAAGCCAATCAAATGAATGTTCCCGCTTCCCATGAAGGCAGCATAAACTACATTCACAAAGAGAGGGCAGCTAGTGGTGAGAGTGTGACACGGGACAGGGAGAGAGAAAGATGAAACAGAAAGAGACCCTAATAGAGAGAAAATAAGTATTTGTGATTTTGACTGTCGACTCAAGCATGGATTTGTTCCTGCTTGTTTTCGCTAGACTTTGGCTACTCATGGTCATTTTGTTCCAGACGAGGGAACCAGGTGATGCTAACTTCCGGGTTGGCCTACAAAAATACATCATCCCAGCTGAACTCTATTTGTTGTAAAAAGAAATCCAAACTTGGAATCAGATCTAGGTCACCATTGTTTAATAATGCACATCATTTCCTCTAAGGATTATTAATGATATGATTTCCGATTATAATCTGTTTACTCTTGGCTCATTTGCAGCATCTTGTGCCACTAGTGTGCGTTCCAATCCAAATACATTTGCCACATACTGCTGAGTTAGGCAGTCCACTTGCAAATGAAGTAAAAGTATGTTTCGTGCATTTGTTTCAACAAGGTGAACACTTTTCACACAGGGAAGGGAAATGTAGAGGCTTGAACAAAAATGTCAAGCAGTTTACGACATTTTCTCCTCAGAGCGAATCTTTAACACTCTCATGTTAACGCTGGCTTTAAGGTCAAACTGGAGGTTGAACATTCTTGACATATTGTAGAGACATAATCAAACACAAATTTCATATGTGACTCAAATGCACAGTAATCTACATCACACCACAATATCAGTTACATGGATAGCCAAGATACAAGATATAAGTAAATGGCATTTGGAGAGCGCAAACCTCCACCAACACTGAACAATTACACCCAAATACATTATTCCTATCACTTCAATTTTTTAATTAAAACCATTTCTTGACCTTGAAAACATTCCCTTAGGCCAGGGGTCGGCAACCTTTACTATCAAAAGACCTTAGGGCAGTGGTTCTCAAAGTGGGGTCCGAGGACCCCCAGGGGTTCTTGACGGGGTTCCAGAGGGTCCCCAGCAAAAAGGTGAATAATTTATTTTCACTATAATTCCATCCATAAGTAATACAATGACAGAAGGTATGACTATTTTGGTCATGGGTTTCACTTTCTGTAATAAAACAACTAAAAGCATAAACATTCTCAGATGGGGGACCCTGGGACAAAATCTTATCAAGTGGGGGTCCATGGTCTAATTTGTGTCAGTTTAGTGGCCTTAGGAATCAAGTATCTACCTCTGTTAGTTTCATAGTTATGGCTGAAACTGGCATGAATCCCAGATCTGGATTGATGTAAAATAAAGTAAAAAGTTCTGGGGTCAGAGGTTCGGCTTACTTGAATATATCTAATAAGATTAAAGTTTCATGAGAGGAAGAGATGCACCCAACATGAAGGCTGCATGGATACACTTATTTTGAAGAGGAAGCGGTTATAACAGTCTTTTATATGGTGTATTGGTACAATCAATGACGCACAGAGAGCTTGACATCAGAACAGATCATTTAGCGCTGATACAGAAGAGGCATTGTACAGTACGTTTTGGAACAGAGATTACATGTGACGAACATTCAGAGCATTGAGCTCATTCTTGGATAAGAGTACAGCTGTTGAAGCAAAGTTACATTTTCACAACACCGATCCCCAACAAAATCCAATGAATTATTCCTTGGCCCAAAGCCTGTCTGTCTACCAAATTTTATGCAAATCCCTTTGTAAGTATTTGAGATATCCTGCTGACAGACAGACAAACAAACAAACTAACCTGATGGAAACACTATTGGAAACACTATTCTCCAACCCCCCCCCCCCCCCCCATCTAACTAGGGCAGAGGTTTTCAAATGTTTTTCAGCAAGGACCCCTTACAAGATAGAAAATATACCGGGGACCCCCTCATTCTGATTTGTGATTTTTGGCTAAGCGTAATTGTTTCCACGGTAACGTGCTTGACTTTTAAATTGATAGGTTTGTTAGATTAGAATGTAATCCATGAAACATTTTAAAGCATAACATATTTTCGTTGAACTATGAAGCTTTTGCAAAAAAAAATATATATATATATATATTTTCCTGTAAACTTTTTGCGGACCCCCTGGCAAAGTGCCACGGACCCCTGGGGGTCCCCGGACCCCTGGGCATCCCCGGACCCCCATTTGAGAACCACTGACCTAGGGTGACCAGATTCCAACAAACCAAATGTGGGACAAAAAGTATGTTTGTGTGGGACAATGTGGGGCATGTTACCAATGCTGAGAGGTAGTCTAACATTTTGACATGTCTATCTAACATTTATAGTCTGCCCCTGCAAGTAGGATATCCAAAAAAAGAAAAGAAATACATGTGGATCAAGGACCTTTACTATGCATTAAAAGTGTTCATGTACACTTTGTCCATCCTGAAATTAAACACTTCTCACTCAATGCTTTTCTTGCTCTTATACTTTAAGCCTGTGGTCCTCAACGTGGGGTCCGGGGACCACCAGGGGTTCTGGGGGGTCCTTGATATGAAAAAGGTTGAGAATAACTGCTTGATCACCTGTATGGTTGGGAGTGCTGCACAGTGTGGTAAACACTATAATTTCAGCTAGCTTATCTGTCTGGCAATCATCTTTGGGTTAGTTAGTTGTACTTTATTGTCTGTCCACAAGGGAAAATCATGTTGTTCAAGTCAGTACAAGGAAACAAGACAATGTATAAAAAAGTGGATAAGATTGTAGCATACAAAAAAAAATCACAGTAAAAGACCACAGTAAAATATTATGTAACTAACAATTCTAAAAGTTCTCTATGTTTCAGTGGGAATGCACGCATAGATCAGCACATCTCTTTTTGAGCCACGTTTCTTGTGAGACTCCTGTGTTGCTTCACGTCATACCCCCCCTCCCCCCCGTGTGAAACTGAGAAAAATAACTGACAAATTTAGCAAAAAAGCTCTTTTCCCCATTGGGCGTAGCCGCCAGCAGAGGCAGGTTACCCTGCACTTGACCCACGTGTGCCACAGTTTGATTTGTTGATTGACATCAAACAGCCCCGTGACGACAGCCATCCCTGCTCTCGTCACAGCCGTTGGATAAAAGTCAGATTTTAGAAAAGCGTCTGTCCTGCAGTGGTTTGACTTTTCTTGAAAACTAGAGCCAATCAAAATGCGGGACATCGTCTCAATATGTGGGACGCGGGACAAGTGATAAAAATGCTGTGCTGTCTCCCGCATAAAGCGCGACACCTGGTCACCCTACCTCCACCCCAAACTGTCACCAAATAACCTCCCAATGCACATCCCCAGCTTGAACACCGTCTTGTTTGCCTCCCCAGGGTCCTGTCAGATCGGCTGGGCGTATTACTGCACGGGCGCCGGGGCGGCCGCTGCCATGCTCCTGTGCACCTGGCTGGCCTGTTTCGCCGGGAAGAAGCAGAAGCAGTATCCGTACTAGAGGAGGTGTCCAGGCGACTGGGTCATGACAGGCGGAGAGCACGGGCGGGCGGCGTGACCCAGGGCAGAGGACTCTGCCTCTGCAGGCTCAAACCAGTACAGCAGCAGCAGGCACCAAAGACTCACAGTCATACTGGTGCCCTGCACATCATAGGACACTGCTCAGCTGACAACTGCAGGGACTGTTTCATAATGCAGCGCACACACACATACACACACACAGCTTTGAAAACTGGTACGTCTAAAAGCTATTCTTAACTGAAAAATATATGGACCAATCCTATTTGTATAATTGTTATGTAACTATCTCTTTTTTTTTTATATAAAAAAGAGTGCTCTTTTTTTTGTCCTCTTCTTCTCTGGTCATTGATGTTTATGTGATAGTGCCCCCTGTGATGAAGAGAAATGTATTATTGCTTCATTGTTATGTGAAGTGTTTCTGTATCCTTATATGGCTCATCCTTGCCTTAAACAAAGACTGAAATGCAATAATCCCTATAACATAATGCAATCCACTTTTGGCTGCCTGCTTCCTGAAACACAGCCTTTTCAGATTCCAAAAATGTAAACCTACTTTATTTAACATATTCTTAAAATATAAGTTGTGTATGATAATGCATTTTATCATATTAGCACATGTTTTGTATTCACACTTCAGATTATTCTTTTGTCATTATTTTCGTTTTGTAAATAAACGTTTATTGGAATTCTGTTTTAAAGTTTTCTTCCAGAACATGCCTGCAGTAAAGGGCTAACACTGCACAGGTTTCTGCTCACATTCCTAAAAAGCTTTTCCCATGACCTCTTGATCTTGGCAGTGTTGAGTACATGTGGGAGTCCTTTTTCAATCCATGAAGAGGATCAAGGGGGGCAGCGCTGTGAATTTAACGTTTGCCTTTATTGATGAAGTAAATCCTGTGACCTCTAGTCAGATTATTTGCCTTTTGATCAGGTTACTCGGACTCCGCTTCAAAGCTGAGTCTTCCAGACAATCCCAATGATGCAATCATAGCCTGAAACATGGAGTAGCTGTGCATCCATCCGTCTGCTTGATGTCAAAGGGTATTCGTAGTTCCTCAACCTGCTTTCATACCATGAATCGAAATAATATAACATCTTCATAGCAATTGCCACAGTTGTACAGTTATGTGTGTCATCATCAAAGGCATCAGTTGCACGCAGCTTTCGAGTCACTATTTTTAGTCATTTGTGCCTCTGTTTTTTCTCCTTTGGTTAACAAACAACTTGAGAGATTCATTCAAGACCAAACAGTGTTCAAAGTCAGCTTTATTTAAAATGCAGCTGTTCTGGATGTGGCCCTCATTAGTGCAGGCCCACTCTCTCACAATGCACAGCAGCCCCTCCTGAGAAATGTCTATCTCAGTTACTTGCTCTGTTTAATAAGTCAGTGTGGCTCCTCTCTGCATTCTGCTCACTCTCTGATCTGCTGCGCTGATTGATATCACAAACGATTGCGTGTCAGCCAGATGCCTCGTCAGCCTCGGCTGGCTTCAAGTTGGAGGGTTCCTCCCCTTACTCACCCCAGACTGACAGGCTGTGCAGGTTTGCTCCCCGCAGACTGTGTTATGACATGTAACCTGCATGATAGCTGTGAGGTAGAGCTGCTCCAGAGGCAGAAAGGATCTCATTGGTTGAGCAAAAGTCTCAATGTTTTTTTAAGAGTGTAACTGGCAAACCTGAAAGGCAGAGAAGGACATCTGGTCAAAATGTACGGTATAGCAACTGTAATTAGCTGACCTATATATCCATAGATGCAGGTGGATGATGGATGGATAGATTGCATTTGTTCAGTTAGTAGCAAGAGCGCTAGGCTTCATATTAGCTTCTTACCTCTTGCCTTTTTCACTGGGCTTTGATCTAACCTGGCTCGGCCCATTCAGGTTGAACTAACCATGAGATTATTTCTGCCTCCAGAGCTGGAACTCCAATCTGCATGAGGATATTCTCAAAAAGTGCAAAACTGAGTAGCGTGCGATTTTGATGCATAATTGATGTTGAATCACAGCAACATAGTGTATGGTAGGCAGCCATAGAGCCGGCGGTGTGTAGAAAGTGATCCCCAAGATGTCCAGCCAGGATCACTAGTGAATACACAGTTTGGGCGTTTCATGCTGTGCACTGAAAAAGTCTCGGAGGTCAGTATGCCTGTCCTTTCTCCAGTGTAATAATTGGCTGCATTGATAATTTTGCTTGCCAGGAATTTCTGCTAAATGTTTTCTCTTTGACACAAACACAATCAATACTTTGCAATATTGTGCTGCAAAACTGCAGTTGGACAAAGTAACAGAAACATGCAAGAAAAAGCACGATTACCTGGCCTTGGATGAATTCCCAGCAGAATATTCTCTCCTTTGCCTGAATTTATTAAATAATCCTGAAGAGAGTGGACTGCCCACTCGACTTAAAAATGGCAATTAGCAGGATGTTCCTGCTCTAGATCTGACAAATCACCACGTTTATATGTGAATTGTGAGGCAATGTGGGGCAACTAACAGAGTTAATTTAGGCCACGTAGTCCGTGTCTGAATTACAGGTACATCAGTCACAAAAACAGCAAAAGGATTTAATGTGGCAAGAGAAACTTGAAAATCATTACAACCTATGCGGCTATGCCACACTTGGTGAGATTGCACCAGCAAATCCATGTAGATCAGAGGTTGCAGATCAAAGCTCACTGACAGGGACAGAGACTTGAAAGAAGGCTTGTTTGAATTGAGCAAAGTAATCCTCATTTTGGAAGGGAATTTTTTGAGTGTGTCAAAATCCTTTATATAAAAGGGAGCAAGTGGGCAATATCTGTCTGTTTACATTTTTGTCCCACTGATGATGCACAATGTCTATGACATCATCAGTGACATCATTATTGACCAAAATAATCTTATGACATCACTGATGATGTCATAGGCACTGATGATGGCATCATCAGTGACATCATAGGCATTGTGACATCATCAGTGACAGTGGCGATTGTGCGCTGCGCATGCCAATAGGGCAGGCGAGGCCACGCCCACGGGCCACGCACTGCGGGCCGATAGTCTGTCAAAATCTCCACAATATTAAGTGTCATTGCTCTGCTCTGGTTTTCCAAATAGATTTTGAGCCTCAAGCATCAGACAAAATGAGGCAAACTCTGAAGCCAGGGGGCATATAGCTCAGGCTGTCAATCAGCTGTGTGCAGGCTGCTAACTCACCTTCACATTAGCATTGGCAACGTCTCCAAGCTCATATTTTCATATTTGGCCATTGATGATTATAGTTTCCACTCGACTTAGACCTTGATTTCTTACCTGTGTGCACTGTGCAGTGTGGAGGAAATCCTTTCTGTTATTTTTAAAGCTGGATAAGACCTGCCCGCAGTGACTTTAACAGGATAGTTGCTAAACACTAAAACTACAAACTACCGCCTCACAAATCTCCACAATTTGAATCAACACCTCCATCACAGTCTCAAAAACAATGTTGTGAGCTTGACATGCTTCCATTCAGTTTACATTTGTAAAAGTGCTTGCTCAGCTATACTGGATGCTTTTGCATAATTGAAAGTAATAAAATAAAATACAAAATACAACCCTAAAGCCTTACCTTCACTCAGAAAATGTCCTAAATAGAGTTTGCAGAAACACAGAACATAAATGGAAGACCTGCAAAGTGCAAATACTTTACAACCCTATCAAAAACTGTGAAATAGCCTCTATCATTATGCAAAAAAGAGAGATGCAAGAGCAGCATTATTCACTGAGCTCATATCGAAAAACTGTCATAACAACTTTGAAATAGCTACTGTTCAATGTAATCGACTCTCCAGCACTCCCCGCTGTTACACAGAGATGTAAGGAGTTTATTACATCATTTAACAAAAGTTGAGAGAACTACAATTTGCTGCAGTTTCCCTATCATATTTAAAGAGATATGAAGCGCAAGCGCTCTACCTGTTCTCCCCACCAAGTTCCTAAAGAAGGTCTTTGATACAGTTAATCCCAGCATCTACCGTAATCAGTCGTAAACAGCTGTCTGGCCACTGGTACTTTCCCTCCCAGTTTCAAGCACAAAGCACACAGCATTTCAACCCATCTCTCAGAAATGCAGCCTCCATACGATAATCCTTAATAACTAGCTCTAAAATGATATTTTCGACATTTTTTTTTTTTGGAATTTCAATTGGTTTTAGAACCATATTTAACTCAGAAAGCACTTCTCAGGGTTACTAGTAACAACCCTCTTTTAACAGCGGATGTAGGAGATTGTGTAGTATGAATCGAGCTCAGTAAAACTTGGTATTTGTGAGTCTGTGTTTGGTGCAGAGAACAGGAAGTCTCCCTTGACCACACAGCAGGCCATTGCCTTGATCTGTGAAGGCACACAGATCAAAATATATAAATGATATGGAAAATGAATTGAGAAAGAGGGGAAAAGGTGGCAGATTATCTGGATTTCAGTGTCAGCATTCATATCGACTTAAAAGTTGGGATTAACTTTGGACGGGCTCACAGAGTGGCTCACTGTCGATAAAGCAGCTTCATGATGTAATAGACTGCAGTTTTGGTTCTTCATGACCTCCAGCTTCTAGTGTGCTTCTACAGAAGTTTGGTCTATTGGCCTATTAGACGAATGGAATAACAAAATTCTTAACTCAAAGTCCTACTTTCTCTTAACCCGTATATTCACAGATAACCTGAACATTGGCATCTTAACTCTTATGTTTTATACACTATACATTGAAGAGTAAATGTGCCATCTGGCCAAAGGAAAATGTTATACGGAGCTGATCATAGGCCTACATCATTTAAAAAATATATATAACCAGTAATATTATAATATACCGTATATATGTCTCAGGTTTTTAATGGGCCCCTGATGGAGTCAAGTATCCAGCTCATTGGGCGTATACTCCCAACCCTCCCCTTGAAGTGCTGTTTGATGGCTTTTATAATGTATTTCAAGCTGCTCTTTGAAATTGGATTGGCAAAACATCAAGACATTTTATGTTACAAGAGATATATTTCCTTAATAACCTTGAATGTAAAAATGTTAGTGCAGCTCAAAAGGTATGGAGTTAATAAAAAAGGGTCAGCTTTTTTAAATTATTGTTATTATTTTTAAAGCATTTTGACAACACTGCAACAGAAGAAGCTTTTCATTTAATTTAGTTTGAATTTACATTGCCCACCGCTGCTTCATTTCAGTCATTTGTCATATTTGAAGCAGCAAAACAGAAAAGTGTCCCAGCATCTGATTGAAATCTAGACCTATTATGATTTTGCGCCCCCCCCCCCCCCCCCCCCCCCCCCATCTCCTCCTCCTGCCTGCCCTCAGCGTCTGGTAAAAACTAAAACCCACACAATGGCAATTTCTCAGCTGCCTATCTGTAATGAACATTATTTAATGATTAGCCCAGTTTCCCCTATTTGTCCCTAAGTTCCTCCTTTCTGAACAGAACACAGCAGATTCAGACAACATCCAAAAATAGTTGTACTTTAGTCAAATATAAACACTGTTGTTCCACTCCACAGAGCCGAAGGAGGCGGCAACGAGGGAGCGGCGGGCGGAGCTTCTGCAGTCTGGGCTGTTAAAAACATGTTACAAAACAAAGTGCAAAGTGATGTGTTTTGCTTCAGATACCTCCTGAGATCAGAGATGTAGTGGAAGGGAAACCCACCCACACTCGTTTTGCACAACTTGTTGTTGATTTACAGAGTTTAACTCATATTTAAGGCTGGAACGGAGCATTTCTAGGGGGGGCATGTGATTGGCCACCTCACGTGCCCCGCAAGAATCCTGAGGGTGCTGGCGTCCGCTGCTGATATGACTTTTAGAGACTTTTTTTTATGTCTTTCAGAGGCTAGCTGTATGATTTTTAAAGCTAGAGTGAAGACTGGTACTGTACAGAAGTGAAGAACCTAAGGCATCCATTGGTACCAACAACCATGTAATGCTATAGCTTGTTGGGAAAGTGGCTAACTCGCTCCAAAGATAGGCAACATTTTGGCAGATGTTTTTTTTTTAATATAAATTTGGGAGGGGGGACGGGACTGGTATGGCCATTTTCGAAGGATGTTCCTTCTGACCTCTCACCTCAAGATCTGAATGAAAATGGGTTCTACGGGTCCTCACTACTCTCACGTGTTTTCCCTTTACAGACATGCCCACTCTATGCTAATCCAATATTTATTTATGTATTTATTTTGTGGGGGGGCATGCAGTATAATTAAATTGAATTAAATTTGATTAATTAATGTATTTATTTATTTGAGGCACAATGCACATTAATGAACATTACTGTAAATGCGCCAGCGTTAGCCAGTTGGCTAATTTTCAACTGTTGTCCCTTGGAACTTAGAATTGCCAGTGCCTCACACACACTGACAGGAGTATTAACCCCTAACATACATGTCTTTATGGGTGGGAGGAAACCGGAGCACCCGTCCCAGAGGAAACCCACATGAACAGGGGGAGAACATGCAAACTCCACACAGAAAGGATCTGGAACGCTCTCTGAACTTCCCTACAGCTGTGCAACAATCGCTGACACTAGGGACAACTGTTGCCAAAATACTTATTCTGAAGGAATGGAAGTCCTCCTCTTCACTTCACTCCTCCTCTTCGTTTGTGGCATACTTTGATGAGGTTAAGAATGATAAGTGACTGAGGTTAGGGGTGGTGTCTCGTGGACCCCTTGCGTGGGATCTCATGCGCATTGTCTCTTGCAAGCACATAAGCCCCTTGTGCGGCTGAAAGCACCACGTTGTAATGATGAATGTCAATGATGTATTTTTTCTTTCTTTCTTTCTTTCTTTCTTTCTTTCTTTCTTTCTTTCTTTCTTTCTTTCTTTCTTTCTTTCTTTCTTTCTTTTCCTGTGTCTGAGCCTGTTTGTCTTGTTTCTATGGTCTATAAAAATTGAAAATAAAATATATATATAAAAAAAAGGATCTGGAATGGACCGGGGTTTGAACCTGGGACCTTCTTGCTGTGAGGCAGCAGCACTAACCACTGAGCCTGGGTGTTATTTTTGCATATTCTATTTGAATATTTCTGCATACTGGGGTCCCTAAACAGTATTGGGGTTGTATAAATGGGGTATGATTGGAAAGCTGAGACTCTTGTGGATTCAATGATCCCAATTGTATTCATGTGTGATGATGTTGGTCGCCAAGAAGAATACTAAAATTGGTGTCTGGTTGCTGGAGGGGTGGAGTAGAATAGTACTGGCTGATGGCCAGATGCAGGACCATCAAGAATTTTCCAAAACTATGCTCCTTGAAGGGCCACATGTGAAAATTGTATTTAAATTCTGAGATTAGTCTCAGATTTCAGAGAATAAAGTCAGACTTCTGACTGAGTTTAAAGTTGGATTAAACTGATGTGGGACCTGTCTACACCCTTAATAAATTAATGCTGCACTCAGTGCCACCCTTGTTTGAGTCTGTGTCCCCCTCTGCGTAATTGAGTGTCTTCTAAAGCCTCTTGGTGCTTGCTTGCCTTTTGATGATCACCAACTGTCTTGGTCACATAATTGACCCACTGTGTGATACTGTGTGATCCTTCAATAACACTGTGAGCTCCAGAAAAGTCTTACTGTACTGGAGCTGGTGGTTTCACCCAAAAATGAAAATACACTTATTATCTCCTCATCCCCATGTCAGTGAAAACTTTGTTGAGGGTTTGAATAACCAACAAAACACACAGCGAGTTAGCTCCTGCATCACCATCTCAGCATTCTCCCAGACTATTGAAGTTGACGGGGCTATCTTTTACTGTTATTTTTTTGGGACATGGTTATATCTTACTGGGGGGGAAAAGTCTAAGTATATAGTATAATAAAAAAAAAGTATAAAAATGTCAAATCAGATTTCTCCAAACAGCGTGTGCAGCATTTTCCAAGTGTTCTGCAGCCAAACAATTAACGTTAGACTGTTGGTCCAAAAAGTCCAATATTTATACCTCATTATCTCCCCTTTTCCTCCATGAAAATCATCTGGTCTCTCCTACGAGTAGCAAGCAGAGTCTTCTGCAACAGGAAAATAGGTTATAGGAGATAATGAGGAGAACATTGGACTTTTACGCCCACGGTGCACTCGTTTGGCTTCAGAAAATTTGAATTAGCTGCTTGGAGAAATTTGATGGACATTTTATGCCTTTTTTTGAGGTGGAGAAAGATTAACTTCTAGCACTTGGAGGAAAGTTGAGACATAACTCCCAGGGCTCATAGAGTGCTGCAGGAATGAGTCCTAAAATGCAGAAGTTTAGCATCGCCTGGTTCCCTCGTCTGGATGTCAATGGGGTTTTTGTATGGGGATTTTGGTTAGTTGCCTGAAGTACGGTATCCTGGTTAAAACCACCGATCGGTGAGATGTGTATCGATATGATACATAGCTCACATTCTGAAACAAATGTGAGTTCACGTGATCTGATGGCTTACCAGGCTATGAAATAAGGTCTGTGGTTAACAGTTTATGAAACTGATACGTTTGTGTTCAGCAAGATAATCTTCACAAATAAACTTTTTTTAAATCTTTTTTAGGAATTTTCTGGCAATCATGATTTTTGGCAATTGTATTTCCGCTCCAAGGAATCATAAAAGTGGGAGGCGGTGTCTCTCCCCGGACTAGGACTGAGGATCAGAATCAGAATCAGAATCACTTTTATTGCCACAGTATGCAAGTTACATACGAGGAATTTGTCTTAGTGTCTGTATGCAGCGTAGCGGTTACATCAATATACAGGGATAAGAAGTAGGAAGATAACTAACGGCAATCGCAAGGTTGCAAGTGCAATCAAATCGAATCAAATCTATACAATATGTACATGAGTGGTGAAGTGTTCTGTGGATGATAAATATGAATGTACGTTGGATTTACATGAGATTTACAGACTGAGTTAAATATACGTTAAATAGGCAGTGGATTTACATGAATTTACAGAAACCAGATCCTCTGAAGTTGTCCACTATTTTCATGTCCTAAACAAGTAAGTAGGTAGTAACTAGCCCTGTTAATATTTCAGTAACTGTAATTGAGTTACTAAATTTGAATAAGTAATTTGTTACTTACTACTAGATTACTTAATGCTTACTGCAATGCAAAAAAGTAGTTAATTTTGGGGTAACTAAAAATCTAGTAGTAAGTAACTAATTACTTTTTACGTTACAGTAACTCCCAACCCTCCCAACACTGCTGCTGAGTGACGACCAACAGTTAACTATTTGCATGTAGAGTTTTTGTTTGATTTTCGTACAAATGTATTTGGTTTGTGTTTGAGACACAGGTGACGTTTGTATCAGCTGCCTGAATTCGCGCGATCGCGCGACAAACAAACATGGCAGCGGGGTAAGGATAATTTCTAGCCTACTTCTTTTTCCTGTTTAAAAACTATATCGCCCGAACAGGGACTTGAACCCTGGACCCTCAGATTAAAAGTCTGATGCTCTACCGACTGAGCTATCCGGGCTCATACTCCTTATAAGACTGCAGGCACCATTTACACAACAATACCGCCCTCTACATTCAAGCCATGCTGCATCGATCCACTGTAGCCTGTCGCGCCTGTCCCTTGACCTAGCATCATGACCAACATGTCACCACCTCTCTGGCACCGAGCCATGACCCGGACGTTTCTCCCGTGACGGGCTGCGGCTGATCGATCGGTGAGACTGTCAGTGCAGCTCGCGACTCACCGCGGGGCCCCGACCGGCCAGATGATAAACACCGACCCCCGGACACACCGGGTCACCTTCAATTTCCCCGGCAGAGCTACTGAGATACTCGGAGCAGGTCAGGAGGACGGTCTGTCAGGAGGAGGAGGGGGGCGGCTGAATGACCCGGGGCGCGGTGTCATTCAGTCTGTCGGTTCATCTGCCTTGATTTTCACAATAAATTATCTAATGATTTATTTAAGATGGACTAATTTTTGCTTCCAATTGTGAGACAAAGTGTGATTGAGACGTTTTTCTATTGTATTTCTCTAAGGTATTCGAGCTCATAAAGTGCACAGTTTGGCATTGTGTGCTCTCCTTTATTGATTTTATTGTATCATTTTCATTTAGTCTCACTTGGAATCACCTCTTTTTCAAGGTAGACCTGTCCAACAAAGCAGCATCATGACATGACAAACATATTTTGCAACACAACACACAACAATGTATGAATTCAAAAAGTATATGAGAGAGAATAGCTACAAATAATGTATAAAAGCATTCTAAGAGACAGTCACATATCAAACAAACGGTGTAGCAGCAGGTTTAATCATTGTAACATTATTATTTTGGTCTTCATTTTTAGGGAAATACATTAAAAACCTCCGATCAATCATAGTAGGGTTTCGGGATTATAATCTACTGCCATCTAGAGGCCAGTCGGTGCGACACAGCTACATTTTACTTACGTCATACAATAATAAGGAAGTGGCATCTCACAGACCACAACGACCACAACACGCCTTTTGGGATACGAGGTTGTTCATGTTAAATATGTTGGTGCTGCTTATTATGCCTCACTGTAAAACTGACTGTCTGTATGTCAGCAATATACTGAGCTGTTTCTGTTTTATATATTTTGGTGGTTTGTGTTCACAGAGGAAGCATGGAGAGATACTCACTCCACAAAGTGATTGGTGAAGGCTCTTTCGGCAGGGCTTTGCTGGTCCAATGTCAAAACAGTCAGGAGAAATATGTGCTTAAAGAGATCCTGCTGCCAAAGGTAGGTGTGCAAACAAAGCTAATGATGTGCTTACTGTATATCCTCATCTCTAGTGTAATGTTATCAGGATTAATTGGATTTGAACTGGATATCCAGCAGACATCAAAGTATTTCTGTCTAAAAGAAATACAAGTAAAATAAATAAACAAACTCCCCAATAAACAAATTTTTATCAACCACAGTACTGTACTGTATTTGAATCCAGTCTTGTGCCATAGCATAGCGGTCCAACTGAACTTTAGTTACACCACAATGGACATTGCTTTTACAGAAACTATTGTTTATTAAGAGGTTGAATTGGTTTAAGTTCTGATAAGTTAAGTGAAGTTTACCCCCCCAATATTTGATTTTAAAACTTTCTGAACAATAAATGAACAGGACACACAAACAGGCTCGGACACAGGAAAAGGAAAAAGAAAAACATGATCAACATTCAACACTACAAGGCGCCTATGTGTTTATAAAATATATTGTGCAAGGGTCCATGAGAAACCAGCCAGGCGAGTCACCCGTCGCATCCAATCTCATGAAGGTAGGCCAGAAATGGGTCCCAGATAGCCGAACATTTTCCAAGTTGGTCCTCAGGAACCTAAGCCTCTCCATCCGTATAACAGAGGTCATGTCCGTCAACCACAATTGAAAAGAAGGTGAATAGGGGGACTTCCATTCCTTCAGAATGAGTTTCTTGGCAACAGTTGTCATCTGCGTCAGAGACTGTTGCACAGCTGTAGGGAAGTTCAGAGAGGACTCCGAGCAGCCGAAGATGGCGAGTTCTGCCTCCGGCTGTAGGGTTATTGTGTAGGCCTTGGAAGTGAAGTTTAAGTATACATTATTATGACATTTCTGTTTTATCTGTGTTTAATCTGCCAAGAATCTGGTTGGGCCCCTGCATTTGTAGACTGTATTTTAATCCAGTCTGTTGTGCCATAGCCTGGGTCTAATATGGAAATGTTATTTGCATTGTGATCCCATACAGAGATAGCTGCAAGATCACTGCCAATGTAGAGATCACGTTTGTTTTGCATGAATCACATTTGCATTTTTATAGAGTCAGTCCAAATTGGAGAATTCGAGGAGAGAAGCGGTGCTGTTGTCCGGGATGAAACATCCTCATATCGTTGCCTTCAGGGAGGCGTTTGAAGGTATTCACTATTCACAAATGATTCTGACATTTGTGGCGTAATCCAGTCATTATGGTTTATGAGTACATAATAGGCATTGTGATTGTGTTTGTGTTTGTTCAGCTGACGGCCACCTGTGTATCGTCATGGAGTACTGCGGTGGAGGAGACCTGCTCCAGAGGATCCGGCAACAGAAAACCATCCTGTTCTCAGTCGATGATGTAGGCCTCGACTTCCTGAAGCAATGCACACAATTTAAATGGACGCTGGTGTTACTGATTTGTTCTTTTGTTCTACTGACTCTGATTTGCTGTCCCCCCCCCCTCGGCCCCTCCTCCCCCCCAGACCTTGAAATGGTTTGCTCAGATGTGTGCTGGTACGAAGCACATCCACGATAAACGGGTTTTGCACAGAGATCTGAAGGCCAAGGTAGTGTGTTGCTGAAATTACAGTCTATTTTTTTATTATGTTATTATTACACCCACATGCATGTCCATACAACATACATACATAATGTTAATGGATTTTGCATTTCAGGTGGTGATAATGCCTGCAGAAAATGATTATTCTTTTGAATTTTGGCGTAGGTCACACAGAAAACTCATTACAACAACTTAATGACAACAATCAGATTTTCTGTATGTTTCTTTAGAGCCTCTGAGTCAGAACAACAAGAAGTACTTAATGTAGTTTATTGGTTGGCTGCGTTGATTGAATCTCATCAGTATGAGCGCTGCAGAGTAAAATAAGCAATGGTGAAATTGCTGATCGAGATGAGATCACAACATTATCTCCCAGTTATACGCAATATCATCATGGTCCCATGCATGGCTGCTCTTTTTTATTTCCATGTTTAGTCATCATTTCTCTCTCATTTCCTCGCCCAGAACATTTTCCTGACAGATAATGGGACAATCAAGCTCGGGGACTTTGGCTCCGCTTGTGTTCTGAATAGGTACAGGAAGCGCAAAGCAGCAATTTATACTTTTTTTAAGCTAATAATGCACTGTGCTTGATTTGCTCTGTTTATATTTTGATTTCAACTCATCGTTTTTGTAATTGTGTCCTCTCCTGCAGCTCAAAGGCTTACGCTCACGCATATGTTGGGACGCCATATTACGTCTCTCCAGAAATCTGGGACAACAAGCCATACAACAATAAGAGGTATGATTATGTTTGTTTGGCTGGTTGCTTCATACAAGATAAGATAAGAAGAGTTTGGACTAATGTCCCCATTAGGGTGTGCAAAATAAAAACAGTACAGCTGTACATTGTACTGAGACAAAGAGAAGGATGAATGCAGAATATGTACATTATCAAAGTATTTGCAAAAAATATATGTGCAGTATGAAATTGGTGGAAACATAAACATTTCAATAGATTTATAAGGAATATTTAACAATGATATATGGGCACATGGAGAAAACGGATATGTGACTTGTCAGCAAATATACATGTACATGATGTGCAAGTCTATAGAAGGCCATACATATTGTAGATGCATTATATAAAAACAAATTTGCATAGGTACATAAAACCCCAGATGGACGTACCAAATGTTCAGAAAAATGACAATGTGCAAAGTGCATGTGTACTGTATTATTGTCTTCATTTCAGCATCGCTATGGAGGTAGCATGCATACAGAAAATGGGTTACAGTATGTGTCGACCCACAGATCAGGAAACACTTTAACCAAAAGTCTGACAGGATGCAAAACTAAAAACCAAAACCTTACCACCAAACCCTGTGCCGTTTATATACAGTAGCTGTCATGTTTGTTTCACACGGTCAGGTGCCAAGCGTTATCTGTGATATTTTGATTCATGGCATGCGAAGGAAGTAACTATGGTAACATATATACCAACAAAATATGGGTGGGAAACATGCAGCACTGTTGAGCTCTTTTTCCTGGTCCCTGCTCACATCTTGCTTGCAGTCGAGGCAAAGATTGCCAGGCTTCATTTGGAACGGGTTGTGTTCTCACTTCCAAACCATGACAAGGTAAACAGGCTACTCGAAACAAACAAGCCGAGTGCAGCCAGTCTGAGGACACTCTTACAGAATAGAGCAGAGGGCAGGAATGCCAAAAGCATTCCAGGATAGTATATATAAACAGTACAGGCATCCTGCTCTTCAGCTCCCTCCTAGCTGGCTGAGGCTGAGGCCATTTGGACAGGAACCATTGTACAGTCTTATCACTGTTGTTGACACACACAAAAATGTCAAAAAGAAGAAACAAGCCTCGAGATGGAGGATAAAAGTGCTTTATTCATGTTCATTGCATATTATGAATATTTATATTAGCACAGCCATAATACCATCAGCAATGCTGCAATATGATATCCAGTGTGTACTTATCTGTACTATTCCTAAACAAAGCAAGATGACTTGTGTGATGTGGAGGCTACTCAGTCTTTTTCTTTTTTTGGGGGCCAAGAAATGAAGAGCGTCTGGCGTGCATGAATAACCCTCTGTGTGTGTTTGTGTGTTCTGCAGTGATGTGTGGTCTCTGGGCTGCGTCCTGTACGAGCTCTGCACCTTGCGCCACCCGGTACTTACCCTCCTCCTCTTCTCTCCATACCGCCGCTTTGCCTCTCGGGCCTCTCTCCAAACACTGTCAATGAATCACTGTATAGAATACTTTGTGCTGAGATCTCACCGTGCAGCCAGAGATACTGCAAGCCATTGGTGTGAAATGACGGAGGCTCCAGTATCTTCAGCTGAGTCAAATTATCTGCTGTGTATTTTTTGTGGCTCGGAAGGGTTTGTGTTCGCAGAGATGCTCACCCCGGTCCGTTCCCCTCTTGTCTCCAGTTCCAGGCATCCAGCTGGAAGAGTCTGATTCTGAAGGTGTGTCGAGGCGCCTACCCTCCCCTGCCCAGCCACCTGCCCTACGAGCTGCACTATTTGGTCAAGCAGATGTTTAAGACAAACCCCAAGGACAGGCCGTCCCTCCACACCATCCTCACCTCTCACCGGATATCCAGACTCCTGCGTGGCCATCTACCCTCCCAGGTAAAAAAGTTACCAGTTACTGCTGGTGCTTGTAGACTAAAGTATTGCTAAAAATATTAAATATATTGTTTGAAATAGGTGATAACATAAACATTTCACTACCAGTCAAAAGTTTGGACACATCACTTCCTGTTTGTTGTTTTTTTTTAAATTATTTTCTCCATTTCCATTGTGCGTGCTCTTGGGACCCTGTATCTCCTCCCTGAGGGTAGCAGGGAGAACAGACTGTTGTGGGGGTGGTTTGTGTCTTTGATGATCTTCAGGGACCTCCTGAGGCACCGCTGGTTGTAGAGATCTTGCAGTTCTGGCAGCTCACATCCTGTTACGTGCTGGGCCGCTGTACAGGTGGAGCATTGTAAACCAACTATACAGTACACCTTATATTCATTTTACAGATAACATATATACAGAATCTACATAAAACCCTGGACCATATGTACAGAAAAATGACAAAAATGTGTAAAACGCATGTGTACTGTTGTTTTTTAAAATATCAGGAACACCATTGTGTTCAGCTGCCTGGTGACAATAACTCAAGTTGCTTTACCACTGCCCAATCCATCAGAATGACGTTTGGTCACGACCTGATGTAAAGTTTAGAATTTAAACTTGGCAGTGGCCACAAGGTCTTACACAACATTCCCAGCTGCGGTGACCCTACATGGGATCTGACCCTTGACAGGCCGGTGTTAGTTCAGATGGCCGCGTAACTCATGTTATGGTTTTGATTTACTGCGTTGCTTTGGATCTTTCGCAGGCGATTGAGACGGAGGAACAGGGGAGGCGAAAGGGGAGATGGAGAAGAGAAGAGGGGGAGAAGGTGTCTAATCTTCTGGGACAGAAGAGTCTAATTACAACGTCAACATTCGAAGGTAGCGTCCAAAGTTAAGAGACAAAATACAGTTTCGTTCTCATCGTAAACTAGAGGATATACTGCTGCGGTTGTGGGAAAACCACGTCACTGAAAATTAGGTGTTCTTTTTTGTCATTCTACCATTAAAAACGTCTATACGGAAACTTGTGAACTGTTGAAAATTCATGATGTGGCTGTCCGTGAGAAAATAAGCATTCTTTTCTAGCAGATATGTGGTGTATATACCGGTTGTATAATTTCCGTTACATTCCATCAAGATGTATAAAAATACTATGGAAACGTTTTACGATGCCAACAGGACTTAGCTGTGCTTAGCTGCATCACCATCACAGCCATAAACACAGTGAAAAGCAGCCTCTTGGGTATTACTGCTACTACCAGATATGTATGAAAACCCAAAGAAGGTCCGAGGCACTGATGGAAAAAGTCAAAACATATTAAGGAAGGAGGCTCATTCACACTGAAACACATCCGCCATTTTAAACTTTTTTGCCAATTTAAAATATAGACTTTTGACTTTTGCTATGCACAACAGAGTGCCTCAGATCCCTCTTTGGTTTCTCATACGTTCCTGTCATACCAATCTACCAATCAAGTTTTTCATTATTGAAAGATAACACGGTACCCATTCCTCCTGCCCCAGGAGTGGAGTCATCTGAGGCCCACTGTGAAAGCGGAGAGCCCGGTCCTCGAAAGCAGTGGGCTGCCGGCCCCTCGGACTCCGTGCTGCAGATGTTGGGCAATGCCAGTCTCCTCTCATCTGACAGCATGGCATCAACTGGCCAAACTCACACAGGTTCTACTCATGAAAGTATAACCATATTAGGAGAAGCAAATAGGTTATCAATGTGTTGTACATGTGTTGAAAATCCTTAAAAGTTTGTGGATTTGAAAAGTAAAATAAAACAAGGCATTTGACGTTTTTGGAAATTAATGGATGGCCTTGAAAGTACTTGAAAGCACCCAAATGTATCAATACTGCTGTCTGGACCACTATCCATCCTAGGATCAACAGATCCTGAGGAAAAACCTGTGGTAGAGATTTGCATTGATATAGGAGCAGTTTTAAAATGATTTCACCGGGATATCTTGACATGTCAAGAGTAAAAATGAGTCCTATGTGGCCATGTCTAACTTTGACCAGTGTCATGTTTTACCTCAAGATATGCCCATTTTGAGTCCTTGAATTTCACCAAACAATTTGAAAGTCAAGTGCTTGAATGTGATGTCCCAAGTAAGTGTGGAACCCTGTTTGTATTGCGGTCTGCCCAGGAGTCTCAGCGGCCGTCAGCTCAGGAGACGCACAGGAGTGCCGGCAGAGGAGACGATGGGAGAGGAATCCTCCTGAGAGGGTTCTCAGTCTGCTGGAGAAGCTCCAGCTCAGCGCAGCCTTCAGCACCTATACGATACACACAGGAGGTCTGTCGCATTTTAATCTGTTATGTGTCTAAAAGTCAAACGTGAGAAAAATGGCTTTAAACATTTCACAACGTTGTATTTTCTACAGTGGCATTCCACCAAAACCATAAAAATAAATACTTTCCCCTTAGTTTTATGGAAATAATTATTCACCATGATGTACTACGGAGAGGAAAGCAACCAAATCACTCAAAATCTCAAAATACCTGGAAAACTCATTTTCAACCTTCTTTTGCTCGTTGCAGCGACATGTGAAGGGTTTCTGCAGACCACCACACATATTCTGTCATTGTGTTACTTAAGGATGGTATGTAGTGAACATACATTCACACGCCTTTTGCTGGGGACCTCCTGAAACCTCTTCAAGGACCCCTGGGGGTCCCTGGACTCCACTTTGAGATCCCCTGCCCTAAATACATATGCAATACTGAAATAGGAGCTCCCTGGAATTCATAAGCTTACATTCAACTGTGAAAACCAAACTTTTGTAAAGTCAGCCTTCATACAGTATGTATGAGATGAGACTATTTATATCATGCCATAGCTGTGGATCATCGTCTTTATAATATAAATAGTTTCACTGCAGCACACAGTAAGCCCCATTGGATGTAGAAGACGTTGCAACGTTGTTAATTGTAGGAAGACATTGTTGTGTTAGAATATAAACTGTAGCCTAACTGTCTGTCTGTGGTCAGGTGAAAACCCTCTGCTGGGACCGCTGTCCCCGCCGCATGCTGACGACACCGACGGCCCTGAACAGGAAGTGGCTGCAGACGAGGACAGGCTGGAGCTGCGCTCTGACGACGACGACACGTACGTTAACCTGATGTATAGCTGGAACACTATTACTAATGATGAGGGGATTTGACATAATGCCACTGCTACATCATGAGGAGTCAACATCCTTCATGATTTTATTTATGCTTAGTGTATTTATAAAGTCCTCAAAATAAATGAAAGACTGACACTAACAACTACTTTAAATTTAATAACAGCTTGTGTCATGACAGTGACACCCATTGTTGATGTACAACTGGCTTGTGCCAAATGTGAAAGGGCCATAGAGTAATCTATGGCTTCTATTGACTTCTATCAGCGACCACTAGCAATTGCAATAGTCTCTGGCACAGCTTACATTGGCCTGTGTTTGATACTAATAATAAAGTCACATTAACATGAGTAAGCTAGCCAGGCAGACAGCCAACACAAACTGAGATAATATATCACAATGCAAACTATTACAATTGTAATATTGCTTTGTAATTTGCTTTTGTGTCTTGAGATATTCAAATTTCAGTTGGTGGTGAAAGTATTGAAAAGTATTGATAAAGTATTGAAAGCCAGACTGATCAATCCTTCACTGATATTATATTTTTGTGCTATGTGAGGCAGTAAAAATCATACTTATTTCCCCTGTAACATACACATGCAGCATTAATATATATTGAGAGTACCGTGTGAATTTTGGTTGGATCTTTGTACAATGTATGAAACGTATAAACATGTAATTGTGTCATTTGGATAAAGGCACACCTATCATATGGAAACACAGAAACAGAATGCCTCTTCTCTCCACAGGGACTTTGAAGAAGAATCCCCGTGCGACTGGATGGATGAACTGGAGACAATGTTTTTGGAGCGCTGATGTCAACTTCCTGAGGAGCCTATACAATCACAAGGTTCTCAATATTACAGTTACTACAAACAAACTGTTTACATGCCAAGATCATGTCTCTGGATGTATATTTGAGAGCCATTGTTTCAATGAGGACCAATTTTTTACAGTTTGTTCCAAATGCAAAGATCTAGTTTTGAAATGCACTAAAACAAGTTAAGCACTGATGGTCTTTTTCTATATTGTATTTTTTAGTTTTTGAGAATGTTTTCCCGCTGTTTTATGTCTACTCTTAAACAACCGCTACATTGAAATTCAGTAAAACTTGAATCTAATATTGTTTCGGCTTGTTATATAACCTGTTTATGCACAGACATTAGAGCTGTGGATGTGCTCTGCCTCTCATTGGGTTGGAACATCTGCTGTGTCCCATTCAGTTACCATGATAACATCCACAGTAGATTGAGGCTGTCTGGAAGTTTGGCTTGTTGGCCAGGCAGGAAATCGTAGACCCAGAGCAGCTGCTCTCTCCCTGTGGTCACACCGGTTTGAACCAGCTCACACCTTTGATGTTGATTTCCTCTGGAATATCAGATGTAGACTAAACAGGTTCAGTTGTCGGGTTTCTCTCGCTTTAATTGTCCGTGATCTGCTGTCCGCCCATACATCTGGAGCCTTTGGTTGTTTTTGACATCAGCTGTGGCCTAAACATGGGTGCAGACTGCAGACATACAGGCACAGTAGAGGAAATTAGTTTCACCAGATGATGATGCGCCACTAGGTGGAGTTGAGATCACTGATGTGAACACTTCAGAGAACAAAGCCATGCTCTGAGAGAAACGGCCTCAGATGTAATTAAGCCTTTGTTATAATCCTTTTGTTACTGAACCTCTCTGATCACTGGCGGTGAGGTTTGTGTTGACAAACGGAAACGTCTGAATAGCAAATTTAAAATGCTCAAATTATAAGGTCAAGTGTGTAGACTAGATGGTATGAAAAAGCGGACAATAGCTTACCGCATGTTTGGCAACAATAAAAAACTCAAGCAAGCCTCGCCCGTGACATTTTTGGCCCAACAGGATATAGATATCACACAGGCTTGAGTCAACAAAACCATTATGGTGCTGATTCACCAACGGTTATAGCTGGGATGGATTATCCTGCTGGCAGCGTTCCTCCACTGGAGTCTCCCATAGGGTGACATGGGGACTATATCTCCCCATGGGTGTTTTATTGAGGAAGCCTGGGACTTATCTTCCAACCACACTGAATCCCCCCAGGGCTCATACTCTAGCCCCCTGCTTTTTTATTATTGCTATTTTCCCCTCTCGTACCTCAAAACATGTCCATGTTCTGAGCACAGCTGCAGATAAAGGGGCGTAGAATAGTGCAGCATCTGCGCGCTGTGTCATGCTGTGCGCTGTAGATACGAGGGTCTCCCATTAGTGTCCGTTAGGGATTAGACAGTGTCCTTATGGCACAGTCATCTGCTGTTGTCCATAATTGAATGATAGGAATTGTGGTATTAGGGCTAGCTGCCTTTTTTTTAAGGGTTAGGGGTGGGGATGTTAGGTTCATGATCTCTCTCTCATAGCCCAGAATCGTTTTGGATCAAGCAGTAAATACATAATTCCATATTTACACTATGCATACGTAAATATCAAAATATGCACCTGACAAGTAAGATGCTTTATTTTTGTCATATACTACAGAAGACATAGCTTAAGATGACCAAACGTTCACTTTTAAACCCTATGACGTCACATTTGAGTCTAGAAGTTTATGATGATATTATTTAGACGTCCCATATCTTTTAAATAGTGGAAAATTGCTCAGTGGGTTGTTTGTATTTGGTTTCAATATGTGAAACTAGTCAGCTCTAGCCTGGTAAACCAGCCGCTCACATTTCATTTCAGTGGTCTGGTAGAACGTTGTGGTTTACCAGAGGAAGCTCTATATTGGCTTCACAAAGCAAACTGTTAAGCTGTTGTTGGGCCCAGTTTGAGTCACTTCGTGTAAATAGGCAAAGGGCATCCTGAGCACTTGTTACCTCCATGTGTGCAAGAGCCGGTTTAGGAACAAACGACTGAAATGTCTCCACGTAGAATTTGTTGTGCAACTTAGTTTTATAAAGTTGCACACACTGGCAAACAGCAAGACTAACAGGGGCTTACTCTTGCAGGAAGGATATGAAGTCATGTGTGGTGTATCTCAACGCTAATGAGTCAAAAGAGACATTTCTGTTTTAAGGAAATTTTCCATCCGTGCCAGGCTCCTCCTACACAACAATGTGACAACAATGGGGCTTTTCAGGGGGTCCAAATGGAAACAATTTAGATTTTTAACAATGTATTTGATGATATGACGACTTACTGCATGGAGACACCTACAGTACTGTGCAATCAAGTGTACCAGTACACCATGTCCGTTTGCATAACAGCTCTGTGCTGGGCTTCCGGTTGATGTACTGTGTAGGTGCGAAACAAACGTGCTGATGCGGTCACACCTCGGCTCAGAAGCATGAGTTTGAGTCACAGGTGTTGCCATGCAGAGTGGAGGGTTTCCGCTCTCACCTTTCCTCTGTCTTCCACCTTCACTTCAAATGTCTTCTAATCAGTAGCTTTGGAGTCAAATTGGGGACTTTGTGTAGATCAGGCATGTGCAAAGTCCGGCCCAGGGGCCAAATGAGGCCCCCGGACTGATTTTAAACGGCCCATGGCTTGTCTCCCAAAATATACAATATGTGGCCCTCCACAAAGTATTGGTTAATCAAGCAAGATCACTTTGCGTTTTTTCCGTTCACCTAACGATGACAGCACTACCATACAGTTTGTAGACAAGCACCAAGTAGGAACAATGCAGGCGGAACTAATGTTTTCAGACAGCAAACAAAATCCTTAGAGTACCATTGTATTGTATGTTTTTTTATTTATTATATATACAGTATATATACAGTACTAGGTATCTCGCACTACGCATGCTCAATTCCTAGGCTTGTCCGCTGCGCAGCCGAGCCTGTCCTGCAGCTCTGCCGAGCTGGCCCTGCAGCTCGCATTCGCAGCTCAGCTGCTGCTCGGTCTTGCCCACAGCTCGGCTGATGTGCGGCCTTGCCTGCCCTATTGGCGCGGTCCTGCAGCTCGCATTCGCAGCTTGGCCGCTGCTCGGCCTTGCCCGCTCTCTCTCTCTCTCCCTCTCTCTCTCCCTCAGTCTCTCTCCCCTCTCTCCCCTCTCTCTCCTCCCTCTACCTCTCCACAGTCTTTCTCCCCCTCTCTCTCTCTCCCTCGTGACTTTGTGTGTGTGTGTGTGTGTGTGTGTGTGTGTGTGTGTGTGTGAGTGAATTTATGACATCACTGATGCCATCAGTGGGATTTAGGACATCACTGATGATGTCATCAGTGGGACAGACAGAGAAACGGCCGCTGCTCGCCCTTGCCCGCAGCTCGGCTGCTGTGTGGTCTTGCCTGCCCTATTGGCGCGCGCACAATGTCTCTCTCTCTCTCTCCCTCAGTCTCTCTCCCCCCCTCTCTCTCTCCCTCAGACTCTCCCCCCTCTCCCTTCCTCTCATCCTCTCCCTCTCCTCTCTCGTGACTTTGTGTGTGTGTGAATGCATTTATGACATCACTGATCATCAGTGGGATTCATGACATCACTGATGGATTTATGACATCACTGATCATGTCATCAGTGGGACAGACGGAGAAACAGACAAACAGACAGACAGAGCCCTAGCTCCCATTTATATACTGATGATATATATATATATATATATATATATATATATATATATATATATATATATATATATATATATATCTCACACCCCCATATGATGCGTGAAGCAGCTGGTCCCCAGGTATTTACACATCACCTAATCAGCCCCTCATTCAAAAAGGTTTGAATGTTGTAGAATAGATACTCCCCATTTTCACTTTCTGTCTCAATATAGACACCCTGTAGCCATCTCTCTCTGTTGGTCCCTGGGTCCCTCCTGTCTGTCACGGTGGTCTGCCTGTTATTGTGTCCTGGTTTCTGTACATCCTCAGCTCGAGTCAGGAAGAGCTCCGCAGATGCACGATGACCCAGTGATCTCTGTCTGGCTACCGATGCTTAGAAAGGCATTTTGCACGCAAGTCCCCTCTCTCAGTTCTCCTATTCCCAACAAGCTGCCCATTGTATAGTTCCATTGTTTATTAATAGCTCCAATTTGCATACTGTACTTTATGTGAGGTACAATAAACGTTTACAGCTTTGCTAGGATCTACTGTACTTCATACAGTGACTGTATGGCACAGAGAAGGAAACAATGAAATCTGCTACCATGTCTCGAGTGAAGTGGTTTGTTCTTCATGGGAGCAGTTCTTCCCGTTAATAACAAAGCACTTAGGCGCTGCCAGGCGGAGTCTCAGTGCAACTATAAATATGGGAGCTGTCATTGTTATGATTATTTCGAGTCCTCGGCAGTGACCCTCCATTGTCTCCTGCCAGTGTTTTGTTGGTCTGCATCAGACAATAGAGGCCGCCATGGCCAAACCCAGTTTGTCGCGGAACGGTGCAATTCATCAGAGGCTCAAAGTAAAAAAGGTCAGTAGCGGTTAAATGTGGATACTGGCTCATGTGAAGTGGGATGGGGCCGCTGGGGCCATTTGTACATTTACACTGCTATTGTTTGTAGCTCAGCCCCCTGTTGACTCCTGATGGGCCTGTCCACCTTTGGGCAGAGCCCATGCATTCAGGGTCACAGTCTCTGTTGACCTGTCGCTTTGCCTTCCTTCCTTCCAGCCAATAATAGATCAATAGCAGACAAGACTTTGAGCAAAGTCTTTGAAACATCACCTCTCGCAGATCAGCCAATCAATTTCTTTAGTCTAGGTGTTTAAAGGGTGAGCTCACGCTCAAATCCAAAATACACATTTCCCCTCTCACCTGTAGTGCTATTTATCCATCTAGATCGGTGGTGCTCAACCCTGCCCTACTCAGGAGCCACAGTGACAAAAAATACTTTTGCAAGAGACACAATCCAAAAGCATCGTGCCTGAAACCAGTTTGATTCAGTTTGAGTCTGGCCAGCTCTTCAGCTCTCCTCCACCTTTCACAAAGTCGGTACTGGACCGTGGGTGCTTTATTTTGTGGTGATGTTGCAAATAGGACCTTTTGATTTGTGAAATGACGTTACCACAAAACAAATGCATTTTCTTGAACCCATGGATACGAAGAAGTTCCCAGTCCGCTTTAAATGTTCCCACCCAATTAACTCATTTTGTGTCTTCAAGGCAGGAAGTAACACAGGTGCAAGCAAAACATTAACGAGGGCCCCGGCACTGGATCACCAAATGGATTGGAAGTTGGAAACCCTCATTAATGTTCTGTTTGCACCTGTGTTACTTCCTGCCTTTTAGACACAAAATGGGTGAATTGGGTGTGAAGTGAAAAAGGTGAATTTTAGGTTCATGCTAAGCTAGTTTTGCACTTGTCTCTTGTCTGCAAACAGAGTGCGACACCTGAGATTAATTCTGCTGAGAGATTTGTTTTTTTCCCCTTTTAAGTAGGACTTAAAATAACCACAACTAGGGCGTCCTGGTGGTTCACCTGGTAGCACGTGTACGACGGAGGCTATGGGTCCGACCCGGGGTCCTTTGCCGCATGTCGTCCCCTCTCTCTCCCCACCTTTCCTGTCTGCCTGCTGTAAAATAAAGGTAAAAATGCCCCAAAAAATAATCTAAAAAAAAAAAAGAGACACAACTACCCATAAAGGAGCCGCATGTGGCTCTAGAGCCTCGGCTTGAGTATCACTGAGATTGTTTTGTGTTAGTTGCCTGAGTTTTGGAGATATCGGCCCTAGAGATTTCTGCCTTCTCTCCGAAACACTGGAACTGGATGGAACTCAGCTTGTGGTGCTCAAAGCGCAAAAAACCCCACCTCAACAGCATTGTCTCTTTCCAGAAATAATGACGTGGTTACCCAAGATAATCCACAGACCTTATTGTGAGCAGTTTCATGTAGGAGCTATTTTCTTTTGACCAAACTAGTACCACTATAGCTGCTAGCTAGCTGCAGTTTCATGTAGCTTGAATATATCATTTGGGACATGTGAAGCTGTCAGGTTGAGCTCACAATTCCTCATAGACTGCTGAGTGAAGACAGCCCTTAAAAACGTTAACCTCTAGTAGCAGATGATAAAGACTTTCATGGCATTGGTATCAGGCAAAGTCCACAGAAAATATCAGCCGATCATTTTCTTCACGTTTAGCGGTTAATATGACAAAATGTGAGCACGTTTTCTCAAAAGATGTTACAGAATTACTCCTGTTTTTCTCATTACATTACTTTACATTATGTCATTTGGCAGATGCTTTTATCCAAAGCGACTTACAATATCACATTTAGTCAACAACAGTAGAGAAACAACTTTTCTCAGAAGTGCTTCACTCGCTCCAGTTCCACTTATTCTTTGCGTGCGGTTTTATCTTCTCATAATCGGAGGCCAACATTTGAGCGGATTGCATGTGCGTGTGAGGTTAGGTTCATGTCAGGCTTCCTGATCGATACCGTTCAAACCGTCTGCAGCTACGCATCTGCTGTCACCCCCCCCGCACTGCCAGCTTCAGCTGCTCCTCCACTGTTTCTTTTCTTTTCTCTTTTTTTCTTTTACAAAATATTTTATTGGCATTTTCATTTTCATTTCAGTTTACAGGAAAAGTGCAGAGATTTTCACAAACTCCCCCCCCAAATGAGTCCCTGCCAGTTACTTCCCTCCCACCCTCCCTCCCTTAGAAAAGAAAAAAGAAAAAGAAGGATTACAGTATATTCAATAAAGCACAGGTAATGACAGTCAAGACATAGATAGTGAAAAAGGCTCCTCCACTGTTTCAGTAAACCATCTTATCTCTGAAAGAGCGACGGGTCTTAGTATGCCTGCGGTTTTGGAATGTTTTATTGTGCTGACTGCACATCATTTATTTGAATTAGACAAACTGACAAAATGAAAATAAACACCCAACTAGGCTGAGTGCTGCAGCATTAGTATACAGTAGTAGCAGCCCTGCTCTTCACAAAATGAATCATAGAGAATAAGTTTGTCCAAAATACTGTTTATGTCTAAAATAGATGAGTGATCTGGCTTAGGGTACTCTCTTATAACTGGCCTTTCTTTGCACACACACAAAAAAGAAGACGAAGAAGAAGAAGAAGAAGAAGAAGAAGAAAAAACAACAACATTGAGGCATTAGTTTCTTTGCTTTCACAGATAATATCAAATGCTTCATCTTAATGGAAATGAGCATTTTTAGTGTGCTATGATGACTATGGTATGGAAAGCTCCTCTTAAGCCCATGGCACACCAATCAGGGAGGGACAGTTTCTTCCCGCAGGCCACGAGACTCCTTAACATACACAAATAGTGTAGTAGCTGTACTGTACCGTACTGTAGCTGCTACCATTATGTATGTCTAATGTTTAATTGTATGTTTAATTAGGTATATGCTATTTGCACCTGTACGTCAAATACGTCGAATTTAAAATGTTTAAACACGTCTAAAGTATGCACATGACATGTGCACCTATGTGCAGTGAATATGCCACTGTCTCTGACTTGTCTTATCACTCTACTGCCTTATTGCTTGTTGTGTCTCTTGTTGTTTTTGCACTCATATGCCCTGTTATATTTGTACTATGTTGTAAACGGAGTCCACAGCACAAGAATTTCACACGTGATACTTGTACCACGGAGTGACAATAAAAATCTTGAATCTTGAATCTTGAACAATCAAACATTATCCAACAAATACAGACAAACACATATTATGTTTGTTTGGTGTGCCATGGCTGTCTGTCCTTGTTTGGAGATGTTTGGTCAGATTTGACATGTTCATCCTTGTTTGTCTGTGTTTGCCAATGGCACACCAATCAAACGTTCTCCAACAACTGCCAACATTCTTGTTGGAGAATGTTTGATTGGTGTGCCATGGGCAAACGCAGACAAACAAGGATGAACATGTCAAATCTAATAAGGCTTCATTCAGTCACGAAATGGATTTGAATCCGACTCATCGAAGCCTGCGGCAGCTATGATATGCAGCGAAATGGACGATGATACTACAGCAGTCCAGGCTCAAGCATGCATTAAATCATGCAACCTTGTGATGCTCTGTTGTGGCGTCGTTAGTATTTATATCACAACCACACTGCACACATTTCCAAAAAGTAAATGAAAAAAATTTCTTCATGAGTCATGCACACTTAACTAGCGAGAACACGCGATGCCGTCTAAATGAATGCAACATACACAGCAACAGCAATAATAATAACTGTCCTACAAAATGTGGTGAAAACATAGGTGTTTGAGTTGTGTTGCTATGGTGTTACGGAAGACAACCTCCCTATCTCATCCAAAAATATCAAAGGCCATGCATCAGTGAATGCTTGATGATACCTCTATTGTCCACTGGCATTATCTCTGTATTATCTGTGTCTGTTACACTGGGCTAATTGTGTGGTTTGTTTTGGAGCGGTACAGATAACCTCTGGTCCGTGTCCTTCCAACCCCGAGGGGGAATAAATTATTTGTCTGTCCGGGACCCTGGCCTCCTTCACCAGAAGGTAAGATTTGCACAAAACTTGGTATGAAGGTTGGTTATGTGCCAAGGAACATATCGAAAGAGGTTATCGAAAGATTAAAAACATCGTCTGCATAAGATTTTTACTACTACTACTATTTTTTTTAAATCAAGGATTTTTGGATTTTTTTTCTCCCATTTTCTCCCCAATTGTATTTAGCCAATTCCCCCTGCTGTCATTGTTCCACCCCCTCTACTGATCTGGGGAGAGCACAAGGGTTCCCAAACTTTTCAGCCCCGACCCCCAAAATAACGGTGCCAGAGGCTCGCGACCCCCACTATCCCCGGAGGTGGTTGAAGCATACAAATGTTGGTGCATTTCAGAAACAAAACAAACGATTATGCTCTTTTTAATCGTTTTTAAATAGTATTTCACACATTTTTTTGTAGTTCACATATTCTTTAGGCTAATTTCACACATTCTGGAAATCATCTCGGGACCCACCCAGTGGTGTCCCGTGACCCCCCCTGGGCCCTGGGGGTCCCGACCCCCACTACTTCCTTCGATACATGTGTAGTCGCCAGCCGCTACTTTTCACCTGACAGCGAGGAGTTTCACCAGCAGCACGTAGCGGGAGGATCACACTACTACTACTTTTAAATCCAAGAAAGATAACTGGAGCCAGAATCTCGCAATGTGTTTTCATGAGTCACTATTCCGGCAAACTTGATTGCAAAACCTCTCTGAAAGCTATGAATGCCACAACTCTCAGACATGCCGGCACAACGCCGCGCAGGAAACAGGGAACTTAGGCAACTGCTTTCTCTGTGGTCAAAAGGAGACAGTATTCTGCTGAGGAAGAGAGGGGAAGGTGGTCCGAGAGGCACGCTGGAGGAAATTCTTCCTGGGGAACGTGTTGACCTCGGGGCCGACCTGTAAACGTCGGCTTTTACGTGTGGCTGTGCTGAGTTGTGTGCTATGGACATTTGTTTATGAGTCCATGTGAGTTTGTGTTACGCCGCTGCTCTGTAGTGTGTTGGAGCGGAGGGGCCTGGGTGTCATTAATCCTGCCACGTGCTCAGTAAAGCCGCTGTGTAAAACTTGATAGGTGGAGTTGAGCCCTCCTTGCTGCCGGGCTCCTACACAAACTGGCAGCTGTGTGGCTGTCAAGAGTTACATTTCCATTTAAATATGAGGCATAAACTGTCGCTTTAATCCAGAAACATTTACCATGAGCAAGCAGATAAGGGTTCAGTGTCTTTCTTCAAGACTGTACAGGGTTCCCACGGTCATGGAAAACCTGGAAAAGTCATGGAATTTAAAAATCTAGTTTTCCAGGCCTGGAAAAGTCATGGAATTAGTCAAATTCATTGACGGTTTTGGAAAAGTCATGGAATTTTGTTGTGTGACATGGTAATTCTGTTATGGATCCTTGAAAAGTCATGGAAAGGTTTTTAAATTGTATCCATGGAAATGTGCGGGAACCCTGACTGTAGCAACTGATGTAAGTAGAGTTACTATAAACATCCCTCTAATTTGAAAAAAAAAAAAAAAAAATACTCATGTAATACATTACATCACATTATTGCATTAACTGGTGATTCTAACTTCAAAAGCGGTGTAACATATTTTTAACAGATGATACAATACAGTAGGCGGATAATATCTACTATATAAAGGCAGGACCGTCTTTGTGTGTGTGTGTGTCCTTCATACAGTAGCTCATCGAGAACCGTTGGTCCGATTGACTTCAAACTCACGGGTGCGCTGCTGGGGACCCAACGGAGTGCATTGCCAACTTTCACAGTGAGTGAGTAAATGGGCACTGCACTGATTGGCTAATAATGTAACAACTCAAGTTGACATTCTTATTCGTGTGAGTTTAGGCTACATTTATTAGTCAGTAGTATTGAGTGTGAAACAAATGTGAAGCAAACCCATCCATCTGGCAGTGTCAGGTTATTATTTTACATCATCAGCTGAAAATGTTGCACTCCTGAAGTAAGAAATGCTGACTAATATAATAATATAATCCAGCAATTTATTACAGGTTTTAATACGTTTTCAACCCAATTAGAGGGATATTTTATGACATTTTGCTAAATTATATTATTAAGAATTTATTACATAATCAGTTGCACCAAGAACACTTGGACAGGATGGCCCTTCCTTTCCTTTATGGGACGGTGCCTCGAACCATTAGACTGCCCTGTCGGCGGGGGGGTGTTGACACACTGGCCGGCCAGACACTGGTCACACCCTCTGGAGTTTCCAGGGGAAGGGCTAGGCTAGGGCAATCCCAAGCTGTGCCACCAAACAGAACACACCTAATCACAGTGTTGCTTTTCTTAAACATTCTTTTAACATCTGTAACGCCATGCTCAAGTGCGTGGCGTTGGGATGCTGAAGCCATGGCGAGGTGAAGTGGGCACACACTGTGCGCTTGTTTAATAAACCGAAAGGGGTTTTCAAGGAAATAAAGCTGTCAACCAAAAGATTTATAATATGCACATGTGTGGGTGGGAGGGAACAGTGGGATTCGCAATATTGATTTAGCCATAATTAAAACTGGGGGCGTGTATGATGAGTAGCAGTCTTACTGTAAAAGTGCAGATCATTGCAACCTCAATTTCATGCTGGGACTTATTCCCTTTTACATGGAACTGCTGATAGACTCGTAAATGTCAAGCAAACTCATCAATGGTTTTATGGTAGCCCCAGCACACCCACACTTTCACTCGCACGCACAGTGAGAGACATACTCGCCAAATTGTCCTTTCATTTGTTATAAATAAAGAAAAAATCCCCAGGATTGATTTGACTCTGTTTGAACCACAGAGAAGTCTTTCTATCTGAGTCATGCTCTATCAGATAGGCTTATCTGGAATTTCACAGAGAGACAAGCCCCCTCGGGTGCTAACTAACATCACACAGGCTCCACTCCATCTTCAGGCACAAACAAGCTCCAAAGTTCTTGCCTGAAGATAAATACTCATACAGTAGATAAATGAAAGGACAATAATAGGCATAAAACACACATTCTTTTCGGATACTGTCAAATCTCGCTAGTGTCAAATCTCCCTGTTGTTATGAGTATGGACACTTGCGTGCTGCATGCCTCTCTTGGAAAAACATGAAGGACCTACCCACAGTGGAGGGAGTGTTTTATCAACACGCTGCATACACTTTCTGTTCCATTCCATAAGAGGTTATGTAACAGAGAGCTGATCTGGCCAAATCACTCCTCCATAGATTTGATAACGCCTGTTTATGGTCCAGGGAGACGGCGTTAGGGAGGGTTACATGTGACTGGTGTGTGCAGCTAGCGATGCGGCCTGCCTCCCTGCTTGCAGACACTCAGCCCATTCCACTGCTAGTTATTAGTTTGGTGGTGCCTCCGATTTTAGACTGAGTAAGACTCTTGTGCTTGCATGACAAAGATCCTTGTCTTTCGGACCACCGCCTCCACACAAAAAAGATTACTTAAGGCAATGTTCTATCTCCCACATAGTGCGTTTTATTGCATTCTCCTTCTCAATCAGACAGCTTGTCCTTGAGGTTGTTGTGAGCAAGCAAGTAATCTGCACCCCTAGAGGGTAACAAACATGTTTTATAGAGTAATAATACCTGTTTACCCCAAAACAACTCGCTGAAGGGGGGGAACTGCAATTAACACAATGGAATGTGATTCAACAATTATAACGTGTGGGAAAGTGGCGCCGAAATCTAAATGGGCATTAGCATGGGCCACATCAGTGTAATAACAGTCATTTCCTCCTCGAGTCTTTCCTGTGAGCCGGAGAAGATGGGTGATTATCCTTTACAGAACCACCCCCCTCTCTCACACACACACACACACACACACACACACACACACACACTGATCCATTTAGTGGAATGGGTGTGAGGCGCTTCCCTTGTCATGTGATCCGGAGCTGTGGAGTGAAGCTGAGGACAAGGACCTCAGCCCTCCGAACCCCCACCCCCTCCTCGTAACAAAAACACACACACTGAGGTCCCTGTCAATAGCCTGTCAATGCCCCGGCAGAAATGACTGTTTGACCCAAGTTCTCAACACGCCCGCCGGAGCTTCAGAGGATCTCCAGTCGGTTGGGACGGGCTGAACTTCAAAGCGGGCGATTAAAAAGGTTAATTAGAGAGAAACATGCCGCATTGACCACAGGGGAGCAGGAGTCCAGATCTGAGTTACGGGTTAGCTCTTGTTTTTGCGCGCAGAGTTAGTTGTTGTCTCCCCGAGGCTTTCTATTTAGGACCTGTGCTGGATGATGGCACAGGAACTGTTTCATAACCCTGACTGGGATATCCTTCATGAAGACAGCCTTGCAGCCCAAACCTTGTTTTTGTCCAACCTTGGAAATGTAGGATTTTAGCTGAATTCTGTGAGCAATACAGGTTTTTGCTATTCTTTAAACCTTGGAGCTGAAATTGCGTTTTGATTACTAGTGCGCTCCTCCCCCCCCCCCCCCCCCCCCACTTTCCTGGCATTACTGACCAATTATGAGTTGTTACAGAACAGATACTCCTCCCGTCTCATACTGCACCCCATCTAAAACGAGCAGTGCCCTGGAGAACAGACTGTATGTGATGACAAGCAGTGTAGCGTCTGTGTCTTCTCAGCCAGCAGCCTGCTGGGAGAGAGAGAGGTCAGGCTGATTAGATAACGGCTGTGTTGTGTATGCATGCAGAGCTGCCTGCTGGGCTCACGTGAGGGGCCCAAACCGCTCATACATGGGATGAAAGACGAAGTGGAGAGAGAGATCTTATACAACCTGGACACACAAAAGACTTACAAGCACATAGGCTGGACACCCATGCACATACACACACACACACACACACACACACACACACACACACACACACACACACACACACACACACACACACACACACACACACACACACGTCACTTAAAGGAATAGTTCACCAAAAAATAAAAATGGTGTCATCTACGCACCATCATGCGTCATCATCATCATCAGTTGAAACACAGGGACACTGCCAGCATAACTCCATAGTAGTAGCAAAATAACTGAAGTCAGTGGGGACCATTTCTTCAGAGTTCCAAAAAGACCTAGGCTATTCACACCATCATTTATTTAGTGCACATCTTCACTACATACAGCTGTGATTGTTTGGCTGTTTTTGTTTTGGAACTCTAAAGAAGGTCGTCATTGACTTCAGGTGTTTTGGAGAAGGCTGCTATGAAGTTGTGTTGGCATCCTCCCTGTGTGTTATATGGACTAACACATTTCACCCGTGTCTCATTTGGCATGAGGGTGAGTAGATGATGACAGAATTTTCATTTTTGGGTGAACCGTTCCTTTAATTGACTGTATATTCCAAGCACCTGACCATCATTGTAAACCTCTGACCATTAAGAAACGTTTGGAGGTTACATCAGAGAAACCACAAGTCCAGATGTTTAGGACTCGTTGTTGACTATTTGAGGAAGCTGCTGTCGCCTCCTTCTACCAGATGTGGAACTATAAGTACAATAGTACATACTGTACAATAGGCTGCACTTTGTTTGCCTTATTTCCTTCCCTTTATTTACTTCATTCTTTCTATGACGATTTCCTTTATCCCGGTGCACAATTTATAGTCAAATGAGTTTGATGATTGTTCCACTTGCATATCGAAAGTCCGTTTTACACACTAATTTCTTTGTTTGTGTCTGTCTGCCCCGACCTTTGGTCACGCATGACAACAGCCACGAACACCTGATAGTCAGATAAGTGACTACACAAATACACAATCTACTGACTGTTGGACTCATACAGTTATGCATAATGAATGCGTAATGTTTAGCTTGCTTATTCAAAGGATGTCTGAGCAAGGTATCACTAATGGGATTTGACTCAGAAACCACATAGCGTAGTGGTGTCTTGCCACCACATCTACGTTCACTTCCTGTGTAGGCCTAGATGGCGCGAACTAGTTCCATGTGGGTTGGAGGACTTGTTGCAAATGAGACATGTTTGTTTTCACAACAACCCTGTCCTTGCTCACTCACATGCTCTCAGAAACATGGAGAGAGCGCCTCTAACCGACCTTGAGGCCATGTCAATAATGTTGGAGCACCATGTGCTTTGTGTTATTCACTCTCACGCTGTGTTGACTTGTCAGCGATGCCACATCACTAGCATGTTTGTCCACAGCAGGGCAAGGGTTTCACACATCTATTTCTATACAATAGGCCTTAATGCTGCTTAATGCTGCGGCAAAGACATGGCAGCCGGCCCGTCCTCGCTGCTGTCTCAACTTCTTTGCCATCTTTCCTCCACTGATGTCTGAGTGTTGACTTTGATGTTTCCTCAAGGCAACGCTGGCTTTCTTCATACACTTCAGGGTGCAAGCAATTCTTTTTTTAAGGGTGCCACAGGGCTGTCAGATCTATAATCCTTTGTTGATCAACAGCAGATGATTTATTGTGTAGTTGTTACTGTACAGTTCTAGTATGAAACGCACACCAGCCTTCTCAGTAAAGATATTAAACATGTAAGAGACACACCACCTCCTTTTTGGGAATGTCCGAAAACAGAACATGTTTCAAGATAATGATATGGAATTCCTATCTTGGCTTAAATAACCTTGAGTATTAGTTCATTTCTAGTGTCTACTAATCCATTCACTGTATTTAATATAGTGATTTGATGTTTGCTAAGCACATATCATTATTGCATAGGATTATGCTGTTCTTGACATAATGGTCCTTACCCCATAATTACAGTCTTTGTTTGCTCACATTAAGTATTCATGAGGGCGTGGTGATGCTAGCCTGTTTCCGGCATAAAATGCTTGGATTATATGAAGCTAGATTGAAAGCCATGCTGGCATGCTGCACATACGCCATGAGCTCCCTGTGTGGCCCGGATGCCTGGACAGACAGAAACTGTCAGACAAACGTCAGCAATGCAGAGTTTACTTAATGCACAGTTGACTTTTTTTTTTCATCTCATTTGCACAGTCTGGCAGTTGTTAGAGTCAAGTCAGAGTAAAGTCACACTTGATTGTTTATATACTGTACGCTTGACTTGGGGCAACTGGAAGCTCGAAATTGTTGTTTCAGAAGTCAAAAATGGGCATTTTTAACATGTAAAACACGTTTTTCTAATCTAATATGGTGATTTGATGAATAATTTTAGTTTTAGTCCATTTTTGATCATGTCCAACACTTCAAAGTGTAAGCTAAATGCAATTCCCTCCTTTAACTGACAAAAAGTCCACTTGTTTTAGACAGTACATGACTTTTATTCATTACTGTGGCAGGAGTGCAGTATCTGGAATTCTGTGTCAGTGCATTTACAGTAATCACAAATAACGACATTGCAGCGATATACAGCGAAACCGCCCCCAGAGCAAAAATAAAAGGCACTTGTGTGACCTATTCTATTTGTAATTCACAAAACAGAACCAATGTCTTATGCAATGTATAGCTTGATATTACTTACAGTTAATTTATTACTACTCTACAATTAGCGCCACAACTTACCATGAAAATGTACAGATATATTGCCACATGTTGCATGTAGCAGTCAGTATCATAGCAGTCCTGCTTTTCAGTGATTACACTCCCTTCCAGGTCACTGGCAGAGTAATTGCGCTAAACACAATTACAGTATATTCCACAGGGAAGGGGCATTAGGAAATAGTCATCATAAATCCACAGATGTGAACAAAGGGTCAGATATCGGTAAGGCCTATACTGCAGAGCAGATAGGGTCAATGACAGGTCCGTGCATTTGCCCTGAGATGAAAGCTGAAATCATAATACTTCTTTGGCAGGTGCTTCATAAAGCACTCAGTAAAATCCATTCCCATTGTCTCTTCTATGGCAGTCTGGATTGAAATACCCTGCCTGCTGTGTGCAGCAACCCCACCGTCAGACCGTTGACTCATTGTGAAACACTTTAGCTTTGAGACTCTTCAGGCTGCGCTGCAGGTTGGCGCTGCTTTCTGACTGCAGGGCCTCAGAGAACTTGGCATCATACGACCGGTTGAGCTGAGACTGAGACTTCTTCCTGATGGAGTTCTGGATGGTATCAGAGGTGAAGTAGTAGACGATGGGGTCAAAGCAGCAGTTTGACACGGCAATGCACAGGGCTATGGGATAGATCGTCCGGACCACCAACTCCAGACCGCAGCCTTTCAGGGTTTTAGTGCGGACCAGAGCGTAGAACACCAGGTTTACATTGTATGGGATGAAGCAGAAACAAAAAATGGAGAGATGCACCATTATCATGCGCAGGATCTTAGTTTTGTTGAGATTCTGATGCTTGGGGTGACGCAGGGTCTGCAGCACCATGATGGAGCAGACCACGTTGAGCAACAGTGGGATGAGGAAGCCCACTGTCTCTATTAAGATCACCACCTTGGACAGGTGAGACTTCCACTGGTTGGAGGAGAAGTTCTCGAAGCAGAAGGTTTGGTTGTGGTTGTTCTGACGCGAGGTGGTCTCCAGCTTAAACCCCGTGGGAAGACTCCCGGCCAGCACCAGCGCCCACACGGCCACACACACTATCCTGGCATTGCGCTTGGTCCTCAGCGTCCGGGAGCGCAGAGGGTGCACGATGGCCAAGAAGCGGTCCACGCTGATGCAGGTGAGGAAGAACATGCTGCCGTACATGTTGGTGTAGAACAGCGAGACGGAGAGCTTGCAGAGCACGCTTCCGAAGGGCCAGCTGCCGTTGATGAAGTAGAAGACCCTCAAGGGCAGCGTGAACACGAACAGCAGGTCCGACACCACCAGGTTCATCATGTAGGTGGTGGTCTCATTCCTCAGCTTCAGGGTGAAGATGAAGATGTACATGGCCGCCACGTTGGTGATGAGTCCCACCACGAACACGATGCTGAAGACGATGATGTACAGCAGGTACTTGAACCCGTCGTTCTTGATGCAGTTGTTCCCACTGTCGGCGGAGGTGACATTGGCCAAGTTCGCGTAAGTGCCATTGGTCCAGTTCGTGTAGGTGCCATTGGTCCAGTTCGTGTAGCTGTCATTGGTCCAGTTTGCATAGGTGACAGTGGTCCAGTTCGCACCGGGTTCGGCATGGGTGCCATTTCCCACCAGTGTGGTAATTATTTGGGTGACATTGTCCATCAGGAGGGTCGTATTGTTCATTTTGGGTGGGTGGGGGATGCAGCGGAGCGATGAGGGGTGTCTGTTATGTAACAGTGAAACAATGAAAGGAGCACCCTGCCTGCACAATGATGAATGGTCAGTAAAGCACAAAGCAGTCTTGGTACAGGATGCTTTGACAGACTGAGGGACACTCGCTCTCAGTGGGAATTTGGGCCATTAGTAGCACAGAAAGGTTTCAGCATCCACTATCACTATCCATGTTAGTGAGGATTCCACATGGTCCCCTCCCCATTCTTGATGTGTCCCTGGGCTATGTTGAGGGTTTACCTCATGGTGAAAGGACCCCTCCCAAAGGACAGAGAGCCAGGCTGGAGCGTCCTCCCCTCCCCCTGCCCTCTCCCAACCACCCGGCACCCCACAAGTTGCAGGCTGAGTTTTGTACTTACTCAGATAATCAAGTCACACAAACGTTTCTCCTCCTTTTCAATCAAGTGGACCATGAGGAGCTTAAATCCACAGAGACACTGATGACAGATCCAGAAGGCAGATTTCCTCAGGGGCAAACTGTGTCCTTTGTAAAACTTACTCTGCCTTTTGTTTTTGTTTGTTTGTTTATCCTTTACAAGGAAAAGCAGTCCAGTCTTTACGTTAAAAAGCAGTCCGGTCTTGTTTCCTGAGTTGTCATCGGCTTTCTTGGTTGTCGGATGTTCTTGACCATAAACCAGCATGCTTTGTTCCCTAGAGAAGAACTGAAGCTTGAGTTTAGCCTCAGCTCTCCGTCTGGTGTGGGACAATGTGAGCGTGCTTCTCTTCAGGGTCTGCTTCCTTCCCTCCTCCCTACTCCCACTCTTTCTCTCAGACTGACTGACTGACTCAGTATCTACTTCTCTCTCATTCCTCTGTTGTTTGTCTCTGCCTCTGACAGCCTCGGGGGGGTTTGTTCAGCACAGATCCAGGTAAGGGAACGCAGACTGAAGTTGCCACTTCTCCTTTGTGCCGGTATCTCAGGCAGTTTTTGTACTTTGAGTGGAGAGCACTGGGTGGAGAGCAGTTGTAGTAACTCCGCCCACTGCCGCCCACTTTACAACTGCTCCTCTCCTTTGTTAAAGGAAGAATCAAGCCAAATTGCATAACGGCATGGAAAGCATCATTTGTTTGGAATACTTTCAATATGTGTATAATGCATAATTATGTGTATAAGCATTTTATAAACACATCTTGATGATTGATATATTCTTAAAAAGAAACATTATAATATTGTTATGACTTGTTATGACATTTGATATGACAACTTTAGTTTCATTAGAGCTGTTTTTAGTTTAAATAGGCAGGTAAGTAGTTTTCAGTCTCTAACTGAACCTTGTAATATTTAAAACATGCTTTTAAAGATATAGCTAAACGCAAAGCCCCCATGTGGATATATATATATATATATATATATATATATATATATATATATATATATACATACATACATATATATATATATATACAGTATATATATACAGTATATATATATATATATATATATATATATATATATAAAGCATATATATATATATATATATATATATATATACATATATCTCAATGTGTATTTTACCATAATAAAGCATTATTAGTGGTGGTTTAAGTAATTGCAAAACAATAGTAGGCTTTATAAGCTGACATTCACAGTAACAGCCATCAACTAGTGCTGTAATGTATCATGAGCTGTTTTGCATCTTTCTGTGTGGAAAAATAACATTATATACATTGTTATTTCTATCAATGAATTCAAACCATATTGAAGCTCAAGTGCTTCAGCTGTGGAATCAGGTTTTTGTTGTTGCTGTAGTTTATTGATTGTCACACAGCATTATGGGTATAAACTATAGCCTATGGGGAACTTGGCATTGACTTATCTGACATGGGATAGGAGCATGTCTGTGATACAAGTCTGCTCAGTTAATAGTAGACACCAGCTCATCCAATTTAAGGTTGCTCACCGTCTGCACTATTCTAAGCTTAAGTTGCACAAGATCTACCCTTCTGTATCACCACAGTGTGACAGATGTCAGGTGTCAGAGGGCACTCTGTCTCATGCCTTCTGGTTCTGCCCTTCACTAACGGGATTCTGGCCCAAAATATTTGACTGCTACCCTAAAGCCTACAAAATAACCCTTCAGGCAGAACTCGTCATCTTCAGCTGCTCGGAGTCCTTTCTGAACTTTCCTACATCTGTGCAACAGTCTCTGACACAGGGGACAACTGTCACCAAGAAACTCATTCTGCAGGAATGGAAGTCCCCCTCCTCAACTTCTTTTCAGCTGTGGTTGGTGGACATGATCTCTGTTATACGAATGGAGAGACATTTTTTTTTCTTTTCCTGTGTCTGAGTTTGTTTATTTTTGATATTCTGAAAACTGAAAATAAAATATTTGAAAAAAAACTATAGCTTACTATTTTCCAGAGGAAATGTATGTGTGGACAATCAAACCTAGAAAACTATGTTTATATATAATAGAAACCATTAAGCTATCGATGACAAGGAGATTCATTTAGTAAGTGACACATTATGGGGCTTATGGTAAAGGTCTCAGACTTCCTTTGACTTCTGAAACTCTGTACAACCCCAACATGCTTATATTATGATAGAGATGTGCTAGAGAGCTAGATGAAACATAATTAAAGCTACATTGACGTCTTTATTATTACAGTACTGTATATTGGGCCGATGATGACACAAAACAGCAAAGCAATGACCGCATATCACCACAAGAATCTAGCGGATGTTCACTTTAAATTGATTGTGGTCAGCTTACCTCTTTTAAACAACAAACTCAGAGAGAAGTTCAAGAGTGCCTGAGAAGATCACTTCACCCTTTACAAGTGTGTCAGCTAACTGCCTCCACAGCTCTGGTGGGAAGGACAAAAGCAAATTTGACTGTCTCCTTGTTTTTGACAGTCTGTGTGTGGGCAGCTGCTCTGCCAAAGAAGAACGTTGGGGTTTTCTCTCTGTTCGGGTTGGAAATGAGACAGAATAAAGAGCTTTCTCTATTCAGCTGGCTGGTCAGTCCATGCCCACAGTCCTCTCAGCGCTCTCTGAAACCTGCATTCAACTAGTCCTTTAATAGAAACTCTCTACTTGGCAGTCTGTGAAGACATTGGGGCCTTTGTTGTGAATGAAGTAGCTTAGGAGGGAGGAATGCAGAGTTGATAAATAATTCGTCTCAGACAACTTGAAAGTACTATCTGCTTCTTGATCTGCAGTGTGGTGAGTGAATACTGTAAATTGTTTGAGGTGCATTTGTGTTGGATTAGTCTTATTCTGTCGTATGGGCGTTTCCCGGCAGTTTAACGAATGTGTGTTCCATCAACTGTAGTTCATATTTGAATACCACCATTGAAAGATAAGAACTGGTTCAGCTGAGTATATTGCATGATTTATAACTGCCTCCATTGCTAATAAGGTGCATCTCAGTAACATAATAGCCCACTATTCCAAAAATGGTTCATATTTTACTGTTGGTTCATTTTTTACTGTTGGTTCATTTTGACTTCAGAGAATAACCAACAATAGCCAAACGAATGAAGGACAATCTTGCAGACAATCAAAGAGACAGCGGGTGTTTTTTACCCGTGTCTCTTTGTCACTCTGCCACAATGTCAATACCATCAAGGCCAAAGCGAAACGTTCAAGACAAATAGAAAAAGAAAAAAAACATGCGCTATTGTCTTTTGCTCACAAAATGGTTCCATCCAGCACATCAAAACAAGCTCTTCACATGCAAGTATGTGGTCGCTAAACAAAAACATGTGGTTGAAATCCCTGGACTGTTAAATTTCTCACAATGCCAGGAAACTGTCAGGCAGCCCCAAGGCCGAGACAGAGGCCTTTCAAATTCAAAGGTGAAATGCACAAGACAGACAGCATGTGACAAATGTTGTATTATATCATCAGTAGCAGGATGTTAAATAATACACCCTTCTACACCCAAAACTCACTGATTCTACTCCCTGAAACATGACAAAAATGAAGCAAACTTCTGCACAACTGTCTAACTTGGCGAAAGGAAATTCTTGGACACCACAACCAAACGGGCTTTTCTGCTCGTTCTGCCATGTTCACCTTGGCAACAGTGACTGTGCAAATGTTCTGCTGGTGTCAACAAACAAACAAAAACGGAAGCGGGCCAAACCAACCAGGGCTGCAGTCCGTAGAGGGATCGGCAATGGAAGCGATCCAGGACTGCCTCGGCAACACAGACTGGTAGGTCTTTACAAGTCTGACGGTGCAGATCACAGCACAGACACTGTTCGATCAGAGTCTGACTTCTCTGTCTGTAAGAATACTAAAATAAGCAAATGGGAGATGGAGGAAGGGGCTTCTGAATCCCAGGATAAGGACAAAAAAAAGGGAGAGATTTATCCAGTACTGGCACTGTCTGATGAGCTCTCCAGATTTTGAATCACACACACACACACACACAGACCTTCCAATCTCACATATCATGCACCCTAACTAAAACATAAACCAGACGTAAGTGTAAGTGGATAATATATAGTATTTTCCATAGTAGAAAAGTCGAGTCTATTGTGGCAGGGGCAAAAAGACGATTCCTGCATACAGAATCATAATTCTTTTATTCACCAAATTGTCTTGGTGTGATTTGGTGCTCAAGTAACGTGATAGATTAGAACACATATACAGTATACACAAATAAGATATAAAGAATATAAAAAGATTTACAGGTAAAGATATAAGCAGTATAGATATAAACTGTTTTAACAAAAATAGGTACATGATAAGTGACAGGACATACAGGACTTAAGTTGGAGAGTTCACATAACTCAAACTAGGACCAGATCCTTAATTTGTTTACAACCAGATTTGCTGTACATCATGATGTGAGGACAGGGAGTTTAGAGAGTTCTCCAGATTTTAACAGACTAAACGAAAACGCCTTCATTACTATGCTGTCCTCCTGGGTAAAGGGCAGTAACTGCATCATGAGAGTGAAACTGAGAAAAGTGACTTCATTATCTCCTGTCTCGTCTCCTGTCCTGGCAAAGGTATTCTGGGAGGGATGATATATATTGTTTAGCAGCATTTATGGGTCTAATTAAAAAGAACAGAAATCCAGAAATCTAAACCTGAGTCATGACAGTTGGCCTTTGAAAAACAGAGAAACTAGTTACTGCTGTTTACCTTGCAGGGCAGCATGCTCCCCCACACTGTCTTATCAACTGAGCTTTTGAATGCTTTGAAAAACAAATACCCCTGCTTGAAATACCACCCTGACTCTCCCCCACTGCTTCAACTGACTGCATCTGTATTATAAAAAAAGGGATGCCTCAGGGATGGTATTTTGATTTTACAGGCCCAATCCTGAAAAGGGCCATTTTTTTTACCACTCGAGAATTTATGAAAAAAACAACAATCGATCCAAATACCACATTAAGACACCAATACCTTGAGGGACACCATATAAAAATCCACGCATTTGGAGATTTCTAAGAATTGCATTTTTTGGTGTTTGGCTGGAGCGCTTCTGTTCTGGAAATTGCTCAGAAACCCCCTTATCATGATACAGGTTGATGTATCATGATATATCAACCTGTATCATGATAAGCGGGTTTCTGAGCAATTTCCAGACAATTTCTGTTCTGGAAATTGCTCAGAAACCCTCTTATTGTCAATAGACCAAGGTAAGCCATATGCTAGAGGTCAAAATAGGTCATTTTATACAGTGAGGTCAAGTTAAAAAAAAGGTCTCACTACAATGACAACATCGTCTGAGATTTTTTTCCACACTCTGAGTGTAAAAATCAACACCGCCAGAGTTTATATACTGCAAGTCTACACCCACCAGTCAATTTAACACTAAACTCTTGTATTTAACATCTACCCAATAGCCATGTCAGCTCCGTGAGAGGATGAAACAGCTCTGCATTCAAGACCTGTCAACTCCAAGTAACACAAATCAACACTCACCAACACTGGGCAAAACAGTAGGCTTACTGGGAGTAGTTCAGGCAATATTCAGGCAAGACTGAATAACAGCTGGGGAGAGGGGCTGAGCAGTGGTTGATGTTCAAGGTACAACTAGGCTGATGAATAGAATAATTTTGCACAAATGGCAGATGTGCAAACTTGGTTGAGAGATGGCCCGAATCTTATGCCAGTTGCTGATAAACAGGATTCAATAGTATGCTGGTACAGAGTACAGACACGCAAGGGAGACGGTTCCCTTTTAGCAACAGCCTTTTTTTTGTACTTGTTTCCCAGCATAAACTAAATAACATGACCTGACTTTTGACTAGGGAAAAACAACAATGTATTACTGGGTTTAAGCTGAATTTCTAAGGGAAGACAAGTCGGCTGCAATTGTTGTATTCGTTTCACAGTATATACTATCATTTTGCTATGCTATTTTGAACTGTGGTGAGAAATTGTGTTGGGACAGGATGTGTGCAGTCTGTGGTTCAGAAGCACTGGTGAGGAAAGTGATCAGCCAGAGAGCAAACACGACGTGGTAGTGAACAAAGCCAAGGTGAAACCATTAGGACAGCAGGCAATCAAATAAAAAAAAGATCAAGTGCAGCTCTCTTCTGTCAAACTTCAGCCACGAATCAGCTTCATATAAAAGGTTAATGCTTTATTTTTTTAAACTACACCGAAATATGGTAAGCTGTAGGCTACAGTAGATCCAGTTCAACATCAAGTTGGCTTTGGGGAACTGTTGGTTTTAGGATGGGAGAGGGGATAGATCACATGTTGTATTACTATCGATGAGGCACTGTGCCAAAGTGTGGTCACAACTTCCTTATTTTCAATGCAACACCGTAGCAGCCGCTGTTTCCCCTGTTGTGTCATTTACAAGAAAACCCTGTAGAGATTTATATTGTAATTTATGGGGGGGGGGGGGGGGGGGGGGGGGGTAACCAGTAGGAGATCCGAGGAATGGGATTATCCTCTGAGAGATGCTGATCTGGCTTGCATCAGACCATGCCAAAACAAACCGTCTGCTGAGGCTTAGTTGGCATTAGGGTTTTTGTCTCCTGTACTGACTTCAAAGCCATTACTGATGATGGTCAATACAGATTCAATAGTAAAAGAAAAATGGAAAACTCTCCTGGGCCAGCAGGATCGAGATATAGAGAAAATTACTTCCTTAGAACTATAGCTGGGAATGCACGACATTAGTATACATATTATGAATGTTGTACTACAGCTTAAAGTATTAAAGTGATTTAAACAAGTGATATGGAAAGTTTGGTTTGCTTGTATTTCACTGACTTGACAGTCATATAAAAAAGTGGTACTCTCGGTGGGGGGGGGGTCAACCCTACAATGCCTTCTTTGAGCAGGAAACTGGTGGATTACTGCAACCATCATAAACGTTGCTCAAGATCCGCTGTTACAGTTGCACACGATCAGGGTGAAGCTGAATGAAACGTATAGAACTTCATATATACCTCATGAAGTGTTCAAGTACAACACACTGCCCCCCTATGGCTAAGAGTTGCTAGTGGCAAAATATGTTTTTGCTTCTTTCCCCCGAGTATGATAGGGAACAGACTTCAGTATTTCACATGTACAGTATGCAAGTCTAACCTGTCAAGGCAATCCCCTTCGAGTAATCCCATAGACACATAGATCACACAAATAATAAAGAAGCAGTTTCCATATAAAATGAGAACACACAGGCAACTTTTAATAATTATTATCAAAATGTTAAAAAATAATAATTGGCTTGTTAAAGTAAAAGCATTGTGTTACATTCTATTCACTGGGTTATAGGTGAATGATAACGTGGAATCATCCCTTCAATACATCAAATGACCTGATGATCCCTTGTGAGACTTGGGCAATATTCGCCACATTCAGTTGGCAATTGCACTGGGGAAGCAGGTGTACTATCTCAATACCACTAACAGGGGAGAAATAAAGCCAGGGGAGAAATATAGTCAAGACACTTGTAAAAAAGAACCACAGGCATACTGCTATCACAATAATAAAAACAAACTTTTGTAAACATACCGAATTTGTAAGGAAACCCAACTGCGAAAAATCAGTTGCATTTTGTTCTATAGTGTAACATCACAGAGAGGATCTATATGAGAATATGCTTGGGTGATCTTTCCATTGAGAACAAGACAGGTGCCAGATGTTTCTCGCGGCACACACAGGGTTAATCAGAACAGGGGTAAACATGCAGTAGGACGACCTTATCTCTCCTAACATATGACTGAGGGCTGGCTTCACCTTCTCCTACCAGCCTGCTGCCTGTGGCTAAAAAACAACCTGCTGCAAAAAAGTGCAAATGTTAGTCAGTACAAAAATCAGACAGTAACTGCAGGACTGAATGGCAAAGGCAAGTAACTAAGCTATAAAACAAAGTGGCAAAATACTACTTTGACTCACACACAACAAAGAAAAAGGACATTACCATAGGTCAGATAAAAACTGTTCAGTTTAAAAAAATGTGTCAAACGTAATCACATTATGTTTCTTGTTCTTAAAGCAACCGAACAGCTTGTTATATTTGCTAATTAAATACTACTCAGTCCTGAAAGTTGGAGAATAAAGGCTTCGAAGAAAAGCAGCACAATGTGAAGGGTCAACTCTTATAGCCTGTTTATCACTTATCATATTGTACTGCAGTACAATACATGTCCATATATAGTATATATATATATAACAGTCAGATAGGGTTGTGTGTATCATAGTATCAGTCACTGATATACCACAACCCCACACTGCTGATTGTATTGATTGTACTGCATTTTCAGGCATCCTGACTCTCATAGCTTGTTACTAGGGGTGGGGGGAAAAATCGATACACCATAGTATTGCGATATTTTGCCTGACGATATTGTATCGATATTTAAAAAACAATTATTTTTTTTGCAGGCCATGCCATGCCAGCGCCCGATGTTGCAGTCCGCGCCTGCAGTGGCGTATCGAGTCCAGAGAAGCTTAATAATGTAGCCTACATTTTGGGCAAAAACAAAACAAAACAAAAACACTGCATGTTTTACTTCCGGTGAGGTCAAGGAAAAGGTAGGAAAAGGAGTTAGACAATATATCGAAATATCGCAATATTCAATATATCGCAATATTCAATATATCGCAATATTCAATATATCGCAATATCAGCGATATCGCAATACTATCGTATCGTGACTCAAGTATGTTTTTAGTATCGTATCGTGGGCATCTGGTGATTCCCACCCCTACTTGTTACTGTAAGGGGAAAAAACCTACACCCCCAAATAAAAATAAAACCCTTCCTGGATAACATCAGACACTGAATGATCAAAGCGTTTTGTCAGTTATATCGACTGTAATGATAGAAAGATGACGACGCTGTCTTCCTATTTGGTCTCCGTGTTTTGTAACCCTATATTGACACCCTAAGCAACACTGTTTGGGCTAGATTCAGGGCAAATTAACACTTCAACAGCAGCAGAAGTTAACCCTTTGTGTCTGCTGTGTTTACATCCCAAGCAACAAGGCTCTGAAGCATCAATGATCTCTGCATTTACTTTGGTCTTGGCTCAAACCTTCAGACCGCTGCGGGCCTTTTCAAGTTCCTGAAATGTCCATACCCTTGCCATGTGCGGACCCACCGCTACTGGTCCGCTGCAGTCAATTTTTGAAGGCCCCGTAGCGGCTGGCTTTGCTAATGAAGTTCTTGAGCAGGTCATGGTCCATGTCGGCGAAGGCCTGCGTCTGCGTGACGGCCGTGAGGTGGTTGACGCAAAACTTGAAGCAGAACTCCTCCAGGTCCTAAAAATGAAGAGGGCTGGCTGGGTCAATGCTGAGGAGTACAACAGAGAGTGCATTGACTTGTAGGGGACAAGAGGTACTGAGGAAAGCCCCTTATCGCTGAGGTGTCAGACAGTGTGTCAGGGGTTCTGAGCTTACCCGCGCCTCGTACTTGACAGCAGCAGAGAGCAGAGCGATGGCGTTGTCCTCGGAGATGCCTCTCTTGATGGTTTCCTGGCACAGCCTCTTCAGCCTCGTCTCTCGGTAGTATGTGGCTAAGTCTAGCAGCCCTGCAACACCCCAGAGACCCAACACACAGGTGAGAGCGTTCAGTCAGTGTCATCCAGTGCTTGGTGTGGAAAACACTGCATCTCCCTGGCCTGGGCTTACCAATAGCGTCCTCTGGTGGCAGGTTAATGGTGTCTGTGTAGAGGTATTCCAGAAAGGCTCGGTACACCAGATATGAAAACTGGTGGATTTCTATGGCCTCCTCATCCGTTTCATTCAGCAGCGCACGGAAATGCTCACACCTGCAGGGGGAAGGGAAGGGCCAAACTGTCACATGACAAGCTTACAACGCACATCAGTACACATTTCTGAATGCTTGTTCTGACAATGTGAATCACTTGCAGGTCTGATTCTAACTGTAAATCAGTCATTGACGATGGTAAATACACATCCACATGTTTTCATTTGCTGTATTACTTTGATACGTTTGGTTGTTGCAGTTTTTTTTTTTTAAATGATCATCAGTTCTCATTATCTGTCCGATTGTTTTCATATTATCTTCTGTTATTTTCCTCTGTTGCTGTGCCCCCATTATTTCCCCACAGGGAAAATATAGTGTATTAATAATAATAATAATAATAATAAATGGCATTTATATAGTGCTTTTCTAGAACTCAGAGTCACATAACACGTTCACTGCCGTGGACGAGATATCTCGTCAAGCAGAAACCAGCGGTTGACTGCCGTGGACGAGATATCTCGTCAACAAAAAAAAAAAAATTTTTGACGGTGGGACGTGGATCTAACCCTTTTACACCTCCTATAAAAATATGGGAGCCACCGAACGTGTACAACCCATTCCACCGACCCATTAAGTGGCGACAGTGCTCTCCAGACTAGAAAAAGCCGAGCCAAAACTGCAGGGGAAAGCGCGAGGAAACCATTCTCATACTGTAGAATGGTTTGGCGAAAACGCTTTCGCGCTGGCACACAACGGTGGCGCACAACGGTGGCGCACAACGGTGGCGCACAACGGTGGGGGGTTCCAAAAATAGACTGGGTGCAACACACTTTGAAACACGCAGCATAAATAAGCCCAGAATCGCAAAAGCTTCATCAAATCTCTCAACCGAAACCCCAAGAAACGAGCGAGCCCATCCAGACTCGCCCGACGAGGGGCAGCCAGGCAGCACAGACAGCAGAAACTCGCTTGTGACACGGCCGCTGCAGCCACGGAGGGAGGAGGAGAACACACACGGAGGGAGGAGTTTGAAGGAGAGGGGGGTTTTTTCTGCTGTTATGGAGGAAATTACTGTTCAAAACTATTGTTTAGATGTCTGACGTCTTACTGATGCCAAAAATAAATGGTTAAAGTGACTGTTCTATCGAATTTCACAAAAAGGCATTTATCTCAGCTTAAATTTTCAGACACTGAAACCATGCTGTATTCAACTGCTAATGCCTACATAACTACTAACTCTACAAACTAACTCTTTTAGACAGAGAAAGCACACATTCTATTAGTTCTTTTGAGATATTTTGTGTTCACAAAATCCTAACAGAAAATAATCCTCGGCTCTTGAAAGATGAGCCAGAATCCTCAAAAAAAAACTTGGCAGAAGCTACCTACAGTAAAAAAAAACTGTTGGCAGTGAATGTGTTAACACTATACATACACTGAGGGGTGGCGTTAGTGAGACAAACTGTGGACAAACATAACAGACACAGGGTATAGATAGGGGCAGGGGGTGTGCGGGCTAAGACAAGGCAATGGAGAAGAGATGGGTTTTGAGGTGAGAAGAGTCACCGCACACAAGAAGGCTGAATTGCTTCCTCATTTTAATTAATCCAATCAGCAGCAGCATTCACATTACATGCCATTACTTGGAACCACTTTTTTTTTTTTTTTTAATGAATCAAGTAAACATTACAATAATAAATTCCAAAATCAATGATGGGGGGGAATTATAGATGCCTCACATGCACAAGATTATAGTTTACTAAAGAGAGGGGGAAGGGGAAAGCTACAATACAGTAGTCTATGATAGTGCCATCTCCATTAAAACTACATCACCACTGTATCATCTCGTCTCAAGAGCAGCTTTGACACGTTATTTGATTCTTTATTCTCTCAGCACATCCGAAAAGTATCATTTGTATTTGATCACACCGAAGCAGACAGCCTGACTCCTTCCTCCTCACAGAGCACAAGAGCAAAAGCTAGAATGCGGATATTGCGTGTCGAAGTGTGGTTATAAAAAGGAAAACGGGAAACAATAGGTCGGTCTTGGCATCCTCGTGACATTAACAGGAAGGACGAGGAAACCGTGTCTGGCAGATGGAGTTTAAATATAGGTGACACACAGCATGTAGGTTAAATTCATCATGACACTTGAAGACTATAGACTGTTTTCACCAGAGCGCAACCCCACAGCACTTCTTTTTTCTCAGCATTCGGCAAACTGCAGAAATATTCACTCGACATCGTTACTTTTGTTTTCGCCGCTCAGCTGTATAGACGGTTTTCACGGAATGGTCAGTCCTGCACTTGAATGTTTTTTTTTTCTTTTATGTCCATAGCAAACACTGCAACAGGAAGTGAGCGGGGGTTCAATTTAGAATGTTTTTGTTGTCAAGTTAAAACCGTCTATACACGAGAGCTGCACAACTAATCATAGATAATCGTGCATCGCGATTTTACGTTTCCATGACTAACAATGCTGTAATTGAGCACTACTGAAGAGTTTGTTATTTTTCTGATTCCCTTGATGCGGTATATTATATAAGGCGCCTCCATCATGCGTGAACAACACAACCTCTCAGTGTGCAACGTGTACCCATGTGACAAAAACCTAAATGTTAAAGGATAAATTCACCCAAGGGTTAGGGTTTTCCAGGGAAACACAGTTGCAGCATTCTTCTAAACAATTGAAGTGAATGGTGACCAACTTTCAAACGTAACACCCAGGTCTCCCGAAGCCCTGAGATGCCAAGTTGACTTGAAAAGACATCATTTACAGCCTCTTTTTCTTAAGCTGAAATTGTCACTGTAGCCATGAACTTAAAGTGAAAGTGAGAACATGACTTTCAGCTCATGGCTACAGTGAAGATTTCAGCTAAAAACAGGATGCCAACAACATCATTTCAAGTCAACTTGGCATCTCGGGGCTTCTGGAGACTTGGATTACGCCAGGTGAGAGCAGTATGGAGGCCTTTTGTGTGTGTGTGTGTGTGTGTGTGTGTGTGTGTGTGTGTGTGTGTGTGTGTGTGTGTGTGTGTGTAGATGATGACAGAATTTTCATTTTTGGGTGAACTTATCCTTTGAGATGGAGAAGCAGGCAGCTCCGGTGGGAAAGACAGAAGGACGCCTTACATAGTCAATCTCTGTAAAAATGTAGCGACTAACAGTGGATCGAGAGGAAAACATGAAGACACTCTGTTTCAGTTCATCAAAGTGGAAGTGGAACATCATCTGTCATTTGGAGATTTGGAGGCTTTGGTTTTAAGCTAGATAAAGACAAGCAAGTACAGATTCTGTGCAAGTAATAAAGCAGTAACTATCATTTGAATTCTGTAAATAAGGACCACAATAAGAGTGACACAGGAAGGGTGAAAAAAATACTTTTTACCTGCTGCTACAACGAGCATTTCTGCACAAAAAAGTGAAAATATGTTGAGGTGCAAAGTACATAGAAAAAAATTGTTGTTTCCTTAAACTGAGACAAATAATTGTTAAACCGGAGAAAAATAATGGTGATAATGGACTGTGGTCCTACTAGTAAACACTGTTGTACATTTTCAGGGTGCTGATCTTCTGTACCTGATTTTGAGCAGGGCTTTGTGAACATGGATGCATTTCCCATCAACCAAGAACTTCAGATCTGAAATGTCTGGACTGTCAAACTCCCTCTTCAGTGACTGGGCCACAGTCAGGTAGTCATCTCCATCTGGCATGGAGAAAAACACTTTTAGTAAAAAAATAAAATAAAAATAACCTGCTTGTATTCATCAGACTAGCGAAATACCGTGCAGTGTATCAGGCTGCGCAGCCATTGTTAGCTCACTCACTCACTCACTCTCTCTCTCACACACACAGACACACTTTGCATTCTTATTATAGTTCTGATTCTGATACGCTTAGGAGCACACAATCACTGGCCATTTAGTCAGGCCTCGCTCACAGAGTTAACATGCAGCCTCTCCTCTCTCTCCCCAGAGGGTTTTCATCTGGCTGATTCCAACTCTGCTCAGGTGAGCTCCTCTACTCAGGTGAGCTCCTCTACTCATGTGAGCTCCATCAGTAGCTAACAAATGGAGCTGTCAATGGTGCTGAACCGGTGTTGACTCATTTTGGCCACTTTCACCTTGAACCTGACACTGTTATGTTACTGGCCTCTGAAAGAGTTGGCTGTAACTCTGTGTGTGTGTGTGTGTGTGTGTGTGTGTGTGTGTGTGTGTGTGTGTGTGTGTGTGTGTGTGTGTGTGTGTGTGTGTGTGTGGTGAGGGCGCTGAAATCAGACACCAGATAAGATAGGTGTTGTGAGCTATTAGCAGATAACATCTAGACATTAGACAAGCATTGCATTTCTCTGTCCAACAATATGTATCAAATTAAACCTGTCACACGATGAAAATAAATACCAGTAATGTAGAAAGGACACAATTCAGTGTCTATAAAGTTTATTCAATGTATTACTCAAGTTATCTATGACAAATCACTCCAAAAGCGCTACCTAAAGTCCTTAAAGAGTAATTCAGCTTCTCTGCCTACTGTGCATAGGTGTAGTGCTGTGGGAACGCAGGGGAGCGGCGCTCCCACACTCCTCCAAGGGGTGTTTTTGTGTGTGCCAGTAGCCACTTCTAAACATGAAGTCTGGACCATTGTCGGTTAGTCCAGGCAGGTTATTTGCCGGTTTTACCTTTCTAGACATGAGGGATCTTTGTTTAGACACATAGGGAAATGGTTCCATCCTCATATACAGTAGGTGCGCAACGTGCGCTCCCCCACTTCTCCAGATAGCACTACACCTCTGCTACTGTGTGTGTTGTTTTGTTAAGTTTGCAGTTGGGCTGGGTTGGTGAGAACTGAAGAGGAACAGGTGAGAACATTCACCAGTGGAGGGGCAAACTTAGTCCGTTTTAGAGCGATACATACGGTAAAGCAGGCAAAATTTGGCAACCTTTGATGCATTTCATAACTAAAGAGCACCAAAAGAAATCAGTTTACAACTTGAAAAACTGTTTTTGCGTGGAGCTACTCTTTAAAGAATACTTGGAAAAGGGTTTATCCTGATTTGACACAGTTGACCTTTGGTATTGTTTGGAAATTCCTGCAGAATTGGCAATTGGACAGCAAGTACTTCTTGCAACAGAGCCACAGCACTGCTATAGCACTATACTTGTGATGCCTGCCTGGTTATTGCCAGAGAATAAATGTATGTCACATAAATCCCTCTCTGTAATGGACGCCAGTGAATTTCAGAATTAATTCTATAATTATTTTAACCAATGCCTTACATGGTCAGGCACCAGACTTCATTTCTGAGTTGCTGTGTCCTGATTTCACATCAAGGCCTGATAAAGGCTATACAGGCTCATGCTTTTTACTAGTCAAAATGATTTGCCTTTAAATTGACACATTTTAATTGACACTTATTTTAACTGTCTTCCTTTTATCTTTTATGTTGCTGGTTTATACTGTCTTTTTTTATCCAGGTGTTTTATGCTGCATTTTATTTGAGTTTCTTGGTGTTGTGTTTTATGAGGCTGTCAGCATAGCAAAGGTTTCAATCTGTTATTGTAGGAGGCGAGTTAAAAGAGCCATTAAAATAGATCATTTAAAAGCTCAGGAGTGACAAAGAGGAGGAACAGATGGACACTAATTAGACGGAGATGTTGGTGCTTTTACTATCTTAGCTAACAGACTCATCAGAAGGATGCCATTCACTCTATTAAACACAGTTTTGCCAAAGGATAAAGATTCCAGATGTACATGTTTATGTTCTTCAGTTGGGTTAGATTGCAAATGTGATCCATCGCAATCTGGACAGATGCATTGATTGTTCTATATGGCCAGGAAACATTCCTGTTTATTTCTTAGACAACCTCCAGGCATTTCTACCCATGACACACAGATCTGCACCCACTGCAGAGTATGGTTCCATGAAACCAGTCAGCAAGAGGGCAAATGGGACAATGTCCTAAGGTTGATACTATTCAATTCCTCATTTACTAGCAAGAATGTCTGGGATGTGAGTCTCAACTTCAAACGCTTATAGACCCAAAACACTCTTACCTACTGTGAGGAGGTGCCATGTGACCGCCGGTGTGGCGAAGCAGGCAAAGACGTCATCTGTGCTGCTGAAATGGGTGATGTGGGGGCTGGCTACGGCTTGACCTCGACACTGACCCCACATCAGGACCTGCCCACTCTGGTTCTTGGCAGCAGACGTGTGGCTGGTGTGACAAGCAGCCACTTCCACCATCCTAGAAAAAAACAACAACAAACCCCTGTAGACTCATTTTAGCAAGGACAGAACAAATTCACAATTCCAATTTCAAAGTACTACTGTACTTATCTAGAGCTGTCATATGCTACAAACCATCCTAACTATGGGCAAAATTACATCGATCCGCACAATGAGCACTAGTTCACTTTACTCAAACTTCTCTAGTTTCAACAATGTCGACAACAGATACGTATACTGGGGCAGTACTGCCGCAGTTGTCTATGAGACATTTAACCACTGAACAAATCACTCTCTCAGGACCCTGTGATGACGTGTGATGTCGACCTTAGTAAATGGCAGAGAAGTGTCACAGCTAATTTAGACCAGAGGTAAAGATGAACTACTAACCTCTCCTTGTCGGTGTTAATTAGGGTGGGAAGAGCTTGGTTGCTCTTGTTGCCTGTTCCCAACTGCCCGTATGAGTTGGCCCCCCACGAGTAGACCATCCCCTCATCTGTAAGTGCCAATGTGTGTGCATATCCACAGGCAACCTGTGGAATGAAGAAAGAACGCTATTCATCTGTGTGGTAACTGAACCGCAATTTCAAAAACATCCCATTTTGATCTCAGTAGAATCATCTCACCTGGACGATGTTGACACCCTGGAGAGCAGCGATCCTGCATGGAGTCTGCTGATTCCCATTGTTGCCCAAGCCAAGCTGCCCATTGCAATTGTAACCCCAACCATAGATCTACAAAACAGTATACATATGTAAGTACATAGTAGGCCTACTTTAAGGCATTACATATCAGATGTCTTCCCCTATGACGCACAAGCAAGACATGAACTTCTCTATTTCTTATGTTTAATGAACCAACAAGGGTTTGAGCTTCAACTCTTCACCACAGCAAAGAACCTACTCAGAGCATTGATTCACTATTCACGTTAAACATCTCCAGATGAATGTAACCCATTACCTCTCCGTTGTCCAGTACGGCCATAGAGCAGAGTTGACCACAGCCTATGTTAACAACCACTTTGTTCTGTAGACAACTGCTGACCCGCCGTGGTGTTGGCTGATTGGCAGTGGACCCCGAACCTACTTGGCCTGAGTTGTTGTAACCCCATGCGTACACCTGGATAGAAAGATACAAATATTCAGTGTTGCAAAAAAACAAACACAGCTCAACCAGACTGAAATGTAGGGCTGCCCCCTATTAGTCGATTAATCGATGAGAAGAGTCTTAGTCGACCAAGTTTTCATAGTCGGTTAGTCGCAGGAAGAAGAAAAAACATTCAAACTCCATTGGGGAGCTGTGTCTTGTGGTTAAAAAAGATATTAGCCCAGGGTTGCCAACTTTGGGTACCTGGCTGGAGTGAGATTTTGACGCCATCAAACTTCAAAGCAGGGAATCTGTCGGTCTGAATGTATGTGTGTGTCCTTGTCCTCGTGTGTGTGAGGATATCTTTCTGTTCGTCCGATCTACTTCACACTTGGCAGGTGTATTGCTGGGGAATCAAGGACGTGCGACGACTAATCAACTAATCGATTAATCGTTATCTTAGTCGACTAAGAAAATCTTTGGTGGAGGGCAGCCCTACTGAAATGACATCACCAAATGTCAAATACATTTTTCACATGGGGGCCTAATCCTCTTCTGTAGAGAAGTTACCTCTCCATCGGTTGTGAGAGCAATAGTGTGGTGGGAGCCACAGGCCACCTCTGTCACTCTCTTGCTCAGGAGGTTGGTGGAGACGAGGGCTGGGGTCAGGCCGTGGTTGGTGGTCCCGTTGCCCAGTTGGCTGTAGCCGTTGTGGCCCCACGCAAACACCTCTCCATCTACAGAGGGCAGCGGGCAAACTTTCATCCATGTTGTCTCAGTCGTTAAAATTTTATGAACAGATAAGAAGCAGAAACAGTCAACTTGACCACATGTATAGTCGGGGCTCAGCACTACTCTTATTACATAACAACAAAACAGGAAAGACACCTTGTTTAAGGGCAGTACTGACTACATTCTGCCTACTTTTTATTTTTCTAATACTGTGCCACTTGTTTACCTGCAGTAGCGATAACCACATGTGGTCCTGTTCCATAGCTCAGGGACACAATTTTCTTTCCACACAGGATATCAATCCTGCGGGGCTCGATAGTACTTTGAAGGTCTCCAAGTCCTAAACAGCCACTGCAGTTGGTGCCCAGAGCAAAGACCTGCAAATAAGACCAAATTGCTAAAAATGTGATACTGATAATCAGGGAGATTGCATTCTGATGTTTACTGATACATACTTAGGTAAACACAATACTGAATATTAAACACAATGTTTACTGAATCACTCATTAACCCTAAACCTATTTATTGGTAGAATTCCTGTGATTCAAAGCTACAATGTCCAGTAGTTAACATAAGAGAATGAGTTGCTCAAATAAATACATAAGTGGGTAATGACGAGGCATGCAGGAGGCTACACCTTTCCGCTGCATAAAAACAGGGCTTGCAAAGGTATTCGGCCTACATGGCTAAAGATAGCCTCAACAGGTATTAGGCCTACATGGTTAAAGATAGCCTCAACAGGTATTAGGCCTACATGGTTAAAGATAGCCTCAACAGGTATTAGGCCTACATGGTTAAAGATAGCCTCAACAGGTATTAGGCCTACATGGTTAAAGATAGCCTCAACAGGTATTAGGCCTACATGGTTAAAGATAGCCTCATTCTATCTGCTTAAATCCCTATGTCTGAACCCTTCACCATGTGTCTACCGGTGACTGACAGGCATTCAGCATTTTACTATCCTATGTACTTAATATATTACATTGGAGAATGACAACAAGGTTTTTAAAGCAGATTAAATCTACCAGGTAATTTCGTTCTATTATGTTCTGAACCAACTCAAGGTCAACAACGGGATTAAAGGCCCCTAACTGTATAAAGGCGAGCATTACTTCGTCATTAACGGTGACATAGAGGGCTTCGTTTGCAGCGCTGCCAAAGACACAAGCCTGGCGGATAAGCCGGAGTTCCTCAGGAGGCAAGAGTGCAAAGACTGGCCACTTCCCCACGTCCAGCATACTACCCAGCTATGAAAGGGAGAAAACACATTCAGATAGAAGAGGACACAAGTCACTTACAGAGTCTGATCCCCCCCCCCCCCCCCAAAAAAAAGTATTAAAAAAGCATTAAATCTAAGCAGCAGACAGCTTGGCAAATATAGGCCTCAAAATCTGCCATCTGGAACGCTGTCTGTATTCCAGAAAATGTATATTAACAATAGAGTGTAGACACACACACACACACACACACACACACACACACACACACAAAATGCCTAGGGGTCATGAGAGAGCATTGACAGTATATATATAATGAGAGACTCAATCTGGATCCCCAGAATTGAAATACACACCTTCCCTTTTAGCAATCCAAAGATAGAAAATGTGTCTGAAATCAACTCCCTGTCAGGTTTTCTGATGTTTTCCTAACCACGCTCTCTCAAGCCTGCTACTACTGGGTTTCAGGAATACCACAGCTAAACCATGAATGTGCATCTCCAACGACCTGCCTCACACTCACATTATTGCAGTGCATGTAGAAAAGAATAACACTTAACATACATGACTGACAGAAATTCAAATTTCAGCGATCGATGAAATAATGCTATGACTCTACACACATACAACTATAGCGTTACTTATAAATAAACAAAACAGACAAGATGTTAACGTTAACGACTTATACAAAACACAATGCACGTTGTATTGTATAGCAAAAGCAGTTGGACTTTAACGTTACAAGCTAACGCTAGCTAATAATAGAAATGCAATTTAGCGTTAACTAGTTACATCCACCATGACATTAATCTACAAACTAACGTTAAAGCCAAGAGCTTTAACAAGAGCTATTGAGCTAATTAGCTAGATAGCTGAGCTTGTGTAACGATAATGTTTATGTTAATGCAGGCAGCGCTGTTTATAGTTTGACAGTTACCTTGCTGTTGTTGTTCCTCTACTAATCGTCAGCGATGTCGTTGTCGAATCGGCAGTGATGATGGCAATTTCTCAGCCAACATTTTTGACAAATCAAGTTGCTGATGATCTCCTCAATCAAGCTTCACACAGAGCGACTGATTTTGATTGTTGTAGTTAGCTTGTTCGGGTCGCTCGCTCGCTCACTGCACTCGATAACCCCACTCTGCTTGTACGGTACTTCCTGTAATCTGAAGGGGTCAAATGTTGCATTCAAGGTAAATCGGAGTTGGGAGTTCTCCGATGTCTGCGACAAGTAGCCCTGACTACAGCATTAGACAATCGAATAGCCATCATGAGTAATCTGCAGGAAAGATCAACTGATGTTTAATTAATGAAATATTGTGTTGCTTGTGTTTGATGTTGCTTGCGTTTGTTGAGTAAAACAGAAGATCAGGATATGAAATAACAATTAAATGGTAAATAACAGTAAGCTATATATAAAAAAAATCTGATCATTTGTTTTGGGCCGGTCTGGGCCAACATTTGTTGTTGAGATGAAAAATTATTTAATTTTGTCTTGTGGATTTTAATTGCTGTGCCTTTTGTCTATTCTTTCCCCTCTGATATATAGAGACACCTTTCTATTATCATAGATGGTGAGGTCACTGAAATTACTAAATGCAGGGACAGTGAACTTGTCCACTGTCCCTTCTGTAAGTAGTACACGGGAGAAAAGCATATGGTTGACAACCATATAAAAGGCCATTCCACAGTGAAACACAAAGGTGCGGAACTTACATATTACACAAATTAATTACTTATTATATATATTATATACTATTTTTTCACAAGTATGAATCTTGTTCCCTTCATTCCTCTCTTACAATTCACAATGATCAAGTGTGGCCTAAGTTGTCGGACAGCAACACATTTTCATTGCACAATTATAAATAGAATGCAATTTGCCAGGCATTTACAAATACACCAGCTCCCATGGCGCATCGCAGCTTCCATGGCACCCATGCAGCACTCTGTGGCCCCCACACAGCCCCCATTGGCCCCCGCTCAGCATCCAGAGGCCCCCACACAGCCCCCATTGGCCCCCGCTCACGCGTTTGACTCCGCCCACGTTGAGCCACTCCCCGACCTGCGTACTGCAGTCACGGGCTTCTCGCGTGCCGGCGGCGGCAACCATAGACATATATAAGGCTTATATATGTCTATGGCGGCAACGCTTTGGGTTTAAGGCCTAAACATGGTCGTCCGTCCGCCTCGAATTGGAGCCGTCTCGCCGTCTGGCGGCGCCAGCGAGCCCCACATGCTCGGACGCCACTACGCCCCCGCTCCCCCCCCCCCCCGCGGAAGCTCCGTGTGAAAATGGCGGCGATTGTGTGCCAGGCAGTCTGAATGAAATTGAATGTAACGTTCCCAATTCTATGTATTAAATTCTAAAAAACGACCCTCAACATTTGGGAAGGCTAAGCCACACAACTAGTTGTTATAATCTAACATCATGCTTTGAAAGGCGACTTTACGACGAAGAGCCAGGGCAACGGCCAATCACAACTCTCCTGCAGCTGTCGTCACGCACGTATCGTCGCCGTGAAGTCACATTTTCGAGCAGCCCCCGTCAGCCGACGGCGGCCCCTCCCCGTAGGACAGCGCTCCACCCGCCGTCACACGGGGAGGGCGGGGCGAGGCTCTGACTTTGAGTGGGCGGACTCCGCCCACGTTGAGCCACTCCCCGATCTGCGTACTGCAGTCAGGGGCTTCTCGTCTGCGAGGCTCATCATCACCACCAGCACCACTATTACTATTACTAATACAACTACAACTACAACTACTAAAACGTTACTAGCTACTGATGATGGAAGAAAAAAAATGCTCCTGATGCTATACTCCCACTGCTAGTGACCTACTGCTGCTGTGCCACTGAATTGTGCAAGAAGGAAACTTTTTGCTTTTGTGGACTACTACGGTAGCTATTAGAAAATATTGTTTGAGTAGGCCTAGTTGCTTTGTATTAATTTATATTAGCTGTTTTACTCTGTGTCTAATTTTTGTAATTGTGTGTAAAACATCAAACAGCACGACTCAATAGAACCAACCCTACTAGCATAACCTACTAGCATGCAGGCATGGTCAAATATAGCTGCAGGCCTGCAGGCATAAGGAACTACCTCAAGGGAGTCTCCCCATCGGATGGGGCCCATCCCCATCTCCCACACTCCCCCTATAACTAGTCATATCAGAAATGGAGTGGGCAAACTAGTGTAACAGCGTTGTGTTGATGGTAATTGCAGCAACCCATGTTAAGGGCTTGCCCAGGGGTGGATTACATTCTGCCTTAGTTGTGCACAATGTCTCCACTCACTGAGGGCAGCACCACTGATTACATCACTCACCGATGACATATAGGTATCACTGATGACGTTACAACTAGTGGTTACAACTCAAGTGGCATCATTCACGGATGTCACAGATGACATCGATCACCGCGGTGGCATCTCTTATGGCATCACAACTGCTTGAATCACAGACGGCGGTCACTGCTGACGTCACAATTGCTGCTGTCATCGGTGATCTATGACCTCATTACTGCCTGTGACATCTGTGATCTGTGACATCAGTTCTGTGACATCACTATAGTGAGGCCCTCTTGGGATCCCCAAACTCCACGTTGAGAGCTTTCTTTTTCTTTTTTGCAAGCCTTTTTTTAAGTCTACTGTAATTAAATTTTGAATAGGAATGTATGTTTCATCATTACTTAATTTCTATTGTTTGTGTGCTGCCTTTTTGTTGTTATTGTCATTGTTGTGGAGTGTGTTTTCTGTTTGTTGTTGTATCTTGTGCCCTTTTTGTTTTAAATAAAAAAACGATTAATCACAAAAAAGTAACACCTAACAGATCTAACAATCAAATCTTCATAAATGGGGTTCCTTGCTAAGATAGGGTAGTATGTGTGGTAAGAAAAAAATGATGTAGGCTATAGAACACATTCTCATACATGTCAGGCAGACTTGAAAATGTGTGCCATGGGTTTGTGTTTTGTTTTGAATATTATATTTTGTGTAGTTTTAATAGTTTGTTTTGATGGGGCCTGCTAAACAAGACCCCCCTTCCCCCAACTGTACACTGCATCTATAGCTTATCAACAAGCTGAAACAAACAGGCCTATGAAACATTCCCAGCAATGGCTTGTCATGAATGCAACGTTGCACCTCCAACATGGATGTAGCTCCACCCCCAAAAAAAGAAGAGGGGGAGGTTCCATTCAGACGAATGGAAAATGTACAGGAGGTAGCAGCAGGTGATCAAATCTGACTCATTTTAAAACTGTTTTCGTAGTCTAATTGATAAATATGGTTAGACTAGGCCTATATTGTTTCACTATTTTTGAACAACTAAAATCCTGTTAAAAAACACATGTTGTGAGACTGTTTAATGCCCCTCCACTTCAATCCTCTTTTACCAACTGAACAAGTCATAATAATAACAATGATATGAGGAAAATACACTGTCATCACGCTTTCTCCATGAATCAAGAGGTTGGTCATCGGTTTTCTCTGCAGGACAAATTCTGCTCAAGATGTAAAAGACCGACTATTATTAGTGCTCCAATGGTCCAGCAGGTGGAGCCATGGATAGCCTGACGGTCAGGTCTCATGAGCTACTGGACTAATTTAATTTGTTTGTGCCAAAGATACAATCATGTGTAATATGTGCCTTTAAAAATAATCTTTAAGGTGATATTTCACTTGTCACATTTTCACTTTATTTATAGCACCTTTAAAATAGACAAGATAAAAGCAGTATACTCAAATTATGAATAAAACAATAATAAACAGGAATTGTAGGATGAAAACCAAGATAAACAGTAAAATAGAATAAAATATAGAATTAAGACAGAGTTGAGATAAAAGACAATAGGTGATAAAAAAAGATGGTAAAAAGCCACTAAAGAGACAATATAATGTACAATACATAAGAGTAAGTTTATAAAATAGGTTTTAAGAAGTGACCTATAATAAATAAAGTTGAAGTTGTGTGTCTGTCTGTCTGACTGTCTGTTTGTGTGTGTGTGTGTGTGTGTGTGTGTGTGTGTGTGTGTGTGTATCTTTAATGCATGCCCACACCCCGGGTCGAATTGGTCTGAACTAGTGGTCTGAACATTTGCATGGTGATGGGGTTATGATCCAGGGGAGGTCATGGGCACAACATCCAGCTCTAGCCGGGGCCAATACAGAGCACGCCCCCTAAGTACAGTGCACGCCCATAGGCGAATCTCTCTATCCAAAAAGCACCTCAAACAAACAGTCCAACGCGCACCTTCCCAAACAAGAAAATGTTACATAATAAATAAATATGCCATGTTTTATGCTATTCACAAAGCGATCTAGATGGATAAATAGCACTACAGGTGAGAGGAAAATGTAGCCTGTTTGATCTTATATGAGGTGTTATTTTTTTAAAGATGAAAAAGTGTTTACATTTCTATATACATGGTATATCATAATTATTACATCTTTATTATCACACTATTACCCCTATTATCATGTTGTTAATAAGCTGTAATGTAAAGTGCTACCAATAGTTCGGAACTACTAGTTCCTTGACAGCCTATTTGTATACTGCTTGTGTTTTTGCCAATGCCATAGAGGCAGAAACTGTAATGCTGACCAATGCTGAGTTAATAAATGTGAAAGGAAACACTGGGGGAAACATGGACAAGGATACTGCCTCCACAGAGATTTCAGAATCACTTTTACAACAAATCATGAAAATCTGACTCACTCATTGGTCTTACAACTTTAGAGACTTTTTTTATTGGTCATGGGCCGACTATTCCACTGGGTAGAGTATGATGGGAGCAGAGCCGGCCCTCCCTATAAGCAAACTAAGCAGCTGCTTAGGGCCCCGCAGCCGCCAAGGGGCCCCTGTGGGAAGAAGATGGCAGGGCCGTCTTTGACAAGCTCTCGCATGCTCAGTTTTTAAGCTTGAGCAGAACTTCTGGTATTAGCGGAAACTAGACATCCAGACGAATAGGACCAACCCTGTTATGCTAGCTCACTGGGAAGTGGGTGTAAAATAGCACCAAAGTCGGTGAAGTTTATTTTTTACAAAGGTAAATGGGCATGACTATTTTTTCAAACGGGTTCCTAGACCTCGCTCTCACATCAAGATATCAAGCCGCAACTTTAATACACCAACCCTTCCTTACATATATGAATAATTGGCCTCTTATCAGAAATGCCAATCAATTTGTCCCGTTGCTCCATGTAGCTTCCAAAGAGGAATGGAGGCTGGATGTAATAAATATAGTGTATGTAAGAAACCCCTAGTGTTTTAGTGATGCTCCACTACTTTTGTATGAATGCCCTATTATGGCTGCAATCAGTTTAGCAGTGTCTGACTTTTAAGACATATATTCATCGCAGTAGACGTGCACTTACTGGGGCCATTCAAAGTGCTTTGCAGAGTAATAATAACATGGTAAAGGTAAAAGATTTCCACTTAAAAAGCGCAAAAGCGATACAAAATGTACAAGGATTAAAGTGGAGTCATTAGAACAGCAGGAGTCTAGCTTCACAGCCATGTTTACCTCTGACGGGTTTAAGAGCTCCAGGGTCCTAAAGACAGCCAGCTATATTCAGTGAAAATATGTTATTCTCGCCTTTTTTTCTTTCCCTATTCACCTTATGTTCAGACCTTACAGTGGGCCAAATTCTTCCGGGTCCTTTTAACACTTCCGGCGGTCAAGGCGCAAAATAAGAGAGTTGTTTTTGGAGCGGACAGTGAAGGGGGTAAAATAAAGAACGTAGCCTACTACTTTGAGCCGGTACACAGCAAGCAAGCGAGTATCCACTGTTAGCCAGGTCAGATAACGTTATCGTCGACAATGACGAGCACTTTCTTGTAAAACATACCTGGACTCCAACAAAGAAAGCTTCAGATAGTTTTCTCTCCTCCGAGTTGCGCTCGAGCCACTAACGTCAATAAGACCCGCAGATGTTAACGTAATTCCCTGGAATGCGAGACTTAACGAGCCAGTTACATGGCGTTGCATTCTTAGACATTACCGTTTGCTTTTATTTGGTATGTTATATACAATTGGCTAAATTATTAGTTAATTCAGAGTTGGATGATATTGGAGCAGCCAGCCATTTTATTTTATTTTATTTTTAGCCGGAAGTTTTGATACGGCCACACAACCGGGTCAAATGGGCGTGGCTACATAAGGTGAATATCTGCACACCGTGGTACCTAAACACTCATGGAATTATATAAATTCAGTATGGCAACAAAGCTGAGACTCTTGTGAATCCAAAAAGCCCAATTGCATTCATGTGTGATGAAACATGAAACAACATTTTTTTTTTTTTTTTTTTTTTACTTGGCCGCCAGGGGGAACCAAACCCGCTGTATGGTTATATAACGTTATATACCCCTGGATTTACATTGATTTACATTTAGCATTATTTTCTGATTAAAATAAATAAATAAAAATCACTTTCTCAGGAGCAATACTGAAGTGAGGTTTGGAGCCGCCTAGTGGATAAACACAGTTAATGCAATTTTAAAATATTCAAAACTAAGCATTCAGACAAAAACAAAGAAGTAAAAATGACAAGTGCAGTCAGTCAGCTTTACTTTGAGTGTTTCACTGAGTCTATTTAATTAGCAGTAAAAGAACTGTGGCCCATCATGTTGATAGATACAAATAAAATGCATAAGGGTTATAATTGCATATGGCTGGTTCTATGAATACTTCACTGTCTGTCTGCGAGGCAGGCCCCCCAGACTTATCCTGCTTAGGGCCCTCAGATGTACAGGGCCGGCCCTGGATGGGAGCTTATGATGGGAGATGGGTGGGTTATGTAGCCTATATGGTTTTAGTGGTTTTACCTCTACGTTTAAAGGTAATTTAAGAAAATGTGGATAAATATATAGCTATATTTCCATATCATTTGGCTTCCATAGCACATATAATCATGTTCATTGTTTGCAGGTATTCTTCTGCACAGATTTTCACAGCAGTCATTCAGGGGCTTTTAGGGAACTTAATTTTTCAGCCTTCATTCATATTCGACCACAATGCCTCATTTAACAAAGGTACCTGCCTACTTTTCCTCCTCCCCATCTTCCTATGATAAGTAGGCTACATTTGATTCAAATGCCATGGCTGTAGGCTATGCTACTTGTCATAGCTCCCCACTTTTGCTCTTACACCCTTCCTGAAATGATCAATACTGTGGCCTTTGAGACTTATAACATGTTTTACACGGTCCATTTGCACTCGGGACTGTAGCATGTCATTAAATGTTGAAGGAAAGAGAAAGTGTCATAACCCTTGCATGTCTGTTCCATATGGATCTATTATATTAAGGTCTGTTCACTGTTCAGTAGTGCACGGCTGAGCGTGCCACGGCCATATCCTAACTAGATAGCGATGTATTATATTCGTCTTTCACTGCATAAGCATTTTGTGCACTTTACTGACTTGGCAGATAAACCGATCACAGCCACGTCAACATGTTAAAGTCCGCCTACAGTCATAATATAGGTAGGCAGACTAACCTCGCGTCACCAGGCTCTCTATAGGCAGACAGACGTACAGTTTTGGACTAAACTTGCGTCGCGTCCACCTAGCGTCCTATATCGGAAATCTTGCTGCTCGCTATCTTGGAACACATCATTATTTGGTGTAATACGCATGCGTACGGAGTCCTGCGAGTGATGGCGACATTCCAGCCTTTTATGCGCGGAGCAGTATCTCGATAAAATTGGCAATTAAGCTAACGTAATCGATACTTCGCAGCGTCGCTGTAGCTGGCTAGTTACTCCGATCTGTTTTTAGTGCTAACATTAGCTAATGCGAGGATCGCCGTTCAAAGCTCGAGTAAAGCACATCTTCATCCTGCTAACTATTACCGTAGCTAGGTAGCATTAGCTAGCTAACGCTAGCATGTCACATTTTGCCTTCTCTCACGTCTAGGTTGCTAGCAAGCTATCCATCTCAGGTGGTGCTGAAAGTAGCTTGTTGTCCGATCTAGATAACGTTAACATATTTTGGAAAGTTGCAAAGGATTCATCCCTGTGTATCTGCGTGTCAGTCAAGACTGCATCTGCTGTGCCGACTGACTGAGTGAGTAACGTTAGCTAACTGTGTTGTTGGTAATAAAACTCTTCCTTGTAATGGTGACAGACTACAGTCAGTGCATTTAACGTTACTGGAATGCTAGCCTCGCTCGCTAAAGTAAACTCAAGTCACTTTCATTAATTAACGCTAATGTTATGCGTCAGTTAGGTAAAGTAACCGCTAGTTTTTGTACATAAAACACACACAGAGCCACAAACGGGGCAGAGAGCAGTGTCCAGCCTACGGTAAGGCTTGCCGGATATGTGGCATATCAAATCACTTTGCCAAAGTATGCCAGGCTAGCAACACACACACACACACACACTTTGCCAAAGTATGCCAGGCTAGCAACACACACACACACACACACACACACACACACACACACACACACACACACACACACACACACACACACACACAACACACACACCTGTAGACTAGAGTAAACATTTGCCTTTGCTTCGAGACATCTCTGGCTAGTTAGGGACGTCAGCATTAGACATGGAGCTTATCATCCGACCATAGTCAGATATTAAATATATTTGGTTAATGCCTATAATGGATTGACTTAATTGGCAACGTTAATATTTCGGAAGGTTTGTATAAGCGGGCGAGATAGGTTACTTAAGTGTAAGACGTGAAGATCAGGAAAAATTTCTCCAGATGTTGCAGTCAAGCTTCCACACTTAGCGAAAACATTCAAGGTTATACTAAAGATGAATGGGTTAGGGCCCTAACCCTATCCCTAACCCTGTTTTTAAACTGAAAGAATAACGTGTTTAATGAACCTAACTTCATAGAATGGAATTGATATTAATCCTCGTCACCACGTGTTTCTTATGCCTTTAAATATAAAAGTACACATGGTACTGAGGGACAATCCAGTGACAAAAGCGTTGCCTAGATAGGTTAATTCTATTCATTCAAGGTGTTTCCCCTGCTAGATGAAACCCCTAACTGAAAAACAGCTGTTCTCTGGTTATCAGTTGCTGTCTAGCCACAGTCAAATATTATTGTACAGTCAGGGCAAATACAAAAGTTCCCACAATTTGGATGTAGAAGTAACTTTGGGCTCACTGTAACAGCTGCAGTCCTTTTTCAGGGTGAGTTGCTATTGTTTTACTGGTAACGTTTTTAATAGGAAGTTGGTGTGACGTCAGCAACTTGTGTCCCATTCCTCATGTTGGCATAGGAGTGAAGATATGGCAGGTCAGGAGGCAGTGTCTTTGTTTTAATCTTCTAACACAGGTAAGATGGTACTCATGCAGCCACTACAGATAATTGCAGGTAGATCAGAGTTCACCTCTATAAGATGGCTTTCATGTTGAGAAAATTACCCCTGAACCCTTGAAACCATATTTCCTCAGTACCATGTCACTTGCGTTGTCGTCATTAGGGTGAAAATGTGTGGGTGGGTGCATACTAAAAGTAGAGAACTGTCTGTGACCAGGGCTTCCTTTTGCGTCAGCACCCTCTCCTCCATTGGTGAGCATATTCTTGGCTCTGATGGTAAACCTAAGTGTTGACGGATCTAATATTGTCTAGTAGTGTTTCAGATCCCGCCGGTGATTGTAGTGTTTGACTCATACGCCTAATGACAGCAGAAGGAGCCTGCCATCATCTAAAGCCTAGTAATACTACGCTAATCTCATGTCGCTCCTCTACTGTAGCAGCAGTTCTCTCAAATCCAGTTCATTGACCATCACACTGTAAACTGACTTTGTTTAAGCTTAAGGAGGGGAGTGGCTAAAGCTAACAGATAAGCCAGATCACTGTGAGGTTTAGGAGCGCATGCGCTAGATTGTAATTAGGTTCAAGGACACATATTCCATTTCTCTTGGTGTTCTGCTGTTTTTGACAAATTTTGTGTTGACGATGTAATCTTTTTAGTGACAAGTGGGAGTGAGAGGAGCCCTCACTGTGGCCCACTGCCTTTTTAGACTTTAATTGCTGTGTCTTGGCAGCAATGGAGAGTATCGTCCCTGCATCCACCCATAGGGCTGTGACATGAGCCTCTGTATAATCCCCCTAGGTTGATGTGCGCTTTATGATTGTTTGAATTTATTCATCACTAAGCTGCCACCACGGCCCACAGTCAACTTTTTGAGATATTTGTGTATTATGTGAAAGATGTGAGAACACTTTGGATAACAAACAGGACTTCAGTCAGTCGTCATCCTGAGTAGTTTTTTCTGTGGGAGCCACTTTGAGCCTCGCTTGAGATTTCTTCCTAAAAACTGCAGCACTTGAAAAAACAAGGCCAGGTCGAAACCTGGCATAGGGCCGATGCATGGTATCGTCACCCATGTATACCCATGAGGTCCTTGCCAATCCCCAGCTTTAGCTGTGGTGGGGCATTCCTGTCCGTGTTGGAAATTGACTTTTGCGTCCGCCAGCCAAAGAGGCTGGCCGATTTTAAATTGTACCAGCCATACACATTTGTTTCCCAGGCAGGCATATTTTGTAATCCCACTTTTGTGTATAACTAACATTTGTGTAATGGTCGTCTTGATTTTGGAAAAAAGTAGAAACACATTTTAACAATCAACAGAACACATACAACATAACATAGTGTGTGGTCCGATTATAAGACGACTCCCCTTTTCCAAGACACATTTTGGGAAAATAAAATGAAAAATCCTTTTCGAAGGGCAGATCTTATTTTTTTAATCAAGACAATCATGTTATTGGAATATAATAATAAAACACATTGGCGAACAATGTAAGCTGTTTTTATTAACTGTCTCTCTAAATTAAATCATTTTTTCAATGTCTTTAAAAAAAATCTTCTTCACTGTTACACTCTTATTGTGTGCACAGCTCAATATCCTTAGAGCCTGATTGTTTTTTCAGATGCAGTTCTGTGTTTTCAATGCAGTTCTCACTGGCTCATAGTTCAGATTCAGAACATACTTCAGTGTTTCCCGTAGGATTTCTCCCAGCAGCAGTGTGTTGGATGTGTTTTGCAGGACTTCTCAGGTTTAGGCCCGTTGGTGACTTCTCTCTCTCTCTCTCTCTCTCTCTCTCTCTCTCTCTCTCTCTCTTGCACGCACGCACGTACGTGTCCAAAATTGGACAAGCTGTCTACAATATTAATGTATTTTCGTGTTATCATCAGTGTTTATTCTGATGTCACAGATAATAAATAAATGAAGGCATTACTAAGCAAACAAACAGATCACTTTCTATTAAACCAATGAAATGGAACATATAGAGCAAATGAGAAATCTTTTTTTTTTGCAGTGGCAGACTGCACTCAAGTAGTGAGCTTTTATTTTTGTGGATTTTTTTTAAAGAAAGCAAAGCACGTAAGCAGCAAGCTCATTTAAAAATTGAAATGAAAAGGATGAATAGGTTATTTTGCATCAACTCAATTGGTGACAATAGCCTAGAGCCAGACACTCTCCATTGCTGATGATGTCTCCTTCCCTCGCAAGCTGTTTCAAGTGAGCCACTTTGTAACTTTACCTCAGCTGATGTGACGTGCCAGCTGCTTTCCCGCTGTTTATTACCATTAGCATTAGCTTTCACTTCCCACCCAATTCACCCATTTTGTGTTTCAAAGGCAGGAAGTAACACAGGTGCAAGCAAGACATTAATTAGGGCCCCAGCACTGGAAGACCTAAATGGGTTGAAAGTTGGAAACCCTCATAGGTGTTCTGCTTGCACATGTGTTACTTCCTGCCTTTTAGACACAAAATGGGTGAATTGGGTGGAAAGGGAAATAGGCGAATACTAGCGGGGCATCCAAAAAGACAGTTACATACAATACAGCAAGAGATTCTGATGGCCCCTGAAACATCTAAACAGTGTATTGACTTGATCTGTACCAAGGTGTTTGCTACGTCTTTGACGATTTTGAGGAATAGATATACCGGTATAGAGATTGATGTGAGCTCATTATTATCCCACCGCAGTGCAGTGTAGTAAGGTAGGCTACAACCTTATGTAGGCTATGAACAGCACCACGGTTTCTGCTGTCAAATGATCCACGATTGGGTCACTTTAACACACAAAGCACAGTACACTATGTTTGGCTCGACGTATCACAATAACTTTGATGTCTTTTCAGCAAGAGTTAACTTTCAAAGCGAAAGTAAAAGAAACACGGACGGGCAGCACAAACCCAGCTGTCAGGTTCAAGTTTATTTGTATGTGCTTTAAAAAACAAAACAGGTTTGTACCAAAGTGCTTTACAGAAATGTATTAAAACAAGGCAGAAGTATGTGCACGGCTACACGCGCACAAGTCTTAGGTGTTCATAGGTATTTTGTTGGAACCTAATAAACGTTCCTACTCCCAGTGGAAAATCTAGAGATTAATACTTGCAAATGTATCTATAGAAATTGAAATACAGTATGACATATTTTCAAATTTTATAAAAAAAAAAGAAAAAAGAAATCGAAGCAAAATATTATATTGCATGGCAATGTTGTCAGAAATGCATTTGTTTATCAGCAATGACTTTCAAAATGTTTTACTGATTGGAGGGTAGAGGAACTGTTCAATTGTGCCTGCAAATTAATGTGGTTTGCTGGTAATAATGTACCGTAGGTTTCAAACAAACTGGTAGGGAAACTGTTGTGGCATCTTCTTCCTCCTTTCCTTCATGTGTTCATTCATGCGTTCATTGATTAACCCTTTCTCTACCTGCTTAAATATTGTCACGATCAACAAGAGAAAAACTCAGCAAAAGAATATAGGATGGCAATGTTGGCAGAAATGTTGATCATAAACACAAAATATATGCATATCAAATACGTACCAAACATTTAGCCGGTTGTCAAGTTTCAACATAGTAGTGTTGAACTGACTTGTGCTTAGAAATCTGGTATTAATACTTGCAAACGTATCCCTAGAAATTGAAGCACAGTCATGACATATTTTCTAATGATCATTATTGGTAGAATTTCTCTTATGTGGCTTATGTGGCCACTGGCCAGTACTTGGCATAGGCCTAATTACTTGGCTAGAAGACTATTTCCTCAAGACGATGTTGCTGCAGATCTTTGTGATTATTGTTTGTGTCTTGTCGCTGTGTGTGTTGCAGGAGTTCCTCTTCAGTGGTGTGAATGAGGGAGACATGGCAGACCACACCCCACCTCTGGAGTCCGGCCAGCTTCTCAGCCCTGAACTCCCAATCTTGGCCTCACCACCGCCCCCTGCCATGGTCAACGGGGAGGGCCCCCAACAGGTACCGTCCAGACCCTCCTGCCCATGGCTCTTTCTCCCCCATGAGTCATTGCTGCATTAAGACTGTTGTGCCCAACATTTCCTTTCAACAAATTACTTTGTAATTAGAGCTGAAAAGATTTGTCTAGCCTAGCCTGTCTTCCCTTTTGTGTGCAGCTGCTGAACTGGGCTATTTTTTGTGTTAAACTGCATGTGGCCACCCCTATAACGAAGAAAATGAACTCAGAATTCCAAGTGTTGGCTGTTTTGAACTTGACTAGACATTTAGCAAAAATATTAATGAGGGGTGCAGTGATTAATCTACCTTTTGTTACATTCAGATTGCCTACAGACTAATTTCGGCATAATGATGAAACCAATGTAACTTAGCAGCCTCTTGTGAAACCTGTTGCCTTCGGAGGCTCGCTTCAGATGCAAAACTAAATATTCAAAAGTGATTCTCACTCGGAAAAGGAGTTCTGAAAGAGAATAGTGAAAGAACCTCGACCGGATTTGCTGTCGTTATGTAATAATTTCGGCAGTTGATTGCAAGTATTTGTGAGGCAACAAGTGTTGATGATGAAGCACATCTCTCTGCTTCTGCGTCTTGGTAGCGGGCTTCGCTGTATGAGTTAAAGGATGTGGGGTGATGATGCTATCAGACTGAGATTGAGTGGCTCTGACAAGCCTGGCTGATTTCCCTGTCATTTTGATTTTGATTTGCTTAGGTTTCTGTGACTTCCTGGGGGATAGCGTGTAACCCAGAGCCATATCGTTCCATCATTTCCTCAGTCTTATTCACTTTGTCCACATAAGACTTGTTAATCTTAGCAGCACTGCTGTGAACACGCCTCTCCGCAGTGGAAAAACCCTTGCCTGAATCGGGCTTTGTTCAGGTAGAGATCAAATTTGGCTTGTTTTGTTGGGCTGCGAGGGTGTTGTTCTCATGGAATTCAGTTACCTTCCCACCTCCCACCACGCGGTGATTACTTCTTCTACACATCCTATGTCGAGGCTTACGCTGTGCTATAAGAGCTGGCCATGTACACTGCTATTATTACCACCCTGCTGCTCAGGCCAATTTGAGACACTGCGTGTTCATGACGGTTAAATGCACTGAAATGTCTTCTGATGAGGAGAAATAACACGTATCAGATGGCACCGAGCAGTTGTTGTGCTTTTCTAGCCACAGCGTGATCATTTTGTCCTCGCATTGTTTGTGATTTGGATTGTTGTGTATTTCATTAACCTTTCAGGCATTGAATGAAATGCTTTCTCTGATTAAAGGGAGCTAGGTTTTTATTGCCCTCTGGAAAGCAGATCTGGCACTGGACTGGAGATGTGATGATGAGATTCATTTTGTAATCACAGAGTTAGAATGCAATACTGATCTCGCGCACGCACGCGCGCACACACACACCATTTGAAGGATTTTGACGGCGGCCTGTACTGTGAGTGAGATGTAGCTTAGCTGTTTATTGTACGTCTGGAGAGGTGTGTAAACGTCATGACAGCTGGAGTGTGAGGAGCAGAGGAGTCACTGGCTCTGACAGAGCGAGGCAGAAGAAGCCAGTGAAGAAGAGGCCTCACAGCGATCACTGACCCCTCTGTCTCTCACCTTTTCTAGTTGGAGAGGCTGCAAGGACACCTCGTTCTTTGTTCTTGGTTTCTGTGCCCCAGTCTTAACGCTCTGTTGGACCAATTAGTGTGAGTCAGAGAGGAAGCTGTTGTATCGGGGTCATTACATGAGATGATTCCTTTTTAGAGATGACTTGGCTGTGCTATGATTCACTGGTTCCATCCAGTGAAGCACCCCCCCCCTCTACTTTTCTCTGCTCCTACCTTTTTTTTTAAATATATAACTATTTACCTTAATAATATAACAGCTTTTTAATAATTTTGATGGTACTACAGTGACTTCTAACAGGGACAGTGGTGCCTTTGCCATTCCCACACCGCCCTCCGAAGGCCTGTTCCTGCACTATGGATTTTTGCTGTCTGTGTCGCAGATCGGCTTGACATTGTCAAGTTGCCTGGGACTTTTAAGTGCATTTCCTGCACAACTCTTTCAAATTAAAGGTTTTCTGCTGACAAACTAATGGGATGCTTTTAAGGTGAAGTACGTATAGGAAGTGAAACCCGTTTCAGTGTTTCCCCTAGAAAAATTTTCAGGCCTGGAGGGATTTCGAAATGTAACCCGACCGCAACGGTGGGGGCCCTCACTGGCGACGCTAAACTTTTAGCTAACCTGTTCGCATCTATGTTCGCAATGGCATCCCAAGTATCATCATACTATTATGGGATGCGATGCGAACAGTTGTATTATGGGATGTGCGTTTCCCAGGCAACGACACACGTTGACACGTTTTGGAACAGCGCTGCACGCTGGCACAATGCTCCTAGAAGCAAAATGCTTATTGTTTTGAATGATTTGGCATCTTCTATTACTGTCAACACTGTCAACATCAGTATTGTTGTATTGTAATAATATGCCATAAAGGTTTATTGAAGTTTTGGGGGAAGCAGAATTTTTTTTTTTTTTTTGTCTGGCCTGGCGGGGGCGTCGTTGGCTTGGCGGACACGCCAGGCCTGTAGAATGGTAGGGGAAACACTGCGTTTTGCTTACATGCTTGATTAGCGGCGCGATTAGCTACTTCTCTCACTGAAACAAGTCGAGACAAGAGCATTTGGGGATATTTGGAGCTATTTTCTTTTGCAGTGAACCAGTTATAAACACTGCAGAAAGGTAAACAAAGTAGAGAGTGCATGCAGAAACGGTAAAATAAGGCTGACGTACAAACAGGGAAGTGTAGCATTAGATGGGGCGCAGCTTCCCCAAATAGAAAAACTACAGAATGGGGCTTTAAAAAAATTGGTAACTGATGATTCAGTCTTTCTGTTAATGTTGAAGCCTAACTAATAGTTTATGTATGTAGCTGTTTTCTCTAGTGGTAGGTATGTACATGACATGTTCCACTCCCCCTCCCCAAGCTTTTGGGTACCTTGTTCTTCTTGTGTTTTCATGCACCTTTGATATTTTTAATTTTTTTGTTTTTTTGTTTTTTTTCTCTCTCAATGTTTGTGGCTTTGTGGCCTGACAGTGTATCATGTATTAAGTGATAAAACCACAATGGGAAACATTTGATAAATTGTTCCTAGGTATTAATCATTAAATTAATGTGCCAATTAATCATTACTCATTATTAGTCAATTAATCATTTGCTATTGTTCCACAAATATTCTCAGAGTATCAGTATCACTATCTGGCATGGCCTCCTTGCTGTGCAGGTTCTCTGTGAGAAACCCCTACATAAGAATCCAACCAATCAGGGAAACTCACTGTTTGCACACTGTTTTGAGTCAGGGAGGAGCTGTCGAGGGATATGTTAACCCCATCATACACTAACAGATTTTGGTGCTGACTGGCACAACAACTGCCCACAACAACTGCAGACTAGTGTATACAAAGTAGGCCTGCACGATATGAGGAAAATCTGCGATGTGCGATAACATTGTTCAATATAGCGATGACGATACGACTTGCGATAAATAAACAAATATGAAAGTATGCATATTAGCTATACAGTTCCTATGTCTTTCTGCTTTAATAATGCTAACATAGACCCCAAACATAGCCTATATGCCCACTGAATAAAGAAATGAAATACACACTGACTCTAGCTGAAACAAACTACTAGGAGCTTTGGCAGAGGGGCGGAGCGCACTGTTGCAAGGGAAAGGTGTACGCTGGATTTACAACACAAGACAAAATGATCAGATGCTGAGTGGGAATGCATGACGCATGTAAATAAAACCACTTTTGTTATTCAATGCTTTTCAGGCAGTCTTTGCGATGTGTATATTGCGCATGTTCATATTGCGATGACGATGAAAATACGATTAATTGTGCAGCCCTAATACAAAGACAGACTGTGCCCAACTGGAAATCCAAATCCTCTGTCGGGGGAATTATCTTGTAGTAACCTCAGCTTTAGGACAAGCATGGAGGAGAGGTAGCACTAGGATGTCTTTTGTGCGTTTATTATTTCAGTTGAATTCTGACATTGTTTTGTAAAAAAAGAAAAAAAATCGAAATATGATCATGTCAGTTTTAAATCTGCTACGACTAGAGCAGATATTGAAAGAGCAAACGTCGATGTTTGAGTGGTTGAGTGAGAGGAGCATTGCATAGACCAGTAAGTTCACCAATTGAGCGGAGCAGACAGCCATGAGTATGTGGTCTGCTTGTGGCTGCGTGCGATACGTGGGCTAATGTTACAGTGGGATAGTAAAGGCCTCGTTGCCGTCTTTAGTGCTGGCCTTGTATGTCATAGGCAGACACAGGAGACACGGGGCCTTGGACATGAGCCCCTCACAGATTGCTACTGGGTTGGAGATTGTGTGGCAAAAATGTAGGCCACTCGACATGTCTCCTGGCTAGCCACTGAATCATCCAAGGCACTCTGAAGGCGGGGGGCAGTGTGACGAGATGGACAGTGCATGACTCAACAGTGTTTAGGATACTTATGTAGGGCCATATGAAATCCACCCCCCCCCCCCCAAATTCATTTTTGTCCTTGAAGATTGTTAGGAGTGATATTTTTTGTTTTTGTGATGACTTGGCTCTCTCAGACAGCCTCTTCCACAGTGTTGCTCAAAGTGAAAACCAAGTTGTGAGGTGATGTGAGGGTCCCACGCAAGACCGACCCCCCCTCTCAAAACACCCCAATCGAAAACGGAATAATTTCTCTAGGCCTATTTTACAATTATGAAATCATTTAGGTTACTACAGTAATTAGGTTTACCGGTACTTGTGATTTTGATAATTATGCCTCCTTTTTCTCAATTTCAGTCAAATTATGGAAAATTCTACAGTATTCCATGTTTTACAGTTGATTCCATTTTTATTACCAAATTCCATGATTCTGTCCGTTTTTTTCCATTTTGCAGAAATCATATGGTCCTACACTTATCCTACCAAGCCAGCTCGACCAACCTTACGGTTAGAGTTGTTGTTTTTTTGTTTTTTTCTCTGATTTCCCCCCATTTTCTCCCCAATTGTACTTGGCCAATTTTCCCCCCTGCTGCCCCGGTCGCTGCCCCCCGTCTGCCGATCTGGGGAGAGCCGAGACTAGCACCATGCTTCCTCCGACACAGCAGGGAGCTTCACCAGCAGGACCTAACACGTGGCCCCCGAACAGGCGCCCCGACCCATACCAATTTTTCTATTGCTTTATGAGTAGATGGGTTGAAATTAATACTGAGCAGAGAACCACTCAATTAACATTCATTCATGCCACCTAGTGTTATTATACAACAATTACAGAAAGAAGTGCTTAATTTAATGAAAATAAAGACAAAAAATGTGTAACAGTCCTCAATCAAAATAAAACAATAGCAATATTAATTAGGGTAATAACAAAATGTAATCATATTTAATGATATTTAATAATAATAAAAAATAAATAAAGAAAGAATTGGCAGTGTGTTCTTTTTCACAAATGGAATAGAATACAAAATGCCTTCTGGTCAAAACATCAGAATAAAACCCTTATAACTGAACACGTTTCCGTTTTTGGAGTAATACAAAGCACCTAAGTGAATAATCAAGGGGGACTGTATAATTAATGAAAAGAAAAATAAATCCTGTTCACACCATATATTTATACCAACTTTACTTAATTAGCTCATTTAATGCTTGTCAAATGAATACAGCTGTCTGGAGTTTTTCCAGAGAGTCACTTCTTTTTAAAGGGGAAACGAATCATATTACTCACTGTTCAATCTGATCAAGATCATAGAGATAGGCCCCTTTTCACATTGCCATGGTAACAGCTTCTGCATTGAGAAATCGTGCATTACAACTTCCTGTGACCAGGTCTTCTCAAATCTGGGGCATATCCAAAGTTTGAGGGAGTATTTTATTAGTAAAGAATCAGCCTGCAGTCTGCATTAACTTGAAAATCACAAATTACGATAAAATGCAATTACAACCCTCAGAATCTAATTTGAATCCAATCGTGAGGTTCCTGTTTATTTCTCCCTCTAAGGCCATGAGACGAGGGCATATTATTATATCAAATACTTAACAAAAAGTGGAGTTATGGCCACGCCAAAGAGGCAGATCATAATTTGCCTATGGTGCGTGCAGCATATTAATCTCCTCTTTAGATCTCACCTACTGGTGTTCCACTCCTCTGCCTCTGGTGAACTAAGCAATGTTTCCATAGAGATTCTGTCTCTCTAGTAGTGAATGTAGGCAAGCTTATACGTAACTTAACACCTAATAAAGAAGCAAATTACTGCTCCCTTTTTGTTGTTTGGAAAATGGTTTGTGAGGGTATAACTGCTGCTCTTTTTGGTTGTACTTACCTCTGCCCATTGTTAATTGTAAAAGTGTGTTTGGATTATCATTAGTGTAAAGAAAGAAGCCCTTTACTGGTGCCATACTGTTAAATGATGCTATGATTACTTTCAGAAAATGGGCTGCGTATTTGATGATAAATGCATTACCCCAGTGATATAGAAACATTTAAGTTACATTAGCTTATTTCATAATCAATAGCCATGTGACATCAAAATAATGAAGCCAGGAGTCAGGAAGTTGTCTCACTGTCACGTCTCATTTTGGCTGGAGATGCGGGAGAAGAATGTTATGGATATAAATTCCATTCTACAACACCTAGCCTAGCTAAAAGGGACCAAAGCTTAGTTTTACTTCTATTTGCTTTTTTCAGTGACATTTGTAGTCAAGGCCAGTATTTGAAATGCCATTTTTTAAATACTAAATTAAAATCTAACAAAGGCCTGGCATTGATTAAAAAGTGGTGATTAAAAAAAGAAGGCTCTGTTCCTTCTTTCTCCTTTCTTTATATTCACTGTTTACATGTTCATTCATAGAACAAAATATTCTGTGGTTCTTGAAAGTTTAGTGAAAAGGATTAAAAAAAAATGCTGGGGTGGCTGGCAAAAAAAAGGTGAGGAAAGAATTAACACGTTCACTGCCAATGACGTGTTGATACGTCAAAAAAAATCCAACGGTTGACTGCCAATGACGTGTTAATACGGTGGGACGTTGATCTAACCCTTTTACATCTCTTATATAAATATTGAAGCCACCGAACGTGTACAACCCATTCCACCGACCCACTAAGTGGCGACAGTGCTCTCCATTCTAGAAAAAGCCGAGCCAAAACTGCATGGGAACGCGCGATGAAACCATTCTCTTATACTGTAAAATGGATTGGCGAAAACGCTTTCGCTTTCGCGCTGATTGCTGGCGGTGGGGGATTGCAAATTTGCATAATAGATTATGGGTGCAACACACTTTGAAACACGCAGCATAAATAAGACCAGAATCGCAAAAGAAACCCCGTTTCTTGGGGTTTCTCAACCGAAACCCCAAGAAACGAGCGAGCCCATCCAGACTTGCCCAGCGGCCGCCAGCAGACAGGAGCAGCAGCAGCAGCAACTCGCTTGTGACACGCCCGCTGCAGCCAAGAAGAACACACACGGAGGGAGGAGTTTGAAGTAGAGGGGGGTTTCCTGCTGTTATGGAGGAAATTACTGTTCAAAACTATTGTTTAGATGTCTGACGTCTTACTGATGCCAAAAATGAATGGTTAAAGTGACTGTTCTATCGAATTTCACAAAAAGCTATTTATCTCAGCTTAAATTTTCAGACGCTGAAACCATGCTGTATTCAAGTGCTAATGCCTACATAACTACTAACTCTACAAACTAACTCTTTTAGACAGAGAAAGCACACATTCTATTAGTTCTTTTGAGATATTTTGTGTTCACAAAATCTTAGCAGAAAAGAATCCTCGGGTCTTGAAAGATGAGCCAGAATCCTCAAAAAAAACCTCTGGCAGAAGCTACCTACAGTAAAAAAAAAATGGCTGGCAGTGAATGTGTTAAAAGCCAGGTGCGCTTGCACCATGGCACATCGCTATTTGAATGGCGGATTCGGCACGTTGGAAATAGTTGAATGGAAACATGAAAGCTAGCTAACATAGTACATAGTAAGCTACTGTACATAGTAAGCAGATGGAAAATACTGCGAGACATACTTGGATGTTATTCGTGGGCTAGCTGGTTTGGTCATGTTCTGTGTTTCCACTGATAAATATTCTTGTATAATAGTCTCTGCTTTTTGGCTTTCCACAATCCACATACATGTTCTATTCACAGGCGCTTGCTACAGCATGAACACTTCTCAGAAATATTTTCTCCCGTCTTGCGACGTTTCCAGGGGATCCAGGAGAGTGGATCACCAAATTGCCTTGAATTACCATTGCACAAGTAAGCCATGTGCCATCAGCTTCAGGGAGACTGCATTAGCTCCTGGCTCTGTCAGATGCTGGCAGGATCGTCCCCATGTCACTTTGCTCCCGTCCTGTTTCCTGTCCAGCCAGCTGCTATGCCACATCAGCACACAGTAAACAATTAAGAGGAACAAATAGTGAATAACCTGAACCGTGAGTCACCACCAAGCGAGAAACGTCAGAGCTAATAGCCGTGAACGCACGGAGCAGGCCCATTCTCCTGGGCAATAAATGACGGCAGCCTGCACTAATCATTCCACTCTCTCTTTGCATAGGCCGTATAGATGAAACCAACCTTGTACAATGATGCGGACAAGACTGATTTTTGGGGGGGTTAGACTTTATGATCAAGTTGTTCTATGAATCTTTGGCACTGCGTCTGATTTTCATCGCCACTGTTCCCTTAACGCAAGGTTTCTTCCATCTGGTGCTCTGTTAAAAACATCATCCCTCCTGTGAGTGTGACCAGGAAACCATTGCACATTACAGTGCTTAGTCATCGGTGTGAAATGTAACCTTTGCAGTGTCCATCCACCTCCAAATGGCTGTATGAAATCTGTATTCTTATCTTATCTCTCAAATTCTTTCTGTCTTCTGTCTTTTTTTTTAAGTAGTTGCAATATATCATAGAACAGACTACACCACACAATTCCAATTTACATTTATAGACAAAACTGCATACCTGGAGTGTGTTTAGGGATGCACACAATTAATCGAAGCTCGATTACTCGCTCGTTAAGGATTTACTCGACCATGTGAAAATTTACTCGATCAAAACAAAACAAAAAAGCAACGTGCATTCTGTCAGTAGAACGGTGTTTTCAAATCATTTTTCAATGATCCTCCAGAGGGCGCAATGATATCACTGTAACAGACTGTTCAGTGTGTATGCGAGGCTCTGTGGATGTCCCCTCAGAGTTACCGTAGAACAGGAAGTGGGGACTTATGTTGTTGATGAGAGCCGGTGTTGATGAGTGTGCTAACGCTAGGCGCTGGCTGTCTGAGAATGTGCAGGCGTGTTATAACGTTACAGCCTGAGTCTCTCGTTTATTGTTTTATTAACAAAGTGTATGTAATAGGCGGACCCGGACACATGGCTACATCACTATAGCCCTTTTCAGACAAGTCATAAGATATTCTACTTGAACAGTGTTCATTCAGATAAATTGGCTGGCTCCTCTTCCTCAAACCTGGAGCAACCCACCATCAGCGAGGAAGAGGAAGAGTTGCGACGCACGTACAACAACAATCACTTGAACAATGTTCATTTGGATCCTAGTCTCAGCTGGCCTGGAGCTGAGCAACTCGGCATCAGTGTTTAAGAGCTGCGACCGCTGCGACGTACTGCGAGCAGAAAAAATAATCTGCGGTAAGTGAGCCCCTGTTGGACCAAGGCAGCGGCCACGGCGGGGATTCTGGGCAAATGTTGACATGTCTAAAAGTTATGCCTCTACGTTTTTATGTGTTTCATAGCGTAGGCTATGCTATGCAATGCTGTGAGAAATATACAATAAGTTGCTGCTGTATAAATAAAGGTTTTATTGAGGAAAACTTTGGTATGGTTTGGATTTATTTTTATTTTTAATTACAATTACTCGATTGATTGCTCGTTAACGTTACCAATGATCGAGTTCGGAATTAGTCGAAAATGTGCATCCCTACCCTAGTTGATATCATGAATGGGGAGTATTCTGAGGTTTTTTTTAAGAGAGGAGCTGATGGTTCAAATCTGTTAGAGATTGTAGCCAACCTAACATTGTTTTTGTATGATGTGATTCGAATTCTGCGAAGACGACATAATACTTGCCCATATATTTTAACATCAAGATGTGCAGAAATGACTCAACTATCATGATCATAGTTATATTCCATTCGCTAGCTTTAGTTATTGGTTGTATTGTTTCTTTTTCTTTTTTCTTTTTAACTTTTTTTGAGTACATGCTATGGAAGAAGAGCACAAACTATCTTGGTTAACATAATTAAACTAGAAAATGTTAATGAGACTAACTAGACTAGAATACCACAGAAGAAGAAGAAGACAGACATTGATGATGTCATCAACATTTGAGAGGTGTGACATCAGTGAGTGAGGTCATTCTTGACGATGTCATCACCGATGATGTCAGACACAGACTCTTGAATTGTGACATTATCGGTGCACAATTGCTCAGAGTGATGTCATCAGTGAGTGACACAATTATCCAAGTTGCTGACATCACTGATGTCAACTGAGCATGCTCGGCCCAATGACACACACACACAATGACACCCATGGCGCATCGTCTCCAGAGTCTCCGCCCTAGAAATGAGCCTACAGGCAACGTTTCACTCAGAAATACATCATGATAACGAAGTTAATACTCTGGAAAAGCATTTCCGCTTGACTTTAATGCAAAAGTTAAGAGTTCAAATCCTGATTTTGCCATCCTGCACATGGTCTGAATCTTTGCATTTTCCAGGATAAGTTCTGCTACTCTCACATAGCAGTATTTACATTACCAATTCAATACAAATGTACTCATGTAAAACACAGCTTTGGGTTGCAAATTACATCCACTAGTCAGGCACATATAATGACACTCATTGCAGCGCAGGTGGTGGCTCAGAGAGAGAATGAGAGACAGACCGAGAGAGAGAGAAGACCTCGCTGACCCAGCTCATGCGTGTATATTCTTTTGTTTTTTGATGACTTGGCTCTCAGACGGCCTCTTCGACATGTGGCTCAAATTGAAAACCAAGTTGTGACGTCACGTAAGACCGACCCCCCCTCTCAAAACACCCCAATCCAAAACAAAATCATTTCAATAGGCTTATTTTACAATTATGATGAAATCAGGTTCGTACAATAATTAGGTTTACTTCTGATTCTGATAATTAGGCCTATTTTATCAAATTTCAGACAAATTATGGAGAATTCTGCAATAATAATTTTTTGTGGAGGGGGTTTTAAAGGTCTATTGCAGCTGTAATGACAGAGGGTTTGTTAGCGTGGCACTCGGTGATCAAGTGATCAGCACCGTTGCGCTAAGGGATGCTGTCTTAGAGGTGAATGAATGAGGACAGATGTTACACAAACTGTGAATACTTGCAAGCTGTCTCGTGTCTGCACAATAAGTGCCTCTGTTTTGACTGTCGGTGGGCTGGTTTGTGAGACAAGATATGAGACAGACAGAACTCAGGCCTGCATTTGTCGCCAGCGCTGGAGCTCTGCAATTGAAGTCCGACCACCTCATCTCCTCTTGCATCGATCGCAGTATTAACAGAGGGTGCACGGCATGTCGCTGTGTGAATGGGCGAGAGGAAGCCGGGGGGCGGGGGGGAGGGTGAGGGGGAGGGAGAGATGAGGGAGGGAGGGAGGGAGAGGGACTGTAGCGTAGTCATTTATGTCAGCCTCTGAAGCTGCGTGGGTCTCTCAGCTCCCTCACGCCATTGTTGTCGTTGTGAAAAAAGGCAGAACAAAGGACTCCCTCCCCCTGATAGGCTATGGAACCCTTTTACCTTAGCCGGCTCACTCCACAGCTGTGCTACGATCAGACCCCGATGGAATGCTTTTGAAATTAACCATATTAATGTACACAGCAGCAGGCGTTGACAGAGAGCAGCCACACAGTCAGGGGACAGAGGCAAGAACGACACTGAATAACAAACTGAGGAATCTCCACAAGTCCTTTTATTTTCTCTCCTATTTTTCCCGGGCTCATCCGCCTCCGGAGAGTGGCCACCGCTGATAAGGTTTCAATCCCTCCTCTGACGCTTTGGCTCGGACATCGCCGTGGCTTATTTGTTGAAGGGGTTGCTGGGAGACTGGCGGTGAGGAGGCTGCGCCGGAGCCAGAGGCAAGAAGTGAAGGAGCTGTCTGCTGCAGAGAGCGCCGCTATGGAGCAGACGCGGCTGAGCCAGGCTCAGCAAACAGGCGTTCTGTGAGCGCTACATCCAGCCAGCGCACCAAACCCAGCCCGCCTCCGCAGCCCCTGCTGCTGCTGCTTACTCGCCTCTCTACCGGCTTCTCCCCGGGTTCTGTGCTGGAGTTTGTGCGGCAGTGGAGGCAGTCAAGGTCCAGCCTAGCCAGATGTGTTAGCATCGCAGGTCATGTGGTTCCTCGTGAGAGTTGGGTGAAGTGGGAGAGGGTCTGGTAGACCCCCGGCCCGGAGCATCTTCTCTTTTTCTCTCCGACTGCGTGAATATCGACGCCTGAATGAGGAAAAAGCAATGCGGGCAACAGTAAGTGGCAGTCTTTTGAGAGTAACATGTTCTCCCCTTTCAATTGTATTTATGGAAGTGGCAATGAATGGCACTATTGATTTCACATGTAACTTCTTAGGCAAAGAACATTGGAGGCGAGGTGTTTGCTTCACGCAGAAGCGGGTGGACTTGTACACCTGCACGCGACTGTGTGTGGAGTGCCTTGACTTTGATTCAGTTAGACGTCACTCAGCCCCCCCCCCCCCCCCCCACCCACCATCATCCTCACTCGCTGCTACGCTCGCCGTTGCTGCGTGTGTGGGTGTGTATGAGCATGTGAAATGATATGTGTGGCAGTCAAAGGGCCCCTTCCTCTCGCGGCTCAGCTCATGAATGGGAGCAATGTCAGAGACGGAGGTGCTGATGATTACTTTGCCATGGGAGTGTAGGTTCTATGACAGCGACTTCCACAAGAGTGAGGTAACTAGCCGCCCACACACAGGGCACAGCCACATAAGCCTCATTATATGCACCGTTTTTAGAGTTGATCAGATTAAGTGGAGGGGAATTGCGAGGGAAGGGAGAAGCTTCAGGTTGTTTTAATTATTTCTGGCAAAGTCTATGGGATGAACAAATTATTTTGCGATGTCTATTCAATTCCATTCATGTTCTTTTATTTTTATTTTGACTATTGTCATACAGAATGAGGTGCTTTTAAGTGAATCTTAAAAGTTTGTTTCTTGGACCAAAATTAATTGTTTTCATACAGCTTCTTTTTGGCCAGCGCAAGCGGGCCTTATATCTGGCTTTGTCCAGTCCAATTTGCGTGCCGATTTTTATCGCGCTGGCCATATCTTGTAGTGAGAGAGGCAATATATCTCACTCTAGCCACTTCTTAACATGCAGTGGAATCCCGATTATAACCAGCTCCTAGCCGGTTGGCCTGCATGTTAAACAACAATTAGCCGGCTTACGCGCACTCCCGCGAGTCCGTATCATATCCATCTCAAGCCCAAGTATACGATCCGCATTATAGCAAAAGCGGCTGTTGTTAAACACTGGCAGGTCATGATCCTGATCATGTAGCTGTTATGTCTGAGTGGGCGGGTGGTGGCACTTTACGATTAATGTCCCAGTGATCATTATTTTCATGAATGGACGTAGTTACGTGGCTGGATTATTTGGAAGAGAGCCAAATTAGGTGAGTAAACAACTAAAAGTTTAATCGTTTCTTTGTCCCCCATCTGCCAGTTTAAAAATGCAACAAGGGAGATGATAAACCTACTAGAGTTGCGCGATCTTGACCTCAGTCAGATCGTCAATCGCCACCCTTTGACATCACCAATACACGATGTCATCGCGCAATATGGATGTTAACGTCCATATTAATTAGCTTCAGCTGCGCTCTTGCTGTGCTTTGCTAACTTAGCATCGATGTTAGCGGGACTTACCCAGCTATCGCCATTGCCTGCTTTTACTGCTGCTTGCTGGTAATCATTCCCATGTCAGAAAAAGTCTCCAGATTTGTCGCTAACGTTAGTCTCTTCTGAGAACGATTGTCTCCAGGAGGGTCTGAAAAGTTTTCTCGAGTTGGATTGTGTGAGGCAGCCATTTGAGGCAGCCAGTGTTGTGTGACTGTGAGCGTCCAGTGTTGTGTGACTGTGAGCGTCCAAGCTAACACAGCTGTGGAGAGAGCTGACTGACTGATAGCCTATATCGAGACATAGGCCTAGCCTAACTTTTGTGGGGAGAAATAAATTGAAAACTAGTCAGATATGACTTGAATGCCACTTGTAAAATAAATCACCCACAGTGATTGACGACGGTGCGACCACTATTTTGACTGGGCGGCTTTAGGTAACAAAGGCGAAGCGCTCATTTTTGGCACATTGCCATCCCTCGTTAATGGTCGGAATGGACCCTCCGTTAAAACGGCATGTTTTTGAATGGAGTTTGGTTACATATTCGCTAAAGCTGTTTCCATATCACATTTCTTGTTATTGATACATGCTACCGCACCCCCTCCCCCCGCCCACTGGCAGAGAGAATACTGACCATTTCCAGCTGTTTCTAAACACAGACTCCTCATGTCTAGAAAGGTAAAACCGGAAAATATCCTGCTCTGGCTAGCCAGACATGATCCACACTTCATGTTTAGAAGTGGCTTCTGAGTGTTATTGTGTGCACCTGCTATTTCCAGCTGTCTTAATGCACTCCACTAGCCACAACATCCATGTTGTGAAAGATGAATGTTATGAAGGATTACAGTTGTAAATGTTAAGGTGGATGACGAAGCTTTAAAAACATGAAATAAGCTGAACGGAGAATTTATGTTCTTTTTGTACATTGATACCACTTTTGAAAATGTTTGTGGTTTTCATCTACTGGCCAATGGCCATTGCACTTGAATGTGGAAATGATTGTACTACAGTGACTAGGCATGTACCAAACCAAACTACCACTTCCCACTGCTGATACCACATCTTTTTTCCTTCTATAAAATACTATTCACTGACGATCTTTTTATTTTACTTTATTATTAGCTATGCTAATGCTAAATGCTATGCTTTTTTCTCAGAATTCTGTCTTTAATCTGAGAATTCTGACTTTAATCTAAGAATTCTGACTTCTTTTCCTCAGAATTCCGACTTTTCTTTTGAGAATTCTGATATTAAATGAACTTTATGTTCAGAATTCTGATTTTATTCTCAGAATCTTAAACTCAGAAGTGGCCCTAATCCTCTTTGGTAGGGTTAGGGTCGTTTAAATTGTGTGTGGTGTAAATAAAAAAATAAAAAAATCAGGCGCCCTTATTTGAATTCCAGGCGACCCCACTTAGCGTCACGACCCCAAGGTTGGGAACCACTGTAGTATCTTCTCTTGAAAAGTCACTGGAACATGTCTACAAGCTGCACATCGTTGATCTTTCTCTGAGACAGTCTACTCGCTCATGGCACGACGAGGTGTCCTCAAGAAAATGCGTCTGGAGTCCTGTGTGTGTGTGTGTGTGTGAGCCATACTGTACATCTGGGCTACACTGGACAGATAATGTGGAGTCCGGTCAAAAGTGTGGGAGCGTGCGATGCGAGCTACAGCATCGCATGGGAGTGAAAGATAGCCTGGGTAAACCCAGCCCCCACGTGACCTGCTCTCTCAGTTCCCAGTCACTAGCGTCTAGACTCCGGGCCATTCAAATCGATTTCTGGGGCGATTGAAAGACCCGCGCAGACCCGCAGCCAATGAGTGACGGCGTGACTGCCAACATCAGTCCTGCCGTGATCGGCCAATCAGAGAGTGCGTCTTTGTCAATGACGTGTAACAGCTGCTGCGGCTTAAGCACTGGTAGCATTTGGCCTCTCTAAAGCATAGCTCCCGAGCTAGCTACTAGCTATATGGCTATGCAACTACGTTGAGGAAATGAAAACAGCTGTTAATGTTAATGTGGGAATCATGGTGGAACCTAGTGACTGGGAACTGAGAGAGCAGGTCACGTGGGGGCTGGGTTTACCTAGGCTAAGTGAAAGATGCTTTGCTGAAGGAACACTCTTATTAAGTGTAAACATATTTTTCGGTTCATTATGAAACTGGCAGGCCGCCATAGTCTAGGTAATTATTGGGAAACACTGCTGTGTCGGTAGGAGCTAAACAACATTCACAATTTGAAAATTTAACCTTCTCATTAACTTACAAAAATAGATACCGGTAGTGCGGATGCAGTTTTGTTCTGGTGCCAGGATTTTAACCTTCTGCTCACACTACGTAGTTCCACTGGAGCTCAGACCATTACTGCTTTGGATTACGAGTAGTTTTCACTTGGAACAAGATGGCTGTTGTTATACTTGTCTTGACTTGTACTATATTGTATGCATTGGATAAACAAAACACATCTTTCAAAACCTTTTTCACCTAATTCAAAACCAATGTAGGTATGTTAACTTCTGTTACCAACACAGAGTTGCCTTACTTCAACATTAGGCCTATCAGTAAACAGCAAATAGGCACATAAGCATAAAGGGCAGTTTAGACTCCAGCGATTTATCATAGCCCGAAGGGCATCGCTGAACGTGACGTCCATTCCAGTATCGCTCTACGCTGACTTTGGACGCTGTCGCTCGTAAAAAGTATAAACACCTAGGCGATAGGAGAACGCATCGCAGAGGCGCAGAGCAGGATGTGTTGTGATATTTTCACATGGATTAATGCCGGACAGACAGACAGAGAAGCTAGCCAGTGAAGGTATAATGTTACCGTTTTGATTGCAACATTCCAAAACTATCTGCTTGCTAACATGCTGTATCGTTATCCATGCTAATGATGTGTTAGCTGTTACTTACCGTCTGTGTTGAGAATGTCCGCTTTCCAGGCATTTGCCTTTTTAACAGCATCTTTATAATCTCCCCGGTCGTTAGCCCAAAGGCACAGGAACCGTGTCGTGTTTATTAAGTTTTCGACAAATATGTGATCTTCTTCCATTGTTAATTCAACTAGCTAGCTAACTAGTGGCTTCAGAAACTGTGGTAGGAGAGAAAAATGGTGGTTGTCATGGCAACGGAGCCAACGATGAGGTCAAAGTTTAATCCAGATGAAGTCTTGAGGATGGTCGCAACGTTCATCGCAACGATGGCACATCGCCCATCGCTGGAAGTATAAACACTTGTCGTTATCACCGACGATGGAATGTGATCATGGTCGCTCAGACCACCTCCCGAGGAGGTTTGAGTTCTGTTCACTTCCGAGGGGTCTGAGTTATTTTGCCCCTCCCTTTGTATTCATGTTCCAGTCACTGGTTCATCAAAGTCTTCCATCAAGTTCAGCTCATCTGGGTAGTGTAGAGGTAAAAGAACTCGCCTACCACCAAGGAGACCCGGGTTCAATTCCTGGCAGCAGTACTTCCGGCTTGGTCAGATGGTCCTAGACCCACCCGTGTCTGCGGGTGGGAAGCCGGTTGGGTACGAGTCCTGATCGCTGCACTAGCGCCTCCTCTGGTCGGTCGGCGCGCCTGTTCGAGGGGATGGGGAACTGCAGGGAATAGCGTGATCCTCCCACGCGCTAGATCCTGCCGGTGAAACTCCTCACTGTCAATTGAAAAGAAGCGGCTGGCGACTGCACATGTATCGGAGGAAGCATGTGCTAGTCTACGGCTCTACACAGATCGGCAGACGGGGTGGAGCAACAACCGGGATAGCAGGGGGGATTGGCCAAATACAATTGGGGAGAAAATTGGAGAAAAACTAAAAGGTTAAAAAAGGTTTCATCAAGTTCATATTGTTCTCTGTTCTCTGTGTCTCCACAGGTAATCCTGGTGCAGGTAAACCCAGGTGAGGCCTTCACTATTCGACGAGAGGATGGTCAGTTTCAGTGTATCACAGGTAAGAAAGCCGTCTCAGTGCTGTTTCCCTTTTCACTGTGATGCTGGCAATGTTTGCATGCCTACTAGTAATCCAGTCTTAAAGTCGAGGTTAAATGAAAAATGGAACAATGGAACTGGTTCCCTTGTATTTATTGATTATGTGACTGCTGACAACAGCAGCAGGAGGAATTCTGAAGTGTTTTGGGCAATATTATCTGCTCATATTCATATATTCAGCCAAATGCTTCAGAACTCAACTCATTGACCCAAAGCATACTGCAAAAGCTTTTTAAGGCAAAGAAGTGGAAAGTTCTGCAATGGCCAAGTCAGTCACCTGACTTGAATCCAATTGAGCATGCATTTCACTTGCTGAAGACAAAACTGAAGGGAAAAGAACAAGCAGGAGCTGAAGACAGTTGCAATGGAGGCCTGGCAGAGCATCACCAGGAACAAAACCCAGCGTCTGGTGATGTCTATGGGTTCCAGACTTGCTGTCATTGACTGCAAATGATTTGCAACCAAGCATTAAAAGTGACCATTTGTTAGTTTTTCCAATTACTTTTGGTCCCTTGTAATGTAATGTAATTCCTACACCGTTCACCTGATTTTGGTGCAACTACCCTCAAGTTAATTGTGGTGGTGTACAGAGACAAAATGATTGTGTGCAGAGACAAAATGATGAAGATTGTGTCCAATGTCCAAATATATATGGACCTAACTGTATATACAGGCAATGGTTATAATTTGCATTTCAGAAATATCGCTATTCACGATGTCCCGGCCACGTCTCGTGGCTTGTTTCCTGGCAGTCTGCCCCCCGGGGGAACCGTGAGCCGGCTTCCTGCTCTGGGGATGAGCGCAGTGAGCCAGCCAGGCGCTAGAACCTGGAGTTACATTATATTGTCTTTAGACTGTTGTTGAAACATGCCCAGTAAGTTTCAGATTTGGCCAGTAAAATACATTCTTTTCAACGGTCACATCAAATTCCTCCCAACGTTATGTCCCACCTGTTTATCCATACATATAGAAACGTTTAGCCTATATATTAGAGATGCACTGATCCACTTTTGTTTCAGTTCTGATTCCGATACCTGCATTTGGATTGCAAAAAGTACTGTAGACAAAATGAATACAAATATACAAGGCAAAAAAATAAATACAACTGCCGTTAATTCATGGTTCATGGTGAAACCATGCCTTCTTTGAACTCCAACTACTCCTTCATTCAAACTTTAAACGAGTCACTACGTTTAGGACTCTACCACCTTAATTCAGCTTTAATTTATCTTTTGTACTGTTTGAGAAATCACAGTTTATCACAGTGAACTCACTCTAGCAGGCTCCTCTTTACTAAATTCTAAAATTGCACAACTGCAACACTACATATACACACTACATACACACACTACATACACAGCTTTTCAGCTTGATTTCATACTAGTTTCTGCTGCAGTGGCACCCGGAAGTACTTTGTTGTTGTAATGATGTCACGCTGATTCGTCCTATAGACAATGCTGCTTTAGATAAGGCCCTCTGCAGATGACAGTGATCAGGCCTGCTTCTGCCAAGGAGCTGCAGCCATCATTTAGGAGGCTATTTGGTTTGGTCATCAATGATCTCATAGCATTAGTTACCTGCTTCATAATATTACACAATATTAAATTCAACAATTAATAAAGGTCATTAGATGTTTCCAAAACAATTGATCTACTGCCACTTTACCACACTCTGTCTGAGCTCACTTACACTGCTAGCACTGTTTCATGTTATGTTACGGTGGCTTCATGATCGAGGGCAAGCTATGACTGGAATGTGGATCGGCAACGTCACTCCGATATCCGATGAGTGAATTACATCAGTATCGGCAGTCGGCACCCCGCGATACTGATATCCGGATAGCGATCGATATCCCATCTCTACTAGAGCCCGACCGATATATCGGTTCGCCGATATTATCGGCCGATTACCGATATATCGTATCGGCCGATATGGTGCGCCGATATTGCCCCCTTTTTTTTCTTTTTTTTTACAACAGCATGTTGTGTATATTTGATATTTTTTCTTAACTATTTGTTCTATTGTGTTTTTGTATTTCTAGTTATTTATAATTATTAAATTCCCAGTTAAGTTTACTGTTTCATTGCATTGAGTTTATTAATAAGCTGTAAAATATCCTGCCTACATTACATATTTCAATTCATGTCAACTCATATCTTTGTCAAGTGTTTAATATTTGAGGGTTGCTGATGTGGTGCCTCCTCTGGTCATTAAGGGCGCCTGTTCGGAGGGAGGGGAACTCGTTGGAATAGCGTGATCCTCCCACGTGCTATGTCTGACAGCTTCCCCTGTCAGGTGAAAAGAAGCGGCTGGCTAACTGCCCATGTGGAAGCATGGAGCCAGTTTTCGGCTCTCCCCCGATCGGCAGAGGGTGGAGCAGCAACCAGGATAAATAAATAAAAAATTAGCACTAATGGGGGATAAAAATTTGATTTAAAAAAAAGAAAGAAAAAGAATATCAGCCGATATTATCGGTATCGGAATTTTTTTACTCCCTGGTATCGGCATCAGCCTCAAAAATCCAGTATCGGTCGGGCTCTAATCTCTACTATATATTTGTGTCTATCCCGTTAAAATTACATCTTTTAGGTGACATTGAAATGAGTGTGCTTGATCACATTGCTTCACACTCTTCTCTGGGTAAACTACCCAACTATCACATAAATCCTTGAAAACCCCATTTAATTGGGGATTGGGGACAGTCACCTTCATTCTTGAGTCTTGAGTTCTGTCATTCAACTGTGAGTATTTTGTGCATGTAAGTGCGCCCACTGTCATTTTGATTCCTATTTTTACTGCCTAACAATTTCCTGTAGTTCAGAATTGTGTCACCATGGCATTTTTATTTCCAGACTAACCAACTTCATATCCAGGCATAACCAAAAAAACGAATCAATTATTTCTCCGTCACTGACTTTGCTACCTTAATGCGACTTGGCATGCTGCTGCTGCTGTTACATTTGACAGATGATTGAATGAGGTGTGCACTGATTAGGGATGCACCGATATGAACATTTTGGCCGATGCCGATAACCGATATTAACATTGCTGTTATGGCCGATAACCGATATTTACCGATGTCGATATGATCTGTATAAAAACACATTTCTATGATAATAATATTTTGTACATACTGAAAAACACATGTAAACACTGAATTTGAAAAAGTAATGCATTTCTTTATTTCAAAAACATTTGTAAAAGCCCATAAATCATAGATTTACTGCATTATTTCATCTCAATGTGAAGAATTTGGCTGATACCGATAACCGATATTAACATTGTAACATCGGACCGATACCGATATGTTAAAAAATGACTAACATCGGCCGATACCAATATGATTGCCGATATATCGTGCATCCCTAGCACTGATACACCTATCATAATATAAGATCAACATTTGCTATAATTACAGTGTGTTGGGAGAGGAGTTAGGGCAGAAAGGCAGTGTTTGACTAAGATGTGTTACACATGCTTATTTGTCCTGATGGCAATCATTTCCTTTTCCTCAATGCTTGGTGAGTGCACTGGCTTTGTGACAGCAACAATGAAGTCTGGCTCCAACATGTCGCTGGCATTGTGAACGGAAGACAGCTGGAGTAGTTGTAGGAGGTAGAGCTGTGGGGCCCTAATTGTAAATGATTATGATAAATTTAGTTGCCCAGGATAACATTGATCTGAAAATGATTTGCTTTGTTTTGTATTATGGCTTACCCCATGCCATGGACAGCCCTCTGTGTATTGATATTTCCGGCAGTTCTTTGTCTGTTTCTCTCTCCGTCTCTCCCCCCTCTCTCTCTCTCTCTCTCTCTCTCCCTTTAAGGCTTTAATTTGATTTGATAAAGGATCTCAATGTAATTAAGGTTTGTGAGTAAATTATGTTTGCGACCCTTATTGTGGCCAACACAGGTAGGCACCTAGACATTTTTTCGTGTGACCCATGTATAAACCCAAGTATAATAGAGGGTTTCCGCGGGTCCTTAAAAAGTCTAGAACCCAAAAATCAGAATTTTAGGCCTTTAAAATGTCTTAAATACAATTTTGACAGTTTTTACAAATTGATTAGATTATGAAGCTAACGTTACTTTTATAAAGTTCGCGTTAACTTTAAAATGTGTTTTGGGGGAAAATATCACGCTGCAACAAAGCTACAAAATGAAACCAACATGGAATAACCACTAACTGTGCCCAGTCAGAATTTATCGGAGTACACCTAGCTATTGTGTCACGATGTGGTGTGTGCGCTTACTTTAATTTAAAATGGGTAAGTGCAAGTTCAATGAGATCTAGCTTGAGAACAGCAAATTTAGTGCTTGGTTGAAGCAGTTGAAAATAACAAATCTGAAACCCGCTGCATCTTGTGCAAGGAAACGCTAAAATGAGTAACGTTGAGTATAAAGGCATCAGAGTCCCATGGGAAAAAACATAAAAGGCACCGTAAAAAGCCAGCAGCAAAGCAAACACCTGCCATCACCTATATTGTGTCACATCAGTTCGGGAGCCTCAAAGTCCGGCCCCAGCGTGACCCGCTCAGCAAATTCGGGAAACGACCTCCGACCAGTATTTGGATCTACGTCAACACTAAAAGCGGAGGTGCTCTGGTCCCTGAATTACTTGCAAAGTGCCAATGTAATACTGCCATTGTAGTGCTAAGCTAAGTAGCAGTGAGGGATGAAACACACTTTCTAATGCACGCACAAAGATAAAGGCATCTACATTCTACTTATACTATCGGCAATATGGCAAATAGACGAATCTCCAAAAATGTTGGCATATCCCTTTAAACGAATGACAGTGTTGGTGAGGGTTGTTGTTGTCCTCTTGCACCAGTGGAACATTGAGGCTATTTCCCTGTGACTTGTACGTTCAGATGACAAAAGAGCAGAAGCGTTGATACAGAGTGATGCTACAGTACCTAGGCAGGAAGCCATCATACAGGTTGCTCACGCAGGGCCTGGTGTCTGTGTGACTGCTCCCACACCAGACCTCCATGACGAGCTGAGTAAAGCTTCCTAATAGGGAGCCAGCATACATGGTCTCTCCATCAGAGGAGAAACAAAGAGCCCAGAGGAGTCACATAGACCAGTGTGTGACTGCTACTAACTGGCCTGTCACAGGGTGCACTCGTCTCTCAGTGACGTGAATAGAGGGATGACTCACCGCTCGTGGTGCAAGGAGGGAGGAAGACGAATGTGTGTGTGCGTGTGCGTGTGCGTGTGTGTGTGCACGCATGTGGTTGGTTTGTTGGTGTGTTCTCACCTCAGTGTGTGTTGGTGTGCATAATGCGTGCTGCTTTAACCCTTAACCTCGCAATGTGCCAAGGGGAATAGTGTGATACAGTTGCAAAACCAGGAAGAACTGGTTTACACGTGTTTCTGGATTTGCTCCATCCCACACCAATTTGTGTATTCATTCATGTATTTTTAGCAGCTGGATGTCGTAATTGCTACGTGTTAGTGCATGACAGCCTGCTTAATAGGAACAGACAATCTTGTAAAATCCAGTTTAAAAAAAGCATTTGCCTTTTCGATATCTGGCTTGGAGGAGGGCTGGGAAGCATAAAGTGGGGGAGGCTCAGGCTAATTAGTGCGGACATTTAGCATCGTCCTGCTCGCTATCCCCTCGCCGCAAGAGGAGTTGTGCCTGCGAGTGGACATGCCCTCGTAGCGTCAGCCCAGAGCCCCAGCGCTCCCTGGGTCAGCCCTCCTCACCGTCTGCCCGTGTGGCTCTAAAGGCTGTGACACTGAGGCTGAGCAATAGCCCACCCGATAAGCTTGGAGACTGATGCAGCAACTCAGCATCAGGACCATTGGGCTGATTAGATCCACTTCTTTATCTGACTTAGTCTGCCGGTGATTCACATCACTTTGGATGATTCAGTCTGGATAATGGCAGAGAGCACCGTCTCGTTCCACTGGGCTTATTGAGCCTGATAGAGATGTGCCTTCTCCCACAAAAGCCAAGACAGCCACTCTGGCACATTGACAGGGAGCTAAAGTGTGTGTGTGTGTGTGTGTGTGTGTGTGTGTGTGTGTGTGTGTGTGTGTGTGTGTGTGTGTGTGTGTGTGTGTGTGTGTGTGTGTGTGTGTGTGTGTGTGTGTGTGTGTGTGTGTGTGTGTGTGTGTGTGTGTGTGTGTGTGTGTGTGTGTGTGTGTGTGTGTGTGCACACCTGGCTTGGACTCTGTTGCCCTATTGCCAATGCCCTCTGCCTTTTTCTCTCGACACTGGTTGACCAGTCAACCCATCTGTCCACTCGTCCCATATCTCTGGTGCTGTAGCTGTGAAGCATATCATGTCATTCCTCTTGGTGTTGCAGTCGTCCTCCTCAGCCTATTTTCCATCAGAGGGACTTGAGGCTGTCAAGTCTCCTGTGGCTGAAACTGAGCAGCCACAGCCTTGCTCTCTTGAGCATCTGACAGTGCCCATCTTGTCGATAAACGTTCCAAAGCTGATGCAGTGCACTTCCCCTAAAGTACACCTGTCTTTAGTGCAATTCTGCTGGAATTTACTTCTAGCCTTCTGCAAAAGTGCAAAAATATTTTTTGTCTTTGAGAAAAGTTTGAGTTTTGGACATAGACCCCTACAGTAACACAAAATAGTGCTAATGAGTAACAAAAGATCAAGCAACAATGAATCATTCTAATTGTGTGCTTAATCATCATCTTACTGTATTAAAAAGGTGTCAAAAATGACTAAGGTAAATAATACACACAATGAAACAGTAAAAAAATATTATTTATGTAATTAGGTTTAGACAGTTGTATTGCTTTGCCAATACGTTGGGCTGATATTGGGGTTGTAATTTAAATTAAAAAAAGTTTGTAAAACCTGCAATGAAATTTCATTTCTCATAATTAAACTAGCACAAAAACAGTGAGGGGAACCCTTAAATATCAGTATTGGCCTGAAAAAACCTATATTGGTCTAGCCCTTCTAATAATAACATGAAATACTCTAATCATTCTTTCAGTTTATCTCCCTCCCCCTCTTGTTCCTCCCCTGAAACATCATCTAACAGGTACTGAATGAAATGCTTTGACAAATGAGACGGGTGTGATCATTCTATCATTGTGAAAAAGCTGACAAGGGCGGTTTCATAGTGATTCAGGAAGTAGATAATTGTCAAATGGAAACGAGAAGACAATTATCTGATTAACCTTTTGCCCCCATTGCTATTTTGATCTCACCGCAAAATTTCAAGGAGGGAGGTGAGAGATTTTGACAGTTGGTCTCAGTGATAAATGGATTGATGAGAACATTTTACATTGTTTTTGGAACATCCACTTATTCCCATTTTGTATAGCTTACCAAAAAAATCCATAAATTGTCATTAAATCAACCACATTGGCCTATTACTGTATATCAAGCAATGGGTCATTCACAGAGAACATTTATATTTGTTAACCATCACACCAATAACCTGGTTCAGTCTTCATACAGGACACAGCAGATATGTGAACCTGGTTCAGTTTTCATACAGGAAACAGCAGATATGTGCTGACGAAATGCCAACTAATAAATCATAATGAACGTGATCTTCTAGTGACAAATGGATGTGAACTTCCTGCATATGAATATCTCACACATTGATGGGCGAGATGCTTATTTTATTACTTGTCAGATGATGAAACTCAGACCCTTCCTGACTGTATTATATTACTCAATTAGTAGAAAATATATTGAAGAAAAACTATTTTGGGTTTGATGATTACTTTTTTCTGCAAGTTCTTGGAACAGCAATGAGATTTTTTTTTAAGCGGTGCAGCCACTTCTATAAGTGACTTTGTGCGTGCGTCAGAGCAGGGGATGTCTGTTAGAGCTGAGATGTGAGCACGCGGGATTTGAGCAGTGCACCGAGATGTGCGCACGAAACGTATACTAGCCCCCCCCCCCCCCCAGCTCTACAAGGAAACGAGAGTGGAGACAGGAAGCGGCTTGCATGCATGCATGCTACTCATTCACGGACCATCAGGCCTTTTGTATATATTGTATACAGAGAAATGAATGAACAATGATTTGGACCACCTGTGTCTAAAGATATAGACTATAAAGCGTCAAAGAAATGACGGCAATCTGTTTGCGCCCCTCCCCCATTGTTTCTTTCATCTTTCGTCTTCACACTGTTAGAATGAAGTCGTGTTCTGTATGGCCCTCCCTCTATTCAATCTTGAACTAGAGGCGACCAGCACCAGGACTATATCTTTTGAAGAGCTGGGTGTGTGAGTGCATTTTCATGAAGTCCGCTCTCTCACGTCCTGCAGTTCATTCCAAGCCTCCATATTGAGCATACATTGTGGCTTCCCCTTATTGATGTGTGTTAAGGAAGCAACCCCCGCAGTGGCCAGTGAGTGGGCAGCACGGACACGCAGTGGCCAGTGAGTGGGCAGCAAGGACACGCAGTGGCCAGTGAGTGGGCAGCAAGGACACGTAGTGGCCAGTGAGTGGGCAGCAAAGACACGTAGTGGCCAGTGAGTGGGCAGCAAGGACACGTAGTGGCCAGTGAGTGGGCAGCAAAGACACGTAGTGGCCAGTGAGTGGGCAGCAAAGACACGTAGTGGCCAGTGAGTGGGCAGCAAGGACACGTAGTGGCCAGTGAGTGGGCAGCAAGGACACGTAGTCGCCAGTGAGTGGGCAGCAGAGACACGCAGTGGCCAGTGAGTGGGCAGCAAGGACACGTAGTGGCCAGTGAGTGGGCAGCAAGGACACGTAGTGGCCAGTGAGTGGGCAGCAAAGACACGTAGTGGCCAGTGAGTGGGCAGCAAGGACGCGTAGTGGCCAGTGAGTGGGCAGCAAGGACGCGTAGTGGCCAGTGAGTGGGCAGCAAGGACACGTAGTGGCCAGTGAGTGGGCAGCAAGGACACGTAGTGGCCAGTGAGTGGGCAGCAAGGACACGTAGTGGCCAGTGAGTGGGCAGCAAGGACACGTAGTGGCCAGTGAGTGGGCAGCAAAGACACGCAGTGGCCAGTGAGTGGGCAGCAAGGACACGTAGTGGCCAGTGAGTGGGCAGCAAGGACACGTAGTGGCCAGTGAGTGGGCAGCAAGGACACGTAGTGGCCAGTGAGTGGGCAGCAAGGACACGTAGTGGCCAGTGAGTGGGCAGCAAGGACACGTAGTGGCCAGTGAGTGGGCAGCAAAGACACGTAGTGGCCAGTGAGTGGGCAGCAAAGACACGTAGTGGCCAGTGAGTGGGCAGCAAGGACACGTAGTGGCCAGTGAGTGGGCAGCAAAGACACGTAGTGGCCAGTGAGTGGGCAGCAAAGACACGCAGTGGCCAGTGAGTGGGCAGCAAAGACACGTAGTGGCCAGTGAGTGGGCAGCAAGGACACGCAGTGGCCAGTGAGTGGGCAGCAAGGACACGCAGTGGCCAGTGAGTGGGCAGCAAGGACACGTAGTGGCCAGTGAGTGGGCAGCAAAGACACGCAGTGGCCAGTGAGTGGGCAGCAAGGACACATAGTGGCCAGTGAGTGGGCAGCAAGGACACGTAGTGGCCAGTGAGTGGGCAGCAAGGACACGTAGTGGCCAGTGAGTGGGCAGCAAGGACACGTAATGGCCAGTGAGTGGGCAGCAAAGACACGCAGTGGCCAGTGAGTGGGCAGCAAGGACACATAGTGGCCAGTGAGTGGGCAGCAAGGACACGTAGTGGCCAGTGAGTGGGCAGCAAGGACACGTAGTGGCCAGTGAGTGGGCAGCAAGGACACGCAGTGGCCAGTGAGTGGGCAGCAAGGACACGTAGTGGCCAGTGAGTGGGCAGCAAAGACACGCAGTGGCCAGTGAGTGGGCAGCAAGGACACATAGTGGCCAGTGAGTGGGCAGCAAGGACACGTAGTGGCCAGTGAGTGGGCAGCAAGGACACGCAGTGGCCAGTGAGTGGGCAGCAAGGACACGTAGTGGCCAGTGAGTGGGCAGCAAGGACACGTAGTGGCCAGTGAGTGGGCAGCAAGGACACGCAGTGGCCAGTGAGTGGGCAGCAAGGACACGTAGTGGCCAGTGAGTGGGCAGCAAGGACACGTAGTGGCCAGTGAGTGGGCAGCAAGGACACGTAGTGGCCAGTGAGTGGGCAGCAAGGACACGCAACACTCGCAACACAGGCGGGCTGGCAGGACTGTGGCTCCAGCGTTCAGTCCATCCTTTTAGACTGTGAACGCACACCATATAAGACGTGGGCTTGCACCATTATATTCGTCAATGTGAGAGGGGGGTGCACATGTGGCATCATGTTACGAGGGCTGTCCCTAGTCCCGAATAAGATTTGAGTTTCGAAGCTTCGGTGAGAAGTATTTGAATATATTTGGTGCTTCAATGGGGGCGGGTGCACGTAGTAACAATGAGAGGCGAGGACAAAAATCGGACTCCAAGGATTTTCCGTTTTATTGAATCCAAAATGGATACAAACTGTACAATAATCACATCAAATAAATTACAGTCATAAGCCATAAAAACAAATGTTCTCATACTTATTATGTAGGCCCTGCTGGCTGTGTGGTCAAACTGTCGCAGTTTCATTGCTGGTAGCATTGTAATGTTAGATGAGAGCTGTGAGGTATAAAACTATCACTAATGTTAAATATTGTTCTCTGATAAAATAAGTAATAATAATGAATGTTGATGCATAATGAATAATGTATTACTATTTGAAAATAAATGTAAAAAAAATTGTATTTGAATAGAGAGCCAAACTGACCAGCCGCGAAAAACAGATGAACGGTGGTGAACAGCTAGAGATGATAGTTTTTTGATCCCGTTTGAATTGTGCCATGAAGTCCACATGTAAATTTTGTCATTTTAAAATATGTCAAGAAAGTCACAGTTTGTCGTAAAACTGAAACGAGTAACGTTTAGTCTCGCACAATATACGTCACACCAACACGGCCTGGCGGGAGAGACGTCACTTATGTGACTGGTTGTGTGTAGTCTTTCTGATTTATAACTTATAGTGCAACAGTTTTATAACAAACTGCAACTTTCTTGACTTGCAAAGTTATCTTTTAAATTGACAAACATCATAATGTGTACCTCATTGCACAATTCAAACGGGATCAAAAAATGATTGTCTCTTGCCCTTGATATTTTGATCAGCCCTACATATTACATGTCTCCTCACCCCTAGTACCTCACACAAACATGACTTACTGTAGCACACATCGTTCACATACTAATTGGACCGAAAACATCAAACACATTAGCACTTTGTTACACCCACCACCTCCCCCACCCAACTCCAAGGACATGACCACACACAGACACGCATACATACATGCATGGGTACACACACACACACACACACACACACACACGCACACGCAGGCGTGGTTCATTCACAGCTTCTGCAGAGAGTAGCTCTTGGAGTGAGGGAGCTCATGACTCATTCTCCCATCGCTGCCTTGATACAGAGAGGGAGGAGAATAGAGGTAAGGAGGACTGTTGCAGTTTAATTACTCTACCTCTGCCAAGGAGGTTATATTCTCGGCGCCATTTGTTTGTCTGTTCGTTTGTTTGGCAGCCAGATTACGGACAAACTACTGCTCCAGTTTTCAGGAAACTTCGTGGAAGGGTGTAGCATGGGCCAAGGAAAAACCCATTGAATTTTGGAGCGGAGGTCTGTGCTCTCCGAGTGTCCTTCTAGTTCTGAGTGATGTTTCAGCACCCCAGACAGAGATACCGGAAGTGTGTTATGCTTCAGTTGTAGTAAATACTGTATGCACAGACTGAGAATATGGTGGAAAATACTTTTGCCACACACCATTGTTCCACCTCCCCTTTCCCCTGAAAATTAGTATTGTGATTTTAATAGGAAATAAATCTTCCTTTAAAGACCCCGTAAAGTCATGTTTCAAGATGTGTATAAAATACTCTACTATGAATAAGAATTTGTGTCTGATGGTTTTCCCCATTAAAAAGTTTAATTATCTTGTTAAAATCCTTCAAATGACTTCCCCTCCTTCTCCCTCATTTAAAAATCCAACGCAACCGGAGTGATCTAAAACATAACTAGCCAATCACAGCATACAACACGGGCTTTCAACACATTCTCACTCGTGACAAAGTGATGAGAAGGGTTCCTGACCGATCTGCAGTCTATGACGAATTGGGAGTAAGAATATGTTGGGGCTTTAACTGCTGAATACTGGACAGTGATTGGCTCCGAGATTCATCATGTCACAAATCTTGCTTGTTGGGGGAGCACGGGGAGAACATCCAAACTCCACACAGAAAGGCCCTTTCTCATGAGATAACCCACCGCACGAAGGCATGGGGAGACATACCACCAGTCAGCGTCAACAGCGTCCCAGGCGGGAATCGAACGCAGGGGAAGCGAGTGCGCGCGAGACAAGGCTAGGGATGTGGTGAAGGTGTCGCTCTGCAGCCCCTGTGAGTGTGAACTGAATGCGACCCACCTACCCACGGCTGTATTTGACATATTGAAAGGAGCTCAAGTTTGTTTACTTCTGTAATAATAATAACAAGCATTCCACAATGACTCACAGTCCAGGTCTTCAAGGTTGTTTATTGTCACACAGTACACAAGCACTGCTCACTCTGCAAAGCTTCACTGCTCACTGTGCTAACACAGCTCCATTGCTAATTCATTGCTAACTGAAAATAACATTCACATTACAACATCTTTGTCAGAATTTAATTCTGGGTGATGTTTCAGCACCCCGGACAGCGATACCAAAAGTGCATTATGCATCATTAGTATTAGTAATTAGTAGTATTAGTAGTCATTCATCTGCACACCTGAGAGAGAGAGAGAATATGGAGAATACGTTACGTTTGCCACACACCATTGTTACACTTCACCTTTCCCCTGAAAATGTGTTTTGTTATTTAAATAGGAAATAAAGCCTCCTTTTAATAGCAACAAATAAATCTTGATAGTAATGTCAATTTCCCTTGTTATCACACCACAAGGGATGTGATAGCTTGAAGTTGAAGTTGTTAGTCTACTACACCAAAGGTGAGACTACTCTTCTTGGGGTCCAAACACGTAAAATACAAACATAAAAATCCAAAAGCCTTGGAGTAAAAACAACACAACAAAAATAAATAAAAACAAAAAACAAATGAGTCAAGGCTCACTCAATATTCATGTCAGTCAAATATTAGTCTCGCTGGCCAGCCTCCTCTCCCTTCCATCCGAGGAGTCTGGCGCCGCAGGTCTCCATAACTGGGATAAACCCTCCCCTGCTCTACTCTGCTCTCCCATTGGAAGCGTCGATTTCAGACGCTGCCGGATTTCCGCTCCCCGCTTAAGAAGCTCGGTCATTGGCTCCGACCATGTCAATCAGAGCGGCTTCCGCTCCCTCCTCCGTGTGTGTGGCTGTAAATAGTGCCCTGCCGCCTCAGTGAAAACAACAACGCTAACTAGCTAGCAAGCTAACGGTAGAAACCTACACGCTAGCTCGTTGATACATGCTGAAAACGGCAAGTTGGATTGTTTGAAACTATTTTCCAAGGGCACTGCCGCTAAGCGCCGCCCATTGCAATCCCACTATGGAGACCTGCGGCGCCAGACTCCTCGGACGGAAGGGAGAGGAGGCTGGCTAGCGAGACTAGTCAAATATCAACGGTGTCAACTCTTCTCATAAACAAAAAGAAATGTATCGGTCTTCCCGAGTAATTGCACCAGGAAAAACAACTTATACTGACCTTTTGTTTACCATACTCACATTAGACCACCATATTATAATTGAAATACTTGATTACAATATATAATACATAATACATATAATATAATACCGTAATACAAATTCCTTCCATGTTCCATGTTGATGATCCTTTGTTTTTCTTCTTTGTGTGTTCAGTTGAGGGCGACACCATGTCTATTTAGCCTGCTGCGTTTATTTGTTGCGTCATCGTCGTCATCACTGGGTTTGTGAGGTTGCTTTTGTCTTATAGCAGGAGATCAAATCTCTTAATACGGCAGTGAGCCGTATTAAAGTAGCCTGGGCCCAGACCTTCGAAGCCCCGCCCACTCCACAGTTGTGGAATTGGCTGTTAGAAGGTGGAAATGAGTTTACGAGTTGACAATTCACTCTGAATATCAGGTTAGTATTAAAGTGGCATGTGCACATCCTAAACCGAGCAAAATTCACCGTTAACAAATCTGGCCCTCGTATCTCTCCGGGCGTGTCTCTCTGAGAGCTCAGTGCGCTGTTCTGTAATAACCACAAGCATCGTCACTCACGCCGATGGGGTTGCAGAAACCATGCGGCTGTCTTGAAGTGTTTAGCATGCAGACAAAGTTTACCAACACCTGGCCACAAGCGCCGCTCTGCTCATTCTCACAGAATGCGCTTTTCTCATTTCTCCTGCGGTTTCCTCCTTCTGTCTCAAATAGTGCGTCTGCTCGTACCGCTGCTGTTAGGCTGCTAATCGGCATGTTGTGGAGAAGCAGCCTGTCCTAGCACAAGCAGACAAATCCATGCCCTTGTAATCTGCTAATGGAATGTTACACTTATTGCAAATTACTACCCTCTTAACTGATGGAAGATCTTTTCAGCCCACAAGGAAAGGAGAAATGTGCCATGCCGTGCAGAAAAAAGGCAACATTTGTCACACCGTGTCTCGCTGAAAACGAGGTTAGGGTTTTAACTTGCAATTAGTACTTATTGCCTCTTCCCCTTCCTTGGCTGTAATAATTAACTTGTCAGTTAGTCTTCTGGCCTCACGTATCCTCTCCTCTTATTTATTTTTATAGAGGAGAGAGATATTTGTGGATGGAGGCACTTTATTAACTCTTAATTGATAATATCGAGCGCGCTCCTTCTTCACTGAGTCACATGTTAGGGTTGGCAGAGGTTGATTCTCGTCTCAGTCTTGTATCTTTATCTATGTCCGCTTTTCCTCACTCTTGCCTTCACTGTCTGTCTGCCTTTATTCATTTTACACCCATCCAAGCTGGCCTGCCTTCGTGTGCCTTGTAGTCTCTCTGTGGATGTGGCCGCGGCGAGGCACCCTTCGTTTTAGTCTCCTTATCTAATTGAGAGTTAATTTGTACCAGACAGTTTGCTCCAAGCGTGGCTGTTGTTATTTCATAGCCAAGTCTGTTGAGTTCCCTCTATTCCTAGTGTGCCTAATGGGAGCTGCATGGAGTCCCACTTGAGTCTGTTTGTTATGATCCGTTTTCAGTCAAGGGGAAGCAGGTGGGTCCTGAAAGTGGCCTCACATGCCTGCATGTGGTGTGTTCATTCACTTGGCTATGGTTACTTTCACATATAAGCTGGTGGACTCGGTGCGATTCGGGGGGGGTGAAGTTTCAACATTGTTGCGATTTTCATTTGGTCTGGTTCGCTTTCACACAGCAATTTGCACAGCGCGCCAAACTTTCTAAACAATGTCACGCTGTCGAAACAGTCACTCCTCTATTGGACAGAATATAGAAGGGAAATCTCTCCTCTCCAGCAGGCTTCTTGCCTGGCTGAGGGCTGACTGAACAACAAAAGTGAATCTGCAAAACACAAACCATGGAGCAACACCACCTGCGATATTGGGATTTCTGGTTTTACTTTGGTGTTACTATCAAATAATTATTTAACAAGGATGTGCCCAATATGAGCAGCAGATGAGGCAGCAAGCTGTTGAACATTTCATTCTGCAGATGAGAGTAGCCTATGTACCGAAGGAGATAGGCAAGCCGCCGGGCCAGCTGTTGAGAAATGTGATGTTGTTATGACGACGTACGTCACAACGCGCAGGTACTGTACACGTGTGCACGCCGCAGTTTTTGTTTTGCTCCCTTCTACCATCTTCTCCTCATGATGCACTGCATGAGTCATGAGTGCATCAGAATCTGATGCACATGGCCTGCACATCACACTATGCACTTCAACTAGACAGACATGATAATTTAGTGATATTTTAACCAAAGGACAAAGCCACAACAATTATATAATTGTGCACTGTGCATCTAGCTTCCCAGATGCATAGGCCAAGTTTTACACAGGATTACACACAGTTATACAGGTCTGAAAAAAGTGTATGGACACACGCGGACACATACACACACCTGCCAACATTAGGCTGTGAAAAAGAGGACTCCTTTGAGAATGGCTGGTACTAATCAATTCCTAAAGCGCAAATTATGCTCGAGTGAAATCGCCGGCGCTGACTGCGCCGAGGGGGTCGCCACAGCTGGGCGTCCTATCGGCGCAGCTCGGCGTAGGGGGCGTGCAGCTCCTCGAAAATGTGACTCTGCGCCGTCTAGCACCGTCAACTCCTTGTTGTGAGGAATGAGGAAATGCCATTTCCTCATTTAACGTGCTTGTCCCTCATCTAGAAAAGCCTTCTGCAGGCTCACCGGAATGAGTTTTGAAATGGAGGGACAATAAAATGTTCCCCCACCGACATGATTGCAAGTTCTTGTTAAACGACACGATAACGTTTTGGACGAGTTACGTTCGAGTATGCACAGTCTCGCTGTCGCCGCTCGGCGGCGGCAAGGCTCCAAGTCGTGGCTGCGCAAAACCATGCCGGGCGCTTTAGGTCTTCTAGTTTCATATGATACCAGAAACTTCACTCTGGCTTTAAAACTGAGCCTGCTGCAGCCTCTGAAAGTAAATGTTCCAAATTGTGATATTTCCAAAAGATCGCTATATTTCTGAAAATCGGACCAATCCAGCTACTCCTAATGGTTACTGCGTATGTAAAAACGTTTCAGTAAAAAAAAAAAAAAAGAATTGGGGTGGCAAGGCCTATTGTGGGGGTGGCAGCTGCCACCCCAGTACATCGGCCCCTGCATCAGATGCACTGGCGCTCTTGTGTTTAGTCCGGGTTGCTTTCACACAACAAACGAACCGCGCCAGGGTTCACTTAGAAGCGAACCGAGACCCACGTTTTCAAGCGGACCAGAGTTTGTTTGTTCCGCCACAGAGTTCGTTTGTGCTTTCACACCACCCCAAACGAACCGCACTTATCCGAGGAAACGAACTCTGGCGCGGTTAAAGCGGACTAAACAGCTTATATGTGAAAGCGACCTTAGTCTCTCCCTTGGTTTCCTCACCCAACCTGAACAATTATCCCCATCTCCCAGCGGTAACCTCTGGCCCCCCTCTCAACTCAGTTGATCCTGCCAGCCTGCCCCCGGAGGCGGGGAGGTGAGCATGGCTTATGTGATGTTGACGGGAGACGATGGAGTTCCCAAAGTGTTTGCCCGACCACTGTTTACACTCCCCGAACGGGCAGCTTGTTTGTGGGCTATTCTGGGCTTAGCCGTTTTGTGGAGGAGGCCTGATGTTTTTCCCATGGCTGCTTCCTCTGGAAGGCTGGCACTGCGCGGCCACGTCAGCACAACCAGTGCTCCAGTTGACTCAGGGGGAGGGGGATGTGGCCTTTTCTATCTGATCTCTGTCAGCACTCGTGCGTCAGTCTGATGTAAAAGAGTGGGTGTTTTTTTCCCCTATTCTCCACCCCACCTCTCTTCTATCTCTCTTTCTATGTCTCTCGCTCTGTTCTCTCTCCCTTTCTGTGTCCCTCGTACCTCCCTCTCCCCACCCCCCTGGTCTTCTTTCGCCTACCCTCCAAATCGGTACACGCAAAGCCTCCCTTCTGAACAGCTAAACAACGGCATAATAGAGCGCTAGTGTGATTCATCAGATAGCCTGTTGCTCACTAACTGGAGTTGTCTTTGTCAGTCATCACGCAGGTGCCCAGTGTGACATAGGCAAGGCATCGTTTGTTGGACTCTAAAAGTAAGCGGAGGTAACGGTGCACACTGAACTCCCACTCAAATCATATTGTAATTTGAAATCAATGATGGCTGTGCTTCATGCAGGCTGAGCTCTCCTATGCTCCTTGAATTAAGATTTTTCTCCTCACACAGCCTGTGTTCTTAGGTAGGATAATTACTTCCCATCAATCTACTGCAGCCCCACCCCCTCTCAATTCTTTTTTTACAGTGCACCTGAATTCAACATGCAAAATAATGTTGTCGCTGCCGGCACTGCGTTGGCTATGACCCCTCCCCATACCTTGTGGTATAATAATTACAGCAACAATAATACAAATAATTTCCTTTCTATAGCACTTTTCATACTTCAAACAGAGCTACAGAGCTTAATTAAAAAGAACAAAATAGATGAAATGAACAATTACATAAGATTAAAAAACAAAACTAATTAAAATACAAAATAAAATTATAGTGTTTGCCACAAGAAAAGCCTGATACCCTGATATTATTGTTATGCTTAAATTAACCCAGTGGCACTCATATTCTGGTTTATTTCAAGAAAAACCTTTTGGCTAGTGGAAATTCTAATTGGCTGGTAACTTTAAAATCTAGCAGCCATATTGACTGGGGATCTAAAAAGTTAATTTCAAGCCCTGCAGGGAGAGCAGGTGGTGACATGGGAGTGAGTGAGAAAAGGAGCAAATAGTGATGGTTAAGACTGAATAATTACATCACAACATCTAATCCTTATGGTAATTTAAAATTAGATATGCGTCTAAATCTGGCTTCAAATGGCCAAAATCTTTTGCCGGCGACCTCTGCCCCCCGCGCGTGGACATTTGGCCCTCAGCTCAGCATGGTCAGCAAAATTTGGCCCTTGGGGGAAACTAATTGGGGACCCCAGATCTACTGGCTCAGTCTCCTATAAAGGGTTTCAAATCTTGTTTCCTTCTTTTGATTTCAGCATAAGAAGCATATTTGACTGAGTTGATGAAGTTTATTAGGAAGTAGATCCACAAATTAAATTCCCACGTTTTTTTATCACTAGATACAATAAATTGTGAGACTATTTGTCTGCTATTAGAAAATATTAAATACACATGCCAAGTGCATTTTGTGGTACACAACGACTAGAACAGTGCAATGACAATGTTTTGGAAAAACCTTTGTAATGTAAACATAGGTTCGCATTCTGACTACCTGGTTAATGTTTTGTAATGTAAACATAGGTTTGCACTCTGACTACCTGGTTAATGTTTTGTAATGTAAACATAGGTTTGCACTCTTGACTACCTGGTTAATGTTTTGTAATGTAAACATAGGATTGCACTCTTGACTACCTGGTTAATGTTTTGTAATGTAAACATAGGTTTGCACTCTGACTACCTGGTTAATGTTTTGTAATGTAAACATAGGTTTGCACTCTGTCTACCTGGTTAATGTTTTGTAATGTAAACATAGGTTTGCACTCTGACTACCTGGTTAATGTTTTGTAATGTAAACATAGGTTTGCACTCTGACTACCTGGTTAATGTTTTGTAATGTAAACATAGGTTTGCACTCTGTCTACCTGGTTAATGTTTTGTAATGTAAACATAGGTTTGCACTCTGACTACCTGGTTAATGTTTTGTAATGTAAACATAGGTTTGCACTCTGTCTACCTGGTTAATGTTTTGTAATGTAAACATAGGTTTGCACTCTGACTACCTGGTTAATGTTTTGTAATGTAAACAAACATAGGTTTGCACTCTGACTACCTGGTTAACATTTTGTAATGTAAACATACATGTAGGTTTGCACTCTGACTACCTGGTTAATGTGAGCTACATGTAGCTTGGTTCATGTGTGATCACTCGGGGTGATCCAGATTTCTCAGGGGCTCAAGTGAGTGTGCAGCCAGGAGGACTGACAGAATCTGCGCCAGGTTCCTGTAACGCTCTGAGATTATTAATTTGATCTGAAATAACAAAGCTAATATAGATTACTTCCTGAACAAACAACATCAACTCCATCATCGGCTTATGTTTAAAGCTTTGCCCCTCTGTTCAGTTCATGTCAGCACTGCCTCATTTGAAAGACCACTGACTGACCAGCTGCTGCGTCATCGGCACAATGGATTATGGTCATTGTTGCTCAGTAAACATGCTTTCAGTGCTTGACACCATTAAAACGTAGTTTACATCGATAAGAACTGCCAGGTTAAAAGCAAGCTTAGTGCAGACACGCACAGCACTTGATAAGCAAGCCAAGCAAATATAATCAATATACGGGAAACACAGCCTCAGGTTCAGAGACCAAAAGGTGTTTACAAGCTGTCCTTGTGTGTTGCAGTGCAGAGATGGCCTGTCTGTGTTAGTGTTGAGCTGTAGGGTGCAGCAGCGAGCTCCAGGCCTGTGTTGCACTCTGTGTGTTGAGGTGTATTTCAAAGTTCCTCTCCCCTGAGAGGTGGAGCCTGGACGTCCACATTTGGGGGTGGGGGGGGAGGCTGTACTCTACCATTACACAGGGCTGCCTCTGTGTTCCCGGGCCCACTATGCCTGCTCAATGAGAAGTGCCTTCTATCTGCTTACGTCTACTTCGACAGCATGAAGGAGAACTCTTTCTCGGGCGGACAATCAGGAGGTCAGTGTGCGCAGTGGATCCTTTTTGCTCTCTTGTATGACATCTGGACTTCCCGGTGTTTATCTCTTGGGTTTGTAAGAAGAGAAATGTGCGAATGTGCAAACTTGGCAGAGAGCTTCTTCTCTCTCTCCCAGGCTTTCTGCTGAGCTGTCACTTCTCTGAGCTGAGCTAAGCCGCTGCGCTGGCCACTACAACACAGCTACGCAAGAAACTTTGTTGTTTCTCAGCACTTTTCTAAAGTGGTCTCCTTGCGTTTGCCAGGATTTAAAAAATCCATTTCTGTGCCCCCCCCCCCCCCCCCCTCCCTCCCTCGTAGGTATTTAAGGAGGAAAAAAAGCTGTCATTGCAAATGGAGCTACTGTAGTGTACAGGCTACATGGGGATATTCTCCTGTTGCTGTGTAGCCTATACACACTGACAAGAGTGACTGTTTGATCCAGTCCACTACCGTCTGCCATTCATCCTCCACACACACTAGACTAGATCAAGCTGCTATAGATCAAGAAAAGTCTGTGTTGTGGGAAAGTGTTTGACCTTTCTTTTCTTCTTCTCTTCCACAGGTCCTGCTCAGGTTCCCATGATGTCTCCAAATGGTTCAGTGCCTCCAATATATGTGCCTCCTGGATACGTTTCACAGGCATGCTCTCTATGCTATTTCCACCATGCTCCATTTCTGAAGGCTTCTTGTCTAAACTCAGGTTTTGCTTAAATATCCACGCTCTTGTTTGTGTCCTCTCAGATCATTGAGGAGAATGGAGTGCGGCGGGTTCTGGTTTTACCTCAGCAGCCAGAGTTCCACCCGGGGGGCCACTCCCCTCTCCACCACCCTCCTCCTCCGCCCCACGCCCACCTGCCTGCCTTCATCCCGCACCCCGCCATGATGCCCCCGCCACCCCACCTGTACACGGGCATGGCCGGGGGCGTGGGCGACATGGGCTCTCAGTACATCTCCCAGTACCATCCAGCTCATATCTACTCAGAGCAGGGTGAGTTAGTGTCTGAGCTGTATTGCTGTTAGGGTGTGTGTCCATATATTTAAAAAAAAATCGGACCTTCAGCGCCCACCTTTCCTCATTGAAAGCAACAGGAAGCGGCAGCAAGGCGCACAGAAGGCGGCCGCTCCTGAAAAACACTGCAGCCATTCAAAGTGCAAGTCAAGAGGAGAAATAGGACGTTGTTCCATCACAGTTGTAATCTTTTGAATGTATGTTACTGTAACAGCGATCCTAAAGGCACTATGGATAACACATGTATTGGAAATATCTGGTAAGCCTTTACTGGTTCCACAACGCTGTTTTCTTTGCTAGGAGTGCTAACCAACTGATTACTGAGCTAGCAGCTGCTCAGACGACGTAGCCGTGATCCGCGTTTTATTTCTCCTGAGAAAATAATATAATGTCTATGTTATATTTTTCCCTATCAGAGTGTGAGCAACTGTAGCATTACTCAATTTCCCCCCGGCGATCAATCCAGTTTTTTTGATTCTGAAAAGCGCCCCAAGCAGTGCTTTTTCCACATAAAACATTTAGAAAGCTGCTATATGGACACACACCCTTAAGGTGTTATTTATGTGCTCAAGAGCTTTTATTTACACAGTCACGTTACACAACCAAGGCCCGAGTCAAACTGTTTAGTCTTTTATGTTCTTAATCTCAGCGAGTTTGCCTCACATCTGCTCTCTGTTTATTTGTGTGTCCTCTACTGCTTTTAACTATGGGTTTGAAGGTGGCCACTTCTTTGACCCGCGTATCTCCCTGCCAGACAGGTCTTATTTGTACTGATGTTTGCGTCTGTGCGTACCTACAAGCGTTTTTCTTTTTTTGTTCTCTCAGTCTCCACAGATTCTCACTCCCAACACGGACGCCCGCCGTTTGTTCACAGGGACGAAAGAACTAGCAAAACGTACGAGCGTCTGCAGAAGAAGCTGAAGGAGCGTCAGGGAGGTGGGGGAGGGGGGCAGGTGAAGGACAGCCCCCCACTGTCGCCGCAGAAGTCCCGCAGCAGCCCCCCCCTGCCGGACATCCACAACGGGGTCGGCGGCAAAGGGCTGGAGGCGGAGCAGGGGCAGCCCAGCAGCGCGGCGGGCGGCCCCGACAAGCAGAGCGGCAGGGGGAAGAACGGAGACTCAGGAGGTAGGAGGGCAGAGGGCGGAGGGTTCACGGGTCACAATCCGGCCGACACGCGGCGTTTCTCCGGATGTTGGGAAAGTCCTGTGTTTAGGAGCCGATGATAATGCCTCATTAGCTGCAGCAGCTGGTGGCGATGAGGGATGTGCAGCGCGGCTGACATTATTCTTGATTACACGAACTCTTGACTCCTCATTAATCACACAGTTTATCACCGCTACTTAATTTGGCCACACCAGCGCGTGCTTACACACCAGCGCATGCTTACACACCAGCGCATGCTTACACACCAGCGCATGCTTACACACCAGTGCATGCTTACACACCAGCGCATGCTTACACACCAGCGCATGCTTACACACCAGCACATGCTTACACACCAGCGCATGCTTACACACCAGCGCATGCTTACACACCAGCGCATGCTTACACACCAGCGCATGCTTACACACCAGCGCATGCTTACACACCAGTACATGCTTACACACCAGCACATGCTTACACACCAGCGCATACTTACACACCAGCACATGCTTACACACCAGCGCATGCTTAAGGAATTACCGTAAACTTTTTTTTTGGGGGCCGGGGGATCAATTCACCTCACGACCTCAAGGAGATGGCTGAAATGTAGGAACACCGCTACTGGAATTGGAGGAAGCAAATGAGATGCCTCCATCCACACTACTGATAATTGTAATTTGATGTTTAAAGGACAAGTCCACCTTTGGATATTATTACCAAATATCATCTGTTTGTGTTGTTCAATGCATTCCAAGACTTATTTTGTAGGGGACACAGTTATGTCATGGTTCGTTAGGCTTTCGATACAAATAAATACCGTATACTGTGATATTTTGGTATGAAATGTCATATCATTACATCCCTATTCTCATATATAGTTTGGTTTTTGTACAAATGTTTACTCAAGGCATTCTATAAACTTACTACCCAGGCTATAAATATAAAACATTGTTTCAAATTGCAGCCGAGTCCTCCTGCTTAGTGATCTATCTGTTTCTATCCCTTTAGAGCTGGATGCAGAAGCTCAGGCCCTGCAAGCACTATTGAGTACCATCAGTAAACCAGTGGTTAGTATTAATCTACTACTCTGTCTGCGTTTCCTACCCACTTCTAAATCCTTCTCATCTCTATCATGTTTTTGGGTGTGTATTTCGTACGAATAGCACATGACTATTATTGTCACTCAGCACTGTTTTGTTGTCATACTCATAAGGATGCAAATGTGTTGTCCTGCTTCATTAAGCATTCTATTAACATGCATGATGTATTCTTGCTGACATCTAGTTAATGAAGTTAAACCCGCTGACTAGCATCCATGGGAGAATTTCTATTCCAAATGTCCCACCAAACATCTTCGCTGGCAATTATTGAACAGTAGGAGCGTTGTTTTGGAAAGAATACATTTTTTTAATTTACTAACCACCTTGCTTCTATCAACGTTGTGCGACTAAACTTGACCTGTGCCGCTCATTAAGAGCCCTTAATTTAGTCCCAAACTAAGAGTACATATTAAACGTATGCAACAAATTTAATTAGAATATGTTAATTATTATGGATGTGTATATATATATATTTTTCTTTTTTATTTATAATTTTTTAAATGCTCTGTTTGAAATAGCCTGTGGTTTTATGGTGCTGGAGGCACAGCAGCGCTCTGAATAAAGAGGAGCACAAGTGTACCTTCATGCACTGTCAGGTCCAGTCATAGTCCTTTTAACAGCAGATGGATGGGAATCAGTTGAACTAGAAATAGAATTTCCATGACCTCATATAAGTCTGAATTTGTCATACACCGTCGTCAAGGTCTGAACTTGTAAAAGTAGAAAAGCAGGTCTGTTGGAAAGGTGAGGGATAAGGGTAAGGGAACGTGTTTAATTACAGTGAAGGTTCAGCTTCAAGGGGAGGTGGATTTTCTACCATCTCTGCTCTGTCGGTAAAAGCACCTCTAAGAAGTGTACTGTGAGGTGCGAGGCAGTGAGGTGGCCCCCGGGGCCGAGGGGAGGAAGAGACAGACTTGACCTGATTGAGTCCTCCTATGAATGAATCCCTCCTGCAGTGTGGCCGAGGCTATTTTTAAACCAGCTCAAAAACAGAATGAAAAACCAAAGGTCTGCACAGCACATAGTCCCACAGCCCTGCTAAAGAGGGACTGTTTTGATCCCTATCTGTAGGCCTTGGACCAGACAAGATCTCTTTCTCAAGATCTCTCTTTCTCTGTCAAGCATCATCATTATATGGTATAAGTTCAGAATTAGTGTACCGGTATCTCTCTCTCTCTCTCTCTCTCTCTCTCTCTCTCTCTATATATATATATATATATATACTGTATATATATATATATATACACTGTACTATATGGCATTTAGTCTCATCACTGGCAAAAACTCACTCAACTAGCAGCCGAAGAAAAACACTTACGCAGCAATAGGGCACTTTGAAACAGGGTGACATCTGTAGTTAGACTTGATACTGAGCCAAGATCTCTGCGTATGCCCTATAGGTGTCAGACATCCAGGCCAGAGGGGCGTTGCTGAACTTGAGCGCACCTAGCAAGCCAGAGAGTGAGGCAGGCAGTGCGGAGGATGACTCCATCCCACCAGAGCCCTTCAGCTACGAGGTCTCTGTCTCAGATAGCGGCAAAGATGGGATGTACAAAAGCACGTACAGGTGAGCGGTCGTAGTAAGATGTCACAATGCTCAACAGCAACCATTGTGAGAGACTTCATTATGACCCTTTTGCAAAATAACTGTTTTTCTTTCCATTTTCTTTCGATGCAGTGGGGAAGAACTAAGTGCAACTTTAGAAGACCTTCGACCAGCAACAGACTATCATGTCAGGTTGGCATATCCCTCCATCTACTGTCACGTTAACCACAAATACTGTCTTAATATATGATGCAACATTTTGTAACCAATGTGATTCCTCTCTACCCCCTCCAGGGTCCAGGCTATGTGTAACTGTTTACAGGGAAGCCCCTCGGAGGCTGTGAGCTTCACCACTCTCAGCTGTGAGCCGGACCCCCCCAACCCTCCCAGGAAGGCCAGTGGGACCAAGAGCACACTTGTACTCCAGTGGAAGGTAGGACAAAACAGACAGATTCAACCTCAATTATGATGAGAATATGGGGGCTTAGTAAAATGGGAAAGTATTTGGTCACTCTGTAATTTGTCATATTAAACGTAAGGAAACGAGGGCTGTATATGGGAAGCTGCACTTGTGGGTGCAAAGTATAGCATTTTAACATCGATTGCCACAAGATGGGAAGAAGGATGCTGTTATTCCAGTGCAACCACAGCTAAAGTATTCAAGAGTTTCTCACAATTTCTCACAATAACAAATGACCTAAACATCAGTGTAAGAATGTTTCTCCTCCCCCATAAAGAGAATGAAAAGACAAAAGCAGGTTCATACGATGGAGTGCGGAGGCAGGACAAGTAGCAACATCACCTTTGTAACAGGAATCAACAACGTTTATGGGAAATGTCTTAATTTTGAGGAACACTAGCACCAACAGAGGCTACCAATTATTTTTACACCATGGTGTCATTTGCATAATTAGAAATTTGTGTAATAATACCAAGGTATTATAATTAATTTGACAATGATGTATTGATGTTGGAATATAGTGAAATGGTGGCACGTAGCATCTTTAATCCAGGTTTTGTGTGTGTGTGTTACCTGCGACACCCACTATTTGTGGGTTTACATAGCATTCAGGTAAAAGAAGCAGGTTAGTGACTGGAAGGTTGTCAGTTCAAGTCCCTGAACTGGCTGGGAAAATCGGGAGTAGTGAATGAGAAGCAATCTCCCCCTCCCCCAACAACTGCTGCTGAGATGCCCTCCAGCAAGGTACTTAACCTGCTTCCGAGAAGTTGCTCACTTGCCAGCAGCAGAAGATGCAGGTGCACAGAGCAGCTCCCAGGTGTGAGGGAGCATCATTGTGTGAGGGTGTAGCAAGGTGCTGCTGAGAGCCAGCATGCACGCTCAGCAAAGCTGCCCCGGAGAAAGAAAAGCATGTGCACCTGATTTGCTCTTACTAGAGCTGAATATTTGCCTTTTTATTAATTCTGTCTGCAAAATATCGAACATTTTTGCCCTAGATCTCTAATTGAGCAACATAAAGTTCAAGCCTTCTACATTCCTCGTACAGTTCTCTTTAAGTATATTACCCTGCCTTAACATTTACGTTTAGATTCAGTTTCTGTGTAGTGTTTATGTAATTAAATGTATTTTTCAGTCAGTATCAGTATTGATAAATTAATGAATGAAAACTGTATTGCCCCTGAGGGAATTTGTGTTTACACACAAATGAACAACATTCAACATAAATTAAAGACACTTGAGCAACATTAAAACATAAACAACCAACAACATTACACATAGGGGACACACCAAGTCACAATAAATAATAATACATACACACATACGTCGTTGTCATCATCATACAATACTAATAAATAAGTATATAAAGTGCATAAGAAGAACTGGCAATCTATGTACAACTGAAGTAAAATGGCAATGCCAGGTCCTGTTTTTATTTTATTTTAGGAGTAGTATGCTCCTTGGTACCATTATGAAAAACGATACCAATAAATAATGGAATTGGGCAGAGGGGGTTGTCTTAATACCGATTCCATTGGTTTTATGTATTTCATGTGTATCTGGTTGAGATATTGTTGAAAATAATCACGCTATTTTATATCCACAGCCTCCATGTGACAACGGTTCCAAAATCCAAAACTACATTCTTCAATGGGACGAGGTACTCTTCGACTCACTCTGAATGTCATGCTGACCAGCACACTCCACTTTGATGTATTTACTTAGTCTGCAGCAGAGACATCGAGTTACCTGTTCCTCAAACTGAAAGTCTTTGTTCTCTGAAGGGGAAGGGCACTGGGATGTATGAGCAGTGCTACTATGGACCTCAGAAGCAGTATCGTGTAACCAAGCTTTCACCAGCCTCAAGATACTCCTTCTGCCTTGCAGCCAAAAACGACATGGGTGTAAGGTAGGGGTCTTCACTTGCTAACCCTGGCTGTTATCCATCTTGGTGTTTCTGGTTTCTGCCATTCACTCTGTCTCTCTCTCTCTCTCTCTCTCTCTCTCTGTGTGTGGCTCTCACTCGCTGTGGTTCTGTCAGTGAGTTCAGCGAAGTGGTGGACCTGTTCACCTCGTGCAGTGTGCCGTTGCCCCCCCTCCCTCCGGAGCTGGTGAAGGCGGGCGTGACCTGGCTGTGTCTGCAATGGCAGAGGCCCACCGGCTCTCCCAAGGAGGACGACGTCTACTACATCCTGGAGATGGAGGAGGAAGGCTCGGTAGGAAGTCCCTTTACAGACCCATTCTCACGCTCTCTCTTTTTCTCCAGCATTTTGATATGAACTGTTAATGTATCGAATTAAAAAAGCCAAATGGAAAAACGGCACATTTCAAAGCAATTTACTAAATTTCACCCAAAGGGGAACAAATGCCCGCTTGAGGTTGAATGTTTCTTTTGTCAATAAAGAAGCTCTGCGATAAATTGCAATGGAAGCTCATAAATAAATGACAGTAATGTTTGTAGCCAAAGGTTGTTTTTACTGTTCCACCATGACCTCGCAGAAATGTCATACAGGTGGTTGCCCCCATCGTGCTGCAGTACAATATTGCCATGTGCATTTCACTGTTTTTATCAATTGTAGTCAGCTCCATTATGTAACTTTTCTTAATCATTTTGATGGTACACTGACTTCTAATATGGATGAATGGTGCCTCTATCATTACCACAACACCCTCCGAAGGCCTGTTCCTGCACTATGTATTTTTGGTGGCTGCGTCCCGGAGTCGCGGAACCTGTCAAGTTGCCTGCAACTTTTAACTCTATTTCCTGTACGGCCTTCAAATTGAAAGTTTTCCGCGGACAAATTAACGTGATGTTTTTATTGTGAAGTACGTATAGGAAGTGAAACGTGTTTCGTTTGCTAGCTTGATTAGCGGCTCTATTAGACACTTGTCTCACTAAAATTTAGGGATACTTGGAGCCATTTCCCCCAGCAAATCAGTTAGAAACACTGCAGAAAGGTAAGCAAAGTAGAGTACAAGCAGAAACAGGTTCCCCAAATAGAACAAGTGCTGCGCACGTGGTAAAATACATAATGGGGCTTTAAGAGAGCATGAAATATGGTGAAGCAGGTTGCACAGTATACTAATTCATTCTTGAAGACTTGTCTTTCCATCTTTCTGTTATATGTGCATTCTCATGAAGCTGCTTTCTACATTCAGGCACCCCAGTATTTGCTTCAATGCACCTGATGGAAACGCACCTAACTCACTTTTTCTTTTCTTTTTTCTTTTTCTTTGTTGGGCAACATTTCAACAGTTTGCATGAAATTTGCTTGACAGAGTTGGTAGGAAATCTTGCTACTGTCACCCCTGCCTTCACTGCTTGTAGCAGACTTCTTACAGACGTAGTGCCTGCCAGAAAAAAACAATAAGAAAAAGGTCCCCAATCCCCTGTAGCTGTTTCTCTCCTTCAGCCCACTTTGTTTTGTGTGCCACCACGGCTGTCTTATATGCCATTGCTCACCTGGTTGTTTTCTTTCTGCCTTTGTCATTTGTCTTTGTCCCAGGGATATGGCTTCCAGCCAAGCTACGACGGCGAGGACCTCTCCTGCACCGTCAGGAACCTCCACAGGAGTACAAAGTACAAGTTTCGGGTGAGTGTGACAACATGCCCTGTGATGTGTGCAAACTACGCTGTCGCTGATCCACAGGTTTAATTTAGGCTGCAGTTGGGTGTGTGTCTGTGTGTGTGTGTGCAGTTGGGTGTGTGTCTGTGTGTGCGTGTGCAGTTGGATTTGTGTCTGTGTGTGCGTGTGCAGTTGGATTTGTGTCTGTGTATGCGTGTGCAGTTGGATTTGTGTCTGTGTATGCGTGTGCAGTTGCGTGTGTGTCTGTGTATGCGTGTGCAGTTGGGTATGTGTCTGTGTGTGCGTGTGCAGTTGGGTGTGTGTCTGTGTGTGCGTGTGCAGTTGGATTTGTGTCTGTGTATGCGTGTGCAGTTGCGTGTGTGTCTGTGTATGCGTGTGCAGTTGGGTGTGTGTCTGTGTGTGCGTGTGCAGTTGGGTATGTGTCTGTGTGTGCGTGTGCAGTTGGATTTGTGTCTGTGTGTGCGTGTGCAGTTGGATTTGTGTCTGTGTCTGTGTGTGCAGTTGGCTTTGTGTCTGTGTATGCGTGTGCAGTTGCGTGTGTGACTGTGTGTGTGACTGCGTGTGCGTGCGTGCAGGCGACAGGCCTCTGGCAGGGAGGGTGCTGAGGCTCAGACCCTATGACTCATCCGTTGGCAGGATTCTGCCAGCAGGGCGATGGGCAACCGACAGCATAGCACTACCACTCCATTCAAACCTTGATGGCTTTTAAGCTGGCAGTTATCTGACTGAGTTCAAGGATAGACAAGTGTCTTTCTCTGTGTCACTCTCTTTTTCTCTTTGCCGCATTCTCACATTGTCTCTTCTGAATAGTCGCTCTCTCTGTGACTGACTCATTTGACTACTAAATGACTGCCACGCATCACGCAGGACCAACACTTTACTAAATGACTGCCACGCATCACGCAGGACCAACACTTTACTAAATGACTGCCACGCATCACGCAGGACCAACACTTTCACCTGTTATTGTATGGCCAGTTAGCATTGCAAGGACACGTCACACGTGACATTCCCAGTCACAGTCGTTACTTAATTCACTGATTTTGAAAGAAGGTGATCCAGTGAGTAAGGTGTATTTAGGAAAATGTTGTCACTGCTTTGACAGTTTCACAGTGTCATAAAGGGAGAAATGCAGTGAGGCAATATGTGCGCAATCAATAGCCCTGTTCGAAACCCGGCCCTATTACAGAAATAGTGGACTATATAGTGTGTTGGCTAATTTGTACTACTGTAGTGTCAAAATTCCCAACTGTTAATTTGATTCACTATATAGTTCACTATAAAATACCCACAATGCACTGCAATTTCTAGTGAACAGCGAATGCAGCCTACATTTTCTTCCATCTACCACAATGCAATGTGGTCATGTTTACCAAAGAAGAAGAAGCGTTAGGTAGTGTCCGAAGCTCGTTTGATCGTCCCCCATATAGTTTACGATATGATAAACACTACATGGGGAATAGTGAATGAGTGAATGAGTGAACCATTCCGAACAGGCTTAGTCATTGGGACAGAAGATACAGTCATAAAAAAACAGCAAACCTTATGGCTCATTGGAGGATATGACAGGAAAAGTGATTTTTAGAAACTTGGGAAAGACTCTCCCTCTTTCTCTTTGTCTGCTTGTCATTGTAGCTCAATACAAGACACTTTATTGCCACACAACCAGGTTGGTGGTATTTAAATCAAATACCACCAACCTGGTTGTGTGGCAATAAACTATCTTGTATCTTGCATCATCACCAAAGGGCATATTGTCACGGCACCAACGCTCCCAGGTATCAATATTTATCATTACCTTTAGGCACTCGTCGTCTAGGCTTCCAGCGAACGCAGGAGCCTTGATCATACTGTAGAAATAGGCTGTTGATACTGTAAAGTAGAGCAAAGCCTACCTGGTTAGCTCTCATGGATAGCTTAGCTGTTGTTGCTGCTGCTTGTCTGGCCAGTCCGCTCTCATTCAGTTTTGGACAGACACGACACAAAAATTGCAAATTGAAACAGGAAATTGGGTGTCATTTGGAGGTTCTGTTCAATTCTAAACATCTAGTTGGTAAGTAAATATTCAACTCCATCAGTCACTTCGGCCAATGGATGAAAATCAGTTTCCTTAGAAGATGAAGAAAAAAAACCTGCAACAGGATCACCTCTGCACTTTCCTCAGCAGCTCACCTCAGTTCCAGGCTTCCAAACTCTGTAAGAAACTCTGAAAGGAAGCATGATTTCTGTGAGGCTCATTAGTGACATTAAGAATTCAAGGGCACGTCTCATGTTGAGTCCTAACGGTGGAATGGATAGCTCGACTTCAAAGTTCAGTTATTCATTTGAACTTGTCTAAAAAGCTGTGGTCTGGTCATCACCCAGAAGATATTGTCATCATTGACTGACAGCTGTTTTAAAGTCATTCTTGATTTCAGTATGTTCGGTTCTAGGCCAGAAATGTGGGAGAGGTTTCTGCATCTGTGTGCAGGCTCAAGCTTGTTATCTCATAGCCTTAAGGTCAAATTATTTCAATGTCCGTTTCATATAATGATTATTGGGTCATCTAGGATGCTATAAGTATAATGGGGTTTCAGTCTTTTTCTCCTGAAATCTAACAGAAGGATTAGTTGTGCTTTGCATTCTACAGTAGGCTAGAAATTAAACCAATTAATTCAGTTCATTGTCTCTGGTGAACTATTCTGAGGCTTTGCTTTGGTTTATTCTTGACCTATACTTTGTTGAATATCAAGTGGCGTTTCAGCCTTGCTGCTCCACCACCCCCAATTCATATTGTGAATAGAGCATATTTGAGGTGTTCTCTTTTGTCTTGTTCTTGTAGCATTAAAACCTGTCATCAAACAGGTAAATTCATGACACTCTGGCATGTGCCTCTTGTTGTTGTTTTTTTAATTCTCCACATTGCTATTAAAATAATTACTCTTATTGTTGCATAATAAAATAAGGTTTTATTATAGGGTTAGTGTTATCAGAGCTGTGGGGCAGAGGCCACACAGCATGTTTGGAGGGTAAAAATAACAAATGCAGTGCAGAATTATTTGATTTCATTGTAGAAGTTAATTGTAAACGTTGTTTAACAAACCCGCCCCCTTATAGCCAGCTTTGCTAAATAGCCTTGTATCAACTGCATAACAGGGTGCAGAGGTTGTCTATCGTAGCACAAGTCAGAACCTCCACACCAGCATTTTAGAAGTTGCTGCATGCAGTTTAAAAGAAAGGGAAATCAGATTACTGTGAAAATTCTGTCACAATCTACTCACACTCATGCCAGTTGAAAGTAACACAGGTGAGGTTTGTCCTGTAACACACAGGGAGGTTGCCAGCACAACACGAGAGAGAACGTAACAAACCTCACCTGTGCTTCAACTGGCATGAGGGTGAGTAGATAGTGACAGAATTTTCATTTTTGGGGTTAACTCTATCAACTCTCCTATCAAAGCCTCCTCCGTATGCCCAAATGATAGGAATGTTCATTAGTCACTCCTGTGAGTCACTCGCTCATTTCCAATTATCCAATGTACAGTGTTAGAGGAGGCTGTGCGGTGTTAGAGGAGGCTGTGCAGTGTTAGAGGAGGCTGGGTGCTGTACAGTGTTAGAGGAGGCTGGGTGCTGTGCAGTGTTAGAGGAGGCTGTGCAGTGTTAGAGGAGGCTGGGTGCTGTGCAGTGTTAGAGGAGGCTGTACAGTGTTAGAGGAGGCTGGGTGCTGTGCAGTGTTAGAGGAGGCTGTGCCGTGTTAGAGGAGGCTGGGTGCTGTGCAGTGTTAGAGGAGGCTGTACAGTGTTAGAGGAGGCTGGGTGCTGTACAGTGTTAGAGGAGGCTGGGTGCTGTACAGTGTTAGAGGAGGCTGGGTGCTGTGCAGTGTTAGAGGAGGCTGTGCAGTGTTAGAGGAGGCTGGGTGCTGTGCAGTGTTAGAGGAGGCTGGGTGCTGTACAGTGTTAGAGGAGGCTGGGTGCTGTGCAGTGTTAGAGGAGGCTGTGCAGTGTTAGAGGAGGCTGTACAGTGTTAGAGGAGGCTGTGCAGTGTTAGAGGATGCTGTACAGTGTTAGAGGAGGCTGTACAGTGTTAGAGGAGGCTGTACAGTGTTAGAGGAGGCTGTACAGTGTTAGAGGAGGCTGTACAGTGTTAGAGGAGGCTGTGCAGTGTTAGAGGAGGCTGGGTGCTGTGCAGTGTTAGAGGAGGCTGTGCAGTGTTAGAGGAGGCTGTACAGTGTTAGAGGATGCTGTACAGTGTTAGAGGAGGCTGTGCAGTGTTAGAGGAGGCTGTGCAGTGTTAGAGGAGGCTGTGCAGTGTTAGAGGAGGCTGTACAGTGTTAGAGGAGGCTGTGCAGTGTTAGAGGAGGCTGTGCAGTGTTAGAGGAGGCTGTACAGTGTTAGAGGAGGCTGTGCAGTGTTAGAGGAGGCTGTGCAGTGTTAGAGGAGGCTGTGCAGTGTTAGAGGAGGCTGTGCAGTGTTAGAGGAGGCTGTGCAGTGTTAGAGGAGGCTGTGCAGTGTTAGAGGAGGCTGTGCAGTGTTAGAGGAGGCTGGGTGCTGTGCAGTGTTAGAGGAGGCTGTGCAGTGTTAGAGGAGGCTGTGCAGTGTTAGAGGAGGCTGTATAGTGTTAGGGGAGGCTGTGCAGTGTTAGAGGAGGCTGGGTGCTGTGCAGTGTTAGAGGAGGCTGGGTGCTGTGCAGTGTTAGGAGGCTGGGTGCTGTGCAGTGTTAGGGGAGGCTGGGTGCTGTGCAGTGTTAGAGGAGGCTGTGCAGTGTTAGAGGAGGCTGTACAGTGTTAGAGGAGGCTGTATAGTGTTAGGGGAGGCTGTGCAGTGTTAGAGGAGGCTGGGTGCTGTGCAGTGTTAGAGGAGGCTGTGCAGTGTTAGAGGAGGCTGTACAGTGTTAGAGGAGGCTGTATAGTGTTAGGGGAGGCTGTGCAGTGTTAGAGGAGGCTGGGTGCTGTGCAGTGTTAGAGGAGGCTGGGTGCTGTGCAGTGTTAGGAGGCTGGGTGCTGTGCAGTGTTAGGGGAGGCTGGGTGCTGTGCAGTGTTAGAGGAGGCTGGGTGCTGTGCAGTGTTAGAGGAGGCTGGGTGCTGTGCAGTGTTAGAGGAGGCTGGGTGCTGTGCAGTGTTAGAGGAGGCTGTGCAGTGTTAGGGGAGGCTGGGTGCTGTGCAGTGTTAGGGGAGGCTGGGTGCTGTGCTGTGTTAGGGGAGGCTGTGTGCTGTGCAGTGTTAGAGGAGGCTGGGTGCTGTGCAGTGTTAGGGGAGGCTGGGTGCTGTGCTGTGTTAGGGGAGGCTGGGTGCTGTGCTGTGTTAGGGGAGGCTGGGTGCTGTGCAGTGTTAGAGGAGGCTGGGTGCTGTGCAGGTTTGTCTTGGTACAGTATGAGGATGAACTCTCAGCAGGCTCACAGGGAGATTTGCATATCGTAGCAGATGTGCCACAATGAAATGCAAATGCCACGAAAGTACTTTCCCCTCATTTGCCTCCTCTTTTCTATTTATTTATTTTGTCATCGTTTTTGTTTGTAGTGTCTAAATAGCGTTGTGTCAAAACCTGTGGCAGGATTTAAGGAGCTGAATCTATTTGATCATGTGAATTTGTCTGGGGCCATTAACAGTTTCCGGCTGAGAGCGCTCCACTCCCTCCATCCCTCAGATTCCTTCATTACCCTTCTCGCAGTGTCTAGTCAGCGCCTGTTATCAGGAAATATGATGACCTTTATGCACATGTCTCCACTATCTAGGCAAACAGTAGGCAATAATTCTCACCAGAAAAATGTGACTCCTCACTGGCAGTGTGCCTGCTCTCCCTGCAGGTGGCGGCGTACAACACAGAGGGGAAGAGCAACCCCAGCCAGGTGGCGGAGTTCACCAGCAGCCCAGACAGACCCAGCTGCCCCTGCAAGCCCCTCATCAGGGGCAGAGTCCTGCCCAACAGCTTCAAGATGGCCTGGGGTGAGCTCACGCCGCCCATCTCCATTTCTCTAGTTGAACATTTTCATGCCTAGTTCCTAATAGTCCTTAACGCACCTCCCGTTTCTTTGGTGCCGAGCCAAATGCTGCACTACACCACAGGCATCTCATTATCTCATGAGCCAAACGCTGCACTACACCACGACCATCTCATTATCTCATGAGCCAAATGCTGCACTACACCACGGCCATCTCATTATCTCATGAGCCAAACGCTGCACTACACCACGGCCATCTCATTATCTCATGAGCCAAACGCTGCACTACACCACTACACCAAACGCTGCACTACACCACTACCACTACACCAAACGCTGCACTACACCACTACCACTACACCAAACGCTGCACTACACCACGGCCATCTCATTATCTCATGAGCCAAACGCTGCACTACACCACGGCCATCTCATTATCTCATGAGCCAAACGCTGCACTACACCACTACACCAAACGCTGCACTACACCACTACCACTACACCAAACGCTGCACTACACCACTACCACTACACCAAACGCTGCACTACACCACGGCCATCTCATTATCTCATGAGCCAAACGCTGCACTACACCACGGCCATCTCATTATCTCATGAGCCAAACGCTGCACTACACCACTACACCAAACGCTGCACTACACCACTACCACTACACCAAACGCTGCATTACACCACTACCACTACACCAAACGCTGCACTACACCACGGCCATCTCATTATCTCATGAGCCAAACGCTGCACTACACCACAGCCATCTCATTATCTCATGAGCCAAACGCTGCACTACACCACGGCCATCTCATTTGTAGAGAAATAGCTTGCAACTGTTGTTGAACACTCGCAGCAGTTTTATTCAGCTTAATTGACATGGTTTCGATCCCCATCTGATCACCTGATGAAAATCCAGTTGGTGATCGAAACGTTGTCTGGAGTCGATAGTTACTGCGAGCCATTTCTCTACGAACATTTTTCAATCCTACCATCTTACTGAAGCACTTACCAAACCGTTCCGTTTGATAATGATGTTTTTGTTCTTTTTTTATACTTTCCAGAACCCCCGAAAGATAACGGCGGTGCAGAAGTCACCAAGTACGTGGTGGAGCTATCTGAGGGCCTAAGCGGTACGTTACAAGTGGCGATAAAGAAAATGATGCGCACTATGAATTAAATTCCATTGGGCAAATTGATCCTTTAGAGATCGGAAATAGTGACAGTTCTTTTCCTTTGTCTTCTTTGTACTTAGGCATGTCGTGGGAGCTGGTGTACTCGGGGCCAGCCGTAGAGCATGTGTGTGAAGGCTTGAAGCCTGGCTGCTCCTACCAGAGCCGAGTTTACTGCATGAGCGAGGGGGGGCAGAGCCCGGTGAGTCATTCAGCCACGCACGCGACGCGGACACGCGCTCGCGCACCACTCCTGTGTACTACCACCGCAGGAGTTCAGAGAGTTTGTTGATCAGTTATGCTTTTACTTGATTACAGGTGGAAAGGAGACATAAACTGGCACTTATTTTTAGTCTCATGAATGTGCATGCACGAGTGCCAAGATCGTGCTACTGTGAAATACCGATAAGAAAATGTAGCACGATTTAAAATTGCAAACCAGACGATGCTTACAGTTTGTAAGAATCAGCCCCAACATACACACACTCGTAATTCACATGTTGGCAACTGCAGTGAGTCCACACAGCAATACAACTATAAAACCTGATCATTGTGCACTGTTTTCCTCTTTGCTCTTTCATTTTGTCATATTTCTCGGTATTGCCGCTATGTTCACTGTCTGAAGGACACATGTTCTGGCAGCCAGCCATGAACCTTATCGGTCCCCATGGTTGATCTGATAAATTTGACATGAATAATTCTAGATATGCACTCTATTTATGGGGAGCTTTAATAAGAAATTGTCATTCAGCTAGTCTCTCATGTTGGGGGGGATTAGTCTACGCTTCCTGGTGTGTAAGTACAAGACAAAGGCCTCTAATTGATTAACCCTCCCTGCATGTGTCAGAGGATGTTTTTCCTAATGAGTTCAGTTCAGACGCTCCTCATTAGTTTCTTCATCAGCTGTTAGTGTGCCTGCATTTATTCATGAAGGGGCTGGTAAAGAAACATGACTCATGGTGGCAAAGCTCCTGTCTTTTTGGTGCAGCACAACGTGACATAACACTCACATGTTTGCCCCTTGTCACAGAAGTTGAGAGTCTGAAAAAGACTGTTTTCTTTTTGCCAGACAATCTGTCTTACTTTATCCTTGGATTTATTCAGAATAGAGCATATTTCTCTGAATGGCAGTGTTCATTGCATTCGCATTTGTTTCCCCTGGCAAATTGTTGTTGTAGCCTGAATCCTTGCGATAAGGTGGTGAAAATGACGATCTGTACCCATTGTGTGTGATGGAGAGAGAGAGAGTGAGAGAGAGAGAAAGAGGGAGTAAGATTGTCGATTTGTTATTTTCTCTCGGTCTTAATTGGTGTGTTGTCTCCCCTTGCAAGCTGTCGGAGACCCTGCAGGTCCAGACTCCCGCGGTGCCCCCTGGGCCCTGCCAGCCCCCTCGGCTGGTGGGCAAGCCCAAAGCCAGGGAGGTGCAACTGCGCTGGGGTGAGTCATTCCTCTCCAACTCAAATCTGTGTGGGTTGCATTCTAGCTTTTGTCTATGCTTTTTTTCCCCTCCTTTTTTGCAAACCCATACCTCGAGGCACCGCGCTTGTGTGTGGATCTCGTTTTGTATTATTTAGATGTCTGTGTCCTCATCTGTTTTTTGAGAACTTTCCTATTTAAAATGTGTCGAGTTATGACCGTTGCCTGTTGGAAATGTCCTCAGGTCCCCCTCAGGTAGACGGAGGCAACCTGGTGTCCTGCTACAGTGTGGAAGTGAGTGGGCCGCAGTGTGAGGAGAGCAGGGAGGTTTACCAAGGCCCGGAGCTAGACTGCACCGTGGGAAGCCTACTGCCTGGAAAAACCTACAGCTTCCGGCTCAAGGCAGCGAACAAGGCCGGGGTGAGAGAGACTATTGAAACAGACGTGTCAGTAACGTCGAAAAAGGATTGATTTTTCAGCTGCATGCTTTAATCCCTCCCTTAGCCAGTAGTAAAATGTAAGATGACAGGTTTCTGATTTACATTAAATTTGTGCTTTCTGTGCTGGTAGTTCGGGCCTCCCTCGGAGCGCTGCGAGGTGACCACCGGCCCCGGGGCCCCCGAGCCCTGCAAGCCTCCCAACACCACCTGCAAATCCCCCACCTGTGTCGTGGTGAGCTGGGAGGTGAGACCCACTCCTGCTCCGCTGCACCTCCCTCACTGATACACACAGATTATGAATATATCACGTGCATCATCACCATGAGAATATGATGGGGAATTCTGCTCAAATATACATTATGTTGAAGTGCTGATAGTCTTTTTTTCCTCGGTGTATGTCTCTAGGCTCCGCCCTGCAACGGAGCTCCTGTGTCAGAGTTTCGTCTGGAGTGGGGAGCCGCGGAGGGCAGCATGCAGATGTGTTACAGTGGACCGGCACTCAGCTATGAGCTGAAGGGGCTGCTTCCTGCAACTAACTACTTCTCCCGGGTGCAGGTGAGCATTACTGTACATACACACCACCTCAGCTTTATAATGTCGCCAAAAGCTGCAAGCTGCTTTAGGGGTCCTAGATTTCCAAATCTGTAGTGATTTCTGACTTTATAGCTTGGCCAGCAAGTGAAAACCCAATCATCCCGACAATCCTCTCAACATTTGGTGAAAGGCAAACCGGGTATTTTTACATTAGAACTCCACCTTGTGGTCAAATGTGGTCATTGCACATGTGAAAGTCCATCTTGGTCAAAGTGAATTGTTTATTTACATATAGCAAAATAGAGTCTGCACACTAGTTGCTGCTGCTCCTACCATTTATTGGTATCACCAAGTGTGATGTTTAGAGCAAAGCCCTTCCTCAGCCCGAAACATCACACTTGTGGTAATACCAATAAAGGGTGGGATCAGCAGCAACCAGTGTGCAGACTTTATTTTGTTATTTTCAGTTGCACTTCAGTCCTGCACCTAGTTTTTCAGCATTTGGATGTGCGTGTTTTTTTTGTTTTTTTTACTTTCTCTGTTTACATAATATCTCTTATTGGTGTGCAGGCTGTGAATGTGGCCGGTGTGGGCCCCTTCAGTGAGGCAGTGTTGTGCCAGACGCCCTGCTCCGTGCCTGCTGCCGTCAACAGCGTCCACGCGCTGAAGGAGTCAGCCATGCGTGGGTACGAGGCTTCAGCAGACACGGAGGAAGACGAGGAAGAGGACGACAACGACTCCCCGCCCCCGCCGCTCTACTCTCCATCCACCTGCCTGGGTCTTTCCTGGGAAGCCCCTTGTGACCACGGTTCTGAGATCACTTCCTACCTGATCGACCTGGGAGAGCGCCAGCCCATCATCGTCGGCCCCATCACCAAATACATCATCCAGCATCTGCAGCCAGACACCAGCTACAGGTGCGTTCCTCCTCACTGTAGGTGACAGGTGGTGACACGAAAAGTGGAATGGGAGTTGCACTGGCCATCTTAGCACACTACAGTTCCCATGGGTCCTTGACATTCTTGAAAGTTTGTGAATTTGAGAAACAAAATCAAGGCCTTGAAAGTTTATGAAAGTAGAAATGGGCCATTGAAAGTGGATTTATATATTTTGTGCAGGAATAGAAATTGTTTTTTTGTTTTTTACTTAACATGTAACAGCACAGTTGAGAAGTGTTCACAAATTTAAGCCTCTCTCTTTTTTGGTCCAATTGACCTATCGCTAAGTCCCGCCCCGAACGCAGACTAGCAAATCACAGTACGTGCAGCTCTACCATACACTCGGACAACCTGAGCCTAGGGCTCCATAGAGAAGCATATAGAAGCAGAAGAAATCAGGATTCTCCTCTGGTTTTATGGTGTTTCATACAGTTTTTCATACAAAAAAAGGTCAAACGATGTGCATGGGGGTAAATGCAACATTACGAGGTATCCTGGGAGGCCAGGCAATTGATAATATTAAACTAGTAAACGTAGATCCACTCACATCCACAATGCTACTGTTTTGGACGTTAAATCTGCAATCGTGGTGACAGCGAGATGACGGGTCTTCTCCCTCATTTGGCTTCCATGATCCAAAAGGTATCATGAAATCATCATGGTATTCAGAAATCATCATGGTATTCAGAAAGTCGGCAAAAGAAAATGCTGAATTATGCGAGTTTCCAGTCATTACGTTATGCGTGTAATGGAGTTGGTGAAGAGGTAGAGAGGGGAGGCTGGCCAGCGAGACTAGTGAAGAGGAGGCACATTGATTGATGTGATTATAACATCGCCAGACACCAGAAACCCTAAAATGAGGGAATTAATCCCGTTCTCCAAATAAATGTGAGATAGTGTAAAGAGAAAATATCCAGGAGGAAAACGTGATGTTAAAAGCTGTAAGCTATGCCTCTGCTGATCTGCTACACCACCACCCACGCGTGCGTGCCATTGTCTCGCTATGAAAAACATCTACATTATTTAACGTTTCTTGATTATACAGAGGTACATGAAATAGATTACCAGGCGCCACTCTTCAATTCGGCATATAGGCTATATAATCCATGGAGTGAATGTCAATTCTGGATGTGAGTCACCTGTTATCCCCACCCGCTGTCTTCCTCCGTTAAAACGTTTGATTAAAGATTCGCTAAAACTCTACCAGAGTTCCGCTTCAGGCTATAATTGGCAATAGTAAGCTAAAATGTTACCTTGGGGAAAATCCTAACCCTTGGTTGGATCTCTCCCTGAAAATCTGGTTCAAAGTAGTAAAGACCTTTAGCACCTGGGTGGGAACCATATTCGATGATCAGTTGGTTGGCTTACGACCCAGACTTTCATCCAAACAGGCTCGATACATCCTTCAGGGCTTGGAAGGAGCGAGGATTAACCTTGTACTGGGATTTATTTGAAAAGTATTCATTCAAAAGCTTTCAGGTTCTGAAGGATAAGCATGGTCTAGAAAATCAAGACCTATTCAGATTTTTGCAGCTGAGAAGCCATACAGATAGACTATGTAGTAAAGAAGAGCTGAAGAGGTCGGGGATTGGGGAGGGGGTGCTGAAGGTCTTTCTCTCAGCGTATAGCGCTGACCAGGGTTCTAAAAACATATCAAAGCTATATAGGGGTATTCAAATGCTGAGGGGGGGAAATACTCTGTATCTAAAATAAAAATGGGAAGGGGAGGGGAATTTCAATCTAGAGCGGGAGGAATGGGAAATGATAACTGAAAGACAGTGGAAGACCAGACACTCTCTGTCGTGGAGGGAGTTCCAATGGAAAAACCTAGTCAGGTATTTTTTAACGCCAATTCAATCAAGGGGAGGTCAAACATGTTGTTGGAGGGGGTGTGGAGAAGAAAGAGCGGATCATTATCATATATTTTGGATTTGTCCTGTGATCAGTGCATTCTGGAGTGAAATAAGAAAGAGTATGGAAAAGGTGCTAAAGATTGAGATTGATCACTGCTTTCAGGTCTTGTATTAGGATAGTAGTGGGTAGTATTTGCCCCTTGAAGTCCCTGTAGTGTTTCTGCTCAGATCAACGCAGCCTTTACATCGCTCTGATCTTGGTTTCGCTCTCCTTGCTCGTGTTTCAGGATCCGAATCCAGGCCTTGAACAGCCTGGGCGCCGGCCCCTTTAGCCACACCTTTAAGCTGAAGACGAAGCCCCTGCCCCCGCAGCCGCCCCGCCTGGAGTGCACCGCCTTCAGCCATCAGACCCTCCGTCTCAAGTGGGGCGACGGCCCGGCCAAGGCCACCAGCTCAGACGCCCTCCAGTACCAGCTGCAGATGGAGGACAAGAGCGGCAGGTCAGCTGGTCTCAGCTCCCAGACAATTGGAGATCTCCGCCTACCAATCGTCTGGGAACTTCTTGTCAAAAGTAGTTGTTTGAATGGCAGCGAGAACGGCCGCTAACAAACCTACGCCCCTTTGTCAGGGACACGCCCCTTTTTTAGCTCTTTTTTGGGGGGGGGGGGCGATGCCATTTAACATAAATTTAGTTGCAGTACAGAGCATGAAACTGATTTCCTGCACAGAGACTTTCTAGCTACTACTAATTTTCAATTCTTGTCCGTAGTAATCTCCTTACCGGAAATGATGCTCTCCGCTAATATGTAAGGCCGCCCTAAAGACTCTGGATTGGTTCTGCAATGCTTTTTAAAAAACTCTTAATTGTTTCCACCCAGTTTTAACAACGATAGCTGTGAGAAAGATCTCTGTCTCTAGTTCAGTGAAGCAGACAGAGACAGAGAACGGAGTGTACAGGTCAGCGCTCCATTAGTCTGGTCTGACGGGAAGCAACCTGACAGGAGATAAACAGACAGAGGGGACGACCGGTGCCTCAGCCAAAGCTTCACATTATTGTATTTTTGGCTTCATTGAAAGTAACGCGCCAGAGAGAGCGCCTTACAAGGAGACAGGAGCCCATCTGGTTTATACCACTGCATATTCCCTGACAGAAGTCTTACTCATCTCTTTTGCTTTTTGTTGTCTTTATCCTTTTGCTCCGCCCCTCTCTCCCTCTCCCTCTCTCTCTCTCTCGTCATTGCAGGTTTATCTCCTTGTATAAAGGACCATGCCACACACACAAAGTCCAGAGGCTTAATGAGTCTACCTCTTACACGTTCCGCATCCAGGCCTTTAATGAGGCGGGCGAGGGGCCCTTCTCCAATGTTTACACATTCACCACACTGCGCTCTCCTCCGGCCCCCGTCAAAGGTATGGTGGCAGCTTGGTCTCCCTCTCTTCTCTGCATCTTGACACATGCTCGCATCAGTCCTGACTGTGTGCTCAGCGTTTAGCCTCGGGTGACCCGGGTTTGACTCTGGCTTGATTAAAGCCCGCCGGCTAGAGATCCAGCGCTGGGCTGTCGTCGCCCCCCCGCGGTGCTTCACTAAACCAAAGTCTGGGAAGCCTCTTGTGATCCGACGTGTTGAAGGCAGTAATGAGGATGTGGGTTTTGTTCTCAGGGGAGCGGCTCTTTTCAACAACAAGGCATGTGTGTCAGTTTGTCAGTGTGTTGGCCTCCACTGTTTGAATTCAGATGATTTGCCATGCGTTTTCACATCGAGTTTTGAGCTGAATATGATTGATTGATTGATTGATTTGTTTTTATTCATTGTGTCATGCACTTAGGCAGTGCCCAGCCCACGTAGGCTTATAAGACACACAAGATACACAGTATAACATAAGCTAGCACTATAATAATACAACTAAATCACACAACAAAACGGATCATTACTTTCTGAACAGAACATTCTGCCTTTGCTCCCAGGCCTGGGAATATTGTTGAAACAAGGGATAATAAAAATCCTCCTACTGTAGTTAGACTAATGCAGTTAACTTCTTTTTTTACCAGTTGAATAGAACTTCTTCTATTATTTCTTTGTTCTATTGTAAATATATATAAAAATACAACTACTTAAAGGATAGCATGTTTCATAATTATGACACTCTGCTAATGAAAAAGAACATAAAAAAAGGTTGGGACTCACATTTACTTGTAGGGAATTCACTCTTCAGCCACAGGCTGCACTGTTGTATCAACGCAAGTTCTATTGTAATGTTTTTTTTGTGTGTCAACCCAATTATATTGAATTATATTTAATATTATATTATATTATTATAGAGCTGATTGACCACTCACACCTTCTCAAACTCCTCCTGAACCATATTCATTGATGTCTATGTTGTCTTATTTCCATTTTTAGATGTTTATATGATGATATGGCGTAAATGTAACTAGTCACAGTAGCTGTAGTGTAACTGTAATGTAACTCATCACATTCCACATCGTTAACAACAAACCCTTGGCTGATCAATTAGGTTGATCTTTTTGATATCCGAAGACATTCCGTATACTCAATCATTACAGATATCACCCATCTTTAGTGTATCATCACAGCATCTGCACTCTCTTCCTCTGACTCCTCCCCCTCCGCAGCCCCTAAAGTGGAGCGTCTGGAAGACAACTCCTGCGAAATCACCTGGGAGGCTCTGCCGCCCATGAAGGGGGACCCCATCATCTATACCCTGCAGAGCATGATGGGAAACTCTGACTTCAAACAGGTAGCCACCTTGCTCTGTTAAGATTTACGTCTGAACCAAGGTTAGTTAACTAAAACTAAACTAAAAACTTAGTAGTGCAATGCACAGTTGATTGCACTACTGTTGACAAAATGTACTATTGCAAGTCATTTTGCTAAATAAGATAATGTCATGTAAAATAAAATAAAACATACAAAATGTCTTTAGTTTTAGTCTTTGTCAATTTGGTCAAATTTGTCAACACTAAAAGCATAAGGACTCATTGCTGCATGTTTATTGAGACTGGGATGTCTACATGACTCAGTTGCCTTCACAAAGTGTTGTGTTTTTGTTGCCCCTGACAAATACCTCCCCTCCCATATTATATAAAAAATAAATAAAACAAACACTCAAACGAATAAAAACTGAACTAAACGTAAAAAAAAAAAAAAAAAAAGAGCAAATCCAAACTAACTGGAATGGAAACTAACTGAAACTAAACTGAATTGAAAACAAAAATCGAAAATGAAATAAAAATGAATGAAAAACACACACCTGTAATAACTGAACGTTTCATACCTTTTCTTAATGCAGATACAGGATACAGATGGATGCAGGGGCTTAATGTGTTCACCGTAGCATCACAGCAGTCTGTATGAGTCACCGCTGGCTTTAAATTGCCCATTAAGCAAACGTCATTGATCCATGAGGTATCCTAGGTGTCTCGCCGCTGCCAGCACATCCATCCCCCTCGCTAGCCTCCAGCACTGTTAACCAGAGTAATGGCCACTGCAGGCTTATGCTAATCTCAGCACATCAGACATCCCAATTGAATAAGGGACTTGAAATATGCGGCTGCCATTCTGCATGGAGCTCGCTTCCCTCCTTATTTCCCCTCACAGCACCTGGACTTTATAGCCCCATGTTTTCCAATGGGGAATTGTGCATTTGATGAGTTGATTACCTGGAATGAGTTTAAGTGAGACAGTTTGCTTACCAGACCAGACTTAGTGCAGTTTGGTTGTCATTATGTAAAAATAGAAGCATTTTGCTCATGGAAAAACTCAGTAAAGAGTAAATAGTGAATAGTCAAACCTAGATGCCCTACTGAAAATTGTGTTTTTAGGGTGGCAAGTGCAGGACAAACCACTATTGCAAATGATTTATTCTTGCGTTTTGTTCCTGGGTTTAGGAGCGAACATCAGGTTTTGCTTCTGGTTTGGAAGAGCGAACCTGTAGAAGCAGGAAGCGAAAGGTGTTGTTTGCCCCTAAACTATTTGATCTCATATAAAATAAAGGAACCTTTTCTAGAGACTTGTTGTGTGCAGCACTGCAGCAATAAGCAATACTTTGGTACCAGCTCCCCCCCCCCCTCGTTTTCACTTCACAAATGAGAAAATCCAGGAAGCTGTTAGATTCACTTATATATTTTTTACCTGCAACATAAAGTAAACATTTGGTGTCATAACAACCAAACAGAACAGCGGTTCACAAGGCTTTTTTCTAAGTGCTTGTGGGCGTGTCAGCTGGGCAAACAGCGAAGACAGATGGCTGCCCACAGGGCTGCTTGTCCAAGAAGACAAACTAAATCATAACTCTAACAAAACAGAAAGTAGGCCATGAATTGGGAACTGGTGCAAGCTAAAAGAGGAACACAACCTGAATTGCTCCTTATACTTTGGGAACACATTTTTCTGTAAGATTCAGCATTTGTTCTATCTGTTTGCTAGTTGTGTCTGTGTATCTCTTGATTTACATTTTATTCCTATTTTTATTGGTCATTTTCCCCCCTTTAATTTAATTTTGGTACTTTTACATCACTTTCTCTTGTGTTTTATTACGTAAATGACTTTGTAAACTTGTTTTTAGAAAACTGCTGTACAAATATAGCCATTACGGGTCCAAGCACCGAAGGTGCTGGAACCCTATTCTATTTCAATCATGAGAGACCAGTGGGTAAAATTTAAGGAGCAAGCTTTATTCACAAATGGCATGGCAACTAATTCTATGGCATGGCAGCATGGCAACTGATTCTTTGGCGTAATGACTCCGTGGTAAGATGCCTCTCTTCTTGTGGTGAGAGAGGAGGGCATCTGCTCAGACTAGGATAGAGAATCCCCCCCGCCGTAGGGAATTCTTCAGGAGTCAAGACGTTGGTGGTGGACTGGGGAGGTGGGTGGGGCAAAACGCAGCTTCAGAGGATGGGATACGATCAGCCCAGGTACAGTGACCATGAGGTGAAGCATCAGGGAAAGAGAATGATGACACACTGACCATGGCTATATGTACTGCCACGTCATAGCCTCGGCAGTGACGTCATTACCAACGTCTTATTGACATATTGACAGGGGCTGATTGGCTATTGAGGAGTTATTGAGGATGGAGTGATGAGTCAGGAGACACACGTCATAATGGACGTCACACTTGGATTATACTTGACTTATGCTGAGCGCTGATGCCTATTGTGATATGAGGTAACATGACTGGTTCTCATCTTGAAACTAGGTCGAGACCAACATTTGTTAGGATTATTATTATTTTACATGCAGCTCAGAAATACCTATCTTCCCCCACTACTCAGGCAAGGCCAGACCCCATGTCGACCAGATTGTGGCTCTATAGCAACTTTATGTTTTGGCCTTCTGAACCGTATGGGCCACAATCATTCATTCTGCATCCATCCATATAGGCACTGGCCATTTCCATCAGCTAAATTTTCTGCCTTTTAGATTTTTTTCCAAAACTTGTTGTTGTTGTTGTTGTTGTTGTTAGTCCTCCAAATTTTGTCTAGTGTTCACCAAATGATGACACACAGTATGTCTGGACTGTCCTGCACAAAAGTCCCATAGCAGGTTTTTGATAGTCGACACCGTTTTCATGTAATTGACTTCCAAACTTTTGTCAACTGTCGTGGGTTGGGTCTATTTCACACAAAAAATGTAATTTTTTTATCCGCATGTACTCAACAGCGTTTCATCGCATGTTTCTCTCCTCGCCCTCCCCCCTCTTTTCTCAGGCCTACAAAGGCTCCAACACATCGCACCACGTCCAGAACCTGCAGCCCAACAGCGACTACCGTTTCCGGGTGTGTGCCATCCGGCAGTGCCAGGACGCCCCTGAGCTGAGCGGGCCCTACAGCCCCACGGTGACCCTCTCCCCGCAGCGGAGCGAGCTGGTGGCGAGCGGGGCGGCGGCCGGCTCGGGGGCCCGGGCCGGGACGGAGTCCAACCGGCCCCGGCGCAGCATGACGGACGAGCAGTGCGCGTTCCTCCTCCTCATGGTCTTTGCTGTCATCGCCATCCTCATCGCTTTCGTCATCCAGTACTTCGTCATCAAATGAACGCCTCTCGCACGCGCCCCAGCTGCAGCGTTATAGCTTTATTTCCCCCATCCTCTGTCATTTGTTTTTCTTCTTTTTGTACTTGTCGTTTTCCGTTGTCACCAGAGTAATCGCATTAGCCGGGTGCTGGGGGGAGGGGGCAGGAGAAGCCCAAACAGCAGTAAGGAAATGAGGAAATACTTTCCCGGCTCACTCTTGTGGAATCTGTCATTCAATTGAGGTTTCTGTCCCATTACGATTTGGCGTCCTGTGCAGAAGGAACTCCGAAAGAGCTGGGATGCGGTTTGTTTTGGGGGTGGGAGGGAGAGAGGGGACACTTTTGACTCATGTACTTGTTGATTACAGTATATATATATATGTGTATAGAAAATAGTCATTATTTATATTTCCATTTATGTGTCCAGTATGAAACTGTTTTTGATAGATGTTCCAAAAAAATAGTATGTAGGTATGTTCTTAGCCTATGTGCTATTTGATTCTGGGACCTGGTGGGCCAGTGTTTGCACAGCGGGGTGTGAGTGAGTGTATGTGTGTGCACGTGCGTGTGTGTGTGTCCAGATGCATACTGTGTGTAGTTGTGCCACAGAGGTACACGGCTGGGAGGGCTGCAGGGCCAGACGAAGGGACTCCCTCGACCCCCTGCTGGAGTTTAAGGGGGGTGCAGTGAGAGGTGATGATGGAAATGAAATTCTTGTTCGCATTATAGAGCATTCATTTAGCACTTTCCAACTTTTTGATGTTCAGAATGTTTAAGGATGCAAAAATGACTGGAGAAATGTTAGTATATTTTTGTACAGTAAGACACAAGGACCTGTAAGTTTGAAGAAAAAAAATAAAAGGAAAAATTGCTCAGTATAAAGTTAGAAAACAAACAAAAACCAAACTAACAGTGAATTCTAATTATTTTTACTATCATATAGTTATACTGTAGCTTGTTTTTACAATCATGCAGCTGCTTTACTCACAAAAAATGTAAGCTTACCTGTATGTTTTGTTTTGTTTGTTGGTTTTTGTTTTTTTCCAGTAATTGATTTTGCACCTTAGTGAAAGAAAACCTTGACATACTGCGTCTTGGTCTTGTGATGCATTTTATAGAACACATTTTGAGATTGTGCAAGCCCTACTTGTGTTTTGGGTGTTTTAAAAGTTGTAGTACCACATGATGTGTCACATGATGTGTCACTGAAACAGCTGATCTATCTTGGAGAAAGGAAAAAAAGTATGAGAACCAGTTGTTTCAGAGGCCTTAATTGGAGAGAGGGAAAAAAATCTCTGGAGCATTTTCTTCATTTCTCTTAAATTCTTTTTTTTTAGTTTTAGAAACACTAAAATGTGTTTTATTTCCTTTCATTTTTAGCAACATTTATTTGATGTTAGTAAACACGTATTCGTGAGAGAAATTGAAAGTAGTTCTGTGTATTACTTCCGATTTATTTTGATTTATTTTGTCGGGTCATACATGTGTGAAGTATATTTTTTTATAATATTGAAGTAATATAAGTTAATACTCTCCAGATAAAATAATAAATCCCGAGTACTCATGAAACATGGAAAGCAAATGGCAGATACAAAATGTGTTATATCATGTACTTCCTGTGAATCTAAATTTGCCTTTTCTCTGTGTGTTAACTATTTGTAACAGATTGCTAATGCTGAGTTTCAGTAGTGATCTGGCTGTAGGGTCTAGTGTTGTGTTTGGTTATGGGCAGATAACTGCTGTTGCAACCGGTAAAATGAAATACAGGTACCTTGCAAAACGGCTTGGGTTAATTACATGATTTGGTCTTTCGGACATTCTGCAAAAATGTCTTCTTTGTCATTTAAACAATTCAAATTCCTATTTTTGATAGTGATTGCAACGTGTGCCATTTTAACACCTCTTCACCGTGGGGTAATTACCTTTGGCTGAGGAGATTAACAAAACGCTACAACAAAACAAAAAATCAAAATATGCACAAAAAAGGAGACCATTTTTATGTAATTTTAATGTTTGCAGTTACCTCATACACCGTACATTCCAAAATGAAAATTTGTTATACTATACATACTACCAGACATATCACTTTAAAAATGTTCGTTATGGGAAAAATGTATAATCATAGATATGTATCTAAAGTGTATCTGTATAGCCATGATATCTACAAAGGATCCATGCACAATAAAAGATTTATAATTCTTAATCATGTTTGAAGTTTGGACTTATTTGTTTTTTTTTGGAAATTCATCAACATCACATGAACCTCTCCAACATCTGTCTGAGGAAGTCTGCTGTAAAATTTGCTTTTATGTGATGGTCGCATCTATCAGGTTGAAAATTTTATTTGATCATTTCCAGGTCTTGAAAAGTTTGGAAAGGTTTTATTGTGGTTTTATTGAGTCCTGATGCAATAAACACGTCGTTCTCCAAGGTCATAGAACCAATAACTGATATTTGACAGTATGTTAGAAGAATAATCTAATTTAGCCAGGAAGCGATATGGAAATTGAAAATGTGTGGCAACACTCTATATTGACCACATTTTATTTATAATGTATTCAGAAGAAACATGATACAAGTTTTAACAGACAGAAATAAATCAGAGGGACGCTACCTCCAAACAGTTTCAGGGGAGGCTCAGTGAATGGAAGTTAAGAAATATTACATGTTATCAAAATGATATCACAGAATAGCAATGTGTGCGATTTGGTTAAAGAGATAGTTCAGAGATACACTAGTTTTGGGAAATGTTTTCTGTTTTTCCCAGCGTCAAAAACAAATGCCTTCAGACAGCTTTTTATCTACTAGGCAGCTCGTGCGCTACGCGCACTTGATTCCTAGGTCCTGCAGCTCGGCTGCTGCTTGGCCTCGCCTGCCCTATTGGCGTGCACGCAATGTCTCTCTCTCCCTCCCTCAGTCTCATGTGTGTCACTGATGACATCAGTGATTTCACAATGCCTATATGACATCACTGATGACAGTGATGTCATCAGTGACATCATCAACGAACTATAGCCTCAGCCTTAGGGCAATTAATCTGCCCTAATTTCAAAAGCTCTTTAAATCCCCTGAATGTTTCAGCCCGATCGCATGTAAAATGGCATAGCTGTGGCCGGACAAAATTCTGCCAAATGTATATATAAATTCAGATAGATTTGGAATGTCAAACAGCAATATCAGGCTATCTTGTTGAGTCTGTGTCTATGGGATCAAATAACATAATCACCCAAATTGCTCGAAACTAAACAAGTAAACTAAGGGGAGGGGGGGGGGGGCTTTTTCCAAGCTTTGAGGGGAGGCCCACAGTCTCAGACTTTGAAAGCCCCTGCTCTAACAATTTTTAGTGTTTTGTGGTGAACAAAAAACCTGGGGTGTGGAGGGCATAAAAGATAGACAACTTCAACTTTATTATTTTAGATAGAGCTGGGGAACATTGAACCCTGGGAGAGCACATAGGCCTAGGGAACATTGAACTCTTTGTCATGTTCCAATTAGGTGCCATATCTGGGGAACATTGAACCCTGGGAATACATAAAAGAAAAAAACAGGATCAAGAATACTGAATTTACCATATTAACCAGAATCTGGAGTTACAATTTTCTTTATTCGCATTTTCTTTCCCCCCATGATAAAACAATCATTTTGTAAAGAAGAAGAAAGGTAAAGATACAAGATACATAGTTTTAGTCTCTCAGTGGAGAGCTCCACTGAAAGAACAAAATTCCCAAATCTCCAAATGCGCTTAAGCTCAGTTTACACCAAAGATTTGCAACAAGACAAAACCGTTGCAGGGAAAGTTGCAGCGGTGTAAACTGACCCGTCTCATCTCAACTCCAGCCGGCTGATGGCATCGCCAGAAATTCAGCTTGTCAAGTCGCAGGGGCTGGTTGCAAATAGTTGCAAGTTGCATCCAGTCTCGTTGTGAATCTTTGGTCTAAAGTGGGCTAAAGACAAGTCTGTCAAGTGTTTTTTTCTGTGGTTTTATATAGTAAAAAAAAGAATTAAACATTAGAATGGCTATAACAGTTACCTGAAAAACAACGTAACGTAAATTTGTTATTTTAAATAACAATCAATCTGAGAAAAACAAATGATAGTATAACGATTACTAGACTAGATTAGACTCTAATCTGTGTGATTGACAGGAGAGATGATTAGAGGGGTGGAGTTTTTACCAACACCGGGAGAGAAGTATGGGTAGAGTTTCTCACTGAAGGTGCAGCCAGTATAGGAGTAGATAAGAGCTGCAACATCTACATCATAAAAGGAGACCACGCCCTCCTCATAAGCCACAAACACCCCCACCTTCTGAGGCTTAGATTTCAGAGAGAGGGGGACAGCAGGGCCAGCAAGAGCTTCATACTCCTTTCCATTCCTCAACCATACAGTCCAGTAGCCATTTTGGGGACTTGGTGCGATGTCTCCCTTCCTGTTGATCGACTCTCTGGCCACTCCTAAATCCCACTCAGTCTCCCCTTTAACCTGAACCTCGTAGTAAAACCTTCCTGAAGAGAAGCCAGCCTTTCCTAAAACACAGGCACAATCAGAGAATCTCTCTGGGTTGTCTGGGAGTTTCTTCCCTACAACACCACAATTTACTTGTTTCCCATCATCAGACAGGATGAGATAGGGATGTGCTGTATGAGGATCCAGAGTCACATCCACTGCATACGGCTGGACCCTCTTCAGCTCAACATCAGCACACAGCATCTCCATCTCTTTCTGGAGAGTCTCCTCCAGCTGAGCCACAGCTCTCCTCACAGTCCCATATGATGAGTGATGGACCCTGACCTCTGTCCAGTCCTTGGTGTGTGGAGGAGTGTTTGGGGATGGGATGTTTTGGAGGAGGTGGAGGTGGTCTTCAGTGTAGAGCTTCTCCACCTCAGTGGTTCTCTTCATCAGCTCAGATATTTCGTGTTCCAGCTCTTTGATGAAGCCTTCAGCCTGTTTCTCTGTTGTTTTCTGCTTCTCTTCAATCGTCTCAATGAGCTCAGCCTGGCCTCTCTCCACAGACTGCACCAGAGCAGTGAAGACCTGCACACTATCTGCTATCTCTCTGTCTGCATCCTCCTTGCTGAGCTCTACTGACTGTTTGATCTCCTGAATCTTCAGTTGTCTCTCCTGGATCATCTGCTGAATTTCAGCCTCTGTCTTCCCCAGCTCAGCCATCTTTCCTTCATATTCTACTTTCAGAGGAACAATTTCATGTGACTTGTGGTCTAAAACAGTGCAGAGCAGACACACACACATCTGGTCCGTCTTGCAGAACACCTCCAGTAGTTTATCGTGCTCTTTACACATCCTACCTTCCAAGTCCTCCACAGGATCGATCAGCTTGTGTTTTTTCAGGCTTTTGATTCTGTGATGAGGCTCCAGGTGAGTCTCACAGTAGGAGGCCAGACACACCAGGCAGGACATCAGGGCCTTCAGTTTGGTTCCAGTGCAGTCATCACAGGGAACTTCTCCAGGTTTGGCACAGCGTTGGTCTGGGCAGCTGCTGGCTTTCATCTGAGTTGACTTTCTGAACTGAGCAGCCATCTCAGATATTAAAGTATTAACCCGTAGCTTAGGTCTTATGTCGAAAAGCTCTTTACACATGGGACACTTGCACTGGACACTGATATCCCAGTGCTGTGTGATACAGTTCTTGCAGAAGTTGTGTCCACATGGTGTGGAGACTGGATCAGTGAACACATCCAGACAGATGGAGCACAGAAACTGATCTTCGGATAGGAGACTACTGGCAGCAGACATATCTAGACACCAAGACATAGAGAAAGTGACATATTGTTAACAATACTGTAACACAATTCTTGAATTTTCACATTAGGAAAATATCAAAGTTAGATTATTGGAATATTATCCAAAGTCATTCTGGATTATATGCCTACTATGCCTATCATCAGTGCAAAATGAAAACAGGGAAACATCACTGCTCTGCTATCCGTTTAAACAGTAGACTAAATAATATCTGCTGTAGGCTACTCACCTGTGTACATAAGACTATGCTGCATTGTTGTTATGTTTACTTTTTCTTTAGAGAGAAAGAGAGAGATCAGTGCTGTCGCTCTGAGTTACTCTGAGTTACTTTTAGTTTAATTTCAGCTGAACACGGCCAGATACCTAGATACACACACAACTTCCAGTCACTTCCTGTATCTGTGCCACGGAGGTTTCGCCCATGGATGTATGATAGGGGACGAGCCACGCCCACCCATGCATTCGGACCATTGAGCAACGTCAGAATTTTTCAAAATAAAAGCTTTTATTCAAACTCGATACACAAATTCAACTGATGATATCATACAAATTAAATATACATACCCCTGGAAAAGGTTATATTCCATTTAGATACATATCCTTTGATATATATATAGTAGTGCTGAATTGCTTCCATCACTGCCAATTTAAAAAAATGTATTAAAAATAAAAACTAATGCAGTTAAGTTCAACTCACTGCATACATTGCCAAGCAATTATAATATGCTAGGCATCTCGCATTGAACGCATGTTCAATTATAGGGTCGCCCGCTGCGCGGCCTCGCCCGCCCTGTGCCTCGCCGAGCTGGCCCTGCAGCTGGCATACTACGCAGCTCGGCCATGGCTGCTCCTTGATGGCATACTTCAGGGATGCTGGATCACCTGTCCTTGAGCTGACAACATACAGCTGTCCATGGCTAAAGACTTGGGGTCTGAAGCCAGACTCCCACTTCTTTCAGTGTCTGCCCCTGGTACACTGATTACATCATCAGTGGGAGTCTTATGACATCACTGATGATGTCACAACTGCTTTTATGACATCACTGATGACATCACAACCTCATATGACAGCATTGATGATGTCACAATTTATGACATCACTGATGACATCATGACTGGGACTTTGTGTGTGTGTGTGTGTGTGTGTGTGTGTGTGTGTGTGTGTGTGTGTGTGTGTGTGTGTGTGTGTGTGTGTGTGTGTGTGTGTGTTGTCACAATGCCTCTGACATCACTGATTATATCCTCAGTGGGACGGGACAGACAGACAGAGACCTTACTCAATTTTATATACTATACTACTACTACTACTACTACTACTACTAATGTATACAATACTATACTAATAGGCATCTTGCGCGCTAGGCGCGTTCAATTCATAGGCTGGCGGCCTTACCTGCCCTGGACTTCTACAGGTTCCACATTCAGACTGCAGTACCTGAACCACCACCAGGACACAGTACAGTGGGCTGCAGGATGCTGTGGCCCAGGCCAAGGCGGACAAGGCGGGACAGAACTGGAGAAGGTGCTCCCCTCCTTCTTCACCGGCTCCCCCGCTACTAGTCTAGGGAATCTGTGAGAAAAAATGACCCAACCTTAAACAAATTGCAACAGAAATGATTTGTGTTGTATTCAGCTCTTGAAACCTTCCAATTTAACATACTGAAAATCCCAGAAAATCCCAGTAGTGGAACATTCTCAAATTTGGCATTGTCTCCACAAAGGAGGTGATGTTTTCGGTGCTGTTTGTCTGACCGTTTGTCTGTTAGCAGGAGGATTACGGCAAAACTACTGGGCCGATTTTCATGAAACTTGGTGGAAGGGTGTAGCATGGGCCAAGGAAGAACCCATTACATTTTGGAGCAGATCTGATCCGGGTCGGCTCAATGGAGGGGGCGGGGCTAGGGAAAATAGTCTGTTGCTAGTAACCTCGCGTCACCAGGCTCTTCTCGGCGAGAAAGAGCCTGGCTCCCGCCCACAATTGATTTTGTCACCCTACTGGTTCCCTGGTTCCCGCCTAGAGCCCGCCCTAGACCGGATGGCAGCGTTTCTAGCTCGTCAACTTTCACGTTAACTTGACAATTTGACCCAAGTATCAGAATCCTCTTTCACCGTTTTGACCGGTGTGTCAGGCGGTGGTGGCGGAGATGCCATATTGCATAAACGTTTTGTTTTATGTAACGCTAGTTTTGTTTTGATCAGACTCTAGTTTAGGTAACATCACCGCGTCAAGCTAACGGCAACAAAGACGTTGTTAGGCGCATTGCCATCCGGTGTTAATTCTGGGTCCGGGGTTTACGCCCCCATGACAAAAAGCGGGGTGGAAGGTGCCCAGACTAGTTGCTAGGGATAGGAAGGTCGTAGAGAGTCTGGATTCGAGAGGTGGGTAGGGGGCATGGACAGGTGTATCGGGGGGGAGTGTATGTGGGAGGTGGGAGGGGGTGTGGTCAGGAAAGGGGTGGGGCTAGGGAAAAGCTCTACCAAACATACTGTAACATAACAAAACAAAACATAAAAAATGTAAGTGTGGCTAATATGTTCTAATAGTTAGTGGAAAAGGGTGAGTTTTCATGCACATCTTGTTCCCTCAGACAGCCATCGCAAACCATAACTTCATAGTCATGTCATTCACGAGTCTCGCATCGGAGGCAATTTGATTTCGGCAAGGCACAGCGCAAGTTGTAGCTCAAACATGCAGACGAGTGGACAGGTAGGCTAAGTCTCCATATCCGAAGGTTATGGGTAAGTTGACCGCCATTTATTGTCTGTTACCAATGACAGTCATTGTCTGTTACCATTCAAAGTAGGCTAGCTTATTAAGCACTTACTAGTTAGCTATAATAGGTATAGCTTAATAATAGCTTATTAAGATACTTGTACTATCTGTTATTCATTTTCTTTGTGCAAATAAACAATAAACAAACATAAATAAACAATAAACACTTACTCTGGAGATGATGTAGCCTACCACTTGTGCTCTTCTCCCTACTTATACTCCAACCACTTATAAAGCCTCAGCCAGGCGGTAATGCAACATAAAGGATGCCAACTGCCATAAAACACCACAGAAGGATTTATTACATCACTGATGACATCACAATTGCTCGAGTGACATCACTGATGACATCACAATTGCTCGAGTGACATCACTGATGACATCACAATTGCTCAAGTGACATCACTGATGACATCACAATTGCTCAAGTGACATCACTGATGACATCACAATTGCTCAAGTGACATCACTGATGACATCACAATTGCTCGAGTGACATCACTGATGACATCACAATTGCTCAAGTGACATCACTGATGACATCACAATTGCTCAAGTGACATCACTGATGACATCACTGATACATGACAATCGTGACATCACAATCGTGGCACCGTGGACCATAACATCAGAACCATTGATGGCCACAACACATTCCATGTTATGGGCATTATAGCTGGAGTTACACCAGAGAGCCAAACCAGTACCTCTAATAGCTGTGACATAGCAGCAGTTGGACACATCAATATCCGAAATCAGAGACCCCCTGGCCTTTCATCCATGTCCTATGGGAGGATTGAGAATGCCACAGGTGTGTGATTCTCATGAACATGGTACAACTCATAGCAAAACTCAAGATATCAAGTAGGATCTAATTTCACCATTCAAATTGAAATTATAATCCACTAGGCATCTTGCACCCTACGCGAGTTTGCCTGCCTTGCAGCTCGCTGAGCTAGCCCTGCAGCTTGCATAAGCAGCTGCTTCGCATTGGAGCCAATTTGATTTTGGCAAGGCACAGCGCAAGTTGTAGCTCAAACATGCAGACGCGTGGACAGGTAGGCTAAGTATTCTGCATATCCGAAGGTTATGGATAAGTTGACCGCCATTTATCGTCTGTTACCAATGACAGTCTTTGTGTGTTACCATTCAAAGTAGGCTAGCTTAATAAGCACTTACTAGTTAGCTAATAGTTTACTAATAGGTATAGCTTAATAATAGCTAATTAAGATACTTTCTAAGGTACTATCTGTTGTTATTCATTTTCTTTGTGCAAATAAACAATAAACAAACATAAATAAACAATTATAGCTGCTGCACAGCAATGGGTCGTGGCCGGGCAAGTCTCAAGGCTTTGAGCTAGAGTCCCCAAGTCAAGGCTGAAGTCTTTTATCTATACTCCAAGTCAAGTCTCACGTCTTTGGTCACAAGTCCAAGTCAAGTCTCAAGTCTCTTATGGATGAACGTTCTATCATCTGCTTCTGCTGCATGCCATCCAGTCTGCTTAGAACATTGCATAGCTAAAACTAAGGGATTCAAAGCAGGTTCAGGTTTCTTTGCAGCATGTAGCTTTTTCATCATCTGATTCCGTTTTTTGTTGCGAGGCATCTCACAACAATACAAGTAGGAATCAGTATATTCACAAACAAAAGTAGTAGTTACTTGCCTGTTGCCTCACTGTTGTAGCGTGGATGAGGTACTGGTGGAGTTGATGTTAGATGGAGAGGGAGGCTGAGCAATTAATAGCCACCTGGGGAGTTTGTATCTCTTCGGTCCTATGCTGCAGGTCTGTGAGGTCACACAACTGATGTACCAGCAGGAGCTGCTTTTTCGTCTTATGGACAGACTGGATGCTTGCTGGTGGTGTTTTATGGGACTGGCTGTTTGCGTGTAAAAAGACACACTGCTTCCACTTATATAGGGTGAGCCAGGAAGGATTTATGACATCACTGATGACATCACAATTCTCGAGTGACATCACTGATGACATCACAATTCTCGAGTGACATCACTGATGACATCACAATTGCTCGAGATGATGTCATCAGTGGGACGGACAGACAAACAGACAAACAAACAGAGCCCTAGCTCCCTTAGATAGATAGATGTGCTCATTTTTTATGTATTTCCAGACACTTTTAGAGACACTGTGAGGGAATAAATTCATTACCGTGACACATTTTTAATTGGAAATATGAAACAACAAACTTTTTTTTCAATGGCAAGCACTTCAATATGCTCAAGGGTAATGGGTATCATCCAAAATGTGTATGATTAACAAATACGAAGTTGTAGCTAACATTGTGAGAAATGACATGTTGTATTACGACTACATACTTACATGAGAAAATAAAAATCTGTTCTACTTAGAGACTCAACAACCATTTCTGTGGATTCCTTGCCCCCAAAAATGTGGAAATAGACACCAAATTTGTAATTCTAGGTCTAGTTGGAGTCAAGATATGGCCAACATTTTAATAATGGCAGCCATTTTGAAAAAATGTAATTTTAACATATTTCCACTAATGGGATTTTCTGGGATTTTTAATATAGTGTTTCGGGCATCAATATAAACATAAAAATGTGAAAATAAATTCTGTTGCAATTAGTTTAAGGTCAAACCTTATTTTCCCTAGACTATACATGTACAAGCACTACCTGGACGACCTTGGCATCACACAGGGAAGGGAAGTTCCATCTGTTCCTGACTGTGACCATGAACCCCACGCTTCCGGCCATGCAGAAGAACCTGGAGTTCCCATGAATGACAGCAGCAGGCCTGAGGTGAACTGGATCTTCCACCACCTGCTAACAGGATTTATCTCCAACATCAAGGGTGATGGTGCTGGGTGTCCTCAGAGGGCAGACAACAGGTCAAAAACATTTCTTCTTCTGTGTTGTTTTGTGGCAGTTGGCATCCTTTATGTTGCATTACCACCTCCTGGATTTATCCATCCATTGTTTCCTTACATTCTCCTGGCAGCCGTGAAAAACACTGTTGGTTAAAACAAGGTTTATTATCACATAGACATTGTGACATCATCAGTGATGTCACAGAATTGAGCGCGCAAAGCTCGATTCATAGTCTCCAGAGTCTCAATACTAGAAATGATCGCGCAAAACACGTAAAACTTTCTAGTATTAATACATTTTGACCAAACAAGTGAACAGCACTGTGTACAGCAGCGGGACGAACGGGCACTGCACTAGTTTGTAAGAAGGGAAGATAGATTGATAGATTGATAGATAGATAGATAGATAGATAGATAGATAGATAGATAGATAGATAGATAGATAGATAGATAGATAGATAGATAGATAGATAGATAGATAGATAATCGTCCTCAGTGAAGAATGCTTTTTCACAGTTGGCACAAGCCAGAAAGCATAGCCTACAGAACAAAACTAACACAATAAATATAACCAACGATCTGATAACCAACAACATAATCAAAAATCAAAGATTGGAATATTGAAATGTCAAATAAAATATAACAGCAGGCCACAGACTAAACTGCTGCTCTCTCTGGTCTTTGTTTTGTTGTGACCGGTCAATTAAACTCTGTTGCTACACCCACTTGTGTGTGCGTGAATGCGCACGTGCGTGCGTGCATGTGTGTCTGTGTGTGTATGAATGAATGAATGAATGAATGAATATGTGTGTGTGTGTGTGTGTGTGTGTGTGTGTGTGTGTGTGTGTGTGTGTGTGTGTGTGTGTGTGTGTGTGTTGTGTGTGTGTGTGTGTGTGTGTGTGTGTGTGTGTGTGTGTGTGTGTGTGTGTGTGTGTGTGTGTGTGTGTGTGTGTGTGTGTGAGAGAGAGAGAGAGAGAGAGAGAGAGAGAGAGAAAGATGCAGCACAGCTCAGTCTGTTTAAGCAGGAAAGTCATGATTAATGGGGGTGAGAGTGGGCATGCTCGGCCTGGTCACCACTCTGTTTAGGGTTTGTTGAGAGACAGATTGGAAATCCTTTAAAAAAAAAGGCCAAACAAGCTTTCCCTGTTGTGTCACTTTGACAAGCCTAAACAGAGTAACAAACAGAGGGACATTCCTGCTGCCCTGCTGAGGCTTATGCACTCGCTTTCGTGTAAACACACAACCTTAATGTCAGAGTCAGTCTTCTAACAAACGTCCTTTTACATAATGGATGTACTGACTAAGAAACAATAAAACTACACTGTTCATCCTTCAGGTTATCTAGGCTTTGGTGACAAAGCTAGAAAAAAAATGTATAGATCACAACCTTTTTTTCTTGACATTGGACATACACCTGTACCATACACATGGTTATTCTCAATGCGCTTAAAGGGAACTCCCACACATTTTAAGAATGAACATGTTATTTCTACTAAGGGCCAGATTTTATGTCACATATCCATTTTCTCGCTTTAGGTGCTGCACGTTTGCACGTTTTGGTTGATCTGTCCGGGGGCAGAGGGATATAATTCCTATGGTAATTCTTAAAATAGGTGGAATTGCCCACCCACTCCTTCTTAACTGCTCTGTTGGATTTGGGTTTGTTATAACAACCTTAGTAGGTGACTGGAGGGAGAACAGGAAGATATGAGCTGGAGGGAGTGAGGAGTGACAGACAGATGGAGGGAGGGGGGGGGGAGTTGGTGTTGGTAGTGAAGCAAACAGAGAATTCATTTTTCAGTGATTACTTTCAGACATGGGGTTGCATTGATTGATGCCTTAATTAATACAATAATAGTGATCATTATGCAGATGCTGTTCTGAAACAGAAGAAGACAGTGACACATATCCACGATCAATTCTATCCTTCCCGAAACCAGGCAGTGGGGGTTTCCTCCAGTTATGGCCATCATCATTTGATTGCAAATAAAATTACTTCGACACAGAGACACACACAGAGCGGACAGCGTCCCTGTGGCTCCCTGGCTCTTCAAGGTGCTGTGGGAGAAGGACGTGCTCTCTCTTCCTCTCTCTCACCAGAGCTCCACTGTGTATTCAGCACCAAGGACCACTCCATCTGAGTCTACTGCTGCTCTCCACCGACACACTGCAACAGGCAGAGCCACAGACACACCAGGGCAAAGCTGAAGGCTCCAGCTGCAGCTCCAGAGGTAAACTCACCCAATTCAGAGTTATTATAGTTTTGTATTTTTCATTAGTTATTTCATTTGTTTTTGTTTAATTTTATATTATTAATTAGTTTTCAATTCAGTGTTATTATTGTTATTTTCCAGAGTGGGTTTGCACATTTCAGTTTGGCTTTTATTGTTTAAAAATATTTAGTTTTAGTTTTTATTCGTTTCAGTGTTAGTTTTTGCTTTTTGTTTTTATTATAATATGGGGGCTATGTGTCAGGGGCAAGATTTAAGGAGTTCAACACTTAAGTGAAGCTAACTGACTCTATCATGTAGACATTCCAGTCTCAATAAATATGCACCAATGCTCCTCATGCTTGTTGTGTTGACAAATTTGACCAAATTGTCAAAGACTAAAACTAAAGACTTTTTCTGTATGTTTTTAGTTTAGTTTTGTAAGTACATACTGTATTGTTTCAGTTTTTTTCTAACATACTTTTTTTCAGTGAACTATTTTTTCACCGTTTGTTTTAGTTAACTAACCTTTTTTTTTTACATAATTTCAGCTATTCCAAGTTGAAGCCAGTGACTTTCCCACAGCGCTTGACTCCCTCCTGAGTGGATCTAATCTCTCTGGCCCCTGGAGGACCGTCATGCCCTGGACCCGAGCTCAGGTGGAGCCCCCCGCTGGCTCCGGAGCGGGGGAAGCTGCGGACCGGCATGGCCTGGACTACGACCACTATGAGGGCTCCCTGTTCCCCGCCTCCGCCCTCATCCCCATCACCGTCATCTGCATCCTCATCCTTGTGGTGGGGGTGATGGGCAACACCATGACCATCCTCATCATCCAGCGCTTCAAGGTAGGGATGCACGATATACTGGATTGGGAATCTATTGGTATCGGTATCGGTCCGATGAGCAAAATAACAGCAATGTTAATATCAGTTATCGTATCGGCCAGGATTTTGATATTGAGAGGAAACAATGTGGTACAACTATGATTTATGGGCTTTTCCAAATGTTTTGGAAATAAAGAACGACATTACGTTTTCAAATTCACAGTGTTTACAAGCATTTTTCAGTATGTACAAATTATCATAGCAACGTATTTTTTTATACAGATCCTATTGACATTGGTAAATAATATCGGTTATCTGCCTTAACAGCAATGTTAAAGCTGCTGTAAGCGACTCCGGAGGAAGGATTGAGTCAACGCGGTTTTCATTCCCAAGTAGTCAAATACTGACACTTGAACACCCAGTGCATCGACTACTTGGTAATGAGAACCGTGTTGACTCAATCCTCTTTGTGGAGTTCTCTCTTCTGATTGGATAAAGTGGGATGGGATACCAGAAAAGGTTCTCCTCTGTTTACCGCAAAGCAGAGCGAGTGGGAGACCCATGTTGCAATGCTGAGCAAACACTCTATATCAGTGATTGCTGCCAGAAGGTAGAGCTACCGTATTTAATGAACACTTATTTTAACACGAAAATATCGCATACAGCAGCTTTAATATCGGTTATGGGTATCTGTCAAAATGTTCACAATGGTGTATCCCTTCTTCAAGGACATGAAGACCACCACCAACCTGTACCTGTCCAGCATGGCCGTGTCCGACCTAATCATCTTCCTGTGCCTGCCCTTTGACCTGTACCGCCTGTGGAAGTACGTGCCCTGGCTGTTTGGGGAGACGGTGTGCCGCTTCTACCACTACATCAACGAGGGCTGCACCTACGCCACCATCCTGCACATCACCGCCCTCAGCATCGAGCGCTACCTGGCCATCAGCTTCCCCCTCAGGTAGGGCTTGGACAAAAATATCCATACTGGAATATATGTGATTGATACTTCCTCTTGCGATACGTTATCGATACACTGGTGGCAAATATCTGTTTGTTTGTTTTTTGTTTGTTTGTTTTTTATATAAAACAAGTTGGTAAGCACTGTCACTGGACTGTCAGTCCAGGTTTATAGTACATAAAACAAGTTGGTTGCTTATTAAGCACTGCATTGATTTTTCAAAGATTTTAGTGATGCATAGTTGTATCCTTCCTTTAAACATTTTAACTCCAAGAACTTTTCTGCTTTCTGGCAGTTTGGCCTTTTGCCAGTTTATGGCTGTTTACATTGGAATGGCACACAAGGACAAGTTAGTCTGTGTGTGTGTGTGTGTGTGTGTGTGTGTGTGTGTGTGTGTGTGTGTGTGTGTGTGTGTGTGTGTGTGTGTGTGTGTGTGTGTGTGTGTGTGTGTGTGTGTGTGTGTGTGTGTGTGTGTGTGTGTGTGTGTGTGTGTGTGTGTGTGTGTGTGTGTGTGGGTGTGTGCGTGTGTAGTAAAGAGGCACTAAGCTATAGCTTAGCTTCGGTCAGAACGGCCAAATCACTGCCAATCTTTCGGTGGAGACTAAAAACTCACCTTTTCAGGCTACACCTGGGCCCTTCTTGAACTAACATCTTTTAATTAAAAAATAAAATAAAATAAAATACTAATGCTACATGTTACTTATTCCTTCTCTAACTACTTCCTACATGGTGCTAGTCTATCAAAATATCTTAGCTGTCATTGATTGTGTTGCATAGTTGTTTTCTGTACTGTTGCTAAATGACGTAATGTAATGTAATGTATCTATAGACTATGCACTTTGTTGTACATTGTTTTATTTTAGTTGTTGAATTCTGTGAAACTGATGCCACAATGCAGTGAAAAAATACATAATTCCTGCTACTTTTTTCTTCTTCAGTTAGACAGATATGGTGATGTATCATATTGTTGTCTAGCAATGCATCGAGTATCGCAGAATCACTGTATCGTGATATTGTTATCGTGGCTGACGTATCGTGATAGTATCATATGGTGAGTTAGTCTGCGATTCCCACCCATACCCTCAGGGCTAAGGTAATGGTGACCAGGCGACGGGTGCAGTGCATCATCCTGTCACTATGGGTGTTCGCCCTGGTGTCTGCGGCGCCCACGCTCTTCCTGGTCGGGGTGGAGTACGACAACAACACGCACCCAGACTACAACACGGGCCAGTGCAAGCCCACCTATTACGCCATCAGCTCAGGCCAGCTGCACATCATGCTATGGGTGTCCACCACCTACTTCTTCTTCCCCATGTTCTGCCTCATCTTCCTCTACGGCTCCATCGGCTGCAAGCTGTGGAAGAGCAGGAACGACCTGCAAGGCCCCTGCGCTCTGGCCCGCGAACGCGCTCACAGGCAAACCGTCAAGATCCTGGGTGAGTGATGTTTTACTTCGTTTCGAACTCAGATTCTCACATAACGCTGATCCACGTTCTCACTTGTAAAACCTGGGTTGTAGAACAACCTTAACGTTTTTCCCTGCTCTCTGCCTGTGATTGGGAATTCACTGAAAGATACACATATCCTCTTAATGCTGATCTGAGGCAGAACATATAGCATGGATAAAAACTGAAAAATGTGAAGTTGAAGATAAAGAAAACTGAATATCAGGCTTCATTTCCATTAGGTAGTTTAGTTTGTGCTATAAATGGGATTTCACCTGGTTAAAAAAAAATTGTGAAATAAAACAGAATAAATGTCTCTACTGAGGATATGCTCCAGAAAGCAGATACAGTAGCAGTTGGCCCCATTACTACTAAATCTAAGTTTTAGATTTGAGTCTGCCAAACGAGACATGCATAATAGTCAGTCAAACATACTGATGATCACTAATTATTCACACAAAAACAGATTTACAGTTTTATGTGAATCCTACAGTCATAAATTGCATGATTCTGCTTCTTAAAATCCCTCTCTGATTCTTATGACTTGAAACGAAAGAGAACGATTCAAATTGGAATCTGACTGACAGCATAATTCCCCCCCCCCCAAAGAAAGACGTTGTTTGTTAAAACCTTAAACAAACAATCCATCAGCCCACAGTCTGTCTTCCTTTTTGTGCTAACGGAGCAAAGCCAGGCTGACAGATCAGAATCTAGCATTTCTGGTTTCTAGCTTTGGCAGAGTTGTGTGTTGATGCTAAATCAATCATTATAGTTTTAACATAAGCTTTATTCACTAGCCTGATTTGTACTCCATTTAAAATGAGCTCCAAAATATTAAGTCCCTCCCACTTCACGTGATTTTACAGGCTGGCTTCTGTGATGCTTTTGCAGGAGTTTGAAATATAAACCAAAAAAACAAGCTGTTGCGTCCATTTTGTTGTGATATCAGCCAGCTAATTATTTTGTTTTGTTTGAAGCTATAATCACATCCTTACAGCACACACTGATTGGCTTCATTTGTAGCTCTGACATGTTGTGCTGGAAACCCTGTTTCAAGAAGACCATGACCAGTCACCAGGCCAATCTGTAATACCCAAATCTTTAATCATGATGTATCCATTATGATATTAATGCTGCTCATTAGCTGAGCACACACTGCACAGAGCCCATGTCGTCAGGCTTCTTGTCCGTTTGTTTTCACGTTTTGAATCCCAAATTGAATTGCCATCAGAAGCCTCCATAAATCAAACTTAATGGAAATGTGCATGCTCCCACACTGCTGTTTAATCTGCTGGCGTCACATCTCAGCAGTCAATAATCATCATTCCCTTAGGGCTAGAAAATATCAATTGATTCTGTAGGCGACTGTGTTGTCTGCTCGCTCTGTGAATCCACAGTCAGTCTTCAATTTACATCAGATTAGATTAGATTAGCCTTTATTGTCTCCTTTAGGGGAAATTTGTCTTGGGCAGTCGAGAGAACACAGGTGACATAGCAGCACACAGCATCTCCATACATGCATTATATCCATATTCATATCAAACTACAGCTGCAGTAACACACACACACACACACACACACACACACACACACACACACACACACACACACACACACACACACACACACACATTGATCCATATACACCAGAACATACACAACAAGAATATTGCCTGATAAATGATGGCACATATGCACTATAGGACGAATCAGCATGACATCATAACAACAACAGTTACGGGTGCCACTGCAGCAGAAACTAGTATGAAATAAAGCTTAAAAGCTGTGAGAAACAAACGTGAATATCTCAACACCTATACATCACATCGCCTTTATGTGACATTGTGAGTGAAAGCAGAAGTACCAAGCAGGGGTGGACAATTCCCCCCACCTGGGGGACCACATACCCAAATTGTTGTCAGGGCCCCAAAAAATATTGTCATGCCATACACTCTATTCTTATCACTATTCAATTATAGAGAACATACTGTGCCCTTATTCTTCAGCATTTATTATATTGAAAATCACTCAACAGACAGTTTAGGACATCTCATTCGATTATTTTTTTTAGCTTAATCAGTAAAATGGTGTGGTTTGTTTTAGACCTTCCGGTCCAGGCAGAGCCATCATGAGGGCCGGACGGTTCTGGGCCCCAGGCCATATAATGCCCAGGTCTGAGGTCTGAGCTAAAGGGTCTGATATACTGTATATTATATCTGTAGTGTTGAATACTAAAGTTGTGTGAACTGTCGCAGTTTTAAAATGTGTGAATTTAGTACACTCAAGGCTGGCTCCATAAGGTCCCATTATGAAGGTTGAAAAAAGTATCAAACTTAAATTGCAATTTCTCAAACAGTACAAAAGATAAATTAAAGCTGAATTAAGGTGATAGGGTCCTAAAAGTGGTAACTCATTAAAAGTTTAAATGGATGTAGGAGTGTGCCAGGCATGGCTTATTGCTGTTCTCTTCAGAGTACACTACAGTACAAATACCCTATTAGGTTCTCTTCAGAGTGCACTATAATACCCTGTTAGCTTCTCTTCAGAGTGCACTATACAGTACAAATACCCTGTTAGGTTCTCTTCAGAGTACACTATACAGTACAAATACCCTGTTAGGTTATCTTCAGAGTGCACTATACAGTACAAATACCCTGTTAGGTTCTCTTCAGAGTGCACTATACAGTACAAATACCCTGTTAGGTTCTCTTCAGAGTGCACTATACAGTACAAATACCATGTTAGGTTCTCTTCAGAGTGCACTATACAGTACAAATACCTTGTTAGGTTCTCTTCAGAGTGCACTATACAGTACAAATACCCTGTTAGGTTCTCTTCAGAGTGCACTATACAGTACAAATACTCTGTTAGGTTCTCTTCAGAGTGCAATACAGTACAAATACCCTGTTAGGTTCTCTTCAGAGTACACTACAGTACAAATACTCTGTTAGGTTCTCTTCAGAGTGCAATACAGTACAAATACCCTGAATAGGTTCTCTTCAGAGTACACTACAGTACAAATACTCTGTTAGGTTCTCTTCAGAGTGCACTATACAGTACAAATACTTTGTTAGGTTCTCTTCAGAGTGCACTATACAGTACAAATACCCTGTTAGGTTCTCTTCAGAGTGCACTATACAGTACAAATACCCCGTTAGGCTCTCTTCAGAGTACACTATATAGTACAAATACCCTGTTAGGTTCTATTCAGAGTACTACAGTACAAATACCCTGTTAGGTTCTATTCAGAGTACACTATACAGTACAAATACCCTGTTAGGTTCTCTTCAGAGTGCACTATACAGTACAAATACCCTGTTAGGTTCTCTTCAGAGTGCACTATACAGTACAAATACCCTGTTAGGTTATCTTCAGAGTGCACTATACAGTACAAATACCCCATTAGGCTCTCTTCAGAGTACACTATATAGTACAAATACCCTGTTAGGTTCTATTCAGAGTACACTACAGTACAAATACCCTGTTAGGTTCTATTCAGAGTACACTACAGTACAAATACCCTGTTAGGTTCTATTCAGAGTACACTATACAGTACAAATACCATGTTAGGTTCTCTTCAGAGTGCACTATATAGTACAAATACCCTGTTAGGTTCTCTTCAGAGTACACTACAGTACAAATACCCTGTTAGGCTCTCTTCAGAGTACACTACAGTACACATACCCTGTTAGGTTCTCTTCAGAGTGCACTTTACAGTACAAATACTCTGTTAGGTTCTATTCAGAGTACACTATACAGTACAAATACCCTGTTAGGTTCTCTTCAGAGTGCACTATACAGTACAAATACCCTGTTAGGTCCTCTTCATAGTACACTTGTCAGAACCAGTGATGGGAGGATCCAAGCGCAGGAGGCAGAGAAAGTTTTAAAGCTTTTATTAATAGCTTGAATGGACAGGACTGGTAAGAACAGGAGTTGAAAGTTTAAATAATAAAAGAAAAAACCCGACGTCTTATTTCGGGAACTGAAAAGTCTTTCGGCAACGCCAAACAGTGGGATGTCTCCAGGTCCAGTCCAGAAATGAAATCTTGGTTGCGGAAACAAAAATTGGAGCTCTGGTCCTGTAGGTGAAAAAAATAGAGTTGAAATGTTTTGCCTCAAAAATTTGGGCAGCTTTCTTGGCTTGGCTCAATGAAAATAACCGGCACTAACAAGAGTGAACACGGAAGAAATGTGACAGTGCGATCCAGAGCTCACAGCAGTCTGCCTCTTTGTAGTCTCCAGTCTGGCCACACCACGCCCTCCTGATCCTCCACGGCTGGCCTTTCATCATGGGCACAGAGAAATCAAAAATGGCAGTAAATCCTAACTAAAAAATGTAAAATCATGACATGGGGGGAAAATCATGACAACACTATACTGTTAGGTTCTCTTCAGAGTACATTATACAGTACAAATCCCCAAATCTACCCAGGTAAGTGATATTTGCAACACAATTTGTAGCAGTCGCCCGCCGACCATACTCACATGTTTTGGTCCTGGTCCTGACCTTAACTCTGAACCTCTGTTTGGGGTCTCACCATCTGCAACACCCAACTTCCCATCGTCAAAGCCACGTACTCTACTCTACTAGTAGCCACTTATTCAAGTGGAAGCATGCTCTTCCTCCCTCACACAATAGTTAGATTTTAAACCACATCAAACTTCACATCAAAAGATCAGATTTTCACCCCAGCAAATCATTTGACAAGACCTGGAAGTCCTCTATCGAATATCTGAATGGCTACCATACACCCAGATGATGACTTAGGTGAAGCCGCCGCACCCCCCTCCCCTCCCCCCTACACACACCCACCCACCCACCCACCCACACACACACACACACACACACACACACACACACACACACACACACACACACACACACACACACACACACACACACACACTGTCACTGTCACATTGTCTTATTGGGTCAAGTGCGTTTACATGCACACCAATAAACTGATAACTGTGAGTAATCAGTTTATGGCAATAATCTGATTTCTGCGTTTACATGCACTTTAATAATCCGACAATAGGAAAAACCCGTGTTTACATGATTCAGTCAATTAGTCGGATTTCTCTCCAGAAGGCGTTGGTAATTCAACTTTTTACATGCAACTTGTACATGCGCAGATGTATAAACCCACAAGAAACCTGATACGCTGTATACATGCACTCAAAAGACAGGTTATTGGCCAAAAACCTAGGTATGTTTATCGGTTTATTTATAACCCGATAACGGCCATAAACGGATAAAGCTTATCGGTTTATGCTGTTTACATGACCATTTGAATAATCAGGTAACTCCAGAAATCCGCTAATAAACTTTTTATTGTCTGCATGTAAACGCACTCCCCAGGTAGCATGTGATAGATCTGAGGGTTGGTTGATGTTGTTGCTGCTAGGTATGTTTATGTGTATTGTTCACTGTGTTTACTGTATCTCTTGTCTGTCTAATTTGATGATGATGATGATGATCTCCCCCACAAAGGCCATAATATTAGATATGGCACAGATGCCTTACACCAAGCTATTGCACATTCCACCAATCAAATCCATAACGTTTCACAGTTCACAGATGACTTGACGCCCCTTTAAGTGAAACTGGTTTGCTCATCCTGCCGTCTTCTCCATAGTGGTGGTGGTGCTGGCCTTCGTCATCTGCTGGCTGCCCTACCACATCGGCAGGAACCTGTTTGCCCAGGTGGACGACGACTTCCACATGGCCAAGCTGAGCCAGGAGTTCAACGTGGGCTCCATGGTGCTCTGCTACCTCAGCGCCTCCATCAACCCGGTCCTCTACAACCTCATGTCCCGCAAGTACAGGGCGGCCGCCAGGCGCCTGTTCCTGCTGCACCGCCCGCCCAGACAGACGCACCGCGGACAGACGCAGCTGTCCGTCATCGACGACACCACTGCTCTGACCGGGGTCTGAGATGACGAGGCTTCGCTTCACACGTGTCAATGCGTTTTCACGCCCCAAATTCGTCAAATACCGACGTAGAGATGAAACGGTATGAAAGGTTCATATCACGATTTATAGTGACCAAAATAATCACGGTTATCGCTTATCGGTATTATCGCAGTATCGTTAAAATGTGCTGAAAATGGCCAAAAAACACTGATACACTCATGAAATCACAAGGAAAACAAGAACGCACAAGGCGTCCGGGAGACTGTTGCTATAGCTTTAGTTGATGGTGGACACTATTTACTAGTTTTTCAAAGCGCTGTAATCACGGTCACACGGTTTTAATGATAATTAAAACTGTAGGAATTTTATCACGTTTTATATAAGCTGATTATTGTTTCATCCCTACATTTGGTCAGGAACCCCCTTTGATGCACAGGGTTCCCTTTTCTCTCCACTCCCACAAAGTCTGAAATGAAACACAATGACATAAAACGCTAGCCAGTAGGGGTGGTGGAAGGGCGTATACATTTCCCTTTGATGCTGGCGACCGGGGGTTCGATACCCAGCGTGTTCAAAGTCTACATTTCAACCATAAGGCACATTTAACATTTTTCTTATTAACCCGAAGCCAACCTTAACCAAGTTGTTTTAGTTGCGTAACCATAAGCGTAACGCAAGATGTTGGCTACGTCTCGTGGCATGGAAAAATGCTGAAAAAGTCAGCCGACCACTCGTCAGTATTTGACGAGTTTGGAGTTAGAATGTGTCACTGTAGCCAACTTCACCTGTGGAGGGTGAGGGGCTTCAGGGTCAGGGTCTGCAGGGTCAGGGGTCATCAGGACATCAGGACATGAGAGGCAGGTAATGAGGAAAGTAGAGAAGTTGTCACCGACAGAAGAGATGTGCAGAGGCAACCGCGGAGGAGGAATGTCTTTACTATCTTTATTGAGGGGGAAACCAGGGCTAAGAGCTCCACTGCAATTCAATGCAAATATACTGCAAAGTATTTTATTGTAGCCTACTATTTTATTGTTCACAAAGACTGGATGATGATTTTCAAGTGTGTGTTGTCGTCATTGTTTAGAGGTCATCAGCGGATTATCTGTGACCAACCCTGTGATAAAGTTTGGCACGTTTTGCCCGAAGGAGGGAAAAGAAGTAAATTAAATTCTTCAGTGCTTTCAGAACAAAGCAAGGTTAGTATGAGGACCCGGAGTGGGCCGACCAAGAAACATCTCAGCGGCTTAGGCCTACTGACTGACTGACTCCCCATTGTTGAAACATGCATGTGCGAGTGTTGAGCAGCAGTGGCAGTAGTCCGGGACAGGCTTAACTAGGCTTGTTCAGTTTTGTTAAGGGATTTATTCATTGGTTGATTCATGGAGACACTAGAAATTAAGTTTTTTTTATGCCTTGTGTTCATTGTTTACAGGGTTATTAATGAGTTATAAATAGAAAGTTCCTGTCTCCATGAATTTTACATTAAATTAAGTAAGCAGTCTAAGATTAAGGGGTGATTTATTGTTTTTTGATGGGATCTCCACTATTAATAACTCCCTTAGCTAATTTTAACGGGATTTTGCATGAATTAAGGGGTGAATTAGTGTAAATGTAAGGTTACGTTAACGGATTACTGGTTCGTACTGTTAAACCTAATGCAAAAGGATTTACATGTACTTAGTGTAGCCTAGTGAAACATATTTTTCAAGGCTTATCCAACACACACACCATTTCAGTTCTACTCCACAGTTTCATTCATCCACACACTGACTGAGGAGAAAGCCCTCTTTGAAATGACTCTCCATTTATAACGCTTAATTGTAGTCTCAGCTACAATCTGTTGTAGATTCCATTTGTTTTGAAGTGTAATGTATGGTGAGCAACGGTTATCATGCTGTTTGTTAGATGTTCTCATAAATCAAGAGAGGAAATATGCATGCAGAGTAAAACCTATTAGCTGTGGGCCATTTGTTGTGTAGATTGGATATTCCGGTGTGTGTATGTTTCTGTGTGTGTGTGTGTGTGTGTGTGTGTGTTTGTGCCATCTTTCTGGTAACCTAAACCGGATAAGATATATGATAATATGAAAATAAGATAAGTGGTGTGTGTGTGTGTGTGTGTGTGTGTGTGTGTGTGTGTGTGTGTGTGTGTGTGTGTGTGTGTGTGTGTGTGTGTGTGTGTGTGTGTGTGTGTGTGTGTGTGTGTGTGTGTGTGTGTGTGTGTGTGTGTGTGTGTGTGTGTGTGTTATATGGATGCCACCTGAGCCCCTGAGGTTTTCGGGGGCCGTGTACGTGCTGGCCGTCAGATGTAATCTGACACCACTATTACATTACCTGGGTCCTCAGTTAGATTTACACTGGCAGGTAATGTCCCTGCATCACCATATTCAAAGTAATGGCGGCACTAAGTGTGTTTCAAGGGGGGGGGGGGGTATTGAGGTTGTCAGCTGAGGCAGCCTTTATTGTTAGTATTTTATGGGATAATATCCACAGTACACCCTTGCTGAGTTCTTCTTTCATGTTGTGTTTTGGATTTGAAATTGTCCATTTTGTGCCCCATGCTCGCTATGAAGTCAAATTTGCAAGTTCAAGTTCATTATTGTCATATGCAAAGAAAAAACTCAATTCTTAGTTTGCTGTCCTCTCTGATCCCAAAGAAAGTTTCGGTCAACCCCAATCAACTTTCAGCAGCAACTAATGTGAAATAGTGGAAAAGCTGAAAAGCTGTGTCAAACAAACAATAATATCTCAAAAACTATACATCGCATCGCTTATATTTTTGACATTGTGAGTGAGAGCAGAAGTAGAGTTTGATGTATAATATAGCCTACTATGTATGTACTGTATTGTTAAAGTTGTTTGAACTGTCACAATTAAAACATGTGTTTAGTGAAAAGTGCAGCCTGGAAAGTCAGCTAGAGTGAATTGTAACATCACACACTGGCTCCATAGGCTGCCATTTATTACCAAGCTTGCTCAGCTGTTATTGGAGCACAGGAAAGGTCAATTGTTTAACTTGAACTATTTGTAAACCCGACAAACCCACTTTTTCCAGGTTATGTCAACTGTATGTACGTCATACTCCTCTGTAAAGGATCTGTGGTGATTCACTGGGCCTTGGTTTGACAGATCAGTCTGGGCTGACTCACCCTCACCACACTTTTGCATCAAACCACTGGTCTCTGCCAGAGGAGTGGAGAGCAGACAGCGCTCTGTAAAACCTTAGATCCCTCTGCCATCGCCTCAGGAAAGACCAACAAGCAGCACACAGCTCCACTGTTGGTTATTTTTTTGTTGATAATGAGGAGACTGACTAAGAAGGCCTGTCAAACATACTATTTGTTGTTTTTGATCCACAAACACACATATGTATAATTAGCCAACTACATGTGTAGTGTAGGCTTGAGCTGAGACAAAATAATTAAAATAGTATTATCTTGTCACGCTCATTATCAATTTCAACTCTAAATTATAGGTCTATTTCAATGCAATGTTCATATAGTAAGATTTATTGGGTTGATAATAACTTAGAATGCTTATACTACTTATACACTATTTCACAAACTACAAACAGCACATTGTTCTACTTGCCTACTCTTAAACAAAATCTGGTGATTATCACAGTTATATTATAGATACATTATGAGGCACTGCTGCTTATATTCTGGAAAATAAGTTTAATACTGACTGCATGGAGAACCATGCAGTCAGTATTAAACTTATTTTCCAGATTCTTTCATGCGAGGTGTGTTGAGAATTTATAGAGCATTTCGACTTGACACCATAAAGATATTCTAAATGGACCCTGTTTCCTGTTGCAGTAACAGCAAATAAACTAGGGTCCAAACTGTTCTCTATAACAACAGAATTCCAGTAAAACCGTCTATACACAAAACATACGCATACGCAACATATTTCTCCCATAACCTGCATTAATTAATGCTTAATTCATTAATTTACCATTTTTGGTCAAAGGGGGAAATTAGGATGAAAATGTATTTTTTCCATTCATTTTTTGGGGGGGATAAACCTTTTATGTACCTTCAGATGTCATCATACATACCCAATGTTGATTAATTTTCAGAATTGTAACCCTTTAAATGCCAGTTTGTACAGTTTCACTTTCAGTTTCAGCTTTCCACAATTTTCCACAAGATAAAAGTATTTTTTTTAGGTGGGATTCTCAATGTGTGGTATATGTAAAGGATTACTATATCATTGGTTTGATAGATTTGTTTTTTTGTGCTGTATCCCAAAAAGCTGCTAATTAATTTACCATTTTTGGTCATCAGACTATCCTAACAATGACAGAATGTTATGATTGATGGGTTTCATAAACTTTCTGTAATAAAACATTTAAAAGAAAAATCTTATGAGATGGGGGACTCTAGGACAAAATCTTATCAAATGGGGGTCAGTGGTTTCATTTGTGTCAGTTAGGTCCTTGACATGAAAAGGTTTGACTAAATCACAGATAAGAGACAAGCTTATGACAGATCCAGAGTTCCAGACCAGGGACCATGTTGGAAATAAGTGTTTACACTTTTACATGTATATCCCTTGGATGTTGTTGTTCTTTATCCAGAATCAAATCAAGCAATCAAGCAATCAATCCTGTAATGGAAAAGACTACATCAATTTACACCCATCAACCTGTAATTCCATTTTACTTTCTCTGCAGTGTTTTGCACCTGCAATCTCTCCAAGTTAGACATTTTACTACAATTACAGTACACAGTTAATTCACAGAGATTAATGTTTTCTCCACCAGCTGCATGAGCATCAGCAACATCATTTCAGTCTGATAGTCCTTTCCACCAGAGGGGGGAGCCAAAGTATTTTTCTGTCAGGAGAGACAGATGCAGTAAGTATACTGTAACACCTAGGGAAGTTTTGTCACATAATTGTCACAGTATCTGTATCATTATCATCATGATGTTGACAAATTTACATAAAATGGAAATGTATGGACAATAAAGTAATCTGAATCTGAATGATGATACAGAGACTGAGAATTAGCCTATCAATATGGAATGCTGATGTCTTGGGGGTTATGGTGGATACCAACATTATGTATTTGTTTTGCTCCCCAACTGTACTTGGCCAATTCCACCTGCTGTCCTGGTCATTGCTCCACTCCGTCTGCCGAGCTAGGGAGAGTTGTATACTAGCACATGCTTCCTCTGATACATGTGCAGTCGCCAGCCGCTTCTTTTCACCTGACAGCATGGCAGCGAGGAGTTTCACCGGCAGGATCACACTATTCCCCCCAGTTCCCCTCCCCCCCCCCCCCCCCCCCTCCCCCCCGAACAGGCGCCCCAACCGACCAGAGGAGGCACTATAGTGCAGGGACCAGGACGTTACCCTTAATCCGGCTTCCCACCCACAGACATGGCCAATTGTGCCTGTGGATGCTCGACCAAGCCGGCGGTAACACAAAACTGCGACCCATCATAGGCATCATTATCTTTTTCTCTGTTTTCTTTTAAAAGTACAGTACAAGAGAGTCATGGGTTTTTACCTCTATCTCCAAGAAACACATGATCACTTACTGCAGGGTCAAGGCTCCCTGTGCATTCTGTTCCTGCTGATCCATACATTTGCCCACTGGAAGCTGTGTCAAATCTGACCCATTTACAACTTTCCACAATCATAAAAATGGTAGGATAAATAAATAAGAGTGTGACTGTAATAATTAAAGAGCAAAGGCTATCCAATTCAGAGTTTAGGCACGCACGCACGCATGCGCACAGACACACACACTCACACACACACACACACACACACACACACACACACACACACACACACACACACACACACACACACACACACACACACCTGCCAAGCTCCAGCATTTGTCCCATCCCCATCTCACCTCATGACAGGCTGAGGTTCCAAGCAAAACAAGCTGATATTTATGAGAACCGTATGAAAACAATCTCTGCAATTGTGATAATGATTAGGAATCCAGTCGCTTAAAAGGTCTAAAACAGCATGTGGTGGGAACCTCATGTCTTAAAAGCTCTAAGATAGCATGCAGTGGGAACCTAATGTTTTGTGGTTGCTAATAAAGAGTTTTAAAGGGGCGTAGCACCAAGGGCCCAAGGGCTAGAAGTGAGGTAGAGTCTGATGCCATCTGTCTCTAGGAAGTCTTTGGGTTTCACTATCTTTCCTGCTGGGTCCCATCATGATCACTCTCGGCTCTCCTCATGGTCTCTGAAGCTTTTCCCACGCTTAACAGACTGTGAGGTCAATCATCTGTAAGGCTGCAAATGTAGGCTAGAGCTGTGAAAACTGCTGTGATAGAAAGAGCAGGGAATTTGGTGAGCACATAGTTAGTTAATCAAAGGTGTGAGGTATTTGTCTTGCATGAACATATACGTAGACTGAGAGGGTTTTGTCTTGTACGGCAGTGGTGGAAGTCATATTTCATGACTGCAGAGTGGGGTTTTGTGCCAGTACATCTCACAATTCAGTCTGTACACAGTGGCATGTTCAGGCCATTTTGATTGAGATCTATAACAGATTGAGAATCACTGATGTAGCCTAGGTGCATGTCTCATGTTTGTCGCTTGCTTGCTTAAATAAATGCATGTGATTGAAGTGTTATATGCTCATTTCAGCACTTGTTAGTCCTTTGTACATTTAATTTAATCATACATTTTTCAGGTTACATATAACAGTCTAAGTCACCCGGATGGTGCTGGTCCAGATGATGGATACAGTAAGGTGGTTGAATGTGAGATTTGTGTAGGGTCAAACAAGGTGAAAGGATCTTCCTGCCAAAAATTCCAGACCATGACAGAAATGATGAGCTTCCCTTCACCTTTGTCAGAGGGCAGTTCCCAATCAGATTCTCATTTACCATCAACAAAGGTCAAGGACAAGAGAATGACTGCATTGGCATCTACCTACCTCAGCCAGTGTTTGCTCATGGTCAGATACACAGCCTTCTCCAGGGAAAGCAAGCCAGCAGCATTGAAGGTGAGACAACACCATCTAGGAGCTGCTATAATCCTGTACTCATACAAACATTGGAGATGATGCGCCATGGGCCATGGCGCATCATCTCCAGAGTGTGCACCTTAGAAATCGAGCAAGCGCAGCGCGCAAGCTTTCTAATTATGATAAATTGAGTTTATATAGCCTAGGGCTTCCCATCTGCTGAGACAGATCTCGGAGCGCTTGCAGGGGCGTATCTACGGGTGGGCCTGGGTAGGCACAGGCCCACCCACTTCTGCCCTGGCCCACCCCAAAATTTTTTTTTTTTTTTTTTTTTTTTTTTTTTTTTTAATTGGTTGTTTTCTAGAGGCAAACTTGCTGCTGCATTGCTAGCCAATGGTTTTGTTACTTTTGTAAAAACGCAGGGCACATCATCTCCAGAGTCTAATGCATGACAACTTCATGACATCTAGGAATTTTGTTCTCTCTGTGGATAAATAAACCAGAGGGCGTCTTGTTCAAACTTGAAGCAGCCTCAGTGTTGTTATTTTTTAAACTCACAGCAGTATATGGATCAGTGGTTCTAATTTCTGTATAAAGTAACAGTATACACACAAGTATAAGCATTCATGTATGCAACATTTGGCACCTATATGTAACCTTTTAAGGTTGAGATAATTGTATTATCATTATATGGTCCAAATATTTCAGTAAAGCACTTGAAACACTTGAAATATTCTTGCTTGGGTGGTATCATTCTACTTGAAATGATGGTCAAATGCATTATTTTTAGTAAAATAACACGTCAAATTTTTTGGGCGGCCGGCCTTCGGCCGGCCACCCGAGTGGGCCCGGCCTTCGGCCGGGCATCTGCACCCCTTCCTATCCAGGCCCACCCAATTTGATCCAGGCCCACCTATAAATCAATTTCTGCATACGCCCCTGCTTCACAAGTAGACTATGGTAGAAGAAAATGCTAATATAATAAGAAAAATAGAATAAAATAAGAATAGAATAGAATAAAATGTATTAAGAAAATGGGGGATAAAGCAAAGCAATGTGTGTTTTATTTTGAAAGTCATGTCCGGAAGTTATTTCTGTTAACTTATTTCGTGCTTTGTTTTGAAAGTCATTGCCGGAAGTTAGGTTGTTAACCTCTTTCACTGACGCTTGACACATGCCATGGGTAAGAAAAAAGTTGTCCACTCCTCCACGAGGCTGGTATGCTCCAGATATAAACACAGACAGAGCAGCAAGCAGCCAGCCCTGCTCAGCAGTTCACACGCTGCACAGTCTCCCCTCCCAGCTGGATAACACACTGCTTCAAGAGGCATAACAAAACCAAGCAGGAGGAGAGGAGCTGCCCAGGATGGAGGTAACTGAGGTAAATTCACCGTGTTTTCTTTTCTGTGTGATTTGGGACACATGTTTATGTTTATTATTACGCAGATGCATGTGTGCAGCCAGCCAATGCCACAGGTGCAATTTAAACACACTGTTGTTGTAATCACAATACCTGCTATAATAGGCTGGCTATTCTTATAGGCTACATACATTTACAGTTACAGTGATAGCCTATCGGTTGTGTGAATTTATATTGATCTCGTGTTGGTATTTGATTTATCTCCAGGAGATAAATACACTATTACTATAATGTTCTTAGGATGATATAGGTCTACCTATGGACTTGCATTGTGTGTGTGTGTGTGTGTGTGTGTGTGTGTGTGTGTGTGTGTGTGTGTGTGTGTGTGTGTGTGTGTGCGTGCGTGCGTGCGTGCGTGCGTGCGTGCGTGCGTGCGTGCGTGCGTGCGTGCGTGCGTGCGTGCGTGCGTGTGCGCAAACTTGATCTGGTCATAACTTGGTAACAACAACCTTCAAGTAACCACAGTCTGTGAGAGAGGCAGGAAGTGGAACTGACACAACATCTTTCACTGGCCACGGTGTGTGTGTGTCTGTTAGTGAATGTGTATAGTAAATGCCATTGCTCATTTTTGTTTTTGCTTATGACTCTCACTGTATGTTTTGTTTAAAAATGTAGGCTACAGTTATATACATTAACTTATGTACAACACCCATCCTGAAAATAGCTGAAAACTCTCGCTTCCTCTTTTAGAAGGCTGAACTTTTTCCTCTCCATTCTACCCATTTTATAATCAGAATCAGAATCAGAATCAGAAAGACTTTAATTAAGTCTATTAAGTCTAGTAAGCCTACTAAAGGTCAAAGAAAAAGGAACTATTTAGGAATTGTATACTAGTCCTAGACATGTCTTGCAGGGTTGCTTGCAGGTCTCCTGCCTGCATAACATGCTCTGCTCTTAGACTTGAACATACTATAATTCTCGAGTTGGCCTGTTTCATGTGATGTGGTAACTAGGAGGAGAAACGCCTGTTTCCCCCACAGAAAGCGAGGGGGCATATTTAGTAACATATACAGTCAGAAACAACTCTAAGAATTGCAGGACTCTGCTATGCTTTGGGAAGCTCAGTTTTGGATTAGTGAACGTTTACTACTTTTCCCCACAGCCAAAATTGAGGGGAAAGAATTTGGGCTGCACCCAAGTCTGGAAAAAACTAAAAATAGAGGCTTTCCTAGAGAAACCCATTGAAAAACTCAAAGCTGCACGAGGCAACTTCAGTCCTTGGTGAAACCCAAGTGACAGCAGGAAATAACAGAATTTTTTGAAAGTTTGAAAGACTTCATTACCGAAATCATGTTACGCGACTTCATTAAACTGGGCCCTTGTCAGAGTTAAACCTCTATCTTCTTGTGTCCAGCGCTCGCATATTGCTGTTTACAAGAAAGTTTTGTATTTTGCTTTTTGATTCGTCACTTTCTGGGGTGGCAAAAAGGTTTCCAAGCAACCATCACGACACCAGAAACTGATTTGGGCAAATAGGAAAAATCTATGGGACACTCGTCTCTGTTGCAGCCACAGTTTACTAGACTGGAGGATATGGTGGTATTTTTACATACATTGCCTATAGTGCAGCTTTAAATACACATTATATGGGCCCAGACTCAGTCTCCTGTTCACCGTCAATGGAATTGTTCCAGCTTTGTGCATCTAGATGACATCACAGTCTTAGTTCTGTGGTTTCCAGCTTTAGGAAAGAGTTGTTCACCTTCACAAGTATTGATGACAGTAACTGCCTTAGGTCAGAGGATTAGCACATGGAAAGTCTTACTTTTGGTGCTGTCCCGTGTTAGAAGAACCTCTGGCCATTAAGACAAACTGGAAATGTTGTGCGGTTGTGTATGTGTGTGCATGTGCACCTGAGCATGTGTTTGTGTACTGTATGTGTGTGGTGGTTATCCTTTGAGGGGGAAAACGGAGCTAGAGGGGAGTATATGGGATTGCCTTGCCAGCCATATGGCATGCACATTTATTATGTAATGCATAGTAAAGTTAGGAGAGCAATAACACAAGAAGAAACCCTGTTTGCAGCGGCCAAGAGTTTATGACTTGTTTTATTTTACAACATTTTGTCACTTTGCTAATGTGACACCATCATTATTAACAACAACAACAACAACAACACCAACAACAACAACAACAACAATTATATATATATATATATATAATTGTTGTTGTTGTTGTTGTTGTTGTTGTTGTTGTATATATGTATATATTGTATATATGTGTATATGTATGTATAACAAAAGTTCTTTTTCATTTCATGGGGTGTTTAAAGGCTCTGCATCCTATACATACAGTGCATGAGGCTGTGCTATCTCCTGCATGCCAGCTACTGACATTAAGCCCTGCTATCAGGCTGAGTGGCTGTGTCAGACTCTGCCCAGCAGCCTGAGCTGCAGCCCCAAGCATGGGCCAGAGAGATAGACAAACAGGGTGGAACCACAGAGGAGATAGAGCGGAGGGAACTGTGATCTGCAATGAAAAACACACTGTTGATTTCAAGGACGTTCTGTCATAAAGAGATGTAAGTTAAGGAGACTGAAAAGAGATCACTGAAATATGAAAGGTGTATTAAGCTGGGTGCACAGACACACTAACCTCAATTTAACTGTCTCAGACAACTGAGACAAAATCCTCAAGTCAGAACTGACTCGTTATTAGGGCTGTGGCGATCAATTTAGATCGATATATCAATTCAATGATCAACAATCCAATATCTTCCATGCAAAGTGAAATTATCGATATTGGCATCTTTAAGATGTGCCTTTATTTTGAAATTCCTATGGCACATCTGTGTCACCAATCACCACTTCCATCCAAGCATTTTTTTTTTATTATTATTAAAGAGAATAGATTAATTTAAATGTCGGGAGCTCAGAAATAAAATGGTCAAATCATATTTTCGTTGCTTTTCCTGAGTTGATATGAATGTAACTGATTGTGTTAATTTAATTGGGCATGTGATGTCTTATATCGATCACAGGCCCCTGAATTGAATCGGAATTGGATCGTGGCAGATTTTGTGACATCAGAAAATTTGTATCGTCCAAAGATCAACACAATAATCGTATCGTGATGAAACCTGTGATTCCCATCCCTATGTGTTATAAGCTTGAGTCCACACCGTGACCTTTCACATGTGCCACTCCCCATTTTCCACAACTCCCATCACTCCCCTGCATGTTGTCTGACACTGCAGAATATTTGATCCTAAAGAATGCAAGGTCCCAAGATCTTCAGCCACATCTCCACTGGGGATGGATGATGGAATCCAAACCCTGTCGAGTGTGTGTGTGTGTGTGTGTGTGTGTGTGTGTGTGTGTGTGTGTGTGTGTGTGTGTGTGTGTGTGTGTGTGTGTGTGTGTGTGTGTGTGTGAGTAAGAGAGAGAGTGTGTGTGTGTGTGTGTGTGTGTGTGTGGGGGGGGGGGGGGGGGGGGGGGCTTCATTGAATGAAGTAATCCCAAAGCTGTGCTGCGCTATTCAGCCTCCAGCTCCCACCCAGATGATCCACAGTCCAGATGTTTCTTGTCCCCGTGATTGTTAGACCGGACTGGATGAGAATACCACAACAACATGCAGAATCTGGAAGAAGTACTCTATGTTGTAAGCTGTTTACTTTTTTTCTTTTACTGATATTTCACTCTCCCCTCCTGGCCATTTCATTGCACAGCAGCTGGAATATCTTCTTGAGCAGGCTGTTGTAGTTATCATAGTGAGATATCACATAATTCCACAAACAAGCCTGGCTCTGTCATCTCTAGTATCATAATTATTTTGTGAAATGTCTTGACTTGCTTGAGCTACATGTACACTACCAGTCAAAAGTTTGGATTTTTTTCTCTTTTTTTTACTATTTTTCACACATTAGAATAATAGTAAATCAAAACTATGAAATAACACAAATGATTCATGATTCAATAATTTATTACGATTTCAATGAAACCTTGATTGGAATTTTCCATGTGGGGTAGACTAAACAGTATAATACAAACACACATACAATACAAATATACATCAACATAAACATATCAAAGATACGTAACCAAGGTAAAAAAAAAACAGCATACCAGTTAACATATAAATACTCTATAGATTGAATAAAACAGTGTCTGGGGCATTAAGAAAGCCGTTGGGGGACACAGTTAAATTGAGCTCATGGACTGAACTGCTGATGAGGAGTTAAGGCGGGCCCTCACTTCCTCAGGACATTACGTAAATGACTAGTTCTGCTCTTAAAGGAACACTTCACCCAAATATGAAAATTCAGTCATTACCTACTCACCCCATGCTGACAGGTGAAGTTTTATAGTTCACAAAACATTTGTGGAGTTTCACAGCAAAACACCATTGCAGAATTCTCCTAAACAATTGAAGTGAATGGTGATCAACTTTCAAATGTGTACAAAAAAAAAAAAAGCCTCAGTACTGATCACCTGGTGTAATCCAAGTCTCCAGTAGCCCCGAGATGCCAAGTTGACTTGAAAAGACGTCACTGATACCCTGTTTTTAGCTGTCACTGTAGCACTCTCGTGCTCCAGCGTAGGAGCACAAAATGTAGTTTCGCGAGATCTGGCGAGTGATGTCACTCAACTGGAAGTGATGTCATTACTCGACTGCGATGTCATCATCAGGCAGTTGTGATGTCATCAGTGATGTCACTCGAGCAAATGTTGAATGCATCTGCAATTTGCCAACTGTGATGTCACTCGAGCAACTGCGATCTTATCTTAGTCACAATTTGTGACGCAAGTGGTGATGTCAGTCGGGCAGTTGTGTTTGTGTGTGTGTGTTGAATGCATTGCAATTGCTGTACTGTGATGCCACCCGAGATTTACGTGTGGATCGAGGCAACAAGGAAGAGGTTGTATGTGTGAAGTGATGTCACTCAACTGGAAATGATGTTACACAATTGCTCGACTGTGATGCCATCAGGTAGTTGTGATGTACTCACCTAAGATGTAGTCACCTAAGAAGTCCCTAAGAGGTCACCTGGAAGTGATGTGTGTTGAATGCATTTGCAATTGCCCAACTGTGATGTCACTCGAGCAACTGTGATCTTATCTTAGCACAATTTGTGATGGAAGTGATGTCAGTCGGGCAGTTGTGTGTGTGTGTGTGTGTGTGTGTGTGTTGAATCCATTTGCAATTGCTCAACTGTGATGTCACCTGAGATTTGGGTCTGGATCGAGGCAACAAGGAGGAGTGTGTGTGTGTGTCTGTGTGTCTGTGTGTGTGTGTGGGTGTGTGTGTGTGAAGTGATGTCACTCAACTGGAAAAGATTTCACGCAATTGCTCGACTGTGATGTCATCAGGCAGTTGTGATGTCATCAGTGATGTCACTCGAGCAATTGTCTTCTTCTCTTAGTTAAAATTGGCACCACTTACTTCAGCACCTGGGTGTGATTTATTTTAATTCTTTTACGTTTGAAAGTTGGTCACCATTCACTTCAATTGTTTAGGAGAATGCTTCAATGGAGTTTTGCTGTGAAACTCAGCAAATGCTTTGTGGACTAAAAAATGTCACCCATCCTTCCATCGCCATGGGGGTGAGTAGATAATGAATTTTCATTTTTGGGTTAACTTACCCTTTAATACTACGTGCGGTAACTTTTTCCTGAAGGGAGGGGGACAAAAACTGCATTGGCTGGATGAGAGGGCTCTCTGATTATTTTCAGACCCATCCTTAGCATTATGTATTGTACAAATGCTTGGCAAATCTTGACCAATGATTTTTGATGGTGCCCCCCGCACTACCTTGTTACAGTAAGCTCCTTCCTCTTATCGACTGAGCAGTTTCCATATCATGGAATTTGCCAATCAGGTGTGTTCAAACCTTTGACTGCTAGTGACTGTATGTATGTGCTTTACAGCATCTTCACAATATTTTTATTATTGTATCTTTCATAGACACACAACATTTCGGTCTTGTGATCTTCATCGGGTAATCCAAGTTTTATCAACAGCTTTCTGTTCTCAGGTCTTCTGGCCTCTATTTCTGGATGTTTTCATTCTCTCTTTGCACGCTTATTATTTCTATTCCATATTTATGTTTCCACACCCAGTGCTAACTAGACAGTACTAGTCCGTGTCTGCAGCACCTCCCATTCCCCTCGAGGCAGCAGCAACGCCTCTTACATGAGAGTGTCCGTTAGTTTACCTCATCTCTCGGACAGAGGCCCCTCTCCTGGATGCTTCTACACACACACACACACACACACACACACACACACACACACAAGCATGCGCACGTGCACACAAACACACACACACACACACACACACACACACACACACACACACAAGCACGCGTGCACACACACACACACACACACGCATGCATGCACACACACACACACACACACACACACACGCACACACAGAGTGCCAGTGAGGGCAGTGGAAAAGTGAGATATTCAGATGAGGGCCGGTCCAAAACCACATCATGTTTTCCTGGAAAGGCGTGGAGCGGGAAGGGAAGGTGCCTGTCTGCTCTCCTCCCCGTTAACAAGTGTACCGCTGCTCGCTGCTGCGGCGGCTTTCCCGCTGGCAGAACACGCTGACGTGTGAAAACAAAAGTGTGCAGATTCAAACCAAAGCTATTACACTTGGAGAGCTGATTGAGCAAGATCTGGCTGAACAGCTGTGCTGCTCGGTGCACTTTAATTATAGATGCACCTCGTTTCCACAGATTTCCACTCTGTGTGTGTGTGTGTGTGTGTGTGTGTGTGTAGTCCTAACCAGTGAGAGCTTATGAGGATTGAGAGCTACAACAGACTGGAGAAGGGTTAACCATCCAGAGCGAAACGTCATTTTCATCAGATTGCTTGGCCTATTGGTCCTTAGTCTTACCAAGCAGATGTGAGGCTTTTCTGGGACTGGCATCATGTGCTTCTTCTCGCTGTGTCTGGAAATAGGAATCAGGAACAGACAATAGCAGGCTTTGTGTGAACTGTCTTCTCTGCCGGTCATACAGTAAACCTTGTGTCTCCCTCCACAGATTTGAAATGAAGATAGGCCTGTCTGGAGTTAACCTTTCACTATCTAAATAAAGTGGACTGAGCATGCATGTTTTCCTGCAGCACGCACCACAGTTAAACACACACTCAAACACTGGGCTGTCAAGGTGATGTAAGGTTGACTTCTGGCAGCCATATCGGAGGTCTTCAGCTCCAGGGCAGCTACAGTGTGGCTGCAGTGGATTTCATTTCTTGACTGAAATGTTGATATGTAACATATTTTTGGTTCACAAACTTTGAGATTCAACGTATCCGTGGTTTGCAGAAACGTATATACCAACATTTTATTCTGTCGACTTTGTTCTGAAGCTTGGTCTAAAAGAACCTTTCAGACCAAGGTTCTGCAATCCTTTGCTTAGACACCTGCACTGTGTTTTTGTCTATCTGCCTTGTATAGCTTCAATTGCAATTGCAAAATACAGAGGGGTTTGGTTATTTCCCACTTTCTTGAAAGCTTCTTGAATGGTTCTTACGGCATCAGTCAGAAGAATCATTTTCGGTTCCAGTTCGCACCGTTATGTTTTGGGGCGTAGCGAATCAAACCAGCAAGTTCCAGTCACGAGCACACTTCATGACACTTTGCTGATCTCCAGGCTGAAACAGGGAGAGAGTCTGGCAAGCGAGACTACTTTTATGCCATCTCTGCTATAAAGATGAATTTGTCTTTGTTCATTCATCATGCAATGGATTCCATGGAATTACATTTCCTGTTTTTGCAAAGTGAATTAATGTATTTGATAGTATGTTTTGACTCTCTTGACTGGTAACATTAAGCGAGTAAGATCTAAGGGAATTTCCCGGGAAGTGGGAGTTCATAAATAGCTTGTTCTCTTATTAACCTTGACCCGGGCCAGTCTTTGGAAAGCTGCCATATAAGGCATTGCTATTAGGACCCTTCTTTACTGTTTCCTTGTTCAGACATGGTGGATTGGCCTATATGCTGGATTATGTTGCAGATGCAGTTTACAGATCAGTGGGGAGCGCTGGTGAACATGTAGGGACATCTCTCCTAGGAGCTGAGGGGTTACAGAGCGGAGCAGCAGATCCAGCCTGTCTTCTCTGCTCTGGGGCTTTTCCCAGGACTCCAGCCCCAGAAATAGTTTGCCCACATCTCCCCTGCAGCTGAGCTGACGTTTCCCACTCTTCCCGAGAGCTTGGGGTCCCAGCTGACTCCAACATGCACATTGAGAGTGAGTGAGTGTGAGTGTGAGTGTGAGTGTGAGTGTGAGAGTGTGTGTGTGTGTGTGTGTGTGTGTGTGTGTGTGTGTGTGTGTGTGTGTGTGTGTGTGTGTGTGTGTGTGTGTGTGTGTGTGTGTGTGTTATCCGTCTAGCTGGTGTTCCCCGTAGCGGTTCCCCTTCGCAGTTGGCTTTCGGTTTGTCCATGGTTAGGCATAGCAGCGCCTGGCCGAGATCTGCACTGTACTGAGTGGACTTTTCTAGTTACGTTTGAAATCGGAATGAAATATTGACCAAAATAAGTCTAAAAAAAAGGTTGTGTTTCAGGTGACATTTTCAAATAGATATGACCAAAACAAATGAGTAGATAGACATGCAGACAAATTAATAATAGCTTGATTAAGTATTCCACAAATATTCCACTGTCCTGGCTGTGTAGATCTTGTTCATATTACTTGAAGTTGAAATTCCTATGCAAAAGAATGTTTGACCCTCAACACCCACTGTCGTTCATTTAACCTTCCAAGTTCTATTATACAATCTATGCTTCCAAGTGACAAAAACAAAGTATCACAATGAATTCGAGAATTTATTTTTTACTTAAAACATGAGTAAAACTATCATTCACTGATTAATTGGTACCAGTTTATTTACAGTATGTGTTGGCCTTGAATATGCCAAGACAAAGTTACTTGAAGAGCAGGAAGCCACTTGTATTGAATCTGAGGTTTTTTAAATCAGGAGAGACTAGTGAATGAATACAATCATATCCATTACAACACAATGAATGATGCATTAGAGAATGTATGAGAATTAAGTATTTTTGATAAAGTCTTTGGCGCTCAGACACTACAGGGAGATATTGAGATCGAGGGGCATCAGCACTGAGCAGCAGCAAGATATATCCACCTGTGGAGTCTAGATACCTGTGGTGGTGGTGACTCACCTGAGACTGATGAATCTGATGGGTCTGCGAAGATTGGGGCGGAGATGGAGGGGTGCATGGGCTGAAGTAGATAGAGACATATTTAAAAGGACAGCAGCCATGTGATTGGATTACAATGGAGGTGTATAGCAATGTGATAGGCTTACGGTGGGAGGTGTGTCGCTATGCCATAGACCCTTCTCACGGGGGCCATTTTATGTCGAAAAGGCAGGGCAAACACAGGTGCAAGCAAAACACTAATGAGGGTTTCCAACTTCCATGATTGGAATTTGGAAACCCTCATTAGTGTTTTTGCTTGCACCTGTGTTTATTCTGCCTTTTTGAAACAAAATGGCCCCCGTGAAAAGGGTCTATTGGATAGATGAGTCCAGCTGGCAAACAGCTGATTATTCAATCGTTGCCTGGAAGCGACTACTTTTGAGTGCGTGTGCAAGATATGAAGGCAGAATGAAATGAGAAGTGAACTATGGAACATGAATGTGCAGATTATAGTCTTCCTGACTGAACTTCCGTTCCAACTTCATTTTCATTCTGCAAGAAGAAGCTCTATAGCAGCCAGTCGTTCAGGAGAAGCCTCCGTGTGAAAAGAGGCAGAAGTAGAAAGTCGTTGAATAGTTCACCTTTTAAATCTTGCATAGCACTCCTGTCACTTTTGGAAATAGCCGATAATTTCCAAAATAATCAAAATGTAGATAGAAAAGTAAGGTAGAAAAGGTAGAAAAATGTAGGTAGAAAGGTAATCACAATGGGACATGACCAAATTCTTCTTCTTTTTTTAAGAAAGGCCGTAAAAGTGCAAAAGTCACCCTCAGTCAGTATAGAAATCAGAAGTTTTTACTTAAAATGTATGTTCACTTTTAAAAGCCTTTATTATTAATCCATATTTCAGGAAGAAGCTTAACTTAAAGGACACAACACACAACCACTCTTGAACGTGTTTGAGTGTACTCCTAGACATCCCTCCTTTGTGTTATTTCCAGAAATTGTGATAAGGGGGGGGGGGGGAAGGGGGGCGAGAAAACGAAAACCTTGATTTTGTTCACCCAGAACGTCTGCAGATTTAAACAAACAAAGCCTCACTTCCTCTGCCTGTCCTGGCATGACCACACTTTGCGCTCTGAAGGAGACGTTTGTTTTTGAAGGACAGGAAAGAGTTAAACAATTAGGGGGGGGTTGCAAAATAATGGCTGAGGGTGGGTGGTCCCTTGTGATTAGTATTTATCACGGATGAGAAAAGAGCGCAGGAAAAGGGCTGGGATGTGTGTGTGGAGTCGGATCAGGCGGCAGCAACAACAAAAAAGCATGAACAGAGCCGACTGATGCTGTAATAGGTTTGGGTGGAGGTAGCATGAACAGAGCCGACTGATGCTGTAATAGGTTTGGGTGGAGGTAGCATGAACAGAGCCGACTGATGCTGTAATAGGTTTGGGTGGAGGTAGCATGAACAGAGCCGACTGATGCTGTAATAGGTTTGGGTGGAGGTAGCATGAACAGAGCCGACTGATGCTGTAATAGGTTTGGGTGGAGGTAGCATGAACAGAGCCGACTGATGCTGTAATAGGTTTGGGTGGAGGTAGCATGAACAGAGCCGACTGATGCTGTAATAGGCTTGGGTGGAGGTAGCAAGGCGGTGAGGTCATTTTCAGAAAGGGGGGGGGGGGGTAAAGCTTCTAATGTGGTGGGAGATCCGTGTTGCCATGGGTTACGGCTCAAACTGTGCAGAAAGAGGGAGAGAGGGAGGGTGCCAGCTGCCATGGGTGCACAGCATTGTGCACACCCAGGAGATGTGTCAGAACTGGCAGCAGCGGCGCATGAGGTTTTAGTGGTCAATAAAAGTGTGAAAGGAGTGTGGAAGAGAGAGTGTGAGAGAGAGTGAGTTACTATAGTTATTTTACTTGATTTTTATCTCATTTATATTTGAATGTACAGTATGCTTTGGCAACGTGCACATGTACGTCATGCCAATAAAGCTCATTGAATTGAATAGAGAGCGAGAAGGGGAGGAAAGGGGGCAAACGCACAACACAAACATCGACTGCATGCCAGTTATTAAATAGAGACATAATGCATGAGAAATACCATTAGTACAGATCAGACTCGCATCATGTTGTAAACAAATCCCTCGTCCCATTCACAGTGCAGCCGCCTAGCACAAAAGTGATACGACTGTGAATTTGGATTCTGATATTTTGTCTTATTTTGTCTTTTCTTTTTGATTTTTCTCCTATTTTCTCCCCAATTGTACTTGGCCTATTCCCCCTGCTGTTGTGCCGTTGCTCCACCCACTCTGCTGATCTGGGGAGTTGTAGACCAGCACATGCTTCCTCTGATACATGTACAATCGCCAGCCGCTTCCTTTCACCTGACAGCGAGGCATTTCACTGGCAGGATGTAGCATGTGGGAGGATCACGCTATTCCCCCCAGTTCCCCTCCCTGCTGAACAGGTGCCCCCGACCAAACAGAGGAGACACTAGTGCAGTGACCAGGACTCATACCCCACCGGCCTCCCACCCGCAGACACGGCCAATTGTGTCTGTAGGAACATCTGACCAAGCTAGAAGTATCGCTGCTGGGAATTGAACCCGGGTCTCTGCGGTGGTAGGCTGTTACCTCTACATGTACACTACCCAGACTGGTGTTTTGTTTTCAGGGCGTAAAACGCTCTGTTTTACAGCAGCACACACTGAGGCCTACAGGCAACTTATCTCTTAGTTGCACAGATATGCGGAGTGAGTTAGGCTAATGGCCATCAAAGGGCGGCGCGGAGGAGGAGGGAAGTTCAGCAATCAGCCTGGGAATAGTGGGAGAGAGAGAGAAAGTAAAGAGCCAAGTAGTGATAACAGTGTCAGGCTGCAAGGACAGGTCCCTCCTGTCACGGGCTGTGCTGTGATGTTGAGCAGCTGTGGCTGAGAGAGAGAGAGGGAGAGAGAGAGAGAGAGAGAGAGAGAGGGGGCGCTCTTCCTGTGTCCAAACCCACAAACACTAGAGCTCTTTAGTGGGAGGAGAGGAGGAGTTGGTCCAAGGACAACACCCCGGCCCTCTGTGATGAACTCAACACGCTGGTGGAGTCCTTTGACTTGTTTGAACAGCCTCCTCCTCCCTGCTGTGTTTCACAACCTTCCACATGTTTTCCTGTCCAGACGACAGAGAGAGGGAAGTGAAACCGTCCCCTTTTTTTGGGCTCCTTGCTCAACTGCAAAACGGTTCTTAGCACATGCCATGATTTAAGAATAGTCTTATCAGTAGTGTGTGTGTGTGTGTGTGTGTGTGTGTGTGTGTGTGTGTGTGTGTGTGTGTGTGTGTGTGTGTGTGTGTGTGTGCGTGCGCGTGCGTGTGCGTGTGCGTGTGCGTGTGCGTGTGCGTGAGTGTGAGTGTGTGAGTGTGTGTGTGTGTGCGTGTGCGTTGTGTTTTTATCTGGCATCATGTCACTTCCCTGAATAACAGCACTCAGTCTTTCCGGCTCGTCTGCAGTATTTCTGATCCAGTTGAGAAATGTATGGAGGAATTCATAGCAGATACTGTGTGATGTGGGGTGGGCAAAATGGAAAAGCACAAGGTTATTGTCAGTCATGTTCACACTAAATCCTTTGGACAGATACAGTAATTTAGCTGTGAGGAGTTGTGGTCTGACCCAGCAAGCTTTGCCAGCTTGCCTCATTTTGTTTACATTTGTACATTTCACAACACCGTGCTGTGCTGCTCATCCTTCTTGGCCAGAGTTTGTTCTCAAATCTCAGGGAAGATGGTATTCTGAATATCTGCCCTCCCTCTGCTAATCCAGGAGTTCAAGATTATGTTGTCATATGTGCAAGGACAAAGACCTCATTCATAATGCACTTTACATATTTATTACAAAGTTCTGTTGTTAAAATGTGGAATTTGTGGAATTATTACTAAAATGAGAATATTTTGTCTGTTGATTGTAACTGTGTGTGTTTTTATGCCTCCGCCGGCGATAGCCAGGCCGGAGGCATTATGGATCCGGGTTGTCCGTCCGGACGTATGTCCGTCCTTCCGTCCGATGTTTGTTAACGCGATATCTGAGGAACGCCTTGACGGAATTTCATCAAATTTGCCTCAAACATCGGCTTAGACTCAAGGATGATCTGATTAGATTTTGGTGGTCAAAGGTCAAAGGTCAAGGTCACTGTGACCTCTCGAACACCATTTTCAAGCTTGTTAACGCGATATCTCAGGAATGCCTTGACAGAATTTAATCAAACTTGTCTCAAACATCGACTTGGACTCAAGGATGAACTGATTAGATGTTGGTGGTCAAAGGTCAAAGGCCAAGGTCACTGTGACCTCTCGAACGCCATTTTCAAGCTTGTTAACGCGATATCTCAGAAATGCCTTGACGGAGTTTCATAAAATTTGCCTCAAATATCGACTTGGACTCAAGGATGAACTGATTAGATTTTCGTGGTCAAAAGTCAAGGTCACTGACCTCACGAATGCCATTCCCAAGTTCGTTAAAGCGATATCTCAAGAATGGCTTGATGGAATTTCTGCCAATTTGGCTCAAACGTCGACTTGGGCGCAAGGATGAAAGGATTACATTTTGGTGATCAAAGGTCAAGGTCACTGTGACCTCTCCAACGCCATTTTCAAGCTTGTTAACGCCATATCTCAGGAATGCCTTGACGGAATTTCATCAAATTTGCCTCAAACATTAACTTGGCCTCAAGGATGAACTGATTACATTTTGGTGGTCAAACTTCAAGGTCACTGTGACCTCTCGAATGCCATTTTCAAGCTTGTTAACGCGATATCTCAGGAATGCCTTGATGGAATTTCTACGAACTTGCCTCAAACGTCCACTTGGACTCAAGGATGAACTGATTACATTTTGGTGGTCAAAGTTCAAGGTCACTGTGACCTCACACACCCAATTTCCAAGCTCTGTAACGCAACATCACAGGAGCGCCTTGACGGAATTTCTTCCAGTTTGCCTCAAATGGCGATTTGGACTCAAGGATGAACTAATGGCGGAGGCATAAGTCCGCGTTGCGGTCGTTCTAGTTATGCTTTACAACAAATTGCCTCATTCAAAACATTAACGTTTTCTAATTCGCTTGTAGTACACAGTGTCAGTTTATGAATGAGTGCACTTGAGTGGTTTGCGCCAAAGACATGAAAAAAGTGAGGTCAATCCTTCAACATAAGTATATGCATAATTGTCTATTTACATCTTTCACGTATTTACCAGTAATGGCGTCAACACATGGGACACCTGTTAGAATTTAAAATGCAACAAACAAGTCATCGAGATTGTTGATTAGATACAGTTATGTTTCCATTTTTTCTTCAGCTGCTTTTTTCTTTTCCCCATAAGGCTTCTCCATCCAAGCCATCTGTGGCTGAGCTGGCTGGAAGGTTCAAAGGCCATGCTCTACCAATGCCCACCTCAAAGGAAGAGGTGAAGTATAATACTGTCATGCTTCTTGACTGATGGTTCTTTATTTTGTTGTACAAATACCCTGGCTACTTGTGACTACAGATTGTGTTTCCCTGCTTATAAATACACAGGCTACTTGTGACTACAGATTGTGTTTACCTGCTTATAAATACACTGGCTACTTGTGACTACAGATTGTGTTTACCTGCTTATGCTCTTGTAGAGGCCGTTTCGAAGAAGACCTCCATCCCTGAAGCTGCAAACCCAAAAAGATGATAACGAGGAATCAGAAGTAAGTCACTTAATTCCTTTCCTACCCCATCTGCTGAATGTCTGGTGGTTGCATCTTCATCCAAAGAAATTATCATGAGGGAAAAAAATAGAGATTGTCAACAAAGTAAATTGCATTGTGTATTGTATTTTCTCTCCCCTCATGAAATTGGGAAAATTAAGTTTGTCTGTGTTATTGCCATACAAAGCACAAATTAATCTTCACATATTGGCCAATTTCTCACAACCGCCTCACTTGAATGGTTGTTAAATTTCAAGAGAGAATCCAGTTCAATCTTCTTCTATTATAAAAGGGAGCATGTGGGCAATGTTCTCTGTTTCAATTTTGTCCCGGAAGTGATGTCACTTGAGCAATTGTGCATTGTGACATCACTGATGATGTCATAGGCATTGTGACATCACTGATGACATCACTTCCGGGACAAAGTTTAAACAGTGAACATTACCCACATGTGTGCCCATGCAAGTGAGCCCACACAGCGGGCGAGGGAGCGTGCAGGCGACCGAGCAAGTGAGCCCGCACAGCCGTTGAGCTGCCGGGCGGGTGAGGCCGCGCAGCAGCCGAGCTGCAGAACGGGCAAGCCTAGGAAGCGAGCGCGTGTAGCGCACGAGATGCCTAGTAGTTAAAATTGGCTGTGGGCAGGCGGCGGTGTTGGCGCTGGTGATGACATCAATGATGTCACTTGAGCAATTGTGATGTCATCAGTGATCACTCGAGCAATTGTGATGTTATCAAGATCCTTCCTGTCTGAGGCTTTATAAGTGGTGGGAGTATAAGTAGGGAGAAGAGGGCAAGTGGCACATCATCTCCACTGTAGGAATCGAGCATGCGTATTGCGTAGGAATAGTAGTAATATTAGTAGTAGTATTCAAAAATGTTAGTCAGAAGTATCATTGGATTTGTTTATGTTAGCAAACCACATTTCAAATGGCTGCGTCTGATTTTATGCGTTTTTTTTCATTATTATCTCTCTGGTCTGACTTTGTCCTCTTGCAGAAACCTATCGTCTCCCCAAAGCCCTTCAGAATCAAGACGAAGAACTCCCCCATCATTGAGAAGCTACAGGTGGGTGCATGCTGCAGCATTTTATGTTATGTGCAGGAAATAAGAAACACAGCAACTGCTAGCCTCACCACAGATGTTATTACAGGACACAACAGTCAGGAGTCTTTACAATATTTAAAGCATTATACTGCCACCCGCTGTTCAGTTGACGCTGGTGCCTGAGCGGTCGCGTGAAAAAGGGGAAGGCCTTGTCCCTGTGATTACTCCACAATCGGCTCAGATTGACAAGCTAATGAGATCTGGGGGCAGCTATCCTCTGCTGAGGCTAGTGGTCATCGTTCCTTAGTTAGCCAGTCACACGGAGGGCAGCCATGGGCCAAAAGGGCTGCCGCTTCTCTTTCTTCCTCTTCTCCCCAGTGCAGGTAGGCTCTAACTACGGACATCATAATGAATCATTTCTCTGAATGAACACCACAGGTCTTATTCCTAACAAGGAGGGTGTTTCAGGACGTAACTCTCGCAGGCACAGGAGTTTTCAAATGTGATCAGTATAAGCAGAGCAGGATAGTAATCTCCTATGACACAGCTAAACCTTATAACGCAAAAGCTTTTGTGAAACGAAATGCTTAAGTTGTGAGCTTTCATTTAAAACATTTCTTTAATTGTTCATTTCTGTCTTTTAATTACATACCCATGTTTGAACATTACATGAAGACATTGTGTTCCTTCTATCCCTCAGCTAATGATGATATTTATAACTCAGCAAGGTAGATGCCCCTATGTTCAATTTAATCTGGGTTAAACTCCAGCAGTATCATAAATTGTACCCTTCTACTAGTATTAGTAATAATTACCAATGTTTTAAAGTATTACTATTACTGCTGACTGTTATTAGTACACAGTGTGCAAATAAGACTGTCGTTTGCAGGACTCAGGACCTGTCTTGTCCCTTGTCCTTCCTCCCTCCAGGCCAACCTTTCTTTGTCCCCTACCTCCCTGCTGCCTTTGCCCAAGAGTCCTGAGGTGAAGCAGCCCACCCCGCTGTCCCCCGCCCAGCCCTGCAGCCCCCTGAGCCCCGAGGAGGAGGAGGCCGTCAGCTTCGAGAGCCCTGCTGAAGGTGCCCCACTGCAGAGCTTCAACAAGGTACGCATATCATGGACTCGCTCAAGGTTTTGGTTTTACATCCAAAAAAAGTAAATCTAGATCAATAGATCAGGGTATAAATGCTCAGTATGGGGTTTCTTAGAGCTGTCCTCATAGTGTAGCCTGGTTGATTTGTGGCAGTATCATGTAGTATAGCATCACTTTGAGATTCCAAACTTTACTGTACTGAACTGTTTTTCTTTAGGATTACATCTTTTATAAGCATTTGGAAATAACATAAAGAGACTGGAATGACATAATAACAAGACACACCTTGAAAACAATGTATTTGTTGTTTTTGAGAGTGTTTATGTGAAACATTTAAAAAAGATTCTTTAGAACTATTATTAAACTTGCTTTTGCAAGCATTTTTAAGGTGAGTTAGTACAGTATCATCTTTATTCATAAGCATTTCATCATTGCATAGATCAGTGATTTTAACGCTGCTGTAGCTCTTTTGCCGTGTTTCACATTTTTACGTAGTGTTGTGCATGTGGGTTTTTAGTGACAAAATTATAGTATGAGAAGTTCTCCCATTAAGGCCCTGAAAGCATTTCATTCTCACGCCATTGGTCGAAAGAGCAGTGACGTCACAGCCGGACACATGGCCCCTCCCCATCGACACATGTTCCTCAGCGGGCGTTCTGCGTGGGCTGTTTAAGTCGGACTGGGATAAGCCCGTGCAGAACACCCCGGCAGTGCATGTGCACCGCAGCAAGGGGGATTGGAGGGTATAATCCCCTTAGCCTAATTCTCCTTTGGAGTCCCAGGACTCCTGCAGTTGCATGTGCTATTTAAGAGTAGTTACTATCAGAAAAACATTCATGGCATTATTGCCATATTAAATACAGATGTATTTACCCCCCCCCCCCCACCCCCATCCCCCCAAGCGTGGATGAAAACTATTTTCAGTCTACAGGTTGGGGAGCGTTGGGGAGTAACTCAAAATCTGGATGATTACACAGCGTTTTATAGTGTTGAATATTCATGACTATGCTAATACAGAATACAATAGACTAGAATAGCATAGAACCATAGTTCTCAAAAGATATTTGGTCAAATGAACAAAATTGAACATCCAATGACAATTATAGTTGCAGCACTTTAAGGAGATGTGTAATAACAGGTGTACCTCCTTGTAGAGCAGTGGTTCACAAACTTTTCCTGTCACGCCCCCCCCCCCCCCCCCCCATCCATCGTTCCCCCAGTAGAGAACAACAAGTTATTATTTTGCCAAGGCCACTCAGTCGGTCAAAGCAGAGTCGGTCGTATAATAGAGGAGTTGCGACATCTCCATTCACTCCAATGGACCCGTTTTTTACCTCACAAAAGTTCCCGGAAGTAAGGTTCTGGATTAAGCAGCGCTGTCGAGTTGCAGCAAAATGGACCGTGTGTGATGTACTTTGAAATAGTCAGATGTGTGAAATTGTATATTATCAACTTTATTTTAGCATTCAAACGTAGCGTGAGCCCCCTTCCTGGCTATTCAATCATTGGCTACTGAGTCACGCATTTCGGACCTCCGCTGGTGCCACTCTCTTACTAGATTGCTCTGGGTCAAAGGTTACATGAGTGAGGATAGGTGAGGATAATAGGAAATGTTGCTTAGTATATACTTTTCCATTTCTTCCTCAACACTTCCACAACTTGCCACCATCTTAGGATGCAGGCTGAAATGCTATCCTCATTCAAAGACATACTGTACAGTACAGTCAATTCCCTGCTGGCTCTCACGCATCCTTTTCCACGCAGACTCGTGCACGGCTGTCATTCAAGAGGCGTCCCCCCACGCGGCAGCACAGGAGGTCGGCCGGAGACGAGGCAGGAGCCTGCGGGAGCGGCCTGACCCCCTGCGAACAGTCCAGCCCGAAGGAGAACGAGGACGGGGTTTTTGACACCCAGGCGGAGGAGGCCCATCTGAACGAACCCGAGGGGCGGGGCGGGGACTGTGAAAAGACAGGGGATGAGGTAGCAGAGAATGATCCTGCCAGGAGAGGAGATGCAGCCTCCCAGCAGGGATCAGCGGAGCAGGAAGCCAAACATGCCCAGACCTCCTCACAGGCTTTGGAGGAGGGAGGGCCGCTTTCAGAGCCTTGCCCTGCCGAGCCCATAGGAGGCGGCAACACAGAAGAAGAGGAGGAGGAGATTCCTCAGGAGGCACCCCGAGGAGAAGAAAAGGACAGGGTGTGAACTGTGAATGTTTACATATACAGAAAGAAACCAAATATATGAATGTTAATAAGTTATTCAGTACTTTGATTAAGAAAACTCTTTGAAAAAACAAACAAACTCAGCAGCAAGTTTCAAAAGTTGTTCTGTTTATGCTATTTCTTGGTACTTGCTCTGTTCTAAACAGCGTTGCTGTTGTTGCCTCTGTCTCCCTCTCCTGGTCGTCTATAAACACTGGAGAGTAACGGAGAGACGTTCAGTGAGTGAAGCCGACCTCTCTAGTCACAGAAGCAACTGTTTTCTACACATGGACATAAGTATCAGGATGATGCTGCATCCATGCATGCATTCAAGCAGAGGAAATGTGCTTCTGCTTGTACTAAGTCTCCATAGCCTGATGTTTTTAAGATGAATTGCATCTTCTTCTTCTTGAGATTTGGGGAAGAGTAATCAAATCCATGAAAAGTCCCAATGCGATTTTGGAGATACTGAATGCTTGGGGGTTGACAAAAAGCAAAATTATCATTAAACATGATCACGTAGTATGTTAAGCAGATATATGAAATGTGAAGTTCTGGCATCATCATACCAAATTGTTTTCACATTAGGATAATGAAATTATGTATTTTTGCTTAAAATAGTAATCGTGGTGTATTTTGGGTTCTTTGCTTCATGTTTATTTGTATACCTTACAAAATATCTAAGTCACGCTACTGTAGAGTGGCTCCGGTCCTCAGTATCTATGTACAGAAATGTAAGAAAATAAAGAGCTTCCTTTATATTATTATTACTATAAAAATGCATTTGGGTCCACCTGATCTGCACTTCTAAAACAGGTGCTACGGGCCTGCATTATAATTTCTTGGCTGATGGAATCACTATGGGAACTATTAACTTCAAGATACTAAAACTTAGGAATATATTGATTATGGCTGGCCAATCAGCAAATTGTATGCCAAGGACTATACTGGAATTACAGTATTGGACTTTCTTCAGTCAGATTAAGAAAAAAGCATAAAAATAAAATAAGGGGATATTATCGATGATGAAGAGTTACGATTTGAAATGGACTTACAGGCTTATGATCAAAAGCCAGCACTTATTCTCCTCAGCATTAATGAACTCAGCAGATATTATATCTTATAAGGGGATTCTGTGAAACTGATCCCCTCTGATATATTGACATCTCAGCTCTATCTGATCTAAACACACTGTGCATCCTTGCTGAGAGGATTATTGGCAAATTTGGCATTGGTTTGAATTTGGGGGGGGGGGGCCTGTGAAAAATGCTCTCTCCATTCAGTCAAGTTAAAGGCATATCAAGTAATCTAGCCAGTACATCCCAGCATCAGCCTGGGCTGCACTTGAGTTAACTCTTCAGAAATGTTTCCTTTTTGTTTGAATAAAAATTGTAGGACTTGTTTATGTAGCCTGTAGGCTATGTAAGACATTTAGGTCTAATTCTATTAAGAGATTAACATGATAATGATAACCTGTATCTTACAATTCCAGTGGGTGGGCAGCTTTTTTTCTAAAAAGGTAAAAAACGGTGTTTTGAAAGACAGAGATTTCACCACACGGCAAAATAGGCTATAGCATTCAACCCTGTCAACACCTGCAGATATGTTGGTCTTTTTGTGCTATATAAATCCGGTTAGCCTCCCCTGAAATAGCTGGTCTCTGGCTGGTTGATGAATTAGGTATAAAACATCTATTTTACATAGTGTAGCGATCCTGGGTCTGGATCGTTCTATTATACAATCAATGGTCTGGATGGATAAAGCAAGCACGTTGGTCCTTGGCCAAAGGAATTGTCCCTTTGGTCGGATGGTTAACGTGTTGGGCTTGTAAGTTGGAGACCTCGGGTTCAAAACAGCTGTTCACTTGTTCAATTCCAACCTATCTCACTGAGTCTTTATGCTCTGTGTTGTTGTCAGTGTGAACACTGTGTAGAATTCAGAAGGTGAACTCTTAACAGTTCATAGCTCGCCAGGATCAGTCACTGAGTCTGTGTTGCTACCTGACAGGTGGATTATTGGTTCTATTCCCGATGGAGAAGACATTACAGCAGAGATGGGAAAAGTACACACTTTACTTAAATAGTTAATTGTGTAAAAAAGATTCTGGTAAAAGTACTTATTCAACTAAATTACTCAAGTAACAGTAAAAAAGTACAGGCTCTGAAATGTACTCAAGTATAAAAGTAAAAAGTATTTTCTGTGCAAGGTGAATAGAAACTCATATAATTCAAATACTATTAAACTTAAAAGATCCCTTCAAAACATATTTTAAGATGCATAAAGACTATACTTTGATTCATAATTTGTGTATGTTTTCCCCCCACAAAAGAACTGCACATAATGCGTGAAAGCTGAGTCCATTTTTAAGTTGTGGGTTCGAGCCTCTGTCAGTTTTGAATGACGACAGCCAAAGCAGAGGAAAGAGTGATTTAAAGCCCTGAGAAAACCTTCCTTCAGAAGTCTGGTCTGGTGGCACTGGCACAGAGAGTTGGCTTCCTACCTAGTATTATTGAGGCCTCAGTCACGTTTGAGGTTGTGGGTTCGATCCTGAGTCAGTTTTGAATGTCGACAGCCAGAGGAAAGAGTCATTTAAAGCCCTGAGAAAACCTGCATTAAGAGGGCAGATGGCACAGAGAGTTGGCCTGCTGCCCTGCATTGAGGACATGGGTTCGACCCTCAGTCCTTTTTGAATGGTGACAGCCATAGGAAAGACAAAAGCGAAGAGTTGTGAGTATAGGGGCTTAATGGAAAGAAGTTGACCATCATTTATTTATCCGTTATTTAACCAGGAGAAAAAAAACATTGAGACATGTAGTCTCTTTTGCAAGGGTGACCTGGCCAAGAGGGCAGCAACATAGAATCATACAATTAAGAACAGTACAATTGCAAGAATACTAAAAACAAGGGATATACACAGATCTGTGCAATAAAACAATAAAACAGCACCTATGAAAAACAGTTGCATTCTTCCTTTACAAAATTTTGGGCACGCATTTTGAACTCCCCAATCATACCATGCTGTGCAATAGGCCTACTACCTAACTAGTCTACCAGCAAAACTGATAATAATAAAGTTGTCTTAACCCAACCCACGTGCCCACATTTACTCACTCTGCAGCGTGGAATTTACTAACTGCATACAAGTGTATTATCACCAACCAGCTATAATATCATTCATGTTACATACAGGTGTCTAGCTAGTATGTGAGATCATAATGGTCCTCCGTCCGGAGTCCTTGGTCATGTCAGTGAACGCCCCCCCCAGGCAGGCAGGCAGTTTCTTGCCTGCCAGACAGACAACGCCTCCCGACGTCAGCGGCACCGAAACTTGAAGAAACTCACCTGACGACTGGGAGGAGGAAGATCAGCAACTTTAACTCGAGCTAGCTGAAAATGTCCACTCGCCAGGTGACGTTTTCTGTTTTTGAATAGTCAAATTACTGTAAGTAACGTTAGTCTACTGTCTACTGTAGGGATGTTTACTGTCCCGCTGTCAGCGCGGTCGCGTTATTGAAAGTCATAAACAGGGCTAGTTCCGGGTTTGCTTGGGACAGGACAGGCAGCCAGACGCAAAAAGGGGTTTGGAGCAAAGCCAACAAGGACACGATGGAGCTACATGAGATTCAGATCAATGGCAACGGCACTGATGGAGCTGCACACAATCAACAGGTGAGCTATAACCGTACGTATGTTATAGAGATTAGTCCGTGGTTGATGTGAACCATAGCTATACAATAATAGGCTGACATTGCAGAGTATTGACACCATAAACATATATCACCTGGTCTGCATTCATGTCTAGACTACATGATAGTTTAGCTCTAAACTATAGTAAAACCTTAACAAGTTCCATGCACCTGCCAACCACAGGAATCTGAAAACCACAGAGATAAATATTTTCAATATGATGTACCAACTCACTCACTCACTCACTCACTCACTATTGAGTAGGCGTAGGCTAGGCCCTACCACAGACATACTACAAGTGACCATAGGAATATTATAGGGACATTACAGGAATAGTATAGAGTCCCTATAGCAATTGATGCAGTCAGTTGTCAGAGGCTCCCAAATTTAATACGATTGTGTCCCAATCTCAGTTTCAGCTTATTTGTAAAAGGACAGTAGCCCACACATTAATCAACATTACTGTAAATGTGCCAGTCTTAGCCAGCTGGCTAATTTGCAACTGCAGTCCTTTGGCAAGATGTTATAAGACCATAGACCTGAAACAGAAGCATTACAAGTAAAGTACATCTGATTGGAACTCCATCTGAGAAGATGCAGGGTCCAAAATAAGCACCAGTCAAAATGCTGGTATAAAGTGGCTGGTAGATTACTTCACACCAGCAAGAACAAAAAACAAAAACAAAAAAAGGTAATTATTGAGTGGCAGTAAAATGTTAACATTCACTAGCCATTTGGCCAGTGGACAAAAAAGTTAATTTCGGTCCCTGAGAAGATGTTATTAGATATCATTTAGTATTGATTGATTGATTAGTTTATTTGGTCATATTGTTCCAGAAATCAATAATCAATACAAAAATTTTCATGTGGATCAAACAGGACCAAAAGGTGTAGACTGAAGCCGGGGCTTATTTTGTCTACCCTTTTAACACAGTTTCAAAAGCCTTTGTAGTACAAAAGAAAATATATTAGAGAATGAAAGAAACGAAATAAATAAAAATAAAAAATTAAATAAAAAATGTTACTCAAACTGGCGTTGTCTTGGCTAAGAAGCATCGAAATTCCATAATATATAATGTAATATATATATAAACATTTATCTATATACATATATATATATATAATAATATGGCTATACCACTGTTTTATATTTATCTTTAGAACACGGCTCTCTCGAATACTCGATTCTGATTGGTCAATCAACAATATTCACCGGTCATTATTTCTCGACAAACGACCGCTGCTCTGCCACACCTGGATTAATCAGTTGGTAAGAGCATTTTGTCCGCAGACGCTACTAATTAGGCCAACCAGTTGCAGCTGTGGTGTCTTGTGTGCCAATTACGAATGAAACCGCTTTGTGTTGAAAACGCTATTAAAAAATCTATTTGAATAATTATTTTTGTCAGATTATTGAATGATTTAGTTGTAGGCCGTGTTCTAAGCGGGATAATGTATACTGAGCCGGTGATTACTGGAAATAATGACCTTCAGGTGAATATTAAGCCCTCCGCTGCGCGTCGGGCTAAATCATTCACCTGTCGGTCATTATTTCCACAGTAATCACCGGCTCAGTATACATTATCCCTTACATAATCTTGCATTTAAACATATTTTTGAAAGTCTTAAGTGAGTTGCACAGTTTCATTTCATCATCAAAATTGTTCCACAGGTTCACCCCTTTTACTGAGATGCATCTCTGTTTCACATTCGTTCTTGTTTTTGTTTTCATAAACATAGTATGAAATTGAACACATCTTCATAATTTAGATGGGGAGCAGGAAACCTCTGATCAAAACAATAATTATTATGCATTCTCTTGTCACTGGGCCAAAATGTAAGAGGTAGAATAACAGTGAAATTATACTGCTCTACTGTACCTTTCACAATTGTGACCCCGGAGAACCAGCACCTCTGCAGTTTGCTATTAGTTATAAAGTTGCATGATTGCTGCATATTAACTTGCTTTTTCATGAAACTATGTTAAAATTAAGTAATTTCATTTGGCTGCACGTTATTATTCAAACAACCTTCTTTCAACACATTAACTTGCCTGCCAATAAACTTCTGCCATTATGAGCTTTATAGCTTGACCGCAAGTAATTGCAGGTGTGTTGTAAACCAAAGTGCAAACAGGGGAACAACATTTGAACCAGCCAGTAGCCGGTTACCATTTCCTTTCCACAGAGATTTTTCCTGAATCTAAATAATAAAAGACTCTTAGATTGATATTTGTAATATTATTATAAGATAGAGATTTCATAATGTTTCCCAATGTTTGACTGCTTATAGGTGACAACAGCTAATGGAGAAGGTCTGCCCTCCAGCTCTCAGGTGAGCTCTCAGTACCCATAGTGATACTTTCACTTTTCTTGGAAGGATTGATCGATTATTTGAGCATGTGTCATTATTGTCCATTGCAGTAAACATGAACTGAAGCAAAATCCATCCCAAAAAATTTTTTTATTTTATTTATTTATTTAAAATAAATAAAATAACAACATTTTGTTTTGGGGTGGATTTTGCTTCAGTTCATTTTGACTGCATACTGTTTACTATAATGTTGGAAAGTCTACTCGAAGTTTGCGAGTAAAAAACAAACTCAGAAACCCTTAAGTCCAATATGAATTTTCCATGTTTCACATTTCGTCAAACTCCTAGCTGTTATTTACATGGTACAAGACAGGCCTCATCAAGAGCTTTAATTGGATATTTACAACTAATTTTCATCCCAAATGTCACTTAGGCCCTTCGGACTCCAAGCCGTATACAGTATGTCATCAAGAGCATAATGAGCATATTTTCTGATACTGAACAGCACTAAATTAATCTCATTTGGATTAAAAGTATCCCTTGAAGACATTGCAGATTATGGTCTTGTTTCTATTTTTGTCTTAAAAATGGATCTGTCCACAATTCATGGAATAACACAGGGATTCTGTTTAGGGTGAATTAAAATGTAAATGCATAGAATCTTATTGTGGCAAAATGACCTAACAAGATTGTATTTTAGTTGGTTGCTTGTTCTCAGCTGAAAGGAGACACAGTTTGCACAATCACACTTACTCGTGAAAAAGTGCAGGTCAAGCACTCTGGCTTTGGGTCTTGGAAACTTGACCAATCAATGCACCATTTTCTGCCTTGAGTCATGGTTATATTTACAGTAAAGAGAGGGTTTCATAAGGCTGTGGAAAGTGACATGTGTCTAATGTTTCTTCTTCTTCACAGTTTCCCAGCAGGAATGGAGATACACACCCCTCACCAGAGGATCAGAACCTTTTAGAATCAGGCAAGGACACTCACAACCAAAAACAGGTGTGCAAAATGTCTATAGGGTCTATTGCATTTCTATCTACATAAAGGAATACATTTAGTAAAGTCAGTGTAACTGTTACCACATGATATCTAGCAATCATTATCCTAATTCCTGTGTCCTTTTCCCGTTCATCCCCGGAAGAAGAAAAGTGACTAATTGCTACAACAACTTACAGCAAATGAATACCTTGAATTGTCCTTTTTCTTTACCAGCTGCTTGTTATAATGGACACTGTTACCATTACTGAATGAATCCGGATGATATTACAAGCTGCATTAGTACCCGATTGGTATTAACGAGGACTGCTGACATTGCCGTTTTTTGGCTCAGTGAATTTGAATGTTTTCGTCACACTGGCAAAGAAAATATCAGATTAAAATGATAAAAGTTAATGTATTCCTTTTAAAGTGTGATATTTTTTTACAGAACAAATTTCTATTGTATACAAATCTGTATGTTTGATTTCTACAATTCTTTTGAAAATCCTCCATCTTGGTAAATCTACAGTGATTGTCAATGTGCTGCAGTATTGCATGTTCACTACTTTATATTTAATTTCACAGCACTCCCAGAATAGCTCAGTGTACAAGATAAAGAAAGACCTGAATGAAAAAATCTTCTGGAAATTCAAACTGTGGATGGTCATCGTCTTCCTCTTTCTCCTCATCGCTGCTGTGATTGTGATCTCACTGGCTGTGTGCTCAGGTAACATTTGCAGGAATGTTTATGTTCAAGTTATTAAACATTAAAGGCATAAACAGTTTGAGAGGTCAGGTAAAGATTCCTTAAATACTCTGTTCTTTAAGTAATGGTTTCTGACTTTGATCCATAACAAAGCTGTCTATTATACAGTATGTTTTCAAGCACACATCTCACAAGTTCATGGCCAGGTAAGGGTCAAAGTGGAAGTGCTTGATTACATAACACTCTGCAAGAATATAATATTAACACTTGGTGCACCGAGCTTGAGGATTATAAATCTAAAATAATACAACAATAATGATTATGTTTAACAACATACTTTTTAACAACATACTTTTCTAAGTGCATTTTATGTACTGAACAGCATCAGCATATTCAGATTTGAGGCCTTGACCCAGTCTCTCTTTGAGCAGTGATCCATGAGGATGTGGATGAGAAGTACGACTCTTCGTCATTTGAAATCCCGCTGTATTTCAATGGAAGTTTCCGACTGACCAATCAGAGCTTCACAGCAGAGCTGCTCACTCCTTCTTCCAATCAGAGCCAAGCCCTCTCTGCTAAACTTCAAAATAAGGTTGGTCTCAAATGGTTATGAATGTATTTCAAATGATGTCATTAATCAATTTATATTAACGTCTTTAGCTCTCATTGCCCTATGGTCTACTTCAAAACACTACGAGTTGTAGCTAAAGCTATAGCTAGCGAACTATAGCCATCTAGCAAAACAATATAATGTTAGCCACTTAATGCAAACATGTTTCTATTGTGCAAATGATGATGTGTTTACAACAATAATGGCTGACTAGACAATATGATTAGCTATCTATGCTGACTTTATGTAAATAAACTCAAAATCCTTCACATGTACTGTATCAGTGGCGAAACGTTCGACTCCAAGTTAAAAACAACACAGAAATTGACATCTATTCCATACTGTTAAAAGTTCGTATCCGTTTAGAAACACCATTGACAGCTGTTGTTTCCAACCTACTAAGAGCTGAGGAGAAATTATTTTAGATGGCTTTACAAACAGAATGAAGCTCTCAAGGCACTGAAACATTAAATCTCGCTTAGTATCAGCCAAACCTATTCACTCCTATTGTCTCCTTTGTTGATCTTCTCTGCCCCACCCAGCTGACTGACCTCTACAGATCCTCCCCTGCTCTGGGGAGATACTTCTCCACAGCTGAAGTATATGCTTTCAGGTATACACACACGACACTGCGTAGTTAGGACTCACATTCTATACTCTACTCTTAGCCCTCGTTCACACGATACGCCAAAGCCATGCTGAAGCCACGCTGAAGCTACGCAGTGCTATGGCAGTTTCATTTCGCCGTCCTTGTTAACAGGCGAGACCGTTCACACCAGCCGCATGCCACGCTGCGCGAGAGTGCTTCTGGTGTGACCAGTTTAGCGTGGCACTCAGCTTCTGTTAAGCCCCGCTTCAGCGCTGTTTCTGAATAGCACCTGGTGTGAACCAAGGCTTACTCTGCTCTCTTTTTGTCAGTTTTGCTTTACAGGCAAAATGTGTTTGAGCTGTAGTGTTTCATGTCTCACTCTCCCCACAGGAATGGCTCAGTGGTTGCCCAGTACCGGCTGAAGTTCCTCATGCCTGCAGAGCACGATCAGCTGGAAAAGTTCACACTGAGTCGAGAGGTGGTGTACAACGTGTTGAGGCAGTTTCTCTACGACCAGGAGCCAGAGACAGAGCCCATGCACATCGACCCACTTTCCCTGAACATGTTCTAAGAAATGGGAGAGAAATGTTGGCTTATGGCACGTACAGACTACAAGATCCTCGTCAGTCTCTGTTTCTTTCACACTATACAACTGTCTGTCTTGTAATCAGACTCAGAGTCTTTGAGTCGTTTTGGTTTTCACACTATAGGCTATACTGGGCTGCGACAGGGGATCCGACATTACAAGATATTCCACCAGGAGGAGTCCCTGACAAGTCTGTCTGGTCTGCAAACCACGTTTTGTCACAAAAACACATGAGAAATGCGCTCATTTATGGGGAAGAACAAGCAAAAATTAGGTCTGCTCACTTTTTATCTGGATTTATTTCCAAAGACACAGGCTCTCACAACATAAATACTTTCTCTGTCTTTGCTCCTCAGACCACTTGCCCGGTGCAGTCTGGTCTAAATAACACAATTCAGGCTTATCATAATTATCACGGATTCATGGAGGGCTGGAGGGCGCGGCTTGCTCTCCAGCCAGCACAGCACAGAGAGCAGCTTCCCTACTTCTTATCAGTCTAACTAGCCATGTACTGCAAACCACAACTGATTTGTTGGCCAAATTTGACTCATCTTCAAAAGGGGCTTTTGCATTCTTTGCCATGGTAGGTGAGATAGTTAGCAAGTGAAGTCCCTTAGGTGGGTCAAATGCCTACACTGTAAAAAGATGGAGAAATGAGAGTTAGCAAGCTGTGAAGTCCCTTAGGTGAGTCAAAAGCCTACACTGTAAAAAGATGGACAAATGAGTGTGATGTCACCCATTGGTTTGTGGGTCCCGTTTTGAACTTGAATTTAGCATTTTGGCTGCTGCCATCTTGGGTCTCACACAGCTCACGGGGGTTTCCCAGAGAGCTGCATCGCCGCCTGCTATTGGTCCATGATCGGCAAACTGTGCCATCACTGGACAGGCGACCTGTCAATCATGCCCAAAACATTTTTTATCGTCTATTTTACTCCAAACCGGCTCATTATATAAAAATTCACCCCCCAGACATTTGTCATGAAAGGTGAAATTAGCTATAGAGGCCAAAGCATTTCTTGAACCCAGGCTGTAAAGATGTTTATTTCTTCTGTAAAGTCTGGCCTTTTAACATGGGGGTGAATGGGGAGAGTGGATTGACTCTGTTTTGCAGCCAGCCTCCAGTGGCCATTCGAGGAACTGCAGTTTTTGATATTCGTGCATTGGCTTTATCTGTCCAAGCCTAAACTCCACCTTGGGTAAACATGCATGTGAGTTGTCTTCTGTATGATTCTACCGCAAGTCTGAAGAAATCATGCTTCTTCACCACAGGAAGCTGCTGCTTCCAGTCATATTTCCTGTCTTCAAATGAAGACAAATACAACGTCACTGTATGTTGTATGAATGCTTTCATTGTGCTTGGCAAGCCTCCCATATCGTCTGTTCCCATGCTTTATCAGACTTCTCAAGGGAATCAATCAATAATGCTGGACTTGTCATGACAAGGGACTGATGACTGTCAACCTTAGTGTGCTGACTCCCCAGAGACTACACTTCCTGCTTTGGGGCTTCTCGAGATTAACTATGTTACATATTTCAGATTTCAATGTCCACTGCTACTGCGACTATTAATTAAGAGTATTGGAATCAATGTCAATATTGTAATTAACTTTTTTATATTCACTCCCTGACTTTCACTGTAGTTTTATATATGAGCTTTTGTGCATAAGAAAACCTGTTGCGGAATGAGTTGTTAATTCAATCAGTTTTTTAAATGGAAATACAGACATTTTAATGTTTTTGCATATCTCTGTCATGTCTGCTTCAGACACAAGTTTCAAACCCAGAATTTTCCTGTGGAAGGCTATAAGAAAATTTGCCCTGAACTCAATAGGAAAATTAGCTTGTGGGAGTGATCACATAGAATTTGAATGGATAGAGCAGTCATTCCCATTCAACCATAGGCAGTTTTGTATACAATCTGTATTTGGTCGGGAGTGTTCTCCAATTTTAGTTTTTCTCAATCTTCGAATGCATTTTTGCACGCTGATGTTTCAAGTCTGTTTATGAATCTTTCTCATTTACCCTACTGTATTTTGAATAGTCCTCATGATGACTGCCCAGTAGAGGGAGTGCATGTTCCATGTGCAAGTGTGAGACCATCTTAAAGTGTGACATCCCCCCCCCCCCCCTCTCTGTTCATGCACGTGTAGTTGCACTTCAGATTTATATTCATAATTTTCTTCTTAGTAGCATTTGTAGTAGTTGTCTGTAGGTAATAGTACTGGCAGTATAGGTTTAGCAATTAGAAATATATACCAATGTGCCAGTGTACAATCTGTCTCCTGGCATGGATCTAAACATGTCTACCCTCTAATAAGTTTACAGATGCGATTAATCTTTATGTCAAATTGTCCTCGAGTTTCAAATAAAGATAGATTATCAGCTATGTGCATGACACATACAAATACAGTGTTCCCTATGGAGAATTTTGACGGAGACACCATTGAGATATACTGAAGAGACATATTGAGTAATTTAGCTTAAGACAATAACTTTGAAATGAGATTATGATGACAGATGTACTATTCTCCAATATATTATAGAAAATATTAATTTTTTTAAACCCTGAGTCAACCTACAAACGAAACCAGAAAGAGGAAGTTTCTTTTTTGAAATGTGATGTAAATGTTCATGTTCACCACAGCAGGACCTAAAAGTCTTTGCTGCAGCATGACAGTCACATGCTGGCCAAAAGGTTACGTTGGTTTAAACTAGTCCATCAGGGAGTTCCAAGCGATTTCAACATTACATTAAACCAGTCACACCACCTGCACCTTGAAATCCAGCTCACACATTGCAAATATTGCATCTCAGCAAGAATAAACAGCATCACCTCTCTATTCAAATATCGATTTAGACTGGACAAGCAGGGTTTACTTTATCCACTCCTTTGTAGCTTGTGTCCTGCAGTTGTGGCTCAAAGTAAACAGTTTCTGGGTTTGAAGAGGTTGGCAGCATGTGCCATGGTACCAGACAGTCACAGGAGAATAGATCTTGGTTGTATACACCTGATAGGCAAAAAAACAAAACACCTGATAGGCTAATATTATTAGCTGCCAGTCCTGTCTGTTGTAACTGGTGGCCCACCTTCTTAATCCTAATCTTCTAAAGGAAGATTTGCTATAACAAGCACGCCAAGCTTTGATAGCCTGGTTGGTTTAAACAGTGCTCTGCTTCTCTCTTGTACAGGAAAGCCTTTGCTGAGCAGTTTCTATGCAGATGATCCTCTGAAACAGGTCATGCAGAGCTACACATAGGTCAGCCACTGTCTCTTCCAGAGCAAAAGGTCTTCATAGGTCAGCAGCGCTGCTTAAACATGGATTTATCCCTTTTAGAGTAGGACAAGCAGGGCCATGCAGAGACCTTTAGAGGGGCAGGTGGTCAATGTTAAAAAGGGACATGCAGGGGATCTTTAGGATGAGATAGCAGGTCAACAATACCACATAGAAGAGGTAAGCTGGGAACCTGAAGGTTAATTTGAGATGCAGCTCACTCAGCACTGTGTCAAGTTATTCTAGTCTTAAATCTGTAATAAACATTGTCTTTTGGTTAGGTTCTAATAAAATGTTGAAATGTTTTGGGGCTCACCTGGTAGAGTGCATACCATTAAGGCTTAGTCCTTCATGCAGCCGACCCGGGTTCGAATCCAACCCGTGGCCCTTTGCTGCATGTCCTACCCTCTCTCTCTCTGCTTCCCGTCATCACACTGTCCTATCCATGAAAGGCAAAAATGCCCCCCCCCCCCCCAAAACAAATAAAGTTCAAATTTTACAGTGTATTGGGCTTAGAACATTATAATGAGAAGTATATGGCCATCCCCGTGCACATTATGTCTCATAAGTTGTTGCAGCAATTCTTGGGTCGATACCATTCGTTAGATTTTGTGCAACATTGAACCTTTTTGACCACTCTAGAATTGATTAAAAAAGAGCTGAAAACCCCCTCCAAAATACCACATTCAGACACCGAGACCTCACAATGAAATGGCTACTAATGGGGACTAACACCATCACACATGAATACACTTGGGTACATTGAATCCACAGGAGTCTCAGCTTTTCAATCATACACAATTTATCCAATTTCAAGACTGTTTAGGGGCCTCAGTATGCAGAAATATTCAAATAAAATAGGCGAAAATAACACATACTGCATGGGATTAGCATAAAATGGGTACCCTTCTTGAGGTGGGAGGTCATGGGACCCCTTTGAAAATGGCCATTCCAGTTTTTCCCTCTCCAAAATGTTTGCCTAACTTTGGAGCCCAGCCTGGTTTCATATGATATAATATATTCACTCTACCTTTAAAGATTAGCCCACTACAGCCTCTGAAATACAGTACTGTCGACCATGGATGAAAAGGCCCCCCGTCCCGAGTTGGTGTATCATGAAAGTGCCAATTATAAATTTTTGTATAAACACTAGGGCAGGGTTACTCAACTTGCTTTGCCCGGGGGCCACTTTTGCAAAATGACAGGAGGCCAGTGGCCAGTTAATATACAAACAATATACTATTTTCGGTAGCGGGGTTTTTGGAGTGTCAGCCGGAGTTTAGTCTCACAATTTTGTGCACACATGATAGTTAAGTTAGTTAAGTACATAATACTGATAAGTGCCTGGGCAGCGAGCAGACGGCCATATTTGACAATTTAGCTGGCGCTCAGTCAAACTTGATTTAGCATTATTTTTCATTGTGAATTAGAAAACGGTCAGGGGGCCACTCTTCACCCTATCGCGGCCCGCATCTGTCCCCCGGGCCGCAAGTTGAGTATCTCTGCACTAGGGTATTTGCCCCTTGTTTTTGGCCATGTATGTTGACATAAATCCAATGAATGGCAAGAAAGAACACCCTGCAGTTACCATATTGTCTGTCTGTATTATTTTACTGCAAAACAGCACAAACTCCCAATATGATATGCACTCCATTGCCCCCTCCAGAGGCTGACCTGGGACCAGCATAGGCAGCCTTCTTTGGTCTGAAGGTTTGACATACATTTACCCTGCATTATGATGTGCTGACTGTACACTCATTTCTATTTTTATCTTTTGTTTTGGACACAAAACAAGAATGAAACGAAAAATGAATTTGACAGCTACAAGGACTTGGAATGAAAGCCTCTCCGTCCTCATAACTTAAATCAAAGAAGAAGAAAAAACTATTCAACAATTGAATAAAATAGTGAACATTGTACATGTGTGTGAATATTGTTTATTTCATACGATTGTTCTTCCTGATTATTTAATATTCTGATATATAGGACTATATTTCTGGTATGTAACAATATGGAAAAACAAAAAATATAATTTCTATAATAGGTTTCATGTGTTACTTATAGCCCCGAAATACTGGTATCCTTAAATCCCCATTCATGTTCTGTACAGGTATAATAGTAAAGAGGATAAGTTCATTGCACAAGGAGTTCCCTGAGCTAATCACCTGTGCCGTGGGAATCCCAGTTGAGTAAAAGTCTATCTTGGTCAGCTGGCAAAGTTAAGATTATTTATTTGCACGTACAGTATTGATTTTATTTTATTATAGTGTCATACACCATACACCATCGAATGTATTGCTGTCCATCTACAATACAGAATATATCTATAAATACATTTACAGGTCACACAGATGAGGAAGAAATATGGCATATATAAACATCTTACATCTAAAGAAGAAAATCAAAAATCAAAATAAATAGTGCAAAAAATCTACTAAATCTACCATCTAAAGACTGAAACAGAAATATGTCAATGAAACATGCAGCTGTATCCCCTCAGCCCGTGAGTGATGCTGACATTCAAGGAGGCCTTCCACACACGCTAGACCCCAACCTATTCCATATAACCAGCCAATCCCACTGCTGTCCAGCGTAGTGCATGTCAGGGATGTCCTGAGGTTCTCGGAAGCCTTCACCACTTATCCCATTAAAGGGTTATCTCTCCTTTTGGCAGTCAGAAGACTTCAAGGTTAAGGCTCTCGTTGCAGGAGGTTTCTGCCAGGCTCAGTGCTGTCTGACTTTACGACCTACAGTACTACCGTCGTCCTCAACTGTCCCCTGCCTCTCTGCCAGCACTCTGCAGGACCCTGATCAGTTACGTTTCCCCTGGGCAGAACTGTCTCGCCTCTGGAGGGATCATGGGCGCCCATGCCTCCACCCTGGATGACATCCTGGAGCAGGACATGCACCACTGGTACAACAAGTTCATGAAGGAGTCTCCGTCGGGCCTCATCACGCTGTTTGAGCTCAAGACCATGCTGCAAATGAATGGCATGACGGAGGAGGCCAGCAGCTATGTGGACCAGGTCTTCCTCACCTTTGACATGGACGGGGTAAGATCATGCAAACACCTATATTTGCCTTTCCCATGCCAAGGACAACTGCACAGCTAATATACAATATCACTGGTGATTTGCCAAATAACTGATAGTGCGGACTGGAGTTGGGTCAGTTGAGCATCGGTGCTCAATTTCAAATGGTTTCACATGGAAACTTTAACAAGGAGCTACAGTATGAGCGATAATGGTGATGATTTGTGACATGTTTGGAGGCGTCAATGGAGGTTATGTTCAACTGTGAACCATAAGCTCTTAAAATAAGTTTAGAGAAGGATTATAAATGCTAAATTGCACATATGATTTATATGTAACTAACTGCTCTATTTCCCCATAATTGACTTACCCTTAAATCTGTTACTACAATGAGCAACCCTCTGCTTAGAATCTTCCACTCTCTCTTGCATGAGTTCAAGAACTGAAATCTACCACTGGTGCTCTTGTTGCAGTACTAAGAGTATAGGCATTTGTAGTTCTCTCCCTAACTGTCTGTCTCTTTTATCTCTTCTTTTGCAGGATGGATATATGGACTTTGTGGAATATATTGCAGCAATAAGTCTGTTACTGAAAGGAGCAATCAACCAGAAACTAAAGTGGTACTTCAAGCTCTTCGATCAAGATGGAAATGGAAAAATCGACAAGGATGAAATGGAGACGATATTTAAGGTACGTTTTCTTTTAAGGTTCTCTTGGCACTGCTCCCTAAATTGTAAAGCTTAACTTAGAAAAAGGTTTAACTTGCCGTGAACGAGACATGCCAGATAATCCAGGGGGAGTCTTATTTGTAATCCTGAGTCTAAAAACAGCCTTCTCCATAAGAACCTTTCATTGAGTGACACAATTATACAGTAGTCACCTCACACACTACATTAATTTAATATAGACTTTCACTGACTAACACAATTATACAGTAGTCACCTCACACACTACATTAATTTAATATAACCTTTCACTAACACAATTATACAGTAGTCACCTCACACACTACATTAATTTAATATAAACTTTCACTAACACAATTATACAGTAGTCACCTCACACACTACATTAATTTAATATAAACTTTCACTAACACAATTATACAGTAGTCACCTCACACACTACATTAATTTAATATAAACTTTCACTAACACAATTATACAGTAGTCACCTCACACACTACATTAATTTAATATAACCTTTCACTGACTAACACAATTATACAGTAGTCACCTCACACACTACATTAATTTAATATAACCTTTCACTGACTAACACAATTATACAGTAGTCACCTCACACACTACATTAATTTAATATAAACTTTCACTGACTAACACAATTATACAGTAGTCACCTCACACACTACATTAATTTAATATAACCTTTCACTGACTAACACAATTATACAGTAGTCACCTCACACACTACATTCATTTAATATAACCTTTCACTGACTAACACAATTACACGGTAGTCACCTCACACACTACATTAATTTAATATAAACTTTCACTAACACAATTATACAGTAGTCACCTCACACACTACATTAATTTAATATAAACTTTCACTAACACAATTATACAGTAGTCACCTCACACACTACATTAATTTAATATAACCTTTCACTGACTAACACAATTATACAGTAGTCACCTCACACACTACATTAATTTAATATAACCTTTCACTGACTAACACAATTATACAGTAGTCACCTCACACACTACATTAATTTAATATAAACTTTCACTGACTAACACAATTATACAGTAGTCACCTCACACACTACATTAATTTAATATAACCTTTCACTGACTAACACAATTATACAGTAGTCACCTCACACACTACATTAATTTAATATAACCTTTCACTGACTAACACAATTACACGGTAGTCATCTCGCACACTACATTTTGGTAGTATAGAAAGAGTATTAAATAATATTATTAAAAGGCTAGTATAACATATTGCCAGTCTCCTGGTTAGTCCTGCAGGCACAAAGCTATATAAGCTGTGAGATTGGTGAATGTGCACAACTTTATATCAAGTTATTAAAGTCCTTTGTAAGTTTCTGTTTAACCCAATTAACTGAATAAACTGTTCTGCCAGGCTATTCAAGATATCACCAGGTGTTACGACATCCCACCAGAGGAGATAGTGACTCTTGTATACGAGAAGATTGATGTCAATGGAGAAGGTGAGGAATATCTTTGACTCGTCAAACCAGTATTGACATAATCATTCAGCATCCCTTATCATATAAGCACAATTTCTCAACATGAGGTCCAGAATGTTTTCCTGGTTGGTAATACCATGCATGTAAAGTTATTCTCAGATACTTCTGGTGTTAAGACTGAAATATTGCATTGATGGGAATGAGTTTGTCGGCAACGAGAAGTTGATAAAGACACAAATTTAAAATGTATGATTTGCCCCATAGACACAATACAATATCCTTCATTGTGACAAACAGGTGTGGCCAAGTCAACTTTGCTCGACGAGGCCCAATAAGTCTCAAGTCTTGAGGCACAAGTCTCAGGTCAAATCTCAAGACTAAATGTAGATTATTCAAGTATCAGCTCAAATCTCAAGTCTAAATGTAGATTAGTCAAGTCTCTAGTCATGTCTCAAGTCTAAATGTAGATTAGTCAAGTCTCTAGTCAAATATCAAGTCGAAATGTAGATTAGTCAAGTCCATATGTGTTCATTGTCAATAAAGTCTTCTTCGATGCCATTAATGTCAAGACTAGTCATGTCTCAAGTCTAAATGTAGAACATGCCAGGAACAAAAAAACTTAAAATAATCAATAAGTTAAATCACTCCATACAAATTCAGAAAACAATTTAAATTCTCATTATTTTCAATCTAAGTAATTTTCACATACACAAGATCTAATCAAAGTAATCGAAGTCAAGCCCCAAATCAGCTGAACCTAAGCCAAGTCAAATCTCGAGTATTCTATTCATGCATCAAGCCAAGTCTCTTCACCTCTGCAAACCCAAACATTACAATGATTTGATTGTTCATGTTTTGCTGTGTTTCCCCAGGTGAGCTGACACTCGAGGAGTTTATCAGCGGAGCAAAGGAGCATCCCGACATCATGGAAATGCTCACCAAAATGATGGATCTTACAACGGTCCTGGAAATCATCATCGATGGTCAAGAGGTCAACAGAAAACAGAAGAAAGCTATGAATGGAATCATTGGTTCCTAACAAGCTGTGGACTGTACAGAGAGTTTGAGAAGATAACTTCCTATCCAAAGGGAACAGTGGATTTTAAGGCGCAACAATGATGAGTAAAGACGAGTGAGAAGTGCTTGAGATAAGAGCCAGCTCAGTCAGGACATGCTGAACTCATTTGGGTGGAAAAAAGAAAGAGGAGTCCTGAGCACCTGTTTGCCGCTATGATCTCTCTGCACGTCATCTGTGGGAAGCAGAGACTCGCTCCTCTTCGCTCTGCTGGAGCTCTCACACCTTCTGCATGCTGTTAAGGTGGTGATATGTTCTGACAGGCTGAGTGAGAGGAGGCCCATCTGCTTGCAGGTTCCCATCAAGGTACGAGCAGATGGCTCCATGTACCTACAAGGTGCATGATGCATCACTTTTGACTTACTTAATTATGCATTTGGTGATCATTAAACGCTGGACAGGCACTTTAGTGGGTCTTGGACATCTTTGGGATAATTTGTGCTCATATTTGCATTTGAATTCCAATCGGTCCAGTTTAAGGTTAATTTCTCAAAAAGATATTTCCACTACAAAAAGTACCTAGGTCACTTCCTATTCCAAACTGGATCAAAATTGAATTCTATTCAAAAAATATTCCAGTTAACGGGGTGATTACATTTGTGAGGAACATCTGAAACACAACGTAAGCGCAATGTTGTTGTTTTTTATCTTGTTTTGTGTGTGTTGTGGCTGTTTTTGCTATTGTTGTATACAAACTGCATGAAAACAACACTTTATAGAAATGTAATCCTAACTGAATAACCATGGAATGATTGCAAAATGTTTGTCATTATGTGCATGTGACGTTTACTGAAATTTTGTATTTTGCTTAAAAGATATTGCCTTAATTAATACATTCTTTTCTTTTTTCTAAACAGTTTCCTTGCATTTTTTTTTATTGATTTTTTTTAAAATGTATGGTTATTCCATTTCCCTCCAGAATAAGATACATTAGTCTATTTCACAGCCACAGGCCTGTATCCACGTTGCACCCCCCCCCCCCCACCCCCCCCCCCCCCCCCCCCAAAAAAAGGGGCCATTCTAGAAATATCCATCACACGTGGATAGCATATCTTATTTTGTTTTTTGTAGCACACAAATTAGTACGTTATGCAGATGGGGAATAGTATACAGTAGCAAATAGAGGATTGCAAGACAATAAAGGGTGACACAGGAAAATAGGGCTTTAAACATGTGCCAGTAAAAAAGCATGTGGGTCAGTGAGTGTGGAATGAATGTGTGGAACATTGCTCTAGGGTGCCATCTTGTGAGTAGAACAATTCAACCAAGTGTTAAATTGGATGTGCTGCATGGGAACAGATTTTTGGTGGAGCCAAGTATGCTCAGTGTCTCACCTCTCTCTCACATTTATAAAACACTGCATGACCTTCCAGTATGTTTCCTTCTAATTCATGACAAACACAATGTATTTGAGTACATGTGAACAAAACCAATGCCTATAGGCTTACCCCTTTAACTTCTACAATGTGAGGGACTCATCATGGCAATACAGCTTAGTTGGTACACATCTGATATACCTTTCTCAACGGATCCACGGAAGCCTCTTCTTATGAACTTGTCTACCGAGGGACAGACTGTCTGTCTGCAGAGCATTCATTTCCATTTCTGCAGGAAATACCAGAGCATGAAAGGGCCTCATTCTCAACATCATTTAGTTTAGAGGGGGGCCCAGGAAAAATTATTTCACCTGGCCTATTTTACCCATCTTATCCTAAAACTGCTTGGCACCCACCTTTTTTATATTATACCAGCACAAAACTAAATCTTGATTTACCCCTTCAGTTGCTGACTTATACCTTACTCAGCCAAATTAATTTGACCTTTGCAAACCTTTCTGTGCAAACAGGCAAGAAAATAAGTGGCAGTACATATCTGTAAGACAACCTCCTAATCTAAACAAAGCTAGCCTTGGCTTAACGCCAAGATTTAGGCCACTGCCACATCAAAATGTGACATCCATCAGGACATTTTTTTAACTTGACTCAATAGTCTCACGTGGTCAGACCCAACGTCTCATGTCATCACTTCCAACGGCTGGCTACTGCAAGACTACTCAATAGTAAACCATATTATCCCTTTATATTTAAGGTCATCCAAATTGGTCTGCATGGTTAATGATTTAACAGTACATGATATAAGTGGATACTGGTCAGTTGCCATTACAAACTCAAAAAAAAACTGTCAGGTTGTGTAAATCAAATAAAGATAAGCCTTTGACTGGACATAGCACTGGAAACGTTCCTAAATATATCGAACCATCCAATTGCATAACTGTACTCAAACCATCTCATGCACGGCACATGGTATAAATACCCCAGTGTCTCTCCTCATGGCTTTGCACTGCACTCAAGCTTCCTGCCACACCACCACAAGCACGGCAACAGCCCGCCGGCCAAACCCAACTGGAAAGCATGCAGTCTGCCGAGGCCAGAATCAACAGAAACAGCCTGCTGCTGGCACTGAGGCGCTACAGCTCGGCCGTCCGGGACATGGAGCAGACCGTCCTCCTGCCCAGCCTGCTGCGGGACGTACCCTCCGAGGAGGAGTGTGAGGCGGCCGAGGAGTCCTGTGAAGACTTGTACGAGAGCTACCTGATGTTCAAAGCCATAAGAACCACAGTGGAGAGTGGCCTCTTCTCACTGGACGAGGGCAGGGCCAAAAGCAACAAGTCTCTGAGCAACACCCTGGATCCCCTGCTGGAGTCAGACCCGGAAAGCCTCTTCCACTTCCACCTGAGAGGCCTGTCTTCTGTCATAAGCAACCTCACCGAGAAGACCCTGAGTCTCACAGACAAATACATGGACATCATCGGAGTGGCAAATTATTAGACACCAAGTCAGACGTGTGGACATCATCAGAGTGGACAATGGACATGAAGCTAAATCTTTGGTGTTTGAAAACATGTAGCAAACTAACTTAGTCATCTCAAATATCAAACTGTTTACATTCAATAATAACACCATGCTTCTGAAATGGAATAAAAGTGCTTTGCCAAACTTGATCATTTGTACCTTTTGAGTTACCAGTTGCACTTAAAATGTATCTGATGCATTTCTTTACACATAAATGCAAGACTATTCTTGTTAATGTATGAACAGATCAGTGTATTTGGCTTGATTACCATCCAAAAACACAAGGAATAAGGAATGTACCGTCTAAATAATTACCCATTTTATGAGTGACGGAAAAAAATCAGTTGAAACAAAAATAATTAAATTAACATGGTTTTTATTATATACACTGTTTTGCACAATCTGTGACAGAAAGCTTTCACACAAAGGACCGCACAGACAGATGGTAGTCTGCAACATGTTCTCTCTCTCCCTTTCTCTCTTTCATCTCGCCAGCCGCCAACGCTTAGCGCACAGGATAGAAAGGCTCCACAATCTCTGCAAAGGTCTTTTTGTCTGGTGAGATAAAGAGAAAAGATAAGATGATTTGATTACACACCAATGTGGACAAATATATTTTAATCTCCGATTACCCTGTGTAGACCTACCAATGTCCCAAAACACTTCATACTATACTATACAGAAATCATAGCACAAACTACAGACGATGGAATACACACATTCTTTGACTGTATTTGAGCAGGGGTGTAACGATTCATCTATTGCATCGATTTATTCCTACGATCCAACTACATTGATTCTACTGGTATTCTAACTACTTCTAGTGTGACTTGTACTATCAATCTAAAATGGTTTCGCAATGCAAATGATCGATTGTAATTTGCGTGCCTTGTAATTAGCACGACAAAAGTTATGTGGATGTATTTTTCCACACAGATTGAATAGAAGTCTTGCATTGAATGTTTGTGTAGTTCTCTTTCTTCCACGATGGCTCAGCTGCCTGTAACCTAGCAACCATTTTTTTGTACATGGTAATGTAACAGACGACGGTTGCCATGCGTTGATATATGAGAAATATTTCAACAAAAACATAATAATGTGGTGTCTTATTGCTGGCTCTTGTAAACAAGTCACAGTAGAATAGTAATATATTTTTACAGTGTTTTACCTAGTCTACCACTGCATAGAAATGGTGGTGGTGGTGGTGTGGTGGTGAGGGGGGGGTTACTGTATTGATTTCAAGCCATTGAATCGTATCGTATGGCTCTAAATTAGCCAATATCATCCTTGTATCATATCATGGCACGTATCGTATCGTTAAAACATATCGTTACACCACTAATAGTTTGGTCTGGCTCGAATATATGATGTATGCTGATAGTGGCGGGGCAATACGACCATAAAATATGACAACTTATCCATTTAAGAAACCGGACTTGTGAAAGAATACAACAATGTTGGGCAATCACTGTAATAATAATAATCTGTAATGTCACTATATGCAACTTCACCCTCAACTTTTTACATTTTGTCATGTTGTATCATGTATGATTATAGGAAAGACCATCTCAAACAGTCTTATACACAGAACAAACATGTAACTGCAAAATGCAACAAGATTTTACTTTTTTACTATAGTATTTTAATGCCATTACTATTTTAATGGAGAAATGCACACTAACAGGCACGGAAACAAAGTTGTGCACAAGATTTGAGAGAAATAAGCTTTTCATGGGAAATGTATGGGATGCTTTTACTCATGAAACATGGGACAAAAACTTTATATGTTGCATTCATATTTGTTCAGGATAATTAAATATTTACTCTGATCGGATCAGAACACGGATACAGCTTTCCATACCAAAGCATCACATTTTGTTGGCTCATATTCACAAAACAATTGTTTGTCTTACATGAACATCGTCCTTATGGAGAAGCATGTGACAAGGCCACAAGGAAAATATCGAGGTTCACTCTTTCTTTCTTTTTAAGATTTTTTTTTTTGGCATTTATGCCTTTATTTAGATAGGACAGTAGGCAGACAGGAAAGGTGGGGAGAGAGAGAGGGGATGACATCCGGCAAGGACCTCGGGTCGGATTTGAACCTGGGTCGGACTCGGACGTGCGAAGGACCGAGCCTCCGTCGTACGTGTGCTACCCATATATCTCAGTGGTGCTACCAGGTGAGCCACCAGGATGCACAAAAACATCGAGGTTCTAAAGTCCCCAGGAATCTAATGAAAGCCAATCCTTTCTGTACTGCCCATTATATTTGTGATGTAAAAAAATATGAAACTGTGATGATCTCCATATAGGAAACTGGGTCATTGCAGCAGAAAATACTAATAGGAAGGAAACTACAGTAGAAATAAGACTAGAGCAAATCGGTGGTATTTAAACATAACACAATCGACAACTACAACACTAGGACATATGCCATAGAAAATATATGAATGGAAAGTATGAGAAAATATGCATAATATGATGAAAGAGTGCTGCCACAGACTGAGCCAAAGAATAAGAAGAATGAAATAACAGAAAGAATATCAAAATATATATATATGCATTGTGTAAAAGAATACATGAGAGAATAAATGTACAGCACATGCACATTATGTACACTACACAATTTGTGTTCGATTCACATGAACAGGTCATGAACACGTTTACAGGTGGCCATAAATATGTACACAAAGTGTGTAAGCATGCAAATATGATTCGTATATAGATGTAAGTAACCTAATTGCTTTAATGCTTTTGCAAAAGCGGTGTTTTGAAGGGAGTGGACAAGGAGAAGTCCTTTGTGTTTTTTGTGTTCAGAAATAAAAGCTACTTACCCTTCTTTGCAAATTCCTCTGGGTGAAGTCTTATATACTCATTCATGTCACGGTCAAGTCTGGCAAAGGTGTAATTTTCATATTTGGTTACATGGTAGCCAATGAACCAACCAAGGGTTGCGAGCAGGACTTGCCGGTGAACACCTTAAAAAAAGGGAAATTGTAAATGACAGATATTTGTGGAGGGTTGCACCAGTACACAATAACATGAATGTGTCAGAGATGTTTTCGTTGCCTCACGACAAGTTAAAAGTTAAGACTCTGCTGTCTGCGACAATGGCATGCACGTGTAGATTTTATGGTAATTATGTGTCATCATCACAGCACAGGGGAGGCATACTTTTATAAATTAAAAGTAACATACGCTTGAAAGGAAGGTGTAGTGAGCAGAGTGGAAGAAGGCAGCTCCCATGCTAACCTGATCTGAGCGGCGGTCTGCGGTTAATGGCATTATGGAGCATCGCCGTGCACCAGCCGACGCCAGCCAGCCACACCGAGTTCCTGTTGGCGATCCCCGGAGGAGGGAGAGTCTTTGCCTCATCCGGCACGAAGCCCATGGCGAGAATGTTTTATTTTGTACTCCGATCAGAAGATTTGTTCTGAGCTATCACCTCTCATAGGAAGCCAAGGGCATAGTGTGTAACCTAGTAATAGGTCCGGCCACAACAACAATTCATTGACGTATAGTTCCGCTCTGGTATCTTCACCGGGGCGCTCGTTTCGTCACCTAGCAACCTACGGGGGGGGGGGGGGGTGGGGGGTAACTATGTTGCTGTACGTTTGAGGATAAATGAACAACTAGGAAAATAGAACCTCATTTGAAACGGTAGCAGACGTTAGTATTTGTCGTAGTAGCAGTTGAGGTGGGTGGTAGCAACAGGAGAAAAAACAGTAACGTGACTGTATTTTGAGTCAACAGTGAGTTGCCTACCTATTTTATTGTTTGTATCCTGCTATTACTATATAATACCGTAGTCATACAACTGCTGCTGTGATGTGTGTTTAAAACACGTATTAGGCTACTGTGTGATAATAGTGTGTGTGTGTGTGTGTGTGTGTGTGTGTGTGTGTGTGTGTGTGTGTGTGTGTGTGTGTGTGTGTGTGTGTGTGTGTGTGTGTGTGTGTGTGTGTGTGTGTGCGTGCGTGCGCGCGCGCGTGTGTGTGTTTGTTCGTTTGTCGGTGGATTATTCAAAATTAGATATAAACCCTGGGGTGTTTTCCTCAGTCATGTGATGTGAATATAATCAGACAGACTTGATTTGTTGTTGAAATAACACTAATTTAACGCCACTCCAGAGGCAGAGCATTGCACATCAAGCGCTGATGACATCATTGGAAGTGCAGTCCAACTCGGTGGAGAGAGAGACCACAGAGACAAGCTGCTGAGCTGCTGAGGAGGACGGAGAGGAGGAATGCCCTGCCCAGCTGCTGATGAGTTGACCTATGCATACCAAGTAGTTTAAAGTCGGGGGTATCCCCGTGTTTTTGGTAAGTACACATTTTATGTTCCAAGTTCGATCAGTGAGGCTGACGATGTTTCCCCCCTGCATCCTCTGATACTGCCAAAATGGCTATACGGTGGCCTGCTAACTTGCTACTGTTGCTAGCTTCGCCCTGATTCCACCCAGATTGCAAACGGCACATAGCCTATGCAACGGCTATCTGAAATTCTCTGTACGAAATGACACAGTGTTAAGCTTTGCAGAGAGTATTAAAGGGCGACAGGAACGAAATGCGACACAGCCATAGAAAATAATGTAGGCTACACGTTTGCAAGTGCACCATGTTATAGCCATAAAATTAGTAATTTGATTTGATCCTGTCAGCAGTGATTTCAACTATTTTGCCAGCAACCGCGAAGAAGGCTACAGTTCCTGTGTTTTGCAAGGGGATATAGCTGCATAGTAATCGCATAGTCCCGATTCACAGTCCTTAACGTTATCTCTGTAGAATACTGTTGCAGTCTGCAGATAATACTAAAATGTACATTTTCTTAGCCATGTGCAGTGCACAGCCATTACAAAAAGCTTTTGTGCTGTCTGTTGTGGATAATTAACTGACAGTAGCAGAAAATAACGAGTATACACTGCATTACATTTTACTGGGTGTTCTCTCCACAATGTTTCCAGCTCAGCCTCTATGGCTCTATACTCGCCCCCCCCCCCCCCTTCAAACTGATGCACAGCCCTCTAAACCTGCAGCACAAGCCAAAAAATAGGGGGAAAACGTTGTGCAAATATAAGATACAAATGGGATGACCACGTGGATAAGTGCATGAGACATTACATTTCTTATGGGTTTTTTTTCTTCCTTCTGCTCAGTTCATGAATCCATGCAGCAGGCAATGCTGGACAAAATATCCTCTTATGTATTTGCATACAGTACCAGAGGCAGGGAAGTGTAACAACACAAGTGATAACAACATGAATAGCAAATTGATCAAACTGAGAAACCTCAGGACCATGTTGAGTAGTTTGCAAAATGGGATGGTAATAGAGGCCAAAGGTGGCTGCCCCCTTCATGCATTTCCCCCACTTATTTATACAGTACTGTCTAACTACTTGACTATAAACAGAGTCTAACTACTTGATTATAAAAATGATGAAGTAGTGTGCCTGTTAATGATGAGCCGCCTGTTCCAGTATACTGCATTTGTAAATAAATTAGTGTTTATTTTCTCAAACAGAAGTGCACTTTAAACATGCTATTGTTATTCTGTTTTCCCTGTTTTGAATGAGCTGACATTAGGGACATGCAACATGAACGATGGTAAAATATAAATCAGTTCGCTTCATTTTGGTTCAGAATAAAATTTTGAATGTTGACTTCGGGTTTGACTTCGCTATTGAAACTATCAGGTCGATCAGGTACTTACAAAATGGTAAATTTAAATATGGACTGTAACCAGTCCACTGTTAGTTTATGTGCCTGAGGTTTGTGCTATGGCTGCTGCAGACACTGGGTGAGATGAATTTTTTGTCTGTATAATAGATTAACTGAGTCTTAAAACTTAGTAAAATATTCAGGGCCTAAATGTGATTTTTTTTAAATGGCGACTTTCAGAAAACGCTTCAAAAATCATAAAAGTGGTCCTCATTTGCGAAGTTTCTAATCTTGCTGAACACAAAGTTCGCCGTTTCATAAACTTTTGTTAACCACAGACCTTATTTCAGGCATTTAACCAAAATCGCATACAAAAAAATCCCATTGACTTCCCGACAAGGGAACCAGGAAGTGCACTTCTGGGTTGGCCTACAAAAAAAGTCATCCTTGCAGTACTCTATTATCTAATAACGATATGTTTTAACAACGGTATGATACGTATCACGACCGATAGCCTACATGTTTTACGAAACGATATTGGCTCATTTAGAGCGATACGATATAAATCGATAAAATTGATTAATCATTACACCCATACTTACATTTAATCTATGATATCTCCTGAAAAATCTAGCCTGGATTTACGCTAACAGTATGTTACAGTTTAGTATTTTCACTGGTATACTACATGTATTTATTTACATTTCAAAGCGTTTCTGTTGCACCAACATGCCCTGGGGCATGTTGTTTATTCCTGGTTACGTCAAAGTCATTGATTTGGTGTTAATATGTTTAATCACCACCTATTTTCTTTTCTCCTTTTATTTTTGCAGTTTAGCATGAGCATGGAAGATTATGACTACCTGTTCAAAATAGTTCTGATAGGAAATGCTGGAGTTGGGAAGACATGTCTGGTCCGGCGCTTTACTCAGGTTTGTACAGGTCTGTGCTAATGAGTTTTGAGTTATTGAATTACAGGCAAAAACACAAATGATTTGACTATTTCTACTTTTAGGGCCTTTTCCCACCTGGACAAGGGGCTACTATTGGAGTTGATTTCATGATTAAAACTGTGGAGATCAAAGGGGAAAAGGTCAAGGTATGCAGAGTTTGAACTTATCAAAAAAAAAGAAAAGCCTGCTCCTTATGTGTTGGACAGACAATTAACCATTTGAAGCATTTGTTTTCCAGCTGCAAATATGGGACACGGCTGGACAAGAGAGATTTCGCTCCATTACTCAGAGTTATTACCGTAGTGCCAATGCCCTCATCCTTACCTATGACATTACCTGTGAGGACTCCTTCAGGTGCCTTCCAGAATGGCTGAGGGAGATTGAGCAGTACGCTAACAACCAAGTGGTGACTATATTAGTCGGTGAGCAAGCCTTACTTTCCACTCTAACTAATCTTGGCTATGTCTGACGCCCCATTCATTACATCATATGCAATAGTTTTCTCTTGCAGTTTTCTAAGCAAAATGTTGTAGTCGGATAAAGGGGGTACATGGATTTAGAAATCAGGGAAAGGGGTACTGAAGCAAAAAAAAAACACTGATCTGGGCCATGTACACACACACCCGCTCACCATTGTTAAGACAATAATGCGTGTTGTGACGTGAGGAGCCAGATTATTCCTGGTTACGTTGACAGATGAGATGTTTTCCTCACAGGTAATAAAATCGATCTGGCGGAGAAGAGAGAGGTTCTCAGACAGAGGGCTGAAGACTTTGCCGAGGCTCAGCGCATGCTGTATCTGGAGACCTCAGCCAAGGAGTCCGACAACGTGGAGAAACTCTTCCTGGATCTGGCCTGCGCGCTCATCCGAGAGGCCAAGCAAAACACGCTGGATAACAATGACACTGCCCCCATGCTCGGCGAGGGGAAAACCATCAGCTACCTGAGCTGCTGCAGCATCAATTAGCCAGAGCCCGGCCTTATATTATGGCCATAACCAAGTAGCCATTGACTGTAGAGGGCAGATGGCAGAGCCCCAATGCCTCCGTCCTTCTGAAATGACAAGGCCACTTCTCAGTCCCATCACTTTTAATCCATGCCTTTTTAACCTTCAACTGTACAAGGGAGTTAGTCAACCTTCGTTTGGCCTTCCAAGTATGTTCAGAGGAAACCGTTTAAGATGCTGCCATGGAGAATGTTGTCCTCAGTGCAACAGGATGCAAAGTACATCTGGCTTTTTTTGCTGCCTGATGCATCCAGGAGGAACTCTTTGATATGTTTAAGAAGCTCACTGAATTTGCATAGGACTCTATTTCGTCCTGTTTATACTGTAGTGAAATGGCAGTATCTCCTTGTTTGCTTTTTAGGATCCATTTTCATGAAATGTCAACATTCACCAGCAGTATTATGTGAGTAAAAAGCTCTACCAGCTATTTTGTTACAGACTCATCGCTAAACACATTTCATAATCATCGGTGAAGGTTATCAGTTAATGGTAACCATATGTTTACATACAGTATGTTTTAGTGATTACCGCGTCTAATCAAGTTGCACATAGGATTTGCAAACATAACCTAAAATCAGTTGCACAATCATTTTCATAGAGAGCCAAAGTCATGTCCGCTTCCAGGTTAGGCATATGAACCAAGGGATTTCATCCGCCATTTTATTTTCCATTTAGTAAAATGCTTATAAAATAGTTGTACTTGGTCAAACCAAGCAATTCAGCTATATTTAGAATCAGGAGAGACTATATAACATTTCATTTGGACAAAAAAAATCTATATATATCTGCTATTTTTAAGTTTTGGTCTGAGTGAAATGTTCTATGGCCTCTTCTGATTTCTAAATATAGCTGAATCACAATCGTAAATGATTTTTATATGCATTTTACAAAATGTCCATGGAAAAATAAATGGTGGATGAAATCCCTTGGTTCGTATGCCTAACCCGGATGTGGGCATGACTTTGGCTCTCTGTTTCCTCTGCTCCTATGTTCTGCTCTAAGAATTGCATACTTATTTAACCTTCATAATTAAGTTTTTCTGGAGTGGTTGTTTGCACCTGTCTGTAATTATAAACTGTGAAATATTTCTTTTCAATAGAACATTTAATTTTTACTTGCTGCTATAATACATGTTTTCATGTCAGATAACCAACTGAAACTGACATTTATACAAATTAATTAAAACGGGATTCTTCATTAACAACTTGCATCCCTTTTGAGCATATTTGTAGTATGTACGATAACAAGTCAGTTGATACAGTATAAAACATGAAAACACCTCTTAAATTGTTAGCTCATCAGTAGGATTTCTATACAATTTAAGTTACATTTTTATTCAACTGACACTTTTCTTTTACCCATAGAAATGTATCCTCCAGCCTTTTGTTGTTGCTGCCTATTCATAAAATGATATCACTTTTTATTTGTTTGAAGGGGTATGTTCATGTAGTTTTGTATACAACTTGTATTTCATAAGCTTTTTTGTGAAATTTCTTGATCGTCCAGCATGTTCTGCCCTAATTTATAGTGTCTAACTTTATCTTCTATATACTTGCCATAATTGTAATGTACTGTATTGCACAATGCCATATACTGCACACCTTTTTTTAGTGTCATATTTTGTCTTTTGTTGTACAGACTTGTAGTTGAACTTGGCACCTTGCGTTTATACTTTACTGTATTTTTTTCTTTTCAATAATCCCTTTGTGAAGCTGGCCAGAGAGTATTTTGTTTTGCCCTTTACCTTAGATTTAACAGTAATAATTGCCCATTGTTAATCCCTTGCAGTTTATTTTCAACACATGGGAAATACAAAAGAAAACACTATGGGGATATTGTATTTCTTTTACTTTATGTGTACAAAATAATCCCTAAAGTTACTCTGTATAACATTAAATAATTACACTAAATATCTCATGATCTTTTTCATTTTATGATTGCTTATTGCCGATCTGTGTACTGTAAATGGTGAAATGACTTGCAGATTTTGAGGGCCAATATGTGAGCACATACACCTTGTGCCAACTTCCAAACTTCTCGACTGAAAATTAGTTTGGGGAGATTCAGTTGAGGAATATTCCTGTCGGGCACAAGCAGATGTGTGGAGTTATAGTTTCCTAATAAATTTAGACAGGCCTGCAGTGAAAGAGGTAAGACAGAGGTCATGAAAAATGCATCCCCCCTGTTGTCTGTTAATATAAAACCTCCTTGGACTCTACACGGATAAGATATGATAAGAGATAAGATAACACTTGTCGGTTTATATGAAAATTTGTCCTGCATCACATGCGCCGCAATCAACACAAAACAATCTGACACAATAAACATTGATAGAAGAGACATCCCACATGAAATTGTCTCCTGATTCTGAATATATCTGAATTGCTTGGTTTGACCAAGAAAGTAAAACAATTTTTACAAGGATCTTTCCGAAACGTCTATGGAAAAATGAAGGGTATGAAATCCCTTGGGTTCGAACCCGGAAGAGGGCGTGGCTTTGGCATCGAGAACTCACACTCCCATCAACCCTTGCGAGTCTACTTACAGTAGGCTCCTTTCTGTGTCAACTGTCTGTGCTCTTGTAGATCCAGGTCATTTGCAGGATTTTATTGAGGATAACTAACTAATGTAGTTGAATTAACAACATAAGCCTAGCGTGACTGACCACGCTGTACTCTATCCTGGACCGTGCTCTCTGCTAAATTGAGGGCAGAAGATACAGTGTGACACACCTCCTGATTTGCTGACAAGCGATTCTTACTTCCTCTCCACGGGAAACAAGACAGGTCTGGTCTCCTCTTCCCAGCGGAGGATCATGCGACCTCATTGTGTGCAGATCAGTTTGTGACGGTGCGTTTGCTTGCTTGACCTTCTACAGTAGCACCGATGGAGTCGGGCATGAGGACTGGGCTTTTGGACAGAGCTGCAGCCACGCTTCTTCTGACGCTGTGTCTCACTTGTTTACATGTGATCGCGCTCAAATCACAACTTTTCACCAGGCTTGGCGTTTTAGATTACTCCACTGAGAACACCATCAACTATGAAACACTGTACTTTGACCAGCAGGTGAGTTTAAAAATTACCATCCTCAAAACTATAACTTACCAGAAATGGCACTTGAAATATGATGCTTTTTTTATATTCTTTTTACAGGTATGATTTCGCACAATGTCGTTCCTTCTTTTTCTTTCATTTACTTTCTGTTCTCCAAGTTGGTGTATGGGCTGCATTCATGATCTAGCATAAAATTCAGTAGCCACAATTTTAGGCCAACACAAATCCTGATTGAAAATCATATATACACCATATCACCTGGATAAACCTGATCTAAATTATGAGGATTTGGTTTGGAAAACAGAGTGATGCTTTTCTGAAAATATAATTAATTTCTGTTTATTATGCTGGCTATTTGCCTTATGATAAACACTGGCGTCTGGCTTTTTATTTACCACTACATCACTGGCTGCATTGTTTATTATGTAGTCGTAACTACACACCACTTGCTCTTTCTGTAAATTTCTCTGCACTTAAATCTGTAAAAGTTATTCATGTGTTGTGTCTGCACTCTACAGACAATAGTTGTTTCCCTCTGGCTTCCTGTAGTGAGGGGAAAACCATCACAATTGGCCCTGTTTCTGCCAGCAGAAGAAGTATCTCTCCTTCCTGGCTCCCTGCCTAAAGAGGTCTCCAGGGCCACGTGAATTTGAAACTCTGTACCTCAGGGGGAACCACAGCTATTCTTTCAGACCTTGTTTTTTTTCCATTACAGTGTTACTCCACTGAGAATCAAATACAGTAGCATCTTCACTGTGGTGGTGAGCTAAGCATCATGTTCAGTGTCCTGTGAACATGACTCATACAGTACAATCACAAGACTGTGCTTGTGTCTCAAAGTCCCCTCTACTCTCTGTTCCCTAAATCGACACAAGTTAGACCGCGAACCCCGAACATTATCCGATAAGATTTTTTGCTTTTAGATGTTTTATTACAGCAAGTGTATGAAACCCATGACCAAAATAGTCATACATTCTGTCACCGTGTTACTTATTAATTGAATTAAAGTGAAAATAAATGATTTCCCTTTTTGCTAGGGACCCACTGGAACACCCTCAAGGATCGCTGTGGGCCCCCGTACCCCACTTTGAGAACCACTGGCCTACACAGTTTGCATAGGGTCTTTTAAGGAAAGAAATGTATACATTGTTGTCTGAAAAATCCTTCTGATTTAGCACCATATCACTAATTAGTAAGCCTTCAGTGCACTGAATTAAAAATTATTTGGGGGGGAATAGTTATTTAGTTAGTATATATATATATATATATATATAGAGAGAGAGAGAGAGAGAGAGAGAGAGAGAGAGAGAGAGAGAGAGAGAGAGAGAGCAAGAGAGATATATATAGATAGATAGATAGATAGATAGATAGATAGATAGATAGATAGATAGATAGATAGATAGATAGATATATAGATATATAGATAGATAGTACACACATACTGTATGCACAGTATTTTGACTTGGGGACAATGCTCCAACCTCACCCAACCCACACCTCATCCTGCCTCATCAGCCGGGCCATCAAGATTAAAAAGACCATTTCCTCCCTTTTGATGCCCATTATCCTGTCTGGTTTTTGTCTCAGCCAAGAAAATAGCATGCTTCTTCTTGGTAAACACCTACATGTAACATCTCTATACCTCCCCATTATCAGTAGTTAATACAGCAGATTTGCTGTTTGCACAAATGATGAGACTGTATTTTCGGAGGGCCAGGGTGGTGTGAAGAAAACAGCAAGTGATCTATCCAGCAGTTGTCCAGAGGAAATCCTCTCCTTGCTTCCAGACAATGAATGGAAGTGTCCTTAAGCATCCTTTTAGCAAATTGACTGCTTTAGTTTACGGGTTGTTCTGCGCTCATTTCCCACAGGACTCTATTTGCAGGACAGTAGCACAACATATTCAGCTTCCTATCTTTTTGGTGTAGCTGCAGTGCCGGGCAAATAGATGTACAATAATATGTGCATTGGATTTCATTTGAAAACCCTGATGCTCAAGTGCTGCCCGCAATAACCACACGGTGGCACTAGTGAGCAGGATGTGGAGATGTTATGAAACCAATCTCAGTTTTTGTGATGTGCATACTAATTTAGGGGAAGTGATACTGTACACACCAGGGCTTCCTGTTGGTAAGGCCAAGTTATATATTCAACCTCTTTAGTTTCAGTTATTCAGCTCATAGTTGTTTATAGGAATATTTATAATTTAAAGTATTACCATTGCAAGAAACATTTGGTAACTTTATTTGGATAGTCTGTACAGAGAGTCTACAGACTATTTGTAACATTTCAACAGCTTATTAGTTAACATTCAACAATTCCACCGTTTCGCTTTTGTCTGTAGTTGTTTAACAGATTATATAGACTAGAGAGTATACGTGACAGTTCATGAACATACCTCCACATTCTCAGAATAATTTAGCAGCTCCAGGTGATGAGAATCAGGTGTGTGGAACGGGAAGCAAACAGAACCTGTTAAACATCTACTAGTCTCGCTGGCCAGCCTCCCCTCCCTACCGTGAGAGGACGGAAGGGAGGAGGCTGGCCAGCGAGACTAAACATCTACAGACAAAACCGAAACGGGTGAATTGTTGAATGTCATTGTCAACTAACAAACCGTTGAAATGTTACAAATACTCTGTAGACTCTCTGTAGGCGGACTATCCAAATAAATCGTTGTTACCAAACTTATCTTTCAATTCCAAAATTAGATATCTACTATTGGAAAAACCTTAAACCCACAAAAAAATGATGCCACACAATTTAAACAAATTAAATTATGGCACTTCTAAAGGACAGAAAGTAACTTAAATGCTTTGTTGCGCGTCACTGTACACTCTGGGTTCTCTATATTTTTTCATATTTTGTAAAAAGAACTCGCTTTTCCAACAGTGAAAGACAAGTTACTTTGCGGCTGAAAGCTTGAACCCTTTCCTTTTAAACCGTCTGACGACTCCTCTCACACTTAGAAGCACTGCCAAGCGCTAAGGAGCCGAGGCTTGAATGAACACATTCAGGCCCCAGAATCTTTTTGCTGTCATTGGCTCATAAAATTGCTGGCTCCTTTGTATCCACTGAGAAGGGAAGTGAGAGAGAGAGAGAGAGAGAGAGGGAGGGAGGGGGGGGACCCCAAAACAAAAACATTTTGTATTAAATGTTGGGGCTATTTCAAGGGTTGGACCACTCCGCAGAGGCGCTGAGCCTCATGGGGCTGTCTGCTCTGTGAACTTATTGCTTTCTTTCTGTCTTTGTTTGATGCAGAATGCAGGAAATATGGCTGAAAAAAGGGAAGATAGCCGAGAATCCCTGAGGTTTAATGAAAAGATATCTCAGAACTCATCTAAAGTGGAACTAATGCGGCATCCCGTAAACTGGCTCCACGTTTTTTTTAAATACAAATTGAGGCTAATTAGCCTAGTATCCAGGCTCAGGGTTGTCACTTCGCAACACCAGGGTTGGCACGAGGCCAGGCATCCACTGATCACACCCAGCTCACAGCAGTTTGCCTGGAGCGGAGCAGATCCTCCAAAACGCTCAAACATAGCTGTTGCATCTTAGAAGATGCTACGTGTGGCAGTTTGACATCAATAAATCATTACCACATCAGCTTTTGGATGGGTTAGCGTGATGACAGTAAACATAAGACCACTGCAGAGAAGATCGGCAGCCTTTGTGTGACTCCAGGTCAGATCACATGGGAAATTTGGGATGTTGCTTTATGGCAAAAACATAATGTTTTCAGCACAAGTAATACAGAACTATGTTCCTGTTCCACTATTCTAACTGCATCATTTCAACTAATCAAAATGCTATTTGCTGTTGCTGGCTCTTATCCTCCTTCTTGCTCTACAAATCAAACACATGCAGAGTGACACCGGGGAGGGGGAGGGGAACAGAAGCAACAGGATTCGTGGGAAATGTGGTCTTAATTTGGAGAAACACTAGCACTAAGAATACCATTAGCATTAGATACAGTCTGTCATTGTGGTCTCATTTCTGTACAGTAATTATACCAAGGTATCACAATATTTGAAGATAATGGTATTAATTCTTTCATGGACTTTCTAACACATTTCAGCAACACATGAAAGTGTGAATGATGTCTTCATGAAATTAGATTCGCGAATGTCCTTTAAGATACTAATTGTATAATTTTCCTTCTGTCTCTGCTCTCTGTGACAAATGTAAATCAGGGGATGGGACCCTGGGTTATCTATTCTGGTTTTGCCCTAAACTCAAACATTTCTGGGAGCGTATTTTTCAGTTGTACAGTGAAATATATAGTACAGATTTCATTCCAGACGGTCTTGATGTGATACTGGGTTGCTCTGAACACTCTTTGACTCTTCCTCAAGCCTTACAACAAGCCCTCATGTTTGGTATGGTCATAGCAAAAAGGGTTATTCTGAGAGAGTGGAAATCAGTTTCCCCTCCTTGTTTCAAGAAGTGGTTAAATGACATGGTGTCCTGTCTATACCTTGAAGAAATTCGGTATACTCTGTCCAACACTCACCATAAGTTTCTCAGAATATGGGGACCATTTATTGAACACGTTAAAAATGAGAGGAGGAGTCAACCTGTGGCTTAACTTTGCTCGGTTTTGTACTGAAAGTTGAACTGCTGGGATTTAATCTAACCTGAACTTTCCTACCCGGTCTCTGGACTTTCCTCGACTCTACACGGATTTTTGGTTATGTGGACTCATTCTCTGGTCTTCAACAAATCTGTGGACAAACTGGACTTTGCACTACTCTATGGACTGATATGCATATGAGCACTTTTTTGATATGGCAGTTGTCTTGTTGTTGTTGTTTTTTGTTTTTTTGTTTACCTTGTCTTGTCTTCTGTCTGATTTTGTTGTGTTAATCTCAAAAATGCTATAAATAAAATACGTAAAAAAGATACTAATTGTATAATTGTCTAATTTTCACTTGACAGATTGATCATTTTGGATTCTTCGAGGATGGCACCTTCAAACAGCGATACCTTGTGGCTAAGCAACACTGGAATCAAGGAGGCCCTATTTTGTTCTACACTGGCAATGAAGGAGACATCACCTGGTTCTGCAACAATACTGTAAACATCCAGCAAGTTTTCACTCAGCTTCCTTGTATTTCCATTGTATCTAATCTTCAATTGAATACTAAGCCTGCCATGTCCTTATTTTTAGGGCTTCATGTGGGAAACTGCGGAGGAGTTGGGTGCCATGCTGGTTTTTGCAGAGCATCGTTACTATGGAGAGTCGATGCCATTCGGACAAGAGTCTTACAGTGTAAGTGAATATGCAGTGTAACACTTGGAGCAGATTTTAATCTGATACAATCTGCTTGCTTAATTACTGTTATCTTTTTAAACCATATACAGCCTTGGCAAATTTATGCTATAGAAATTGTTCCCTGAAATTAAACACTCTACCACTAAATATTGCTGATTAATTCCATCCTAAAAATTTAAAGTATTTAGTAGCCAAAGATCTTAAAATGATGAGTAAATATTTTCTGAAGTGAGGTTCACTTAATGCCAGCAATAATCCTTTATGGGTATTTGTTACTTTTACTGTTTTCAAATGGTGGCTATCTCATTTGGAACCAAACCTTGTTCTTTACTTGCAGGACAGCAAACACCTGAACTACCTGACGTCAGAACAGGCTCTGGCAGATTTTGCGGTGCTGATTCGGGAGCTGAAGAAGAGCATACCAGGAGCTCAGCTCAGCCCCGTCATCGCTGTCGGAGGGTCTTATGGAGGGATGCTCTCTGCCTGGATGAGGATGAAATACCCCAATATAGTTGTAGGGTAAGACCTTTATTCTGATTGTGAGCAACTGCAGGCTAGATTTACTTAACGCTGCCCTAGGTAACTTTGCACATGACGCCTCTTTCCCATCTTAGTAAGGTAGACAAAGTCATACAACCTCATTTTCACCTAAACCTCCTCTGAGCTGGACAAATAACATTGGTCTCTATCAGGGGTGAAAGTGGATTGAATTTCTTGCAGATTCTATAAGCTACTACCCCAACCTTCATCGTTTCATATTGTTCTCCTGCCCCCAGCCTCATGCATCCCTGGACACACACATAACATTTTTTAATGCCTGTATGGTGTAGACATTAGAAACCCTTCACAATATGTATAGTAAATTATTTATTTAAATAACTCAATTAACTTAACACAGCATACAAACACAACAATTTCTTTTTCTAGAGACTCCGTGCTGCCGGTGTCGGTGCAATTTCGGCTCGGCTATGAGATCGGCTCGGGCACGCATTGCGATTGGCTGTACGTCGGGCATGTGGGATTAACGTGATCAAAATGGCCGACAGCTTTAGATTAGCTAACAAGCTAAGCTACTGATGTTATCAGATAGACATTAAAAATATGAATCATACAAACATTCAATGATCATGATTCAAGTGTTTCAGGACCATTTCTCATAAACATGAGCCTTTTTGAAAATAAATGTGAGAGTTTAACTTCACCTGTAGCTGAGCATGTCCGGTAGGGCGAGCCGATCCTGTACGCCAAGTAGATCCTGTACCTACACCGGGCTGTGCGGCGAGTGCTTAGGGATCATCTACAAAGTGCAACACAGACTACACAAATATTCCCTAACTTCAGTGTTGTACAGTCTAGCTTAACCAAAATCACATCACACATCAATGGCCTCCTGCTGGTTATACTACAGCACTAAATTTGAAAAAATATTATTTTGCATAACCTTTTTTGGGTGCTGATCCAAAAAACAACAATTTACCCCCCCCCCCCCCCCCCCCCCCCACACACACACACACACACACACTGTATTATACTTGAATATTGGGGGGATGTGTCCTTTATCTCATCCTGTTAGATCTTTGCTTTCATAATGAGACACTATACAAGAAGTACCACAAATTGAATGGAATAACAATTGGCACGATTTGGCATCAATCCATCCGTGCCGGTACCACATCTAGCCACATCCCAGGTAAGCCGCAGTTGCTACACGACGCACGTGGACACATGTTCATTTGGGAGAACTTCAAAGTCACGAATCTTGGATCGAACATGATCTCTGAGTTGTAGGTATGTGAGCCAATGTGTGTTGGGCAAATAACATTTTCTACTGTATTTTTATTTTTACATAACATTTTTCCTAGTGCAGCTTTAAAATACTAGGCATCTCACTCGATTCCAAGGCTGCAGCTCGCATATGCAGCTCGGCCGCTTTGCGGCCTCGCCCGCAGCTCAGCTGCTGTGTGGCCTCGCCTGCCCTATTGGCACGCGCGCACTGTCTCCCTCTCTCTTTCCCTCAGTCTCTCTCCCTCTCTCTCCCTCAGTCTCTCCCCCTCTCTCTCTCTCTCCCTCAGTCTCTCTCCCCTCTCTGTCCCTCTCCCTCAGTCTCTCTTATGTGTGTGTGTTTGTCACTGTTGATATCATCAGTGATGTCACAATGCCTATGTATGACATCACTTATGACATCACTGATGATAACATCAGTGATGGTATGACATCATTGATGACCTCACTGATGGCATAGGTAATTAGGGCAATCAGCCCGATCGCATGTAAAACGGCATAGCTGTGGTCGGCACAAAAATGTAAACAGACAGAGCCCACATTGCCAAAATTATAGATAGATTAACTAGTTCCCTCTGCCTGTCCTTTGAGCATGCTGTTACTCATTTGCTGGGGTTAGGTGCACTTGCCTTGCTCAGAGACACTTTGGCAGAATCAGGTACTGTGGTGTTTGGGATCCAACCAGCAACCCCTCGACTGCTATGCAGCCTCTCATCAGTCTGCTGCCCTAGCATGTATGTTATTAGTTGTTGTTCAAATCACGTGGAATGACGGCTGGGCAGTTGTTGGGAAAAAGTGGTAATGTTTTTGTGTATCAGAAGTGCCTCTTTCTGTTTCAGAGCTCTGGCAGCCTCCGCACCAATATGGCAGTTCCCTGGTATGGTGCCATGTGGAGACTTCTACAAAATAGTAACACAGGACTTCGCCAGAAGTGGCTTCAACTGTGACGTAAACATCAGAAGGTCGTGGAAAGCTATTGATAACGTCTCTTCCACTGGTGAGTCAGTCATGCGGTATAAACATGAGACAGAGAGGAGGAAGTTGTCAATAGTTGAATGAAAGGGACAGGGAGAACCAATCAGAGCATAAGAGCATGAATGAAAGTAGAAATTGGCTGTTACATGAAAGTTTGTTGGTTGAAGCGATTTACGAGACAGCATGTGTTGCACAGTCAATTATTGTGCTGACTGGTGGCAAAAAATGATACAATTTTATATTTCAAAATAATTCCTCTGTGGGTGGAGCCATAGCACACGGATACTGCATTGGATCTTCGGCGAAGCAAAGATGCAAATTCAACTGCTGGTTCTCTGTGTTGATCCAATGCAGATTTTTTTTTAATACATGTATATATGAAACAAAATCGAATGCCGTTCACTTAAGACCTACCAACACAGTGATTTACTGTATCTCCTCATTCACAATGACTTTTAATAATTTATTTGTGTGTTCTTTTGACAAGGTGATGGTCTTCAGTGGCTGTCAGAGGAGTTTAGTTTATGCTCCCCTCTCAAAAAGACTGACTCTGTCATCTTTAAGGCCTGGCTGCAAGAGACCTGGGTCAATCTGGCTATGGTGGATTACCCCTATGAAGCAAGCTTTCTGCAACCTCTCCCTCGCTGGCCAATCCAGGTAAACATGATCTCATTAAAACAGTCACCATCTAATAAGAATCAATATCTCGTTATTTGTGACCTGGACTCCAAATAATTAATTGATCAAGTTTAAACATTTAGTTAAACTCCAAATTAATTTGCTTTCAAAACTATAGTTTCATTTGCTACTACTTTCAAGTTTATGTTTGTTTAATTAAACGCCTGACTTAGCCTGACAGCCTCTCCTTAATTGAAAATGGAAATGAATGTGTGATTCAGCCGATTGTGCGTCAAGTGTTTGGTGTGGTCTGCCAAACTTTTGTTTACAACAGCTGTCAATTAACTTCATTAATATTCATAAGGATCTCGTTTCCTTTTGGATTTTAAGTATTCTTTAGATGAGCAGCTACAAGTAAGCCGCCATTCTTTTCGTCTCTCTTACCAACAGGCCTTTCATTTGCACACTCCTTCAGATCTCTGAGGTGTTCCTCTGAGGCCGCTCACATGGCACAGCAGAAAGAGCACATGTAATAAGCACTAACTTGCCAGAATAGCAAAATATCTACAGCACATGTGCAAATTAGGCACATGTGCTGTAGATATTTTTTTGCAAATTATGCACATGTGCTGTAGATATTTTGCTATTTTGGCAAACACTTAAAACCCATCTTTTTCTGTTCTTCACTTTTCTTTATAAATGTCCTTTGTCTTCGTTGACAAGAACATGTGACAGTACAGCGGCTGTTTTGCGGAGCCTGATTGACTTGGCTGCAGTGTATTCTGCCAGTCACCTTGGCACGTCACGTGCATAAACCAAGCCCTGCTAGGCCGCTATTGACCCTCAGCTCTCTCTCTGTTTGGTGCTTGAACACCCTCTGCGGTGCCCCACACTGCAGCCTCACACACAAACTATTTACTATTGCGATAGATTTGTATTTGGCTCGGCTATCCGTTCTAAAAGCGTCATTTACAGACTTTTACAGACTACCAACGAACGCATTTTTGTTTTGCCATGGAATAGATCCAGGTGCGACATGCTAGGTGAGATAAACACTAAATGGTCATTTTGAGTTTTTTGGGCTGCTCGCCTTTAATGTATGCGACCCCTATGGGTGGTTTAAGCGGTTTAGGCAGTGGGTGCAAAGAGGAGCTTTTTTAATGACAAAGCTAATGTGATTATGTGAGTGAGTGTGAGAACGGGCTATTGAGGGCTTAGAGGAGGGAAATCTGTTGGCACAGATGAATGTATAAGCCTAATCCTATCTGAAAAGTAGAGAGAAGATGCTTTTGGAGCAATTGCGCCAATGCATCTCCAAAGTTTTTTTCTTCTTCACGGTATAAATCTTTGGTTGGACATGTCTGTCGCCCTCCTCATCCGTCGACCACCAACCCCTCCCCAGCCTGCAGACAAAAGCCTTAGTAACAGACTCAACACTAGCCCAGCTCCCCTCCAGCCTCCAAACAAGCAAGCCCAGTTTCTCCACTTCACAAAGAGTGCAGAACAACAGCCAACTCTGCTGCTGCAACCATAACAACACACAGCGCCGCCGCTACAGAGAAATCACACACACGCGCGCGCGCTGAAACGCACAACATTTTCATGTCAAACTATTAATTTCAGGCTATCAGACATGCTCAAATGAAACGGGAATAACGAGAGGAGAACCTCCTCCGTTTTAAATCTTTGAGATCATTTGTTAAGCAAATGGAATGTTTTTCTTCTCACGCCAAGATTAGAGCAATAAATTCAAGTTAGGCTTACTTTCATTCCAGTGAATTTCATATGCAAATCAGGCGCCACCACTATGTGGAAAAACACTTTATGGGCCACAAGAAAACAAGTCTTGTAAACAGCTCAGCTCCAAGGGAAGCAGATATTTTGATAGTCTACTTTTTCACTTTAATTATTATTATGTTATTTGCAAACATTGTGCTTGGGCGGTATTAGTCCCTTATTGAAGCTATTTATTACCTGCCCAAACTGTAATGTAATCATGAACCTCGTAATATTATTATTTCTCTCGTGTTATGAATGTTAATGTGTTTTCAAGGCGGTGTGCAAGTATCTCGGTTTCGATTCGGCGGTGTCTGACCACCAGCTGCTGCACGGCATCTCCCAAGCAGCAAAGGTTTACTACAACTACACTGGAAGCACTTCCTGTCTCAACACATCTCAGACTGCAACTGGCAGCCTGGGCGAAATGGGCTGGTACTATCAGGTACAGTAACGCACACACACAAAGTCAACGTCCATTTTAATAAGTCAGTCAGTCATGTCAAGTTTATTTGTATAGCCCTAATTCACATGCATAAAGGATCTCATATCTCATATTCAGTCTCATATTCAGCCTTGAAATCGAATGTTTCTTAAAATGAGAGAAGAATTCTGAAAAGAGGTGAGATAACATCACTATGTTTCCAATGTAGCTTCACTCGTTTCAGAAATGTCCTAGACATGAGTCATGCCAGTAAAATGCAGGTCTCTGCACTACTATCAAGAGAATGAAACTTGATTCTACAAAACTATTGAAACAAGCTGATTTGCATTGGAAACAAGTGAAATTATCTCACCCCATTGGAAATTTCCCCCCACGTGTTTTAACAAGTATGATTTTAGGACTGAATAATAGAATAAGTTAAAGGCCCATTTTCAACCAGCTTTGTATCATTAGAACATCAGTAGTATATCAGAAAACTGTAAACGGTTTTGAAGTCTGTCATTTAATTTGACAGTTATTGAGTGTTAAAGTGTGGACCAGTGACATCACTGGTCCACACTAGCTCAAATTAGTGAGCTAGCTCAAATTAGTGAGCTCAAATCAACTCTCAATAACTGTCAAACTATTCATCATTCATCTAGTTTGACAGTTATTGAGAGTTGATTTGAGTTAGTGTGGACCAGTGATGTCACTGGTCCACACTAGATGGAGATTCTTTCCAGGCGTTACCTGTTGAAATGAATGTGGGTTCAATGCCTCTTCCCCAGTCTTGCACAGAGATGGTGATGCCTATGTGCACGGATGGCATCCAGGACATGTTTGAAGCTCAGGACTGGAACTTCCAGGCCTTCTCAATCGAGTGTTACGTGCTGTTTGGCGTGCGGCCGCGGGCCGACTGGGCGCACACGGTCTACGGGGGAAAGGACATCGCCTCCCACAGCAACATCATCTTCAGGTAAACGTCATATCCCAGACCCGAGGTTGAGTTACTTGTGATCTGAAACTTATTCCATTACTTTCCTGGGCTTTTCTGTTTAGAGTGGTGCTAATTCATGTGTAAATTCTGCCCGTCGTCTTGTATTATAGACAAAATAGGATGAGCGCTGAGTGACCTACTGTAGGCCTGGTGTGGCCTTCTTTTGAAGGAAGAAAAAAGAAAGGATTTATATTTTGCTTTACTTAATTTAGCGACTTTACTTAGTTTATTTGCTTTTTACGGAATGTACATGGAAATTAACAAAGAAAGATACTTTACTTACTTACGTTACTTATCTTTACTTAATTAATCAACTTAAAGGGATGGCTCATCCTAAAATCCAAAATACATATATTCCCTCTCACCTGTAGTGCTATTTATCAATCTATATCGTTTTGTGTTCGTTGCCTGAGTTTTGGAGATATCGGCAGTAGAGATAGCTGCCTTCTCTCCAATACAATGGAACTGGATGGCACTCGACTTGTGGTGCTCGAAGCACACAAAAAATACATTTGAAAAACTCAACAGCATTGTCTCTTTCCAGAAATCTTGACCCGGTTACTCAAGATAATGCACAGACTTTGTTGTGAGCAGTTTCATGTAGGAACTATTTTCTTTTGTAGGAACTAGTTAGCAGCTAGCGGGTGTAGTTTGGTCAAAAGAAAATAGTTTGTCCATGAAACTGTTCATAACAAGGTCTGTGGATTATCTTGAGTAACCGGGTCATGATTTCTGGAAAGAGACATTGCTGTTGAGTTTATCAAATGTATTTCTTTGGCACTTTGTGTTGCTCACTAAATGTTATTGCATCAGTGATGTCAATGCCTCATTGTGTGTGTGTGTGTGCCCCATTATGATATCACTGATGATATCATCAATGTGTGTGTGGGTGTGTTGCTTCGTTCAATTGGGCTCATGTTTACCGTGAATACAAGACCGGAACTTGTGTACACGATATGCTTGGCATTCAAGTGCTCACGTCGTGAACATGTGCAGTTGACTAGAAGCCACCGAGGCTAACAATGTAGCAACGAGAGGACGTGAGGTTAATGCAGGAAATGCAAAGGCATAATAACAGAGGAAAACAAGATGAGACTGTTGAGAATATCAACATGTTCTTCAGACATATTATACTATGAAAAGCTCTATACAGCTAAAATGTCAATATATTTAATTGTCCAATGCGGCATTTTGTGAAACGTCACAGGCACGTCACAAGTCGTGAGCTCGAAGCTTTCAGAAAGATTCCACATACCACGTCGTGAATCACGGTAAACACGAGCCCAATTGAACGCAGCATTATGTGTGTGTGTCCCCCTATGACATCACTGATCAGTCTTGTCACAATGCCTCCGTGTGTGTGTGTGTGTTTGTGTGTGTGTGTGTGTGTGTGTGTGTGTGTGTGCCCTTAATATGACATCACTTTTGACATCATCACTGATGACATCACATCATTATCTAATTAGCCTAATTAAAAAATCCGGGCTATATCAGGCCACCTGCACGGGTGCCCTTTACACATCCTGAAGGTTTCAGCCCGATCACACGTAAAATGGCATAGCTGTGGCCGAACACAGAACTTGAAACAAACATCACCCACATACTCAATTTTATATATAGATAGATAAGTGTAACGACACAGTACCCAGACTGCCTGATCTTATTCTCAGCGTTTGTTCTCTCTGCTGTTGTATTTCAGTAATGGAGGACTTGATCCGTGGTCAGGCGGTGGAGTGACTCACAACATAACGGATTCACTGGTCGCCATTGTGATTCCTGATGGAGCCCATCACCTGGACCTGCGCTACAACAACGTTAACGACCCCCCTTCGGTCCGCGCGGCCCGGGCCATGGAGCTGGCCTACTTTAAGGAGTGGATTGTGCAGGCTAAGAAAGCACCTTGAGTTGCGCTGCTCCATCTCACCTCCAAAAATCTGCCAAATTGTTTGCCTACTGGGATGTTAATGATGTCCAGGACTTCCCAGCTTTCTGCTGCTTGACATGGTGCTCTTTGTCTTATGCCAAAGTTGATCCCTATTGCAATTGATGTTGGAGATCATTGTTGTTTAACTGATATTGTGAAAATTTTACTTGAATTATAGTAAATGTCACAAATCAATTCAGATGGCTTTTTATGTTTCTTATTTATGTTAAATGCTGGAGCAAGAGAACAAAAAAGGGGTTTTTACCTAATTAGACACACTCCAATACCGGAGGTAACACGAGGATACGATCTGCGACCCTCGTGTTGGTAGGCAGGGAATCTACCGCTAAACTACCTGGATGTAGTATTCACATCATTTAGTTTCATACATTTCATACACACCAGTCATATTCTCCTTTTCTATAAAGTGTGTATGTCTGTTCCTTGTTACTGTTAGTTGCTGTCATTCAGCTTTTATTTGATCTTCCAAAATGAATGTACAATAATATTGTTATTTGGCACACACTGTAAATTACCTTTTTAGTCTCAGGAGAAATTGTTGGCAGCAGTTTACCAAACGAAAACAGAATCCAGTTTATTTCTGTCTTTGAATACTTTGCACTATTTGTATTGTGTTTACAGAAGGAGAACAGTCTTCTCACTTCTAATTAATGTTTCACAGACTATAGCTTTAAAATGCTGTCGTTCCCAAGAAACCTGTTTTCCAGTGTGTTGATTAAAAACCAGCGTATGAAATGAACGCATAATCTCTTTAATTATTGTCTTTTAATCTTATGGGGTGTGTGATTTGGTTCTGTCAGCAATACATGCACGCTCTCTTTGTAAGGATTTAGAAAGGCTGGAAGTTATTTGTGTATTCCTATTTAGGCACGAACAATTACATGTGCTTGCGATTTAATAAAAACCCAATCGGAGGAGGCCAATAAAGCGAGTGGTGGGAGGTTATTGCAGCAGCGCCTGCTGACCTCGCCCCTGCGGACCGGCCTGTGGGATTCCCCCTGGCACATATTCATTCACTGGCCGCCTTCAAAGCTCTAAATTGCAGCACCAAGACAGCCCGTGGTCCCCGGTTTGTTGGCCTCCTGCTAGTAATATTATTAATACAACACATGGGGTGCCAGAGAGGTGGAGAAGGGTTGATGGAAGGTTAAGAGTGAGGCAGTGAGGGGATACAGCAGGCAGCAAGGACCAAAAAGCCTTTTGTGCATTACCATGAAGTCACAGTTTTTTCTTTCTTTCTTTCTTTTTGAATGTCAAGATAAGTAAAATGGCTTTTGCTCAAATGCCATATGAAAATGCCAGCGACGAAAGCGCCTCGACTGACAATGACAAAAGTCTCTTGTTGTTTTGTGATTTTCTTTGAACCCTTTTGGTCCAGTCCACCCCTCCTTTAAAAAAAATCCAGAACAAGTAATAGTTCTTGACATGACATTGTGTAGCAGATGGTGAGCATGCCCTGTGCTGGTATGTGGGTTGATTTTCTACCCAGACACACAAAGGCTGGACTTCTTAACATTTTGTCACAGGGTTGAGTGAATCTCGGACGCCCCCGCAAAAAAAAAAGAAACATAGCTAAACATGGGGGAGGAGGTCTCCGTCACTAAATGCCCTCCTTAGACTTTTCTCAGGACTTTGAGAGGTCATTAATTTTGCCGGCCCTTCTATGTCTCTGACACCGGCCATCAATCAAAGGTGTTGTTACCCTAAACTGGGAGTATGTCCCTGCTCAGACCCATGGCTCAGACAGGGACCACACAGTAGTAGGAAGAGATTAAGCCTGTGTGTGTCACATCACGTTGCAGCGAGCGTCTCTGGGACGGCCCAGGCTGGCCGACCTCGCTGCCTGGGGGTCGGGTGCTGAATAAGTAGATTCCCCGGCACAGAGGGTGCGGTGCTAATGTTGAACAATATCTCAACAATATGGATCTGTGTACTTAACAACTTTGCTGGGTGTGGGAAGAACAAGTAGGATTTATTTTCTCCCAATTAAAATGCACCTTACTCCCAACTTAATGGGTTCTTCAAATAGCAATCTATAGTTTGGCCTCTCTGTTATTAAAGCCAAGATAAACACTGGTCTGTCGGAGGAATTCAACAAATAACTTCACAATTGACCTCGCATTGAATGTCTTGCGAGTTTAAATGAGTCAAAAACCTCCTCTGTGGTTCTCCTTATTTTTGCCCCCAGTTGGTCCGCCTCAGCCCGTCCCCTCTGGTCCTCTCAGCCTTTATTTCACAACAGAGACTTGTTTCCGGAATCATGAGCGTCAGGCTCTGTGATGTGAATGACCCAGCAGCACAAAAGCCAAAACCCCCTTGACTGGGAAAAGAGGGGGTGGGAGGGGGGGTATGGCTGCCATGATGAAGGCTGTGATGATGTCACTATGCCAAAACTGGCCTGCTAGCAAAGAGAGTGAGGGAAAATTGGTTTAGGCAGGCGTAAAAAGCTCAATACTCCTCTGCTGAGTCCATGAGATTTCCTGATGTGGCTGCTGTTGGCGTGCAGTTTCCCCCACGCCTTTCACTGTAATCATAACAAGCTTTGAGTCTGACACTTTGTCCGAATGCAAAAACTGCTATGACTGAATATCCAACGTCGCCATAGTTCCCCCACATGCATTCTTTGTTTTGCTGTGAAATGATAGAGGGCTTTTAATTAGCAGCTTTAAAAGCAAAGAGAGAAGACACAAATGGTCTTTGTTTTGTAACTAGTTGTTGTTCTTCGATTTGAGTTTTTCTGGGAGTTCCTTTCAGCCAGGGGCTTGTGTCGGGCCACAGATAATTAGATCAGTGCTATCAGTTTCACTGTCCCTTTTCTCCACAGGAATTTACATAAGAAAGAATTTTTTAACGGTCTCTCTCCCTCACCGCTTTAGACCCCCCCCCCCCCAAATCTAACTCTTAAATGAGTCACTATCACCTCAACATGCACTTTTAAAAGAAGAGGAATCCTCTTTCAATTATTCAGCCAAAACAACTCTTGAGATAAAAATGAAAGAAAAGAAAAAAAAATATGAGAATGAGTATGTAAGTATGGGATATAATGACAAACATTCTCATTAAAACAAATTGAAAATATAGAGTATAAAATGTGTTAATGCATTACACACTTTTCAGTGTTTTTTTTATACTATCCATCCATTCAGAATCACAGGAACAAATTCACAGGAATTTCACTTAAATTGGGATAAGCTCTCAGACTCGCCCCATCCTGGACTTGGACAAATCTTCCAGTGTATTCACTGCCGGCCAAGAAACTTCCTGTAAATGCATGATTGTTTACAACAGAAGTTTCATACCCAGCATTTCTTAAGGTCAACATTTCTTCTGGCACACCGAGCTTGAACTGCACTTTATTCCCCTTTAATTTAACAGCTCCGGCAGCTTTTCTAGTTAAATCGACTGTTCATTATTGAGAGCCATTTTACGAAGGGGCTGTGAGGTGCAATTTAATGAATCTCTGGCACAAAGCTCCCTTTCACTGCCGGGCGAAGAATAGAGGCTATTTAGACCCTGTAGGGCTTTATGTCAAAGGCAGCCCATAATAGTTGTCAGGCCAGGGCAGAAATTCCCACTGGCCTGGGAATGCACTAGAAATCAACTTTTGCCGAGAGCAGATTAAGACACAAGCAAGCAGTTGGGAAGATTCCTCCAAATAGTGGCATCTGTTTGGGCACAAAGATTTTCCCACAGAAAAGAAGCCTTTTCTCATTACTGTATCCCAGAGGCTTGATTTGATAATCTGGCATATTTTGATGCAGGAGGCTGATTAGATTGCTGGTTAAGCTCTATTTGCTGATCCAAATAGGAGCATCCATTAAAACAATAGGTGCAATAGTGATTAAAAAAAATGATAGGGGAAATGTGAATAATGACACTGACTGAGAGTGGAGTAGGCTAATTATTGTTTCTAGATGTACAGTACACTTTCAAGGAATTCATGTTTATTTAGCTAAAATTGTTTGCTAAAAACAGAAAGATGTTTGTAGAACACTTCTACTCAGCAGAAATGCCCTATCCATTAGGATTTAAAGGCTTGTCTGGCCAGTGTTACAGTAACATCCCCCCGTTTCTTGAAAGCATTTTTTGGTTCAGGGCACACATAAACAGTTAAACTGGATGGGGAGAGTTCTAACAGTCCGTATTGTCTTCAACTCAGCGGGGAATTTCAGACAAATCCCTCTTAGTTGCAGGTGGTCAGGCATAAGCAAAGAGTTAAGTCCCGCAGTCCCGCTGCCCCTCCTCTTTGATGTTCTGACATCACTAGTCCGGCCCCCTGAAAGATCTCCCCGCTTTCCTCCGTGCCGTCACTTTTACTCTGCCATGTTTACTGGAAGCTCATGAGCAGCATCAGGACCAAGTGTGTGCAAGCTGCCCTGTAACAGGAAGGAGACAAGCTGCCCTGTAACAGGAAGGAGACAAGCTGCCCTGTAACAGGAAGGAGACACAAGCTGCCCTGTAACAGGAAGGAGACATGCTTTGAAGAAACTTCTGCTTTGGGGATCATCACGGCGGATGCCATAGGTAAAGCCGCCGGGCTCAACAAGAGGAATGGCTGTTCAGACTGCAATCATGAACCCCCAGTTCCTGAATTTCTGCTTCCCCGGGTCTGTGATGGAATACGACATGGACAAAAGTCTGGATGGGAGTCTCCTGGGTGAGGCAGAAAATGGGGACGGGGACTACAGAGAGACCACTAGGGACCTGCTGAGTTTCATAGACTCGGCCTCCAGCAATATCAAGCTGGCCCTGGACAAGCCAGTCAAATCCAAGAGGAAAGTCAACCACCGCAAGTATCTGCAGAAGCAGATCAAAAGGTGCACAGGCATTATAACACCAGGGAACCTAGCAGAGGCCCCAGTAAAAAGACAGGGCTCCCCTCTGGCTCAGTCCAGCCCGTTGCAGAGTAAAACTCTACCTAAGCGTGACGGGGTCCAGGCCAATTTGCAGAGCAAGAGCTTGGCAGCCCTTTTCAACCCCGTGAAGGATATTAGGGGTGAAAAGGCCAAGAAGCCACCCCTGAGGCATCGCAATCTGCCTCCCTCATTCTTCACCGAGCCTGCCAACTGCTCCAAAGTCAGCTCCATGTCCGGGATGACTCTGAAGGACTTGGAACGAGTCAGCTCCACGTCCGGGATGACCCTGAAGGACTTGGAACGAGTCAGCTCCACGTCCGGGATGACCCTGAAGGACTTGGAACGAGGCAATCCCGAGGCTGCAGAGTTCTTTGAGCTCTTGGGGCCTGATTACAGCAACATGGTCAGCGACCAGGACCTTTTCCAAAGCGTTCCTACTCGGGCGCAGCAGGAGATAACGGGCCCAGATCCCGCTTCCTATGATGCCCACAATTTATTGGGTGGTCTCCTGTACTCTGAGCCCTGGACTAGCTGCTCTGGACCTTCTAAGAAACTGGGAGAGGGTGTGCGTTCAGGCCTGACCCAGTCTCCTGCCTACTGCCACTCAGAGGCTGCCGCTGGGCCCATGGACGACAACACATTGTGCACTCTGGCCTTCCCAAACTTCTTCACAGATTGCTCCATACCTCAGGTCACCTATGATTTAAGTGGTGCTTACAGCAGACCCAATTTTTCATCTCTATGAGACATTGGCGGTGATGTTGTTGTTAGAATCACTCATAAAATAAAATCGTGGTGCAGAATTTAACAGTAGTCTAAGACAATTTGATATTCCTGAGTCATGTTTGCTTATCTGTTGTGGAAGTGATATTGCGGTTGGATTTGAACATTTTGAATCATCCTTGCACGCAGCAGTGTGTGAAATTGCCATTTTTCTATAATTTAAAAACGTGAAAGAGAAATTTACTGTTTTACACAGGAATGTATGTACTTTTCTGGATGCAATTTTCCATTAGTTTTATATTTCACAAAAAATAAACTCAAAAAAATACAGAATACAGAAATAATTTTGTTTTAGTCCGCTTAACATCAGTTTATGCTGTAGGAAGTTATGTTATACGGTAGATGTGTTTGCCACTTCTGACAGAACAAGCTGCAAACAAACTCAGTGAGGCACTTTTATGGTTCCTGTGAATAACGATTCTGTGCAGTAGGGGAGAAAACTAATTTGCTGAAATGATGATTACAGCAATGTGTGATGCCAAGCTTGTATGATCACATTCTACAGCTCAGAATTGATTTTCAGGTGGCAAAATTATCGTTTGTATCCATTTTTTGGGGAAGACCTTTAATGTATCTAGCTTTTGTGAGAGGACAAAATAAAGCTGGCCTTTATTACTATCACAGCAACGGTGTCTGTTTTGGTGTTCATCGTATTGGTGAGGCATGATGAAAAAGTTCAGGAGTAGCATGAACTTTGTACAGTGTACACTGTACAGTGATGCAATGACACATTGCAATGGCCAATGCAATATTTCACGTTTATGATACCAAGTGTTTTTTTTATTATATATATGGTTTATAGAGTACTTTATTTACATAAAGGCATTGAGAGAGTTGAGACTGGACCATCAACAGTAGATGCAATGCTAGTCATGCTGCCTTAAATACTAGTTACATACACGTTGAGATCTCAGACAAGCCTAAAAAAATCTATTTTGTAGTAATTTTAAAATGTTTAAAATGTGAAAAAAGACCAGAGGGTGACATTTTTAGTAGTAACAAGTAGTAATAGAAAAAAGAGTCAAACCACACCACTTGAAAGTAAAAAAATGCTGCATAATTTATTTTTCATTTACTTTGGAGGTGGAGAGGAGGATGCTAAACAGCCTGTGCTGGACAAGCAGGTCATGCTCATGTATTTAACCTCTTGATGTCATTACCCTTAATTAACCTTGTGAGTTTAAAGACCAAAAGCATGCTCTTATTTCCATTAACAACAACCTGAGAGAGCGGTTACAGAGGGAGGGAGGGTGACATATTTTATAATTACTACAATTTAGCGGACTTCACATGCTCATTTCTGGGGTGGAGACTCTGGAGACGATGCCCCATGGGCACACTTTTTTGCACGGCACTCTGTCGGGTCCCCAGCAGCATGCCCGCCAAGTTTGACGTAGATCGGATGACCGGTTCTTTTTGTGTTGCTAGTAGGTGGCGCTATCTCTATGTGCTTGTCTTCTATGTGCTTGTCCGAAATTGGGCACCGCATTCCCCAAGTTTGAAGTCGATCGGATGAACGGTTCTCGAGATAAATCACTTTATGTGTTGCCAGTAGGTGGCGCTCTGACGATGTGCGTGTCCGGAATTGGGAACCGCACTCCGTCGGGTTCCCAGCAGCGCACTCCCCAAGTTTGAAGTCGATCGGATGAACAGTTTTTGAGATAAACTGCTTTTTGTGTTGCCAGTAGGTGGCGCTATGACTTTTGAAGGCGATCAGAGCAATGGTGTGCAAGATATGGCCATTTAAAATCTAAAACATTGCGATAGCGCCCCCTATGGGCATTTTCTCCCATTTTTTGCACGGCAGTTTCATGCCAGACACTTTCAAAGTGTTTCAGCAGAGTTTGGATGGCGATCGGAGCAACAGTGTGCCTTGCAACTCAGGACATACATTACACGCATATGGCTCTCCAATTAGAAGTAGGATAGGATGGATAACACTTTGAAAACACTCACAGCACAATCACAGTCTTGTCACACAGTCCATGGGCCAAAGCCAAACATTTCACTTGATGGTACCACTCGGTTGGGCAAATTCAAATCAAGATTTTTGAAAAGGTATATGTCCATAGATGATATGTATGATAGCCTTTGCAGAATGCTAGCTTTGTCAGTTATCAGCTCATGAAGTTAGCCAGCCCCTACAGTAAATGGGATTCTAGGAGTTGATGCATATCCTATGTTAGGTTAATTTTCATGACCTTTGACGTCACATGGGCCGGTAAAAGTGTACAGTGTCTATGAGATTTACAAACATCACAGACACAACCATCAAAAGATCACAGGATTGCCCTTACAGTAGAATGACTTCTCAAGGGAAATCTCTCGCTTATGATCTTGATTGGGAGTAATAAGGTGAGCTGTCATTGTATTGTGATCTGGACAGGCCTTCTACTGACTACTCTTCAGACAAGTCCCCAAAGAATTTCATGATTCAACAATTTATTGCCATTGAACCAGAGCAGAGCTTGCTAGGAATTTGTCTTAATGTGCTCTGGACTAGTGATTCTCAACCTTTTGCATATCAAGGATCCCTAATCTAGTCCACATTAGAGCTACGGACGCACATTTGACAAGGTTTTGTCTGTCAGACCCAAAGCCGAGAATATTTTAAATGCTAGATATGATTTGAATGATTTTTTTAATTCAATTTACAAGAAGTTAACAATTAGAGAAAGTAGAAGAATGACTGTTTTGATCATAGTTTCACTGTTATTTCTCTACCTGCAATACAGATGGAATTCTGGACAAAAGAAAATCTAGAGTAATTAAAATATTCTCAGCTTTAGGTCTGAGAGACACAATCTCATCAAAAGGTTCTAATGTGGACTAAATTAGGGATCCTTGATATACAAAAGGTTATGAATCACTAGTCCAGAGCACATTCAAATTCCTACAGTAGCAAGCTCTGGTTGAAATGGCAATAAATTATTGAATCGTGAAATTATTTGGGGGAATTGTCTGAAAAGTGAAAATTTGGGAAAAATGAATGTCACTGACATTTTTGAAGAGCCCATGTGATGTTTTTATTTGTCAGACAGACTCACAACTGGGCTTGAAAGAAAGCTAAGAAGCTACTTTTTAAATTGACATCAAACATGTTCTCATAAAATGGAGCCTAGAATAGGATATGCATCAGTGCCTAGAATCCAATTTATTGTAGGAGCTGGCTAATTTCATGAGCTGATAACGGAGACAAAGCTACCATTCTACAAAGGATATCATACTACTAAACTATAATCTATGGATATATACCTTTTCAAAAGTCTTGATTAGAATTTGCCTAACCGAGTGGTACCTAAATCTGGTCTGGCCCGTGGACTAACCCGCACTAGCCCGCCAGTAAGTGTCTCAAAGCATTGGGACAAATGTTGATGATGAGGAGAGCACCCTTTAATTATTAATTTCTTGTGTCCTGTCCCGTCCCCCCCAGCTGGTGGTTTCACACAGGCTCGCCTCTTAAAATACCCCGCCTCTACTCTACTGGCCTCTACTGGCTGGTGAAGGTTTGTTCATTTCACCTTCATTTCACACTGATGCTATAACCTCATAAACCCACAGCAGTCTTTCAGTTCAAATGTCAATCTAAACTCTATGGACACTTCCCTCGAGGTCGATTATCCACTCCTTGTGTTTCACTCTTCTTATCATGCACTAGTTATAGAGCAGGTGGGGTGATGGGTATAGTGGAGTTTTGGGTGCTTGAGGGTTAATCATATTAAGGGTTTTGAACCTTATTCTGTTTTGCTTTTTGTTATCTTTAATTACATGAGAAAGCAGAAATGGTGTTTTCACGTCCTGCATTTTGGAATCATTTCTCCAGTATTCACCTTATGTAGCCCCGCCCACTTGACCCATTGTGTCACGACTTCCTGTTTAAAACGCCGGCTGTTTTACCTGCTCAAACTAGTCTGACTCACCTCGTCAAACCTAGTTTGACTCACATGAGCCAGACTAGGTTCATGAGTCACAGGAAGTGTAAACACAATCAGAACTTTACACTTCCTGTTAGTCTGTCTCTTCTACATACGGTGAATACTTGAAACAAATCTCAATCTAAAATCTACCTTGTCTTCTCTTATAAGTAAGATATGGAGTGATAGTGTTATGAGTTATCAGAAAGCTGACAATCCTGATGATCAGTCAAACTTCACCTGCATGTCACAGCCTGCAAACCTCAGTAAAGTATCAGCAATAGAAAAGCAGAGTGAGAACATGTCAGTTGTGGCTAGACAAAGGATTATAAGATTATCCAACGACACAACAAGGCTATTCTAATTGATGGTCTATTGTTTGTGTGAGATGGCAAGCAACTGCTATTTAAAGAGGAGACATTTCAAATCAATAGAAGGCTTGAGCTGTGGTAAAATTACTATTCTAACATAATAAAGACCAATGAACTAGAAGTTAAAAAGTATAAAAATGATTTATTTACAAAAAGCAAAGTCACAGAGCTCTGGTTCAGCCCCCTCCTCCTCTCTTGACTTATGGGACTGACCCAGAATCACATCATTCAGACCTCTATCAGACCAGGAAGTCCTAGATTAGAGCAGTTTACTGCAGATAGTGCCCCCTAGATCTTGAGGGAGGTATTAAAACAACTCTAAATTCTCTCCACAGAGCTCACTCAGCCTTTATGAGTTTCAAACATCTAACTCTGTAAGGTATCAGGTTTAGCAATATGACAATGAAGCATTTACTTATGTGGGCAAGGCTGACTGAGAGTGTGCTCTTTTTCAGTAACAGCTTCCTTCACGCGCACGTTCACACATCCACACTGCGATCAGCACAGAAGTCTCCAGTTATTTACCACTTAGCAGCTCCAAATTAGTGCCTATTAGTGCTGAAGTAGTGCGTTGGCCTGAACGGCAGTTATTGAGGAAGGAGAGAGCAACTCTGTTTCCACTGTTCATCAACCCATAGCCCACATCCTTCCTTCCATTTCTAATTAGAAAACAATAAATGGTTAAAGACCACACAGATGTGATCTTAGTGTTTGACGCCTCAGGCTTGCAGGCGGCTGTCCAACATACACACTAGATGGCAGTGATGTTCCACTAGAAACCCGGCGCGTCCACTCTGGAGAGATTCCCATCAAGACAAACAGCCACTTCCATTTTATGTATGAGATTATGTATGCAATCATAGTCTTGCATAGCCAGAATTGAGAGTGCTTCTTCAGATGTGTGTTCCAGAAAATACATTCAGTGCTGAATTTACTAAATTGGAGGGAAATGAACAGCTTGTAAACTTCCCTGGGATTTTTAATCTGCCTCTGTGTTAGATTTAAATGGATTCCAACAGAGCGGTGTTAAGATGCTTACTCATGTAAGTGCGTTATATATGATGGTTTACATTTCGATTTTAATGTATGCTCTAGTCTGAAGCTGATATTGTCCACAGGCCAGCAGGCTATTTTTATGTTGTTTTTACCCGCCACCAGCTGGCAGTACTGGCAGGATGGTCAACACCGTCCTATGTGATAGGCAGGCAAAAACAATATCTGGCAACCTGCAATAGAGCAGGATGGTCAACACTGTCCTACGTGATAGGCAGGCAAAAACAATATCTGGCAACCTGCAATACAGCAAACTATGGACACATGATCCACATGGATTTTTCTGTCTCAGGGTTGACACCAGCTGATGGAATCAGATTAGGCCTCCTGTTGGAGCCACAACTGTATCGTGCTTTATGGCACATTGGAGATGTAATGTTTGTCAAAAGGATTAACAACATCTCTGTTGGCGCAGACCTGAATAACAAGAGACAGATATCTAAGTAAACCAGATACAGCACATTTCCTCTGACAGGGTATGGGGGGTACTATGTGATGCAAACAATATGTACACACACAGCACAGATGATATGAGGTGCTGTCTGTGTCACACACACTAGGGAGGGATGTAACCACGGCCAGATTAACACAGTGTGGTGCCCCTGGTTGTGTGGTGACCCCCTCCTTCCATTTTTACACATAAAAAAGTGACATTTGCTATAACATTAAAGAGCACAGATTGACATGAACTTGAAAGTACAGGCTCAACACTTACTACAGAAAAATCTAAGACACAATGTCTACTAACTAAAGAAAAAAAGGGTAATTTTAGGTCAAATTTCGAAAAATGATCTCACTACACAAACACATACAGTATGAATACAAGTGGGCTCATCTGTCACGCACAACATTTTTGAAGAAAAATGCAATGTTGCCTTATTCAACTGAAACGGAAAATAATATGAGAAAGTTTACACAAGGGTCCTCCCTTTATGAACTTATTTGTAGTGGCGTAAGGCACCATGCATATTGTGTAACATATGCACGGTATTAGGGAAAGCTTACTGTGGTTGCTTGATATCGCAATATACCTTAAAACAGTATATCATTCACACACACACACACACACACACACACACACACACACACACAGGGCCGTTCCTGGCCATTTGGGTGCCCTAAGCGTAATTGTTCTGTGGTGCCCCCCCCCCCCCCCCCCCCCGTAAAACTTTCAATAACTGTCAAACGAAAGACTGCAAAATCATTAATTATGAACGATACTAGTGTATCTCACATTTCATTACATGTGGGAAACAAACAACAAACAATACATGCAAGCAGGGGCGGACTGGGATCATAATTCAGGCCGGGCATTAGATACCAAGCAGGCCAGGCCGATACAGGCCGACGTGCGTGCCGGCGTCCGAAGGGCGGCGGCGAAAAATTTGGGCTGTTTGAAGCCCAATTTGGGCCGTTTGAAGCCAGATTTGGGCTGTTTGAAGCCAGATTTGGACCGTCTGAAGCCCGATTTGGGCCAGTTGAAGCCAGATTTGGGCCAGTTGAAGCCAGATTTGGGCCGGTTGAAGCCAGATTTGGGCCGCTTGAAGCCCAATTTGGGCCGTTTGAAGCCCAATTTGGGCCGAGTCCAATTTTACAATGAGATGCACCCTGAATAAAGTAATAAAACCACTAGTAAACCAGTAGGCGGCGCCTGGCCTGCTGTTCAGTGAGTGGCCTGACTGAGGGCACCAAAAAAAAAAAAAAAAAATTTTTTTTTTTTTTTTTGTGCCCTCAGTCACGTGATGCCCTACGCAGTCTGCGTACTCTGCGTAATGGGTTGGAGCGGGCCTGCACACACACACACACACACACACACACACACACACACACACACACACAAAACATGCAAACACACAGGAAAGAGGTAGCCTAAGGAATAGAACTGAGGGAATGAGGCTCCGCTATAAGAAAACTACTTTGCATGTTACTTCATTTCTCCATTGTGCTACACTGGAGATTGAACATATTTTCACACTTGCCCTCTCCCTGACCTGTCACACACACCTAGTTCTCATGCCTTGTTAACACCGCTGGGGTGGAAATGACGTGCAACTTGATTTTCACAAGCCTGTCGCCTCTCTCTGCGACATGCTACCCATGTCTCTCCATTCAATTTGAAGGAATTATTATTATTTTTACATCAGTTTCATTGCAAGCACAACAAAGCCTATTGTAGGAGGAGTTCAAATGCAGGTCGCTGCAGTGTGACATTGCAAATTATATATTTATGGTGTGATAATCTGCGAGAAAGATGACAGCTGTATGTGTAGGTGTGCAGGCTGCATAGTTTCTGATGATTATCACATATTTGCTGATTAAATCATCCCAGCGAGCACAAAACGTTTTTTCAACGTTGATTTTTAGTTGAAATCTGGGTGATATTGGGTTTGAACGTCTAAGACCTAATTTCACCCTCTTTTCAACCGGCTAAAATGCGGTTACAACGTCAACGTGTAAAAAAACACAATTTGGTTCATCATATTGTTAAAACATTTGTTGTAGCTTGGAATAGAGGCAATATTGATAGTGTGTGGATTGGCATTTGTCCATTTTATTGTGTAACTGAGCGTTGAAATCTGGTCTATACGAAAACTACATTTCAACGCATTTTATGTCACATGAAATATCATAAATATGGGACTATATAGGCTATGTGGTGCCAGCAAAAAGCTTCCAGGACACAACTATGGTTAATAGTTTAGCGCAATACTATAAAATAATGAATTCAGTTCCTGCCGCAACGTGCATGCGCAAGTACTTAATTGCTAGCTATACTAACCGTGACTGACTAGACTAGACCAAAGCAAGTCTGCACCGGTCTGCACCAAGTGCGGAACGCTATGTTATTGTAACAGACTGTATACAAGGCTCTGTGTACCTCCTCAGTCTCTGGTGTTAAATGAAGTAACCTCTGAAGCCATAGGCTACAGCCTATAGACAACACACACACACAACATAATTTTAGTCTGTTACATTAATATAATAGTCTCGTACACATCACATAAAATAACTTAACTCCCGATCGTCGACAATCATGTAGTCTACAAGTTGTGTGCGAGATAGAGTATATATGTGCCCAGCTCTCTATAGAGTATAAGGAAATGTATAGCTCAGCGCGTTAAGCGGACTGGCTTGAATGTGGGAAAGAGGGGGTTCGAATCCTGTGTGCGCTGCTGAATTTTTAATTTAAGAACCTGGTGAAATATGGTCTAAATCTGAACGTTCAATAAACGTCTGCAAATAGTGGGTGAAAAAACTTTCACTTTCAAACCTTCCTTGCACGTTTTTTCAACGTTGACCCTAAACGTTTTTTAAACGTCTTTTCAACCGAAAAATGCTCGCTGGGATCTTCAAATTTCACCCAGTGCAACTTTTAACTCATTATAACATCATTTCACCCAGTGCAACTTTTAACTCATTATAACATCATTTCACCCAGTGCAACTTTTAACTCATTATAACATCATTTCACCCAGTGCAACTTTTAACTCATAATATAATTTCACCCAGTGCACCTTTTAACTCATATCATTTCACCTGACTTTTCTCTCTGTCCAAATGCTGCCTTTCTCCTCACAAATCCAACCGATATCTCTTTTGTCCTTCCCGAGTCCTTGAAAAGGACTATTGAGGTCTTTGGTTCAACTCTAAACTGAACTTAAAATCCATAACTTATTTTATCACAAAGGCTGGAAGGTGGCGGTGCTGTAGGCTGCTTCCCACCTTTCAAGGCCGTTCTTTTGGCGAGTTCTTTATGAATTGTAAGCAAGGTCAGTAAAGGAAATATTACAGTATTTACAGCCTACATTTATCACATCCGCAGCTGTACTGCTGTCCTCAACCAGTAATAACCATTTACCGCTAATATTACATGAATGCTTGATGCTGTCATGTGACGTGTCTATGGGAGTGGTGTTATCGGGGAATTTGCTTACAGCGCTGTACTGTATATTTCTTTCTGTATGCGTTTCATGTCTCACCGCTTTCCGTTTAAGCCTGCATTCATTTTCAGCAGCCACTGTATGATGCAGTGTTTTCCTCCTCGGGGTGTTGTGGGTATGCTTGCTTACATCTGTGTGTTTTTGTCAGTGTGATAACAATTGCAAGCTGTGCAGCTGACAAAAGTCTCAGCTAGATTAAAGAGAATAGTGCCTCAAATTTCTCTTCCACAGCAGATGCTAGCAGTATTGACAGACACAAATCTCTCATGCACACCGCATTAATAAATCTTATTCTAAAAGCTATTCCCTCTCCCAGATGACAGATTTTAATAGATGCAGTTGCTCCTGTTGCAGCTAAGGGACAACTACTTTAACTTTACCATGGCTGAACGGGCAAACCCCAGCTATTAAAATAGTGCAGGAAAGCCAAATGAAAATGTCAGGGTAGTAAACTTAATCAGGTGTTTTACATTCATAGGAAGGCCCTGATGATAGAATGTAATAATAATGTTGTTAAGGAAGCAAAAAAAAAAATATTATATATGATTTCATTACATGGAGTTATAATAACCACAGAATACTGTACCACTAATTGAGTTGTAAGCTGAATAGCAGTAATTTTGACAACTTTGCTGAGGTGGGAGTGGTGAGGTCTTTACATTGCAAACTGAAAGAAAAAAAGAAATTATATTTTTATCTGAATGTGATTTGGCTCTTAATTGAATTCTCTGTTGCCCTGAGCTGAATATAATCAAAACAGTGTATAGGCTAATATACAGTCAATGGCTAATACCAGCAAACTGAAGGGTGCATATCTTCTTCTTTTTGGTGCATTCGCAAATTTGTCCTGCCACCTTATTTTGTTGGTTTTGTCTCCATCTTTTTTTTAGTATTGCACAGAATCACTTAACATTCTTAAAGGAGAACAGCAGCAGTCAGCAGCTGACAAGGTCATTTCAAACCTATTAGCAATTAGCGATGCACTTTATATTATAAGCCGCAGTCCGAAGCAACTCTGCACCGCCTGACGCCTCGCTCCGCTGCTCACAGTTAAAACACAAATCATGAGCAGTTATTTATTCACTCATCTTACATTGTTTGTTTTGTCACTCAGCTGTAGTCCAGCTCGGAGGACTTGTGTGTTGGCAGTGAAAATGCAGGTTCCAGTCGATGTCCAGTGGCTCAGCGGGCTGAGCTGCACATAGTTCAACCTCAGCAGGAGCTGCGGAAAAGGCCTAGCTAATGACCTTTGTTGCATTCCGTTCCCCTCTTTCCACTCACTGCCCACTCTGCAGCACCCAGTAAAGAAGAAACTCCATGAAATCAAAGAAGAAGAAGAAGAAGAAGAAGGGGGAAAATAATACTTCCTTGGTTAATTGTTAATTGAGGCTTTAAAAAAAATGCAAGAATCCATTACTCAGGTCATAAGATAAGTCCTCTTTTTTATGAATAAAGCCGTTTTGAGTGGGTCACGGATGTGTGCATGGGGGGTAGGATGCCAGCGTCCGTGGCCAACAGTATTGCCTTTCAGAGGCTGTAGGCTCATTTCTAAAGCCAGAGTGAAGATACTGGTGTCATATAAAACTAGAAGACCTAAGGCATCCATTGGTATCAGTCATGCTAGCTTGTTGGGAAGAGGGCTAAATACTGCGCCAAATTTAGACTCAATTTTGGCGAGGGGGAAAACTGGCATGGCCATTTTCAAAGGGGTACCCTTGACATCACACCTCAAGATGTCTGAATGACGGGAATGACAGGAAGTCTCCCGCTTTACAGACATGAGCATTTTATGCTAATTCCATGCAGTTTTTGGCAAAAAAAACAAGCTTTTTTGCATGCAGTATAAATGTGTTAATAATAAGGGCTCATGGATCCAATTGTGTTTGAATGTGCACCTGACTCAGATGTTCTATGGTCCATCTTCATACCACCTGATCAGGCAATAGGACGAATCAGCGTGATATTACGATAACAAAAAAGTACTTCCGGGTCGGGTAAAATAAATAAAGCTGAAAAGCTTAATATCTCAAAAACTACTATACATCACATCGCTTCTATTTTGACATTGTGAGTGAGAGGAGAGCGAAAGGGTCTGATGTATAATATGTATGTAGTATTAAAGTTGAAAAAACTGTCGCAGTTTTCAAATGTGTGAATTTAGTAAAAAGTAGTTCCTGGCTCCATATGGTCCCATTACAAAGGTTGAAAAAGTATAAAACATAAATTGTGATTTCTCAAACAGTACAAAAGATAAATTAAAGCTGAATTAAGGCGATATCGTGCTAAAAGTGGTGACTCGTTTAAAATTTAAATGGGGTGTCTAGCTTAAAGCATGAAGAGTTACAGTTCAGATAGGGCATGGTCTCACCATGAACTGCTGTTGCACCCGGAAGTATAGCCAATCCGTTTGTTTACAAACAGGCTGATTCATCCTTTAAGCACTATTTTACACCACCTCAGTACAGTCTTTTCGAGACAGACTGGTGACACAAGATTGTTGCATAACACCTCTGCAGAGGGCTGATATGTAGCCTGTCCATTCTAATTTATGCAGAGAAGTCTGCCATTGCACTGCACATGATAACACTTTACTTTTGTGCATTCTGCTCGCCTTCATGCGAAGTGAGGAACGTGACTAACATTCTCACCTCAAAATAGACGTCACACTTTGAACCGCACTAAAAATTCCCTTCCAAAAAGGCTCGCAGAGCTGCTCAATTGTTGAGTTACAGCATATATATATATATATTCACGGCGCTCTGCAATTATCTCTCTGTAGAGTGTCTTGACGTATGACTGATGGTTTCCTGTAAGAGAAAATTTCTCCCTTCGCTATTGTTGGGATTTTTTCCCAAGGATATTCAGAGGGAAGATGCATTGAGAAGACTATCTGTCTTTGTACTGTATCACAGTGAGGGCGAGATCAGATCGAAATGATGTAGCTATCATCTGAAGGAGAGGGAGTCGTATTTATACCACCTGCACATCCCTGGAGAAGCATAATCATCTTTAAGAGCAGAGAAAATCCCATTACCTGTCACAAATTTCTTCCCTCATAATTTCTGGAGCCTCCCCATTGGGGTGCGGGGAGGTGAAGGACACCAGACATGCTGATAGCAGACTATCTCCAGGAAAAATCTAGGGTACGTCTATTTTTGTCTTGTCATTCCCATAACAAGGTTTGGCCTCTCTCAATCCTTGAAAAAGGTGTATGATGTAAAATATTACTGCAGTGACACGATTGAAACATTTGATGCTAAAGACCTACAAACCTTGAGTGTGTGTACTGCACTGACCTGTGCAGACACACACATGTAGGTGTGTGCGCGCACATGCAGGCTAGGGTTAGATCGATAGGCTACTGGTTTTCCAATACAGTACTGGCCTTTTATTTAATATTGGATAGCAGGGTCATCAGTGTCATCTGACGTCAGTGTGGTGTAGGGCTGACCGTAATGCTTCGAAGCATTCAAGCTTTAATCGTTTCCATGGTAATCTAATCGACATCCAAATCAGCGTTTGAATACTTTCTCAGGAGCGCCTGGAAAGTGGCCACTCCCGCCTAGAACAGGTCACTAGCACTGCTTCACCTGGGCTTTTTCAGCAAGATGCGCATGCAGTCATTATAGGCAACCTGAAGTTTATGGATGCTCGCCTTCTTAAACTTTACCCACAAGGGGGCAGTATAGATAGTTTGTTACCGTTTGTTCCTCTTTTTGGCTGTAGTGTGTTGCCTGTTGTGTGTCACAGCACTGCTGTTGTCCGATATTCCAGTCGCACAGCGCCATCGTCACAGCCGAGAACGTACCACATTACCACAGTTAGATTGTTTCCCCTGTGTACCCAAGCCCCCCTGTGACATTTTTTGGCATGAAAATTTGCTCAAGATCACTCAAAATCAGCTATCTGCAGCTGAGCTTCAATAAAACAATAACGAATCGTATCAAGGAAGACCAGAATTTTTTTTAAGAAAATTTCAACCAGCTTTGTATGGTCGTATCGAGAGCCATACAAGCCGGCAAAAGTCCCCTGGATGGCTCTGTAATGTAATTGTAATGATGCAAAGCTGGTTGAAAACTGGCCAAGTCTGCCTTTAAAAAACCCATTTCAATCAAACTCGAACACGCACGCACGCACGCACACACACACACACACACACACACACACACACACACACACACACACACACACACACACACACACACACACACAAATACAAATAATAGCCTACAAACCCCAGAGGAGCAAGCCCCACACATCACAGAAGTCTACATCTAACCACACCAAGCCAAAAAGGTGAAGTTAATGACTTGAGTGCACCCACGCTTCCCCCTCTGGAGCAGAGCGAACCCGATGCCTCTGACAGGCATCAGAGTGTACTACTGTCTGTAACCAGGGATCACAGGGTCCAGACGGTTGTTTGTTATGCAGCCCCCCAGCTTGATTTGTTCAGCTTCACATCAAGCCTGCCCAATTACAGTGTATGAAAATATCGGGGGTCCGACCGTTCACCGGCTAAATGGTTCTGAATCCCCCCCCCCCCCCCCAGTAGAAATGTCTGTGACAATTGAAAGTTGTGATATTATACGCAGCAGCTGTTCAGCTCTACCCAGTTCAGGAAAGCTTCTACATTTCATGAGAGTTGGGGGAAAACCTTGTATCTCCCAAATGTGAACTCAGGAAACTCAAATTCAGGAACTAAGAAGAACAGCCTTGTTTTCGCTTTCATGCCAATGCATTTTTTTTTTTACATTTTCCAAAGGGTTTTCAAAGGCTTTCATATAGGGCTCAGGGAATTGTCTCTATGCCCATATAGAGGAGCATAGATAATGCTTCATTTGGAAACATGAAAATAGCCAACGCTTAACAGCAGTGTTCTGTTCTCCACGCCTATATCATGTGTGTAGTAGGCTACAGTGATGCGTTTTATGTTTCTGTGATACGTTGCCTTTCTGGCAGCAGTAAAAAGGCAGAAGAAGAAATATTTCATGAGAAGCACTGTGGCTGAACAGGCAGAGAAAAGAGCTGCAGCCACCGACAGAAACTCAAACTTCATCAAGAGATAATCCAAGGAAAAAGACATCACAGTACCATGCATACCATTTGATTGGCCTTGGCAGGGGACAAAGATCTCACAAATTACCGCTTTAACTGACATGGTCGGTCAGACATTTTCATGAAAGTTTAACTAGCTGGCAACAAAGGAACACAATCACAAATTAAGGGAAGCATGGCTAACAGGGTCTACTATACAGTAACTAGCTCTCTTCCCCACTCATTTTGGATACAAATATGATGTTGCATGAATCATCAGCATCTCCTTTTTTGTTCCCATTCTATCACTCTCTCTGGTCTGTTTGTTTTGTTGGCTTTCATCACATCATCCTCCCGCCTGCTTTTGGCTGTACAGGTATAAACTTGGGATGAGATTTTTCTGTTTGTTTGTGTTGTTATTCTTGCTGCATCGCCGCGTGGGTTGAGCGGTGTGTTTTCGTGAAAGATATGGCTTGCTCCCATTTTTAATGAAGTGTTTACGTTATGTCTGCTGTTGATGTTGCTCATTGAGAGACAGTTGGAGAGAGAGAGAACTGCTACTCTTCTTGATATTAAGTTTTGTCTCATTTCAAGTCTAGCCATGTCTGCTGCAACAGCGATACGCATTAAAATATGGACATGTGCAATGAAAGAGTAAAGGAATCAACCCAAATATTTGATGTGGTTCTGACGATCAAAGAGGACACTTTTCGGGGTATAAACTTGTGCTTTTGCTCCTTTTATAATCTTGCTGTGTTGGGTCATCTGTCACTTTGATACTGTACTACAGTATTCCTTAAGGATAAGAGATACGATCAAATAGAGGGGAAATCACATCAGGTCATTGGAGCAACACAAATAGAATAGAGATAGCAAAGCAATACATCAAATATATTGAATAATTAAGCGACAGTGTCGTCGATATGCTAATACTAAGGTCCAATTGGCTAGAATGATTTAATGGCGGAGTCTCATGGATGATTGCAGTTCACTGATGTGTGAATCTATTGTGCAGAAACATACATCATTGGATATTCAAATGATCTAATTACTGATAGCTAATTGATGAGTATGTTCTAGGTAGAGCCCTGCTGCCTAGTTTTTAGGGTTAGAGGTCATTATTTCTTGTGCTTCCCTTAAATGTGATCCCTGCTGTGAAGCATATATGAACATTTCCTTCCAGAATTAGCCTAGATTTCCACCATTTGAAAAAAGTGACAGTAATCTATCTCTGATCGTGACCAGTAGGAAGTGCAACAACATATGCATGTGGTGTAAACACGCTTTCAGGTTCTTTTGGAGTTCTGAGGCTACTCTGGAGCAAAATGACTTCTAAGTTGAGGCTACTTTGGAGCAAAATGACTCAAAAAGATTGGAAACACATTGGGATTCTCGGGTTTCCATCAGAAAATGAGCAGGCCAAAACAAACGAGCAAAAACAACAAACAGAGGATGAGAGGAGTGTGGGTGAAAGGATGAAAGTGAAGGACCAGAGGAAAGAGGACCTGGAGCAATAAAGTGCTGCCCCTGTTTGCTGAGGAGGCTGGTTCACGTTGGAATTGGAAAGACTGGCAGCAATCAAATTGTGTTTGTGGAAGAAACTTTCTCACAAGTAAATGATTTTCTTACAGATTGTATCTTAGAGGAATTTAGCTACGTTAGCTATGTCTGTTTTGTGAGGGGCCCCGTAGTGGCTGAAAATATCACTACAACAACCCAATGATTGAAGATTAATTTGCACCTTTGCACAAACTAAGCAAACTGTATATCACTGTGTTATTGCATTCATAGAGAATGAATATGGTCATTAAACTATATGCTATGCTATTTTATGCTTTATTTTATGCTATGTGTGTTCTGTGAGCGAGCTACTGTAACTTGTCCCAATTTCCCCCCGGGGATCATTAAAGTCTTTCTGATTCTGATTCTGATTCTGATTCTGTTAAACACGCGCTATGTGTAGAATATGTATCTGATATCATCCTCCAAATAATTTTGATACCATAAAAGTTTGTCAGTAGAAAAATGAGAGCATCGCAGAGAAAATTGGTTTAGTCTTCATGTTCATTCTGGTGTGTCTGCAGATTGGCACGGAGCACCGTTCCGCCGGAGTGACTTCCGGCAGAAAGTCAGACCAAACCAGGTAGAAAACAGACGCAGTTTGAATGCAGACTAGTTGCTTAGATTGAACACCGTGAAGCTAATCTGGCAGATAGTGGTACCATGGACAGGACTGTAACTGCTGGACCCTCTTCAAAACAAAGCAGTAAGCCTACAACAGGACAGGGTAAAGCAGAGGGCGGGCAGCGCGAGACCCGGAGCACCGGTAGCCCCAGTCAGGACGTGTTGGTCAACACAGCAACACACACAAGCCAGAGGCCGTGGGGTGTTGTGCATATAGGTTTACTTCTTAGAGGTGCTGGCAAAACGCAGAAATACAATGTCCATAAAAAATGAATAGGTTTTGCCACACACTACTAGACCAATTTGTTAAAAAATCATTTATTTCTTAAATTTTTTCACAATGAAATAGCATTTTGAGGGAACGTGTTTTGCATTGCTGATTTGTCACGTTCACTCAGCCACTTTTTTTCATCCGGTCTTTAATTCGAGAGTTAAAGCAATGAAGTTATAAAGACACAGTGCCTCTTAGACACAGTGCCTCTTAGACACAGCGCCTCTTTATGTCCTTGCTCGTTTTTGTGATATGCTAATGTATGCAGATTAAGGGTCTATTAGCATCTTTGTCCCAGGAGAGATGTCTGCATGTACCGACTGCATTTCTGGGGCCAAAAATCTATATAGAGCAGCCAAGTTTTTCCCTCGTCTGGTTTAAATTGTTCCATCAGCCTTCCACCAGAAAATAATTGTAACTAAGGCTTCCAAATAATCAAGTAGCCTATTCTCCAGCGTTGTTGACAATTATTACTAGTTTATGACTATATAACTACATGTTGGAAAGATAGGCTTCACCCAGTGCTTTGGATTCATACTGCATGCCAGATAATCTATTTTCACTCCGCTATGCACTTTGGAATGAAAAATAATCAATCCTATTTCATTTATTTCTCCTTCAAGTCATCCTTTAAGAAGTTAAACTTCCCCTTTTCCATCTTTATGCATGATGGCATCACCTCAAAAGTTTGGCGAATATCTATCTAACTCTCCCGCAGAAACTTTGCTGGCATGCACTGTGCCAGGCCAACTCCATAACAGATGTGTGTAATAGGTGAAATCCTCTGGAGCAGCTGCATTCGATACTGGTTCATTGACCATACAGTACAAAGACAAATGACTAACAGCTGCTTTTGTTGCAGCAGTCACATTCTTAGAAGGTGCATTTGTTTCTTTTACAGTAAATCCCATAATGTACAATGTGCACATACTCCTGTGTAACAATCCAACCAACCAACTAAATTATACATCTTTGATTTATACCCTTTAGATTTAATTATCACAGAACTTGGAGACAATATTGAAAAATTTAAGGCGCTAACTGGCACAATATACTTAAATTATGTCTGATCCTGTGCAAATCATTTATATGCACTACCAGTCAAAAGTGTGGACACACCACATTTGTCTCTATTTTTACTATTTTGGAATAATATGGTAAAGACAACAAAACTATGCAATAACACAAATGGAATTATCCAGTGACCAAAAAAGTGTTTAACAAATAAAAATATATAAAAAAAGCCTTTGCCTTGATGGAAAGGCAAACGCTTAAGTGAGAAATCCATATAAATCAACCATTTATATTTGTCTAAGGAACACATTTCAAACATTTAAGCATACGCCTTTAGATCAAAATGGCTTTAAGATCATGAAAGGCATACATTCAATCAGGTGTGTCCAAAACCTTGGACTGGTAGAATGATTCAATTTTATTTCTTCATCTTCATGTGTGTGTGTGTAATATAGAGTGTACATTTTGTTTTTAACTTAAATATCCTGCAACCTAAATATCCCTTAATATGATTTGCAGATTTGCCAAGGCTGTGGAGTTAGTAGTGGGAGAACAGATAAGAGTGCTCTTTATCTCTCATGTAAAGCACGGGTATTTTTGACAAGCGTTTGATTCCTTCCTTGATGTAGTACTTCACAGTTTTCACCCTCTTTCTCCCCTACTGATGTAGCTGTTTTGTGCTGACTCATCATTTCCATAGACTTTGAGTGTGCAATAATGCTGGAAATATACAATACAGACTTGGGAAAGCATGGAAATCATCATATCTGTAGTAAATGGTCAGCGGCAGGCTTATATGAGAGATTTCACTGCTCTCTGCTCTTATTCTTTCTGAAAAGTTGTTGTGTCCTACATTATGCTCTGTGTCCAAAGAGGAGGAGGTAGTCTTCATCAGGGGCTGTATTATATCAAAACTAGTGTCACTTTTCAGACAAAAAAGGACTTGGAACCGACCAAAACTCCCTATATTATCCTTCAAAGAGCAGTAGAGAGTTGATAAAGACTGACCTTGCGACAAATTATGTCAAATTGAAAAGCTGTACTGTACTAACAAGGGAATCAAAATGATCCATTTCCATACAGACTGAATGTTATTCCTGAACATAAGGTGAAGGTGAATATTAGATTCGATTTCGAATTCAAAACTGTCTCCAACTAAAAATTACATACTAAATCACATTATGGTATTGGCTTTACTAAAATTGGCAAGACTGACTGAATATTAAATGAAATGATCATGATGTGAAACTACTTGCAGCCAGAAAATAGGCTCTGTGTGTGTGTGTGTGTGTGTGTGTGTGTGTGTGTGTGTGTGTGTGTGTGTGTGTGTGTGTGTGTGTGCGCGCGCACGTGTGTGTCTGTGTGCGTGTTCTGATTTATGTTTTTAAGCTATGCTTTTTTTTGCCTCTAAGATATTTTGGGGGATGCCTCTTGTCAAGCCCCTTGAGGGCTTTTTGGAATCTCCTTGCATGTTTTCTTTTATTTAAATTGCATTTGATGGTGTCTTTGTATGCCGATTATTTTAATATGTGCTAAATAAATACAAATACAAAATTCCAATGCTATTACTATTATTATTGCTTAATTTTCTTTCCTGGTCATTAACAATTGATGGCCTGTAATTTAAAGGTTTATGGAATATTTCCTTGTACATCTTTTAGTGTGTCCCCCCCCTTTTACAGTAATCATCCTTTTTTATGAAATATGGAGAGGACTGGACTGGCGTTACTGCTTCATGTGTAAACTATACAGCACCAAGCGTAGGCCTATCAATCAGAATAAATATCATTAGTATGAGTCTGGCCCCATGTGACCTTTTCAGATCACATTACGATAGCGAACACAGTGAGAAGGTCAGCAAGTGTCCTCTCCATTTCCAAGAAGGAGTCACTGCACAATGTGAGCAGGTCTGATTTACATGTTAGCGGAAGAACAAGACAGGACAGAGGAACACTCTGATGAGGAAGCAGCCAAAAAAAGACCACGATACAACTGCACTATATAGAGTAGAGGCGTGCGATTGTCCTAATTTTGCAGATTTCGACAAGAAATTTGGGGAAAGGTCCTTTCAAAAGCAGCACCTAAACTGTGGAATACTCTTGCTGAAAACATTAGATAAACTGATTAAACTGGCTTAAGAATCGTCTTAAAACCCACTTCAACTCGCTGTAGCTTTTTGTCCTCATTGCTCAGGTGTATGTGCATGTACAGTCTGTAGGGGGCGTGGTGAGGTAATGGGCGTGGTCAATCACGAAAAGGCAATTAAGTTCTAGTGTCCTCTAGAGAGAGAGTGGTATCAGTGGAGGACCAAAATGTGTGACTCATTAGCCAATGAACAGCCAGGAAAGGGTCTGATAATGTACAATTTGATTCAAGAAAAAAAAAACTTTCAAAGTACAACACAAACTGTCCATTTTGCTGCAACTCGACAGTGCTGCTGGACCTTACTTCCTGGAACTCTTGAGAGTAAAAAACTGGTCCATTTTAGTGAATGGAGATGTCGCAACTCGATATACACGGCTCTGCTAAGTTCCAAACGGATTCACGTAACACCACGGAACTTTGTAGAAAGTTGGAGGAGGTATGCACTCTACCGAGTGCCCTCTGGTTATTGTTATGATTTTGTTCCAAGATTATCTCTAATATAATTACTACTATAATTGTAGGGCCCATGGCGTGGTGTGGCGCGGCACACAATTGCTCAACTTCCATTGTGACATCATCTGTGATGTCATCAATCAATAGTGACACCCCTTGCACCCCCCTCAAAGCCCTCCTGGTGGCTTCCGGACCTCACATTGACAGCCTGAGTTAAACTGTCAAGCGTCCGTTTACCTATAATATGCTTTTGTTGAATCTGTTTGTTACTATGATGTTATTGAGCAGTAATGGCATCATAAAAACACAGTCATGTTGCCTAACAGCTATATTTGTGGAATAGACAGAGAGGTTTGACTCTCCTAATCCATTAATTCTGGTCAGGTAACACAGAACTCCAAACAACCTGCACATTGACATGATTAATTAATTTCTCTGGGAGCTATACCATGGATTGCAAAACACCAGCGGAATAGACTGCTGGTATACTTTGGATAAATATATAACTCGGAAAGAAGAGCCGGAGCTACTGAAGTAATTTCAATTTGCCCGTCTATCAATGATGCATCCAGAAATATAAGCTCTCATGCATCCAACGGAAACATCCGTATACAGGTTCATTATTTAGGAGTTTGATCTTTAAATTACCCCCTGGTAAGGTTTGACTTTTGGCTTTCCCCAACTTTTTTTGTCCTACTTTCACCCCTATGCCATTTTTACTGAGCAGTCGTGACCTGAATCTACACAACAGAATGTCGTGTTTTCACTGAGAAAATGCAAAAATGCATTCATTATATTGGGGGTCAGAATTTCAACCCTTCTTATTGTTTTTATTCTAAATATCTCTGTTCTTTTGTAAACTGTAGTATCACATATATATATACTGAGCAGAGTACTCAGATGAAACAAGTATCCGGTACAGATAATGTAGCCTGGGTGAACCCAGCCTTCAACATGACGTCACACGTATTGTATATTATACGTTGTGTACTCGCTCATCCCTATCACACACTATAGTTTCCAAGTGAAACAATCAGATTTGTCATGGCTCCAGTTAACTGAAGCACTCGTGGAGGCAGCTTTGTTTTCTGTCAAACCAAACAGAGTAGAGTTGTAAAACGTGCAACAGAATTTGTTGTTGATGGGATTGATGTAACGTTGTTGCTCGGTCTCCAAGCAAGAAAAACAATTAGTCAAAGTTTCAACGTCTGATGTTTTGCACCATGAGGTAAGACAACCTCTTGCTCTGTTTGCTTCAATCTGGATAACATGGTTTCCTGTCCATTATCATTGCAACACAAATGACTCATATGGCTTTCTTGACTTTAACTACTGAATAATTATTATATTAATATATATTAAGATATATTAATAAGTCAGTGAAAATGATGAGTGAAAGTCACATGTACCATAGCTAGCGGAATAAAAACAAGATTATTTCTGAAATTCACAGATGTGATGTGATTACATGTAGCTCTACTGTATTATGGCCATTCTTACAGAGCCAGGGTCATGCAATAAATGAAAGAAATTGCAAGATTATACAGCCAGCATAAAAACGTTAGCCATACATCACTGGGATTTGTAAATGACGATATTATACCATCTGAAACAGGAGGCCTCGATTTAGGCAGCAGCTCTTTACATGCAGCACATTCATACTGTAACAACTGAACATGCACTTTATAACAGCTACGTGGCACATATCATGATCTTTACTGTATATCAGTGTTTATTAGGCATGCATGTAGAACTTGTAATATCTGCAGAATGTGACATTTATGTAGCAGTGACTGATCTGCAAGAAAGCACATTAAAAGCAGAAATTCATAAATGATTGCTGTTTCTCGGCAAATGCACTTTCTTGACCATCAAATTTGTTACGGGAGCATATCATTGCCATTAATGTTGTTTTGAGTAGTTCTGTATGAGACTAAACTAAGTGCTGTAGCCTAATTTGTCCAATCAGTGCCCAGAATCCTATGACAGAGAATATTTTCCTACGGATAACATTGGAAAATCCATTTCTGCCGAGCTATCCTGTGCTTTAAAATGTGATAATGTGATATTAGCACATTGACTATTCTCGTACTGTGTCGGTGTTATCGTGACATTTAATGATTCCAGTAACAGTCAAGTACAGCCAGTGATAAGAAAACAGCACACACGGCTTCTTTTTCTGACACACAATGCTTACCTACCATTTCATCTGGTAATTAACATGCATTAATCTTAAGCTCATCTTAATTGAATTGTGTTGATTTTAATTAAGACGTATTTTAAACTATAATGGTTCACAGTGCTGTCACTGATAAATGCAGGGGGCAGGGCAAACGAACATGCTTCTTCTTTAATCAAAATCAGGAGATAGGGGTCTGAAGTGCGGACGATGCTCCAAACCAAAGCCAGTATACAACAGACATATTTCATTAGGCTAATGGTTAATTCAACGTGTAATATGTTTTACAATGAACAGATACTTAGACAATAATTTATGCATTTACATTTAGAAACATAAAAAAGAACTTTCTCTTCCCAGTATTTTGCCTGCTCTCTCTCATATCCACTTGATGCTCCCTCCCTCATGATTGCCATAAATCATGCATTTCCACCAGACAGAAGACAGCGGTTCAACTGCGTATTCCTAGAAAAGGTTATAACAGGAAAGGTGATTTTCTCATGCTGATTAAAGTCAAAGTAATGGGCCATTAGAGTCTCTCCACAAACCTCTGGGGTAGACAATATGAAAAGGTGGGCAGTTTCACTTTAAGGAATTCTCCAAATACATATTATATTACCATTTAATGAGCCATATACTTCAGAATATAATCTATCAGTGACATCCATGCTGTGCAGGCTATCTTACATGCACTATAATGGATTGGTGCTGCTTCACTGTGGAAGATATGGCAATGTGCAAGCACGGGATACTGTGTAATATCATCTCAATGTCAACCCTGCTGATATTCCCATGAAGTAGCAGTGGTGTTGCTGATGAAACTGAAAACACCGTTCTAATAATAGAGTGAATTAATAATGCTATTATTATTCTCTTGTCATTTGGTGAAGACGGATGATAAAATAAATGGACCTTGTGTGTTGGTTTACTGGAAATATCCACCCTTCTGTTGTCTTACAATGTTAGATATCATGAGTTCGCATGTTCAGTGTTTTCCAGAAGTTGTGATGAAGTGTAGTAATTTATTTTGGTCCTATCCGCTTTCCCAATTGACTGTATGGCTTTCCCTCAACCTGCCTTGTCAACTTCTGCTGTATTCCTACATTTCCCAGAATGCATTTAGACAATCCCCAGATAATTGGTGCGAACTTGCCTGCTGCAATAAAAGGTGAATCTAAGGGCATTTAAATATAGCTAGCTCACCCACTAATTTGTGGCCATTGGGGCATGTCTATCTATGATCGTGGCCACGGCCCTTACTCAAAATGCAACCGGTCTTGTGCCTGCAATGCATTCTGGTCTATTGAGGCTACTGACAATGGATAAATTGACATCTATTCTATGATGATGTCTCCCTGTTGAACATTGGTGCAAAATGGTGAGTCTAGAAAAAAGCTCTTGCTCTTTTATTCTGAGGGTCTGACACCAAAACCTGACATCATTGTTGACATTTTTCTGCTATTAAAGTCGAACTGAACCTGTTTGTCACGTGCATTAGGGCTGCAACTAACGATTATTTTGATAATCGATTAATCGGTCAATTATTTGTTCGATTAATCGATTAATCGGATTAAAAAATGCACTGATATTGTTTCCATCCGTTTATTGAAAAACAACTTTTTTTTTGTTAAACAAAAACTCACCGGGCTTTGCTACATCAAATAGCTTTGACAGGGCATGAACGAATACAAAATACATACAAATGTATGGTGTAACACTCTTTCACTCGCTCTCTCTCTCTCTCACTCACTCACTCTCACACACACAGCCTGAGCCTTTCCTTTCAGGAACTTTGCATCAATGCAAAAATGTTAGCATGTCCACATGCTCCGGGATAAGGCTAGCTCTCTTCTTGGAAGCTATGTTGCCTGCTGCAGAGAACAGCCGCTCAGATGGTGTTGAGGTGCTGGGGATGCATAAGTAGGACTTTGCCAGCCTGGCCAAGATGGGATATCTGTCCTTGTTAGCCTTCCACCACTGCAATGGACTTTCTTCCTTGGCAATGTTCTTCTCTCCAAAGTATGTGAGGACTTCATTCCTCACGTTGCTCTGGAGGTCGTCTGCTGGCTGTCTATCCTCTTCATCATCATCAGAATCCAGGAGTGAGCCAAGTAGAGAGACAGGAGGAGCTGTAGCAGCTGAGGTGGATGTTGCACTGGTTCGGCCATGCTGCTGTTCATCCATCGCCCTTCTCTCTACACACACGCGCACACACACACACACACACACACACACACACACACACACACACCAATGAACAAGGGACAACAACCCCTCTTTTAGCCTTAGTTTACATACCAAGTCTGCTCTACCACTAACGTTAGCAAGCTAACGTAACGTTAACTAGCCGGTCGGCTTAACACACCATGCTTGTCGACCTGGGTGCGGGCGCATCAGCTGTTAACGTTAGATAAACAAAACAAACTATCTGAGTTTACATACCACGTCTGCTCTACCACTAACGTTAGCAAGCTAACGTAACGTTAACGAGCCGGTCGGCTATAACGTTAACGTTGTCGACCTGGGTGCGGGCGCATCGGCTGTTAACGTTAGATAAACAAAACAAACTATCTGCTGTGAGACGAACATTTCCACTTCAAACAACAATACGCATGGGTCTAATAATGTAACATTAGTTTACATGCATATCGAGTTTGTAGTAGTATAACGCTAAGTAAGTTAACTTACCCGGCTGCTGAGCTCCCTTCACCGGCATCATCCAATGATCCAACATGTTTGCGTTTAAGGTGTTCACGCAGGGCCGTTGTGCTTCCATGCCATGCAAGATCGGCAACCAAGCTCTCAGATGCGCGCGCCATTATCGCTGCTGTAAATACGATATCCCTGGAATGTGCGTTTTAACGAGCCAGTTAGGCTACATTTCTTTGCATTCTTAGAGATGATAGTTTTTGTTTTTTGTTCATGTTTCTAACAATTGGCCAAGTTAGTTAGTTTATGCGATAGGAATTCTGCCAGATGACAGGCACTAGGCGCCATTTTCTACTTCATTTGGAAGAGAAAATTATCCAGAAATGAAGATTTGATTGACAGCAGCATGTCGTGATATGATTGGTTGAAATGGGGTAGAAATTTGATAGTACTAGGTGACGTCAGCAAATTGTACATTACTGTTATCAATGAAATCTTGAAAAATGAACTTTTGATGTGAAAAAGTGTGAAAAACTAAAGAAATTAGATTGTTGTGATTTTGTTTGCATACATTATTAAATAGGTGCACTGCATACCCAGGTATTTGAACTAAAAGAAAAGAAAAGTCATTTTTGGGTTCAGCTCGACTTTAAACTCTTTTGTAGCTGCTTTGGAAATATCTTGAATGACATTAGACCTATTTTGTCTACGACTCTACGTTGACCAATTATCTGCAGGAATAAGAAAAATACACCACCAAACACCAACATTGGACCAGGAATACAAGGTACATTGCCAAAAGTGTATTATTATTATTATTATTATTATTATTATTATTATTATTATTATTTGAACACTGTTGGAGTGTTTTGGGGTGGGTTTTTCCTCTGGTCAGAGGTGCCTTTTTATTCTGAGCAGCAGAAGGTCAGTGGGAGGACTCATGGTCTACTGGTCTCTCCCAGGCCCTGCTGCTTCGTGCTGCAGGGAGTGAGAGATGGCTTGGCATGATGATTATCTGCTTCGCCATGGTTACTGGCTGTTTGGAAAACCAAATCTGTTCATTGCCACCACAGGAGCAACACAAAAAGTTTTGTTTCTGTCGTCAGCCTCCGAAAACAATAATTCACTATGTTTACAATCAGGCAGGCAATCAGGCAGAGTCCACGAAATTTGGGCTTTTAGTTTGGGGCCCATGTTGTGCGGTGCTCTTTAAAGTCTATGCTCATGTGCGTCGTGCATACACAAGCCAATGGAGATGAGATCTGTAGAACTGTTGGTTAAAGTAAGTAGCCTTGCTAATACACTTTACTTTCTTACCTTAAGAGTTGTCTAGCTCGGGGACCTCTGGTCCAGTGTGCTAGCATGTAGCCAATCCACTATTTGAACGGCCATCTTCTTGCTGTATTTACTCACTATCACCTACAGGTGTAGACGCTGTGCGTAAATACACCACGTGTTTTTGCTGTGATTGGTTGATTGCAATGTTGGTCCAGGTCAGAGGACCGCAAAGTGGGATGTTGATCCAGGAAGGCGTCCTACTTGGCAAAAGCACGTCGTGCCCATGGTCGTGCGGCGTGCCCCTTTGCTGGTCAAGGAGTGCATGAGTCAGGGCGGCATTGCTATGGAGGAGCTGTGGCTACTGGTCAGTAACCTCGCGTCACCAGGCTTATAAACAATAACCAATGAATCTGTATTATTCAACTAAATACACTCAATTTGTATTATGATAATCAAGTCAATATTCAAGGCATATGGTAAACTTTAGGTAGCCTAATCACCTCCAGCTACGGCTAATTTGCTATCAATAAGGTAGCCAATTGTACCAAGACGCTGATTACATTACACTGCATTACATTGCATCAGCGTCTTGGATACTAGTCCCCTTTTCCGGTCGCCGGTTGTTTTTTATTGTATTGTAATGTGTATTGCACATTGGTTATATGAGGCTCGATATGGTGCAATACACCTCCCAACCGCTATAGAGGCGCTGTGGCGCAGTAGACAGCCGGTGTCTGTCAGCCGGTGCACTCATTCATTGCGGGACGAAGAAGTGAGGAGAAAAAGTCGGACATCTGGGATAAAATGCACGTTTATTGAACAATAAGGAATATACAAAGACCTGGCGACGCTTCCGTAGAGCTTCCTAACATCTGTGGCTTTGAGGGTGAGTACATTACATGTTGGATTTGAACGTTTATGGACACGTAAATCAGGGAAAACCAACCGGCAAACCAACCGGCGACCGGAAAAGGGGACTAGTATCAAAGAACTTTTATGGAAAGAACTGAAAGCTCCATATTGCCCCATTGCAACATCAGCGCCCAGCAGCCTCCGCCATTTTTTATTTTTGGAAGCGTGACAGCGCCAAAAGAACCTCGCACAGGCTCGCAGTGGTCAGCTGCGGTAGCACGGGCCCCAATAATCAGCCTCTCTAAACAGTAACTCAACGGGAGAACACTCTAAACTTTGGGGATTCACATCTTTTCCGGGCGTACTGCAAATCTTGATTGAAGTGGTGTAGTGCAGGGATGTAAAACAACAACCATATTGTGGAAACTAAGCAAAATTTTTCGTTTTCTTTGTTTAGTTTTTTCAAGATAAATAGCTAATGCGGCTGTCGTCCACTCCGTCAGAAGTGCGTTGCCGTGGTTTTAACCTCGGGTCCTTTGCATTTACTATTTATCTTGAAAAAACTAAAAGAAAAAAAAGAAAAATTTTGCTTAGTTTCCACAATATGGTTGTTGTTTTACATCCCTGCACTACACCACTTCAATCAAGATTTACAGTACGCCCAGAAAAGATGTGAATCCACGAAATTTAGAGTGTTCTCCCGTTGAGTTACTGTTTAGAGAGGCTGATTATAGGGGCCCGCGCTACCGCAGCTGACCACTGCGAGGCGCATTCTGTTTCCAAAAATGGCCGGAGTTTCGTCTCTTTCCTTCCATGCTCTTTGCTAGTATCCAAGACGCTGATGCAATGTAATGCAGTGTAATGTAATCAGCGTCTTGGTACAAGGCTACCTTATTGATAGCAAATTAGCCGTAGCTGGAGGTGATTAGGCTACCTAAAGTTTACCATATGCCTTGAATACTGACTTGATTATCATAATACAAATTGAGTGTATTTAGTTGAATAATACAGATTCATTGGTTATTGTTTATTATTTCGACATCCACAACCACATAAATGTAACAGTGATACAGCAAGAATGGAGAATTGGTTGACCAATAAAAGGGCTAAACTGTCCTGTTCCTGTGATTCTCTGACCGGCTAACACACCCATAACATAATCTTCACCTACTCACGACCGGTGTCATGCCGAGTTTTGCACCCCCGCCGAGAATTGCACCCCCACCATGAAGCCAGGAGAGATCCCCAGGTCTCGAGGTCATCTGTACCCGGATTTTAAGCACCAAAGTCGGCTTCCATGAGCCAGAAGAGAGCCCCAAGCATGGAAGTCACCTCCACGCGGATCTAATGCATCAAAGTCGGTCTCCGTGAGCCAAGACAGACCCCCTGGCTTGGAGATCACGTCTACTGACAATTATATCATTTTTAAACACTTAAGTTTCCGTATAAATCATTAGCCTACAATATGCTCCCGGAAGGTGGGGATGCAATTCTCGGCGGGGGTGCAAAACTCGGCATGACACCGGGACACACATCTTGCGTCTGCTGTGCGTCTGCGTGGCGTTACCTGTTGATTTTCATTTCGGCGCCCATGTTAACAGGTTACAGCAGCCACACCACCGGCATGAGACGCGCATCTCAGGCGCGTGTCTTGCGAGGCGTGAGACGCGCGCCATCTAGAGAATAGAAGCGACGCCTATCGGCCGGGACACACATCTTGCGTCTACCTACCTAGTGCGTGTGCGTCGCGTGGGGGCTGCTGCTGGCACGCCCGCAGCATCCACACAGGCAGCGTGGCTGCTGCGTTGCAGCTGCTGCACAGCGGTCTGTCTGCCAACTCTCTTCCTATAGAGTTTACCTTTTATTCAATTTGCTACAGACTAAACAATACAATGATGATTTTAACTGAAGATCGCTTGGGCTCACTTCATAATCGAGGCAGTATTGATTTGTGTGTGTGTGTGTGTGTGTGTGTGTGTGTGTGTGTGTGTGTGTGTGTGGGGGGAGGGGTGGGGAGGGCCTATGTACTGTATGTGGTTTTCAGAGGGCAGGATAACTGCAGCTGAGCTCATCCTCCCGTCTCAAATCAAAACGAGCCTTGATTGGCTGTGGCTGCCCCTGTAAAATATCATTTTAATGTCTATTTGTGTAGAGACACGCTAGAGATACGCACGCGGTAAGCAGAAAAAATAGGCGTCGCTTCTATTCTCTAGATGAGAGGCGTCTCATGCCTCGCAAGACACGCGCCTGAGATGCGCGTCTCATGCCTCGCAAGACACGCCCTGAGATGCGCGTCTCATGCCGGTGGTGTGGCTGCTGTAACCTGTTAACATGGGCGCCGAAATGAAAATCAACAGGTAACGCCACGCAGACGCACAGCAGACGCAAGATGTGTGTCCCGGCCGTATTTTTTCTGCTTACCGCGAGCGTGTCTCTACACAAATAGACATTAAAATGATATTTTACAGGGGCAGCCACAGCCAATCAAGGCTCGTTTTGATTTGAGACGGGAGGATGAGCTCACAGTTGCAGTTCTCCTGCCCTCTGAAAACATACATAGTACATAGGCTACAACGTGGCTTCGTTCCTCCCCTCCCCACACACACACACACACACACACACACAAATCAATACTGCCTCGATTATGAAGTGAGCCCAAGCGATCTTCAGTTAAAATCATCATTGTATTGTTTATAGCAAATTTAATAAAAGGTCAACTCTATAGGAAGAGAGTTGGCAGACAGACAGCAGCTGCAACGCAGCAGCCACGCTGCCTGTATGGATGCCAGCCGCAGCCCCCACGCCACGCACACGCACTAGGTAGGTAGACGCAAGATGTGTGTCCCGGCCGTCAAAGTCTCAAACCAGTAGTAACCTGATTGAAGGATCCCTCATCCTTCCACATTATAAATACTGTAAATTGAAACTTGTAAGAATTAGAGATGATAATGTAGCCTGTATTTTCTGTGGTTATCATGCAGGCTTGAGCAGGATAATATGGGTGATGGTGAATTTTACATTTGTGTGCTGTTGTATTAAGGAAGCAGAGGGAGGTCAGGAGGACAGTCAGCAGGCCGGAGGAGGTCAGGAGGACAGTCAGCAGGCCGGGGGAGGTCAGGAGGACAGTCAGCAGGCAGGACCTATAACAAAGAGGTGAGTCATACCCGTTTTAGATTAAAATGAGTGTGTGTTATGCAGTTTTTAACCCGCTAAAAATATGAGGCAATGTGACTCTTTCACATTGCCTCCCTCCCTGGGACTAGCTGTTCCCCCAGAGCATGTGTTTCAGCCTTTCAGCAGATGGACTGAGTGTCACCAGGCTGCGCACTGGACTCATCCCTGACCACGTACAGTAGATACAGTATATGCTCTTATTCTCAAAGACTCTACAGACAACTTTTTTGCATTAATTTATCATTATGAAGTAAATGAAGATTGCACTGTGTAATGGCTGCATGTATAGAAAAATGACACCATCAGCGTTAAGATTTTTTCCTTATAAGTCTCCCTTTTTACTATGCAATTCTGTCTGTCTACCACTGGGTATGATCTCCCAGGAGAGAGAGCACGAGTTACGGCACAAAGCAAGTGCATCATCCATTGCGCAACCAAAACCGGAGCTATCAGTAACTATCCCCAGTAGCAGGAATGGAATTCTTTCTACTGGATCAGTCAGTAACACTACCTGCCTAACCAGTAGACTCATGCCATTGTTTCAAATACATAAACTGTGGCAGCGTCACCATTTCGGCACGGCCGGCACAACATAAAAAGTTAATCAATGCATGAAAATTGTTCTAAATTGCTCTGTAATGCGTCTAATGTGCGCTCATGTCATGTCTGTCTTTTGGCAATGTACTGTAGCTCTGTACTCAACCTGACTGTCCGTCCATCTCCCATTCTGAAGACGTTCGTAATTTTTCCAAACGCGCATGTGTTGTAGTGTAGGCAACGATACCATGGTGGATTGACGACTAGACATGCGGCTACATAGGCTGGTTATATTTGTGCGTATTATGGATGCAAGTCACACCTACAAACTTGATCAGAGGGAAATCAATAATGTCTCGATTATGAAATTATTACACCAAGTTCTCACTACTGTCCCAATTGGTCCACCCCCTCTGCCAATCTGCCTCCTCCGATACATGTCCAGTTGCCAGCCGCTTCATTTCACCCGACACCGAGGAGTTTCACCGGCAAGAGATAGCACATGCGGATCATGCTATTCCCCCAGTCCTTCCCCGCCCATGAACGGGCTCCCCGACCAACCAGAGGAGGCACTAGTGCAGCAACCAGGACTCAGCCCACCGGCTTCCCACCCGGAGACACGGCCAATTGTGTCTGTAGGAACGTGTGACCAAGCCAGAAGTACCGGCGGGAATTGAACCCAGGTCTCCGCCGTGGTAGGCGAGTGCTTTGTTGCAGACTTTAAGGCTATTTTTACTTTTCAGTTGGACAATTCTAACGCTACTCCATATTCAGAAAGTTAACATGAGTGCAGTGCAGTAGCTGGCTGAATGTTTGCATATTCCACCAGTTGGGCTCCATTGGACACAATGTAAAGAAAGACAATTTAAAGTTCATTTCCAGCCTGTGGGACACACTGTATACATGTCGGGGGTCAGCATTGCGCCGGTGTAAAGGGGTGAAAATGAGCGTGTCCATGGGTGTCATGTTTACATCACTGCCAATCATAGCTGGAGTCGATAAAAACCCATGCAGAGTCATCTGAATGTCGATTGGACCCTTTTTGTAGCCAGATAACTTATCCGGATACAGGTCACATTTAAAAACCAAGTGTAAATGGGGTGTTAAAACCCGTGTAGTGAAGTGAATTAGTGTGATGCTCTCATGACACTGAAAGATGCCAAAATATGTAACATTAGAAAAATACCTCTTGAGCCTATATACAGTATGTGTTTAAATGAAGTACAGTATAGAGAAAACTGCTTCACACAGTTATTTTAAATTTATGAGCTGATATTCTACCAAATAGAGCCTTAAGCTAATGCATAGTAAAACCTCAAATACATCTGCTTCCATTTAGATGAAAAAATCATGACATCTTTAATCACCTGACACAGCAGAAATCAGATATTTACAGATTCAGGCAAACAAAGTAATTTTCCTCCATTCAGCTCCATTCAAGTCGAACTTTATTCAAGTCTCATATAAAACAGGTTCATAGGAGGTCAAAACAATATACTGTAATTACATAAAAAGAAAAAAATAGATACAGTAAAATACAAAAGGTCTATTTACGTATGTAGTGCAGCGCATCACAGGGTACGTCTACGATCACACTGTCAAAATGAGTACAGATCGCCCACATCCCCTCTAACCCCACAGTGACCATTATTAACAACACATATTAATTATGGCTGACTATGTGCAGGGTGGCTCATCTTACCCACGAGCTCAACCTCCCCCTTTCTCCCCCGCATATTGTAAAATGCCTGTAGGGTCAGCCACTTGCAGTAGGAGAGACCCTTAAAGAACTGATTCATGGCCACATCACGCTTAGATCTCCAGCTAAGTAAATTATCCGCTTGCGTGTTGTCTAGACACTCCCTAAACAATCTTCTGCTTCTAATTACAACTCAATTATTTGAATTATCAATGTAGAAAATGTGACAATCGTATTTGAGTTTTAAGCACTTCTCTTGCAGCTTGGCATTTCTGTCACGATCATAGGCTTTCTAATTAAATGGGTTTTGTCTGCGCATGGATCATTGGTTTCAGCTGATTAAGGCATGATAGGAAAGACTATATAAATCAAAGACAACCAACCCAACTAATTAGCTGTCTTAACCATTACATCCACTAACAAGCGCTGGAGGTGGTTCCTCTTACATAATCAACTTCATTATTAGATAGTGCCACTGCAGCTTGTATAATAGATCACATCTGATCGCCTGACAGTAAAACATAGAGGAAGAAAGGGCATAATAGTATCATTAGATTCTCTGTATTGTCTTGCTTGAATGGGATGCACTGAAAACAAACTCATACCTCTCTTTCTTTTTAGGCACTCATTCCCAAGGGCGTGCAAGGGGCCTGCGTCATTTCAATTACCAAGTCTGGTTAAACACGTTGGCTTGATTTTAATTTGTCTTTATATCAATTAATAATCTTTGACAGCAACATTACATCAAGGTACAAATATGAAGGACATGCCGTTACCTAATGATTTAATTACAGAATTCTCGACATTGTATGAATACAAAAGGACTCCCCCTGTGTGAGCAACACCTAGGACACAAAGTCACAGAGATAATCCTCTAAAACTGCACAAATCTGTGGAAATTGTCTGTGATGAGTAAAGCCTGTGCCCTCAAAAGGTTCACCTTCAGAGTGGGGCTATTATGTTTCTCCTGATATGGGACTGATGCTAATCAGTGGATTGTATTTTATGCCTTAAGGCAGGAAAAATGTGCTGATGAGAGCCGCACAATAAATGAACCTTATCACCTAATAGCATCTGGGCCCTCCCCGTGACTTAGTGAAAAAGCCCTTGCTAAATGTCACGGGCAGGCAGAATGCACAGGCCAGATAATCCCAGAGAAATGGATGAGCCATAGATGGATTGGTCAATCGTCAGTTTTGCTTGTTGCAAACTCGCAGCTCTCTCGAAACACTTTCTCTCTGCTACTTGTGTTCCTGCCAGCGCAGCTTAGCTTTCCCAGGACTATCCTCGTTTGTGGGCACAAACAAGATTTTGGTTGACAAAAATGCAGCGGCTTGAAGGGTAAACCCAATTATCGGCATCGCCCTCAACAAAGCAGTAATTTGTAAAGTGTTTTTCATATGTGACAAACAGTGTTGGGGGTAACTCATTACAAAAGTAATATATTACATGTAATATATTACTTTTTCAGTAACTCAGTAAGGATTTCAGTAATATTATACCAGTTACTTTGTCAAGTAACAAAAGTTACAAATTGAGTTAATTTTACATTTTCTTTTATCAAAAGCACATATTTATAGATATAATCATTTCCTAATCCAAATTTGTTTTGTTATGCAAATGACCACTATAGATGAGAATAACAAAGGAAAAAGATAACATTTTGAATTTTGGACGGTTTACACTGACTTCAAGATGGTTGAATTTGTTTTTTGGGATGGTTCTGTGCCGGCGATGTCATTCTGCTACTGCAGTTATTTTGGTAAAAGTAATGCAAAAGTAGTGTAATAAGTAACGAGTTACTCTACACAGACAGTAATATTGTAAAGTAATGTATTACTTTCAAATGAAAGTAACTAGTAATATGTAGTATATTACATTTTGAAAGTAACTTGCCCAACACTGGTGACAAATGTAAGACCATACAATGGTAACCGCTATAAAAGACCCTTAGCATTGATTTCTCCTGCAACTATCCTGCAGTAGCTGGAGCCTATTCTTGTCCCCCAAACAACTGGTTGTCGGATCATTCTCCCACCTTCTGATAGCAGAAACTTTGAATGAATTTAAATTAGTGCAGCACTAGTGCAGACTAGAACTAGAACTAGTAGCCATTGTAGCGGAGGGGCTACATCTGTAATTGTACAGACTTTTATCAAACAGCCGGGAAGCAGACACTGTTACACTTCAAAGCTCAATTATTATAAGTGTTTTTTCATATGATGCATAGTTTCACACTTGCCATACTTTGAAGTCAAGTTGTGCAGCACACAGAAGAGAACTGAATGCCAGCTTGTTGAGTAGAAACCCCCACGAGTGGAAGGTCCAAGAGTTGAAGTTGGAGCTGAAGTGTCTGTGGAGAGATGAAGATGATGTTTAAACACCTCTGATAAGAGTGGAGGCTTTACTTTTGATTCCATCACATTTAATGTCATTGCATAATTACAAAGTGAATTAATCCTGAATTTTTCAGACATTTATGAGCACATTACAGTAAAATGTAGGCTACAGTGCAACACAAGTGCTTGTCTCTTTTCCCATTATGTAACAAAACCATAAAGAGGTGGATGTGGTCTCTGCTTCATGATTTATGTATTTTTAAGTGCTTGTATATGAATATAAGGTAAGGTTATAGTAAGACATAAAATAATTATTACCTGCCTGCCCTGCCCCGGTGCTAGACACAATAACCATCGCCTTAGCTACTTGCAAAGAGCAAAAGCATCACCCACTCCAGAGCCATAAGAATTACTTTATGCCAAAACTTTCTATTCACACTAATAGATTATGATGGTGATAAGTGGGTAATTGTCAGTGTATTACGAGATGGTAAAGAGGTACTATTTGCTAATTAACCCTCCAGGTCAGGGAGAACACAACTCTCCACTTCAGAATGAGGCAATATCTGGCCTTACGCGGGAGTTTATCTCCACATTGTGATGATGCGATTACCCCCCGGCCCATGCTCCAGAATGTGTGGGTTTTTTCGATGGAAACACGCCTGGCGGAGCAGGGCTAAGTAGGCAATCACTCATTCTGAGTAACGGCAGAGGTGAAATGTAAGTAAACTCGGTGAATGCGCGTGGCCACCCGAGCGCCAGATGCCGGGCGCCGGTGCCAACATGGCATGTGAGTGACTCATTAAATCAGAAGAGGCCAATGCGTTGGCCTTTCTGCGGTAGCTCCGTCACTCACTCAAGCCAGCAGTGCTTCTGCCAGGCTTCTCTTCGATCAGAAAATAAGAAGAAGCGGGGGGAAAATGGCGTTGAAAATAGGAGTGTAGGGAGGGAGCCAGCGATGGTATTAGAGAAATGAAAACCGTTTCCTCTAAGCAGCAGATTATGAAAACATTAAGCAACAATTACTGTAATGAGAGTTATTGAAGCGGCGAGGTAGCAGACAAGCTGTGTGCATCTGGTGGCTGCATCTGGCTGCAGAGGCAGAGCATCCAAAAGGGGGCAGGAGGGAAGGCATTCATTTGTTATAGTCATTCCTTCCCTGTGGATGGAGAAATGGCACGCCAGTAATTGTCATGTAGTGAAAATGATCTCCTGCATGTTGATGCATTCCATACTGTTGATGATACATCCTACTACTGATACTAGTCTAGTGGCATAGTCACAAAGGTTCAAGCTGTCAGTTAGGACAAACTGAAGGAGTCACTCTCAGTGGGTAACGCATGACTCCCCCTCTGTGTTGAGAGAAGCGCACAAGATGTTTGTGTTTTTTGACGCGGGATTCAAATGTTCATGTTTTACTTTAGCAAAAACATCTGGGGAGAAGTTGGTCGTAGTTTTGCTCGGGGTTAGACAAAGGAAAAAAATATTGTTGAAGCAAGCAGACGTTTATTGTAATGTCTGTCTATGTCTGTCTATCTTGATTGTGGATTTTGTACAGGTTGTGTTGAATTTCAACATGTTCCACTCACCCTCAACCATGTACTTGGTGTATGCTGCTTATGAAAACACAGAGCACATCATGTTATAGATCAATTTATACTTCGGGACACTGGAGCCAATCACAAGCGTGTTAACACATTGAGTGCCACAGCGCTTCAGTAAAATTGTCTGCAGCCTGTGCCAGATTCACTTCCATTCAGATGAAAACAGCTATAGAATTTTTTCTATTAGGGCTATATTGAAAGGGCTGGACTTTAATGAAACATTGAACACTCCTGCTTCTTCCAAAGAAGAAATTTTGTTTCTAGACAGTTCCATTATGAAATGACACCCTCTGAAAAAAGTGCACTTTCAAGGGTTTTCTGTCGTTTTTTTTTACTTTCCAAGATATAGTCACTTTTATGAATACCTTTTGCACTCTAATTTCGAGCACATTCACTGACTCTGGCTGGTGTTTTCTGATGTGGTGGCGTGGTGTGGTTTCTGTGCAGCCTGCTCCCCCCACCCCCCCCCCCCCCCTCCACCCCCGAGCTGCGGGCTCCTCCCCACACGCACAGAGTCTGTTTCACAGACTCCGTTTTTGCCCCGGACAGATCCCAGCGCGCAACAAGGAAGTGCCAAACGCGACTGAACGAAAAGGGCTTGGCCGTTCGGCTTCGGGTGCTGGCTTTCTGGCAGGGAATCATGTGGAGAAACAGATAGATAGAAGATAGATATAAGCAGAAGAGCTCAGTTGTGGGCACGGATGCAGCCGAGCCAACTGTCCGCTCCGCTGCAGACAGAGCAATCAATACGGCTCTGGCTGAAGCATGCATCGGTTTCCACTTTGATCACGTCTTTCCCTGCTGTCTCCTGTACAAAGTAAAGGATCTGAGGTGGGTGGCGCAGCTCCCGTGACGATGTTTAAGGTGGCGCCGTGTGATCCCTTGAAGGGATTCATGCTCACTGGCTAGGTACGACCTTAAACAGCAGAATTATGGAATAATATGAATTATGATTTTAGGACGTGCACAGACGTCCTTGGCACTCCTCGTTACTTTTTTTTAGGACGTGCACAGACGTCCTTGGCACTCAATGTGTTAATGTGCAGTGCAGAGCCAATCACAAGCCTCTTAATGTCCAGTGCAGAGCCAATCACAAGCGTCTTAATGTGCAGTGCAGAGCCAATCACAAGCGTTGTTAATGTGCCGTGCCGAGCCAATCACAAGCATCTTAATGTGCAGTGCAGAGCCAGAGCGAACAGGCTTTGCTTTCAACATCTGGAGAAGATAAGTCCACTTGTAAATCATGTTTACTCTGCCTGTGGTTTTATATCTCTAAAGTGCTCCATGTCTTGGTGATCCCTTTTCATTCACTCCTTCAAAGGCAAACATTATGTCCAGATGTTGCTCATGAAGGGTTCACTTTAGCTCAATTTAGCAATGAAATAAAAGAATGAATGAATATTATCACTGGTTCTTGAACAACCCCCCTCCACCTATCCTATTACATGGAATTGCCTCTCTCTCTCAAATGGATACTGCCAACCCATTTGTTTATCTGACGATGCCTCTGGCCCCACCCGGAGGTTTCAAATTATGAAAAGCAAGACGCTCTCAAAATGCTCATTGTGACTTTAAGGAAGTGACCATATGGTCTTAAAACCACATATGTATAATATGGCTTTCAACTGGCCTTTCTTACTCCATCCCCCGAGACACTTAAAACAAAAAACCTACAACAGCAGCAGAGCTGACATAATAAAATGTGAGAAAGTGCAAAATCAATTCCAGGAGAAAATGTTCAGGCTGAGGACAAAACTTTTTTCAAGAGAAGTAATGGAGAAATGACTAAAAGAGCACCACAGATCACTGCCACCCTTACCACACCTATGGGGCCTATGTCCACCAGCTGCGGTACGGCTCCTTGCGGCTCCCTGAACACACCCATGTAATCTTGTCAGATCCATGCGGATCCGGCACAAATAGAACAGGTGCGTATTTTCTTCCATAGCGTATGTATTGCCCATCTATTACCATCTGTTCTGGCAGTTTTAGTGGAGTCGCACAGAGTTGTACCGCATCTGGTGGACATTGGACTTTAAGCCCCTTGCACACCGGAGGCACTTTTTTTCTTCTTCGTGCAATTAATCTGCACCTCAATAATATTTTTAGAATCCATATCCAGTCAATGGAACCGTGCATACCAACGGTGAAGTTTCGCTGAGCGATATTTTGCTGCTTTTATTTTTTCGAACCAAGGACGATTTTTCAGAATTTCGCTTTCAACATGTACACATCTGTGATTGACAGATGGGTCAAAATTCGCCTCGCAATTTCATGCTGAATATTCGCGTCGCTCTTGGTGTGTAACAGCCTTTACAGACCTGCGTGATGTAATGTGATGATCGGGGGTAAACTTCCAGATTTTGTGTTTTATTAATTCCCACCATTTTGCCAATGATAATTCAGCATACAATATTGAATCTCGCCCCCTAAATGCGCCCAACGGCCTATTAAATCAGGCAGCAGGATTAAGAGCAAGCGGTCCGGCCCCCGATGAGACGTACAGTAACGCGACTCTCTACTTGAAGATGGATGGGCCGGGCTCTCGTCTGGATGGGACGCCTCCATTGGGCTGTTTGGCCTGGTGGAGCCCATCAATCAGGGCAGCACCAGAGGTGTGTGCTCAGCCTGTGGTAATGATGCGAACAGCCCGTGGCCGAGCCTTCCCTGGCTGCTCAGGTGTAAGGCTCTGCCCTGTCCAGCAACCCTCTCAGTTCCCTCACTGCTATCATCCATCACACGCCGGCCGCATCCCAGCCACTCGACACATTCCAGCACATTTGATAAGGCGAACTTCCGATCAAACTTGAATCAATAGTCCGTTTTAACATGCATGGGGTTATTTGGCACTTGACCGCCATGAAAACCAGAATATACAATAGGCAACTCACCAAGATCGGACGCAGCTCGGAGTAGTTTGTAGCATTTGAATGAGGCCACAAGAATAGCCCGAAAATGTACATTGTACACTCAACAACAGATTTCTCTTTTATGACAGCAAAGCATTCCTGGGTCTGTTATCATTTTACATTTCTATTCTTGGTTTACACTTAATTTAGTATATAAAAATAGAAGTACTGTAGATCCGGTCTGCCAAACAGAAGTACTTCTCCTAAATGTTATCTTTCTCTATGTTCTCTTCTATCAAATATATATATATATATATATAAAGTGTAAGTATAATATAATATATAAGTAAAATTATGTAAAAAAAAATTGGAAATCACAGCAGGATCTGTTGTTGAATCTGTTCACCAACCTGTTACATGTAAGTTTAGACCAAAGTTTCACAACGAGACAAGTTGAAACTTGCAACTACTTGCAACCAGCCCCTGCGACTTGACGAGATGACTTTCTGGCGACATCAGCTGGCTGGAGTCGAGATGAGACGGGCCTGTTTACACCGCTGCAACTTTTCCCTGCAACGTTCTCAAACGGTTTCATCTCGTTGTGAATCATTGGTGTAAACTGGGCATAAGACAAACCATTTGCAAACACAGTTAAAATGAAACGTCTTCTAATGTAACTTATTTGAAGGAAGCTCGAATCATCACCAGTGTCTAATTAAACACAATGGTATAAGGCAGCCGTTTCACGTTACTATGGCAACTTCCCGTTCAAATAAGACCCTCTGCCATTTTTTCAAACCTTGATTTCAGACATGTCCAAGTTAATGACAGGACATTTGAACTCAAACAATTATCCTCCGGTGCCCTTCAGCTCATTCTAAACGAGCGTTGTGTTGGGGCTTCTAATCTTTCAAATGGAAAGCAGTGCAGAGGTGAAGACCAGACAGTTCAATTCTCCTAATAGCAGCTGTACAGCAAATTGCCATTAGCCTTTTTTCTAACGTGCCCCCTACTTAGATCAGACGGACGTGTGGACACTTCAATCTTCCTATAAAGTTCATTAAAGGACATATTTTATAGCACATTATGTGCTTTATACCTCTCACACAAACATATTATGCTCCTGGATGAAGGTGGCCTTATGGGGGCCATAAAGTAGGGCTCATGAATATGATTGTAAAAGCTGCTGCTCACTATGGACTGTGGAGGGAAGGTCATTTGGTGGAAAGCATGCACTGCAGAAATGTATGCTTATAAAGACGTCTGTGGTGGAGTTTCCACTTCCAGCCTGCTCAAATACATCTGCTACAGGCTAATGGACTTCTTCCCCCGCTGCAAGTCATACCTGGGTTGGACTGCAGTGTGCTCTATTATATGACTGAATGAAGGCAAACCCATTCTTTGGTCAAGGATCGGTTTTGTGCTGACTTCAAGTAGGCGGCCGGCACCCCTCTTCCCCCACACGCTCTGCAATTCAATAATAAGCACAATGCAGCAATTAAGTTTTTGGTTTTATTGACGTCATAAATTGAGTTTACATGTAAGGTCAGCGGGCTAAATGAGCATTACCAAGCGGCATATGAATCCGCCGCTAGTTCGTTTAACATGTGTGCGAGACCTTTTGGTATTTGTATTTCCGCGAATGTTTGAAGCAACTGAGCGTTTTCCATTTTGCCTAATCAATGGAGAATGATTTAAAGAAGGCTGTGCGTATGAATGAGTGATAATTGCTTTTTGTTGATTACTAGGTTATAGAGGTGTGGCGTCTTCTGATTAAAACCTCATTGGATTTCCAAACTAGGATTTTAAATCATTACCTTTCTAGAAACTTAGGAAGTATGCTTTTAAAAGGTTTATTAATTTTATATTGTTTGTTTCATTTACATAAAGAGGGATTTCACAGTCGTACGAAATTGAACGAGTAATATCCAAACCAAATCCCTGTAAGCCTATAAGCCCAACAGAAAGAACATTTCCTTATAGAGTGGCAGCAGTATACTGTACACCAAGCTTCTCTCCACTGTATTTTTTTTTAACCTGGATCACATCTTCTTAATCTCATCCATATTTGGACACCTAATCAGTGAGACCTTAATGAGCAAACTTCATAATCACACAATGCATTATTATTCTGACTCTAATTACATAACCATGTAACTTTGTTTTAATTAAAAAATACCCTTCCCCCATGGGAATGCATTTGACTAGCTTTTGTCTGCATGGGTATAAAGCTATTTCTTTTGGCTTGCAGAAACTTAATTATTCTGAAGTTCAGAAACGCAGGTGTCAATGGCACTTTGTGACCTTGACAATAAGTGAATGACAGTGATTGTCTCGTCCTACCTATCACAGCATGCAAATTGCAAAATTGTATGCTCCATTACTGCTTGTAGCTGCCTCCACTCACCTGGGAGCACTTCACAGTCCCCGTGCTACAGTATATGAAGGCATTAACTACAGTATATGAAGGCATAACCAGAGCTCGTGGCCACTGTAATCTGGGGGTTAATAACGGCCTTGTATAAAGCTTGCTGAGGGTGAACGTCCTTTTTGCAGAGAGGGGCAATGTCCAGAGATTATTAAGATGTGTTGCCAAGACATAATGGGGGTTCCAGCACATTACATACACCTCTCCATGTCATTAGGCTTCCTCAGGCATAGAAACACTCATTTTACTAATATGGACAAACCATTCTTCATTGACATGCTAATGATTAGGGAACGGAGTGCAGTCAAATCAAGTCATCACTATGTCATGGACGACCAGGCTCATTTGCTATTCCACCATAGATGGCACTGTTGCACTGCTGACAGGCTGACTGACAGACTGCTGGAGTGCCAGTCATAGAGCACAGATTGCTGGTGTCACCCTGCATGTGCGCATTTGCTGAAGATCTTTGATGGCAGATTAGCATTTATACAACCAATATGGAAAAGCTGTAAAAGGAATAGAAACAAACAAGCCCTCTGGTTTATCTGTTCACTTTCATCTCATCTTGTTGAATAGAATATGTGAGCTTTTTCAGTATGATGTCATCATGAGGCACACTTCTCTCTGTGTCCTCTTGGACAATTTGGAAAGAGGGTTGGGTAAGAATGTGTCATTTTCAAATGCACTCTGTCTCCATTTCCAATAAGCTACCTATTCAGGTTGTTGTTTTCTGTGGATTATACATAGAAATGGGGACATGTCATTCACCTTGACAAGCCTATTTTCTGCTCTGTCATTCCATCTCGGGAAGTTAAACATAGTTATATACGTGACTTTATTACAATATGCAACATGTCAGTACAGTCTTCTTTTTTTTTTTTTCAGTTGTATGTGCTCAGAAATGCATCACTTACTGTAGAAAAAATAACTGATATGAAATAGAGCTGCAACCCTTAGTCAATTAATGGCTTAGTCGATCGTCAAAAAATGTATTGGCAACTATTTTTTATAATGGATTGATCGTTAATTTTTTTGAAGAAATACCTAAATGTTCTCGTTTCAGTTTCTTAAATGTGAATATTCCTGGTTTATTTAGTCTTCTATGACAGTAATCTGATTATATTTGGGTCGTGTACTGTTGGTCAGGACAAAAGAAGACGTTTGAGGATGTCATTTTATAGACCAAACGACTAATCGATTAGTCGACAAAGTATTCGTCAGATTAATCGATAACGAAAATATTGGTAATGCTTTAGAATACAGCCCGCAACTTACAGGGTAAGTACAGGATAACAAAATCTGAATTCATGGAATAAGGTGGTAATTAAGGAGGCACTTAAAAAAGAACTTATACTGTATCTATTTTTGTAACTACCGGGTGCCTATTCTGTTATTATACCGTAGCTATTTTTGTAACTACCCGGTACCTATTCTGTTGTTACAGGGTACGTATGACCTATGAGAAATAATCATTTAAATTTCCTTTCAATTTAGGAGAACCTATTATGCAGGCTAACTACAGGGCGGGCTGTATACGAGGAATCAGCATGACGTCACGACAATGCAAATCCCCCGGAAGCGCAGCAGTTAACTAGTATGAGTTGTGCCAAACAAACGTTCATATCTCAAAAACTATACATCACAGCGCTTATATTTTGACATTCTGAGCGAGAGCAGAAGTAGCTCAAGAGTCTGATGTATAATATTATATGCATGTCGTGTTAAAGTTCTGTGAACTGTCAGTTTTTAAAATGTAAACAACATAGCTGGGGCTAGAGTGACCACTCAAGGTTCATTGCCGTTTCCCCCCGGAAACGAGGTTCGTTTACCAAGATGCTGCTCGGCTGATCCCTCGTATTCAAGAGTAATGTAAATTCCCTCCTAGTTGCAATTACAGGGTAACTACACAGGCTCGGGCTGTTGATGTCACTGTTTAAGGTTACGACGTCACAGTGATGATGTCACTGTCGAAGGTTTTAAGGATGTCATCATTGAAGACGATGTCAACAGTAATGATGTCATAATTGAAGATAAGTTCATCATTGAATATTTACACCTGACATCACTGTTGAAGTTTAGGGATTTCGCTTATCATGTCATACGGTAATGTTACGTTCGAGGGCTATAAGAGTCAGCTCTGCCGGCTTCACACTGTCAGATTGCAGAATCATCCATGTCAGTCCACGTTTACTCTTGCCTGCAAGCCTTTTACGGCCGTCATGTGTCTGCGAATGAATCCACCTGACCCCGGCCTAACAGTACAATCTGACATAACATGGATTCAGCAGACACAGATCAATTTAAAGCTCTCCGAGCCCTGCAGGAGTACTTTGTATGGGGGTTAAAAGCTTCGGTACCACAGGCTCTCTGTTCCTGACCTGTGGGCACTATCAGTTCTGGTGCCGCAGCCTCTCTGTTCCTGACCTGTGGGCACTATCAATTCTAGTACCACAGGCTCTCTGTTCCTGACCTGTGGGCACTGTCATTTCTGGTGCCGCAGGCTCTCTGTTCCTGACCTGTGGGCACTATCAATTCTAGTACCACAGGCTCTCTGTTCCTGACCTGTGGGCACCAGCAGTTCTGGTACCACAGGCTCTCTGTTCCTGACCTGTGGGCACCATCAGTTCTGGTGCCGCAGGCTCTCTGTTCCTGACCTGTGGGCACCATCAGTTCTAGTACCACAGGCTCTCTGTTCCTGACCTGTGGGCACCAGCAGTTCTGGTACCACAGGCTCTCTGTTCCTGACCTGTGGGCATTATCAGTTTTGGTACCACAGGCTCTCTGTTCCTGACCTGTGGGCACTATCAATTCTAGTACCACAGGCTCTCTGTTCCTGACCTGTGGGCACCAGCAGTTCTGGTACGACAGGCTCTCTGTTCCTGACCTGTGGGCACCATCAGTTCTGGTGCCACAGGCTCTCTGTTCCTGACCTGTGGGCACCATCAGTTCTGGTGCCGCAGGCTCTCTGTTCCTGACCTGTGGGCACTATCAATTCTAGTACCACAGGCTCTCTGTTCCTGACCTGTGGGCACTATCAATTCTAGTACCACAGGCTCTCTGTTCCTGACCTGTGGGCACTATCAATTCTAGTACCGCAGGCTCTCTGTTCCTGACCTGTGGGCACTATCAGTTCTGGTGCCGCAGGCTCTCTGTTCCTGACCTGTGGGCACCAGCAGTTCTGGTACCACAGGCTCTCTGTTCCTGACCTGTGGGCACTATCAATTCTAGTACCACAGGCTCTCTGTTCCTGACCTGTGGGCGCCATCAGTTCTGGTACCACAGGCTCTCTGTTCCTGACCTGTGGGCACCATCAGTTCTGGTGCCGGAGGCTTTCAGTTCCTGACCTGCGGGCACCAGCAGTTCTGGTCCCACAGGCTCTCTGTTCCTGACCTGTGGGCACTATCAATTCTAGTACCACAGGCTCTCTGTTCCTGACCTGTGGGCACCATCAGTTCTGGTGCCGGAGGCTCTCTGTTCCTGACCTGTGGGCACCATCAGTTCTGGTGCCGGAGGCTCTCTGTTCCTGACCTGTGGGCACCATTAGTTCTGGTACCACAGGCTCTCTGTTCCTGACCTGTGGGCACCAGCAGTTCTGGTACCACAGGCTCTCTGTTCCTGACCTGCGGGCACCAGCAGTTCCGGTGCTGCAGGCTTTCAGTTACATTACTCAATGTGCTTCTATGGCTATTAGGCTGAATCAGTGTGCTTTGAGAATTAAAGCTGAATGTCCAAATGACACCAAGTTACTTCAACTAGCCAGTTATTGAGGTGAACAGACTAGACATGGCAAGCCACACAGGTTTTCTCCAGGGTTGCAGGTCTGTCTGGTGGCGCTCCAATTTAACAAAGTTATGCTTTAATGAGCTCAGATCCTAGGGAGAAAAATACATTTGTCATTTGAGTTCTTGACAGAAAAAACCAAGAACACCTGATGAATCCATTGTAATGGCATAATGACATACCATTAGTCCAGTGCAGCCTCAGACAGAAGTAACCATCTTGCTATTCCCTTCAGTTTGTGACAAGTAATTCAAGCGGAAAGTGTAATACTGAACCTAACCGTTATCATATCACGCAACGACAGTACACATCGGCATTTCAGTTTGGAAACAAAATGAGAATTGTAAATTGAATATTGATATAATGACATTCTGAACTGTGCAATGGAAACCTTGCCCCGATAACCCTCTTAGACCGGGCGATAAGGATTCCCTCTTCACTCCCACCATAACAAGCATCAAGCAGGAGACTTGGCTCCAGCTTCAGGTCCGTTTGGAGTATCTCTACACTCTTGATGTGAGCGATCACAGGGAAGTGTGATGTGTTGGGAGATCAAGGAGGCTCCCTCTCTAAGCCGTTTGAGATGGGCCTCATTAGGGCCAGAAACTTCTGGTTTGGAGACTTTGTCCATCCGTGTATAAAAGCGCCTTCAGTATGAATCATTGGGTTTGTTTGCCAGGGCAAAGCACTGCAGCATAAACATCAAGGTTGCTTCAGAGGGATTTTCTCCTCCACGATTCAGACATTGACCCCAAGGTACCATCATAAAACACAAGAACGGATCATTTACTGCGAAACGACCAAACCCTGTTGGGCCAAAGTATTCATTTTGGATTTTTTTTTTAAATCCTTGGTTTCTGCTCGCACAGCAGATGTGTTTATCATTTGTCATTATTGTGGGAAACGAAATGTGGTGTACCTTTTCATTTCATGCAAATGGATGCAGGGCTCATACATTTTCTGGACCATGTAGTTAATGAGGTACAACTTTGTCAGCACATGTAGGCATTGTTAATGCTGTGTAGAAAACTGCATCCAGTGCATGGCAATGAAAACAAAGAAAAAAGGTCAGAAGTTCAAAATGGCAGAAATTTGCGGGGCTACATGGATGGATGCAGAATTAACCAAGGAATCCAGGGAATGTGAAATTTTTACTGTGGCCCATACGGTTCAGAAATTATAGTCCAAAACATAAAGTTGCAATAGCGCCACCATCTGCTCGACACATGGGGGTCTGGCATAGTGGCCTGATAATGTAGTAATTGAAAACTCCCAGAAAGTCCACACAAAGTCTGTATAAGAGCTCTGGTGAACTGGCTTATTTCTAAACTCTTACAAACCCGGCGTGAGCAGGACTTTGACAGTGCGGAAATTTGAGATTCAGCAAGCATCTTGACTGCTGCTACTAACTCAGGCGGATCTCTGAAAGGTCCTACTTGTCAGTAATGTCATACAATGGATTATACCACTTTATGAGAGGTCAATGGTAATTTTAATACGTCAAAGAATTAATCAAATGCTTTCTGTTCCTATTCTAAATTTGCGGATATCTCAGATGTGTCTTCCTAAACTAGGAACAGAAGTTAATCAAATGAAGTGGGATTGAGCATATCAATCATCTGGTCTCTAAGAGGGTCTCTAAGAGGGTCTATGTTGACTGCCAGAGCACACGCCATCATTCATTTTCAGCCAATTCACTTGATGAATAAACAGCCTTGCAGAGTGTTTGGCGTCCGTTTTGCATTTACATAAATCTAATTTCAGGTGAAATATTCCAAGCTCACCTTTACCCCAAGACAGCCTTCAGTCCTTGTGTTGTTATTGGACAACCTCTGCTGAGTACTTAGCACAGAGGACCAAAGGGGGTTTGGAAGCCTTTATGTGACTGCTCACATACATTACATTTACACTGCAAGTTAATTGCTTCGCACTGAGCAACGCTAGACATGCAGAACCCGCAAGATCTGAGTCATGTATTTCTGCCGTAATTGATAGACATATAATATTCCTTATGGATACTGAGGTCTTGCTGCCTGGGAGGAGGGGGCTTCAATTTGATTTCAGAAATGGGTCAAGTGTTTGGGTTTAAAGCCTGGATTTCTCAGCTTTCACTCCCTCTCTGGAGTAAGAGGGAATTACAGTAAATCGCTACATGAAGATGGTCTTATGTGTTTTGCTGTGGTTAGAGAGTTCTGCCTTTGGATATTGGTAACCTTGCGTGGCGATTCGACAGGCGGCGGTGATCTGTGAGTAACAAATTACTGAGTTTCAGTCAAGAGGAGAAAATGCAAAACAATGGAATGATGGTCAAGAGGGAGTCAATTCTGATGTGGAGTGGGAGCTCGAGTGCATTCTGTTAACACAAATGAGCGTACTCCTGAAAGCAAGCAGAGGGCTGTAGGCTGCATGGCAAAATTGACTCACCCGCTATATTTTGTACTGTACCACTGTGCAGTATGGACATCAGCTGCTTTAGAGATATTGTGGGAAGCACACTGTGGGTGGGGGTAAAACTATAGATCTGAATTTCTGTCAGTCTGACAAAAAAAACACATGGAAGACTTTGGAGAAGTCTGCAATCTCATTGATCCTCCTCTGTTCAAAGAACTACTGATGGAGACGGATGGAAAAGCGATGGGTAACTAACATGCTGCCTTCTGCATCGAGACAGTGAGCTTAGTGGTTTGATTTCAAATGATTGCAGAGGATTATAGTTATTGTAGCAAAAACACTTCATTATTAGCGTCATATTCGATATAGAGTAAGCAAGCTGTTATTTCCTGAGGCTTTCTAATGAGTTCGCTGCCTGTCACACAATCAAAAACTGTGCCACAAGGAGGCCGTTGCACATGCTGTTCCTGAGATAACAGACTTTAGCACCTACATTTGAATCTATGCCCTTTTCTGCGTAACTGTATTAATTCTGGCATTGTTTAACATGCTTACATCAGTACAGTATGTGCAGTTACCACAATCACAGAGCATGGGAGATTGAACGTGACAAAATGACTGTCTGGGACGACTGATATGGTAATTATAGGTATGCTTCACCCTTAATTGCCATGATGAGACCTCTGTGATTGAGATTGAGATTGCAACATACACTAGTATGCCTTTAGCTGGTGCATTAACATTGCTGGACCTCAATATTATTCTTAGATTACTACTTATATTACTTGGATCGGATGCTTTACCATGACATATGTTGTCACCATGTCCAGTATGTTTCCAGTGAGGTTTTCTGTCATCGTCTCAACTTTGCAATGCAGCGTCCATAAATGAAAAGGAATTTCCTCAATCACAAAGTCACCCCAGAGCTCTCATATGGTCACTTTTGTAGATTGCATGCAGCCCTGCATTTTCGGATTGGCTGGCTTTATTTTTAGTGCTTGTATTGAGGCAGTGATTGGCTGTGAGGCACACAATGGTTGCAGACTTGACCTAGACTCAAATTGTCATTTCCAAAGTGACAAGGTGCTGATTTGCCCACCTGGCACTGAGCGATTGGACATCACTGTTGACAAATGGGCAGTGGAACAAAACTGGCAGTATGCTAGGGGAGACAAAATGCCATCAAACTATATATATATATATATATATATATATATATATATATATATATATATATATATATATATATATATATATATATATATAACCCATTATCACATTTTGTCTGCAGTGTAGAATCTTATTTTTTATAACTTTTATCCATTATCAAATTTCGCCTGAAGTGTAGAATCTTATTTTTTCTTCAGCTTGGGTCAGTCAGTGGAGCACTTTTGTTGGGGTCTAGCAGCGCTTGGTGAGTTATTTGTTTATGCTATCTTTCAGTTAAGTCTGTGTTTAAGTTCCCTCCCTTGACCCTGCTGCTATCCAGAAATACAGTCCTGTCTATCTCTTCTCTCATTTCTATCCAAAACCCTTGAGCGAGCAGTTTCCAAGCAACCTTCTTTCTACCCAGATTTACCTCCAAGTTCAAACTTTCAAGGCTTCTCACTCTACTGAGACAGTTCTCCTTGCAGTCACAGAGGCCCTACACACTAAGGTGACCAGATGTCCCCGGTTTTCGGGGACAGTCCCCGTTTTTGGTGACCTGTCCCCGGCTGGAGCTGTCCCCGAAAATGTCCCCGATTTTCTACTGGCGTCTGCGGCCGATATTACTCTAGCTCTAGTGGGCTCATTCTTAAATCTAGAGTGAAGATACTTGTGAAGATGAAGATAGGGTATGAAACTGTAAGACCTACAGCACCCATTGGGACCAACAATGCCATGCTACCTTGTCGGGAAGGGGGCTAAATAATGAATTTTGAAAAATGGGCATGGTCAATTTCAAAAGGGACCCCTGACCGCTCTCACCTCAGGATATCTGAATGAGAATGGATTATATGAGTACCTATGAGTCTCCCCTTTACAGACATGACATCTGACGTGACGACGTGACGTCAACCACTCAAGCAGGAAGGTTGCAGGAGGCTTACGGGCTTGGGTTAAAAGCATATCAAAGCATCACATGTCTATGTAGCCCGTTGATCCAGGCATCCAACAAGTCTTCAAAGCAGACTAGCTGGGGAGCACACTCACCAGATAAAAAAGTTTTAGGTGCAAGGCACAGGAGTTTCCATAGAGTAGAGAGAAAGAGCCAGCACTCAAAAATGCTGAAAAATTAACTTCAAAGGACATTTTTGAGTGCTGGCTCTTTCTCTCTATCCAACAAGTCTTCACATGCTTGAATCGTGAACAATGAAAAAGCAATTAGGAGCTACACCGAGAAGACTTTTTGAGATCTGAGGGGGGGGGGCAAAATAAATGAAACTGGAATCATCCCCCTTTATTATTTCATAGGTAATAGCAGTGGATATTTTAATAATATATTGATTGCCGGACTGGAAATTTCCCCGATTTTCATTTGAGGAATCTGGTCACCTTACTACACACTGCCAGGGCTTCATCCCTGCCCTGACAAAACGTAACTATACATGTAATCTGATTACACATTTTCTGAACGTCATCTGGACTGATTATAGTTACTTATTTTTCATAATCTGATTATGCAAACCCGATTACATGTAGTCACTTACTACCCAACCCTGGTAGTTCCTCAAATGGCCCCTTGAGGCAGGCTCCAAAAGGGAGTCATTCCCCTTTCGCCCCCATGTTAAAATGCCCGACTTTATAGCAGGATGAAACATGTTTGCAGGCTGGACCAAAAAAAGGGTTTTGGTCTATATAGCTAATTTCACCTTTCATGACAACTGTATGGTGAGCTTTTATATAACTCACCCATTTAGAGTAAAAACAGAGATGATAGAAAAGTGTATTTGGCGTGATTGACAGGTTGCTTGTCCAGTGATCGCGCAGTTTGCCGATCACGGACCAATAGCAGGCTGAGTTGCGGCTCTGTGGGAAACCGCTGGTCTTGTGACACCTTGCGCGAGCTGCACAAGAACCCCATGATGGTGACGGCCACACTCCCATTCAAAACCGTAGTCCAAAAACCAATGGATGATGACACGGTGACTCTGTCCACATTTTCTTATATGGTCTATGCCAGTGGTTCTCAAAGCTGATGAAGTTGGTTTCACTACTGTTGTGTTGATGACAAAATGTACTTATTGTAAGTCGCTGTGAACAAAGGCGTCTGAAATCTCTGATCGTATAATGATTTTTCTTGCAACGAGTAGCTACTTCGTCGAGTTGAGTCCGCCTCTACCAAATGTTTATAAAACATGTAAACAAGGTGAATTGCTTGTTATGTCCATTATCTCACCTGTGTGTGTCTGTGTGCGTGTGTGTGTGTGTGTGTGTGTGTGTACAGTACATGCACAAAACGGAAGCAGCATAATTAGAAGTATGTACTGTATGTATTGGGTAAAAACAAGTGATGTCAGATTTGGTGCAAAGTAATGCAGAGTAGGCCTGAGTGGGTCAGTGGATGTCATTACAAGACAGCAGTTGTAGGGGATTAGAGATGCACATGTAGTCATCTCCAGTGGTTCCCTTAATTAGTGTTTCTATAAGGCTACTGTAACTGGGAGTGTGGCAAGCTGCTACAGTGAACTGATGGCCACTTCCCCATGCGCTTCTCCATTAAGATTATTGTAGGCTAACATAAAAACAAAACAAAAACAAAAACATTGTCTGAAATAAAAAGAACTTTGGAAAAACTAGGAGCTACAACTATCTTGTCTACTTGTAAAACTAACTCAAGTCAAATAAATGTCCTGTTCAGATCTTCATTATACCTAAAAAACATGCGTCCCCAAAAATAATCTTTCTAATAAAGTTGATTCCCTCTGTCTTTCTGTCTGTCTGTCTGTCTGTCTGTCCTTCGCATATCTTGAGAACCATTCGTCGGATCGACTTCAAACTCGGGGAGTGCGCTTATAGGGGGATCTGACGGAGTGCAGTGCCAAATTTCGTGCAATTCGGACGCGTGCATAGTCATAATGCTGTCAACACAAAAAGCAGTTTATCTCGAGAACCGTTCGTCCGATCGACTTCAAACTTGGCTGATGGCGCCCTGCTGGGAACCCGACGGAGTGCGGTGCAGAATTTCGGACATGCGCATAGTCATAGCACCACCTACCTGCAACACAAAAAAAAACAGTTTATCTCTAGAACCGTTTGTCCAATCAATTTAAAACTTGGCCGGTGCGCTGCTGGGAACCCGACCATCCCGCTGGAGTGCGGTGCCGAATTTCATGCACATAGTCATAGCGCCACTTACTGGCAACACAAAAAGTTGTTTACCTTGAGAACCGTTCGTCCGATGAACTTCAAACTTGGGAGGTGCACTGCTGGGGCCCCGAAAGAGTGCAGTGCTGAATTTCATGCAATTCAGACACATGCATAGTCATAGCGCCACACTTAAAACTAAACTGAAATCAAAATCAAAAACCATATAAAAAAATAATAACCCTGCACAAAGCACCTTAAGTGAAGATTAGAGTCCGAGTTAAGGTGTCCATAAAATTAAATCGGTTGCTCAAGACCATAGTTCAAGACACCCTTAAATCTTGTGCTTACGTTTTCCTTACAATATTTAACCTTAATGAGAAGATTTAAGGGTGTTTTGTGAAAAAGGGGGCTAAAAACCTTCCTCTTCAACAGAGCCTTCTCTTAACTTTTTGTTGTTGTTTTTTTATTATTGTCTTATAGACAATCAGGCCTTTGCCTACACCAGGCCGTCCTGTTTAACTTTTATAGTGTTCTCTGCCTTGTTGCATTTTATATGGTTCTGTTTTTTACTCTGTAGCACTTTGAGATTTATCTTAAATGAAAAGTGCATGACAAATAAAATGGATTATTATTATTATTATTATTATTATTATTAATAACCGATTTTATTCTAAGGACAATCTTAACTTAAGGTGCTTTGTGCAACCGGCCCCTGATCTTTATCTCTCTGTAAATAATCTGAAACAAGCTGTTGTCTTCAGAGGTCCCTCTAATAATTCTATTTGAAACCACTGACATTTACCTAGGCTGAATCAGACGGCCAGATATAGCCTTGGCAGACTATCATCACATCATCCTGTTGTATGCATTATTCAATGCCTGCATTGCTGGACAGTCAGACTAAGAGTAGAGCACCCATTCGCCAAAGGTATGATCAGATTCATGCCTACTCCGAATTTTCAAACAGGTTTTGCAGACACAACGTGACTGGTATCCCTCCCAGGAAACCTTCGCTGGATGTATTTTAAAGACTCTTTAAAGAATCTTGCAGTGGTAATACATTTTCCCTGTCTCACTGCCTGTCTCTGCTCTTGAAAGAAAGCAACCTAAAGGGGAAAACATATATTGCATTTCAGCTACCACTGAGTCAAAACCACTCCCAGCTATAATAAAGATAACACTGCATGTGCATGTATAATATGTAAACTGTAGGGAACAGACGGTTTTAAGCTGGTTCCTCTGTTACACGCCATGAACTGAACTAAGTGGTTGAACAATCTTGCAACTTATCACCTGAAAAGATGTGGAACATTTGCACACTGTGGTTCTTCTATTCTTTCCATGCTGAATGGATATTCTGTTGAAAATCCTGTATTACAGATATTAGACGGCTTTAACTTGACAACATAAACAGCTTACTTCCTGTTTCAGTGTTTGCTAATACAATAGCTGACAGGAAATAAGCTAGGTAACAAACTGTTCCCTAGCAACACAATTCCGTGAAAACCATTTATACAGGAAGTAACTACTGTACCAGCACAGCTCAACTCAGAACAAATATAGTTGCAAATAAAGTGCATTTTGTTTCAGCCCTATTTATCTTAAATGTAAATGTGAAAAGTTATGAATGAGATAATTACAGAATGGGACACATGGATAATATATTTCCCAGGTGGCTTCATGTACCTGTTAGCATATAGTATTACATTAGGGCAAAATGGAATGAAAGGCAGTGATGATTTCCACTGGACCAGACTTGTTTGTGCTATAATGGAATAAAGCTCAGTCATACATTTATTATGGGCTATCACAACACACATTGTGGTCAGCAGACAATAAGCAGCTGGAGCCCTAGCCCCAGAACGTGACGCCACTTACTGTACTTACTGTACAGCAGTCGGCGCCACACAGCGTTAGAATCCTCAATAGGTGGGCAAGGCTGTTAAAAAACAGTATCCGACCCGTATCCGACCTCCGATTGCAGATCCGAAGATATGATTGCCAGCCTAGTGAAGCCAGTAAGTTCGCCGGGGCGGTTAAATGATACTGCTGCGTGAAACAACCGTTTAGAAGCAGTCTTTGCACAGCCTGTGCCGTATTGAGGACAGGAGAAGCTTCCTAGTGCCGACAGGAACCTTGGGAGTTTGAGTATTTCATGACATGTTTTGCTTCCCAGGTGCGCTGGATTTGCGTTGATCACTGACAGCCGCATGTGTTGTTTGCTCGCCGCGTGCAAGCGGTGCACCATGATAGTGAGATCAAACACACCCTGCTGTAAATTCAGTGCAGGCTGTGCAAAGACTGCTTCTAAACGGTTGTTTCATGCGGCAGTATCATTTAACCGCCCCGGCGAACTTACTGGTTTCACTAGGCTGGCGATCATATCTTCGGATCTGCAATCGGAGGTCGGATACGGGTAGGAGAGCTTTTTGAACAGCCTTGCCCACCTATTGAGGATTCTAACGCTGTGTGGCGCCGACTGCTGTACAGTAAGTGCAGTAAGTGGCTCACGTTCTGGGGCTACTGGACCCCCTGCTTTAAATGGGAGGATAGTGGAGCTCCTGACCTGCAGCAGCTCACCTTAACTCTGAGCATGTGGTGGCAGAATAGCTCACACCTCCCATTAGGTGAGAGGTGAGGAACCAATTACCTGCAGATGTCTCGGGGCCGAAAATATCATTCTCAGCTTGTCACAATGTGAGAGATTGAGGAAAAAAGGAATGGTGACAAATCGCAAACCTGACAGACTCTATTATCTTTTCGTTTCCTCTCCAGATCTGATAGAAGTGACAGTCAGAGCCCATAAGCACAGCGTATGCATGGGCAGTTACTGTAACATTACGTAATGGTCCTGTAGTTTACTCTTTTAGTAATTTAACACAGTTCACTTTGGTCTTTAAAAAGTATTTGTGTATAGTATACCGAGTGAGTTGACGCCCAAGATCATCACATACAATGCTGAAATGCTGAAATCACAACGGGAATAGAGAGAGAGAGGGAGAGAAGGAGCGAGCAACAGGTGTGTGCCTCCCTTTGTGGCAAGCAGTTGAGCAAACCGTTGGTTAAGCTCAACAAAAAAGATTGAAGTGGGCTATTTTAATTTTATTTTGGGTAAATAAGATTGAAAATAATTACCGGTACATCCATCCTTTTTCCCCCCAATAAGACTTTTGAGCTTTAACCTTAATGCTGGAGTTACTGGGAAATGCTGATGATGTAACGGCATGTTAAGATATTTCCAGTGCAGCTACAATATAGAGTTTGATAGCAGAGAATGTCCCTCAGAATCAAAGAGTGACGGCTTCTTTTTAGCACAGATGTTCAGTAATCATACAGGGAGAAATCCATCAAAGAAGAAGATAACTGCCCCCCCCCCTCATTAGCCTCATTAGACAAGAATACAATGCAGCCACAAGACAGGTTGGATTTTGAATTAAGAATACAGCTCTCACTTTTTCTTACCTGGAAAAAGGCTTTCCCCTGCTGTTGCTATCACTCTCTCCACCTGAGAGCACCAAGTTCATGCCTGTTCACTGGAGGTTGTCAAAGGCATTCTGGGAAATGTAGGAATTTGGAAATCTGTAACTGAAGTAGAAATATGCAAAACAGGTTGAGGTAAAGAGGGTACACCAAAAAGTAAAGTACAACACTCCATCACAAAATAACTCCTGGAACACATTAAACATCACAGATTGATGATATATAACAGAGCATCCAAGAGTGGATTTTTCTTTTAACACAGGAAAAGGAAAGGAAAACAGGTCAACATTACATGGTTGGCTATTTGATAAATCAGTTGCCAGGGAGTCTATTAATTCAGTAACCTGCTGGGCCTGGCCTACAACCAAGGGTTTATGTTGCTCTATTTTACAAAATAGACTTAATTATCTGCAAAAATACCAACAGCTGCCGTGGACATCAAAAGCAGAAAACATTTGATGCTGATAAAGGGTTCTCTCTGTACAGCAAGAAAGAGCTCCATGTGTTTGTGTGACCTCTGATTATTACCAAAGATACTTGCTAATCTGCTGTAGAGATGAAACGGTATGAAAATATCATATCACGATTATAGTGACCAAAATGATCACGGTTAAGAGTATTATCGCGGTATCGTAAAATGTGCTGAAAATGTTCAAATAGTACTGAAATCATTTCACCAAGCTTTATATTGAACAATCAGACCCAAAAAGTACTGATACACTCACTGAAATAATTTCAAAAGGTTTTATATTGAAAACTCTGACTTTTGCTACAGTAACTTTAGTTGGACAGTATTTACTGTGTTTTTCAAAGTGCAGTAATCAAACCAGGTTTTAATGATAATTACAATTTTAAACTGTAATACTCACCGTTTATCATTAAACCTGGTCTCCTTTTGTTGTCATTGTATCTGATACTGCAGTAAGGGGACGACTTCACAGCTGTACAACAGTGTGCAAAATCAGTGTAAGTGGTGATGAACTGCTCAGGAAACCATTTCATTTTCACAGGACAAAACTGATAGCAACAGCTGAGACTGACATGGGGATTGATATATGCTGACACTGATATGTATACCATTCTGTATCAACTTCCCTTCAAATGGTACAGACTGATATGTGCCAGCAGCTGTGCACAACACACAAGAGGTGCACTTGTGTTCTATAAGGAAGGATGGCACTATTTTTCAAAGGCAACATATCTGACAGCATTTTAGAGTTCACCTCTTAATGACACATGAGGCTGAGCATGGAGACTGAGCATGGTTCCCATGGACAGCTGAGACATTGAGATGTAGAAATGAGAAGGCTGCTTCTCATTTGTCATGTCGCTAATCGACAGGGCAGTCAGTCAGTCAGTAATGAGCCCCCCTTCTGTGAATAATGGTGTCATTATAATGATGAAACTATGAAACGTCAGATAGCATTTAGTCTCTTGTCTCGTATTGTTATGTCTATTCAAGAGAATAGGCTGTGCATCTATATCAACATCATGGCAAGCAACATAGTACAACCATTCCCAAGGATGTAGGGTTGACTTGATACTATCTACTGTACAGTTAGTATCTACATCCATCTATCTACATATATCTATCTATTTCTCTATCTACATGTATCTATCTATCTACATGTATCTATCTACATGTATCTATCGACATGTATCTATCGATCTCTCTATCTATTTATCTATCTACTGTACCTATCTATCAACATGTATCTACTATCTATATGTCAAGTATGTATGAGTATGTATTGTGTGTGTGTGTGTGTGTGTGTGTGTGAGTGTGTGAGAGAGTGTGTGTGTACTTGTATGTGCATGAAGTGTACGTGTGTCTCTGTACAGGTGTATACAAGAATAGGATTATTTTGTCTTTTTTTTTTTTTTTTTTATATATTTTATTTTAGACAAAAAATCAGGGAAGCAGTTCAAACAGTATAATTTCATGACAGTGACAGGATTATTTTGTCTAATAATCATTAAAGGTGTTGAGTGTAGATTTTAACATAAATAAATCCTACTACTATAATTGGAGAGATGTCTGTCTGTCCATCCGTGTATCCGGAGTTGCAAGGCGTATTTTACGCCTTCACACTCACAGAGGCATTGTGATATAATCTTTATTGTCACAGTGGCTCGCGTGACATCACTGATGACAAAAACTCCAGTTGGAGTTGCACTAAGCGCATGCACTGTTTCGATGAGTTGGCATGAGTTTGGCCACACCCCCGAAAAAAGTGTGGCCATGGTTTGAGTGTAGAGAGCAAAATTAACTGATTTAGGAATTAGCGCGTTAAGCACAGGTTTTTCTATCCTATCCTATATATTTAAGCAATATAGCACGAGAGCAAGTGTGTTGTGGTGAATATATCCCGCTGATAAGCTGTTATCCCACTCGGCCTGCGGCCTTGTGGGATAACAGCTTATCAGCGGGATGTATTCCACAACACACGCTGCTCGAGTGCTATATTGCTTTTATAAAACGGTTTCCAAGTATAATAATATAATAATAATAATACTATAAGTCCGACTGGCATTTTATTCTGATAGTCAGTTGAAACACTACTGTAAGGCGGGACCTCTAGCAAGAAGATAGACGTGCGGGTGATTTGATTGGATCGTTCTGGAGACTGAAGTCGACATTGGCCAATCCTGGCGCTTCGAGAGCTTTTTGCAAAGGCCGACACCAGAGCCGTATGCCGACACCAAGTAACGTTACGTCTTATTTAGAAATGCGGGGTTAAGAGTGAGGGCGCGCGAGAGAGGGGTTAAGACATTAGCCCGCGTCTATTCTTGTACAAAACATCATTTTCTGCGAAGTATTAGTAAAGTTATAAGCGAAGATCGATTCACAAGGATCTGAAACCTGTCTCCGCCATTTTGTTTTTGAGGTAACCAAAGCCTAAAAGAGTTGCGCCATCATGCGTCTGGCTGCAAGCGAGTAGCTTTTTGTTTGGACACTATCTAGCAAGAAGATAGACGTGCGGGTGATTTGATTGGATCGTTCTGGAGACTGAAGTTGACATTGGCCAATCCTGGCGCTTGCTGAGAAGCTGAGAGCTTTCTGGAAAGCCCAACACGGAGCTCGAGCGCAGCGCTGCCTTTTAGTAAGAGAGTTGCCATGGCAACCAATAACCCATGGCCATGGGTTATTGAACTCGGTTACTGGAATTATACAATGGCTGTGAACCAATCAGATTGCTTGATTTGAGAGAGCCGTTTTATAATTAATTTTATACTATAGACCTTATTCGCTAACCCCGGACAGTGCCATATTGTTGACATACCGTCCTGCAGCTGACAACTATAGTAACGGCCTTATTTTCGTTTCTGTTCCATTACAAAATAGCGATAGTGATGACAGCAATAAAAAACCCAGAGTTGTTGTTTGTATGCTGCCGTTAATGCCTGTAATAATAAACAAAAGAAAAAACGAGGTGAACAGACTTTGCTGTGAGGAGCTGTCAGAAAGTTTCACCTGTCTCTCCTAACTATCCACACATCTCCTGTGCTGGTGACGTATCCTCCGTCTCGCTCCCTTCACGTCTGTGGACGGTAGAGATAGAAACAAACCACAGGGACTTTATTGCTGTCATTACTACAGCCGTGTGTAACGCAGGTCACCATCCGAACACAATTGGAACAATACAGGTAACGCTAACGGCGGCTAGCTTCCTATAAACTCTGCTCTTACATAGGCTGTCACTTAAAGCTATGTCAACAACATGCCGGCAGTGGGCGTGCCCGTACGTGAGTGACGTCAATCGAATAAGGTCTATATATACACTGTATATAAGGAGGTGTCCGTGTGTCCGGAGTTGCAAGGTGCACTGTTGCTCCGATCGCGCCAAAGAATTACGGTAGCCAAAACACTCTTTAGGGGTCTGGAATCTGTTGCAGGAGAAGAAACAAGTGCAAATTCGCTATGCCAGGCGGCATGTGTGTTACTGATGACATCACTGATGATGTCATCATCATCTGGCTGCCTGGCAAAAACAATGCCAGGCAGCTGGCTGTTGGCCACTGATTTGTCCTCAGGGTTGTGAGTCAGTCAGCTTCAGACAGAGCCAGATTTAGGCCGGCAGCCAGCTTGCCAGGCAAACTAGTCGAGTGCCAGGCAGCAATTTGTGACACACACTGATGGTGAGTGATGTCACTTGAGCAATTGTGATGTCATCAGTGATGTCATCAGCAAGTGATGTCATCAGTGATGTCACTCGAGCATTTTGAGGGTTGTAGACAGCCTTTTACAGTATGTCCAGGGCATGCAGTGTCTTCTCAATTGCTTGTTGAAGATGGTGAATGAGAATGAGACAGCACCTGAGAATGAGATGGTACCTATGTCGGAGAAAGAAGATGTAAAAGACCACGGACATTGCAGCGATTGTGAAAATGAAGAGCATCACTTTGATGATGGTGACAAGGTTTTAAGGGATGGCACTGCGGCTAAGAAGAAAAAGAAGCCTGGTGCTACAGAAGAAGCACAGGACCCCTTTGTTAGGGTGACTTCAGCTGATATGCTGCAGAAGATCCAGAAGGCCATTGAACTGTCTGTAGGTGATGGCCCTGCCAAAACCATGGAGGAGGCGAGTCAGAGGACTTACCAGTTCTGGGACACACAGCCTGTGCCCAAGCTAGGGGAGATGTTGACATCACACGGCTCCATTGAACCAGACAAAGACAACATTCGCGAGGAGCCCTACAGCCTTCCACAGGGCTTCAGCTGGGACGCCCTCGACTTGGGTGACTCTGCTGTGCTCAAGGAGATCTACACTTTCCTCAATAAGAACTATGTGGAGGACGAGGAAAACCTGTTCCGATTTGACTACTCCCCCGAGTTCCTGCTGTGGGCAATGCGCCCCCCTGGCTGGTTGCCCCAGTGGCATTGTGGAGTGAGGGTCACCTCCAACCAGAAGCTGGTGGGCTTCATCAGTGCCATTCCTGCCAACATCCGCATCTACGACATAGAAAGGAAAATGGTTGAGATCAATTTCCTCTGCGTGCACAAGAAGCTTCGCTCCAAACGACTCGCCCCGGTTCTCATCAGAGAGATCACCAGGCGGTCCAATCTGCAGGGCATCTTTCAGGCTGTTTATACCTCCGGGGTGGTGCTGCTGCCCACACCTGTTGGCACATGCAGGTACTGGCATCGCTCTTTGAACCCACACAAGCTGATCGACGTGAAGTTCTCCAAACTGGGGCGGAACATGACTATGCAGCGCACCAGGAAGTTGTACCATTTGCCAGAGGCCCCCAAGACATTGGGCCTGCGACCGATGACAAAGAGGGACGTGCCCGCGGTGCATCACCTCCTTCTGGAATACCTGCGCCTGTTCGACTTGGCGCCCATCCTGAACCAGGAAGATGTGGAGCACTGGCTGCTGCCCCAGGAGAAAATTATTGACACTTACCTGGTGGAGAATGATGGCAAGGTGACTGACTTCCTGAGTTTCTACACACTGCCCTCTACCATTATTATGAAGCACCCTGTGCACCGCAGTCTAAAAGCAGCCTACTCCTTCTACAACGTGCACACCACCACCACCCTGCTGGACCTAATGTCTGATGCCCTCATCCTGGCCAAATCGAAAGGGTTTGATGTCTTCAGTGCACTGGATCTAATGGAAAACAAAACTTTCCTGGAAAAGCTTAAGTTTCACATCGGAGATGGAAATCTACAGTATTATCTGTACAATTGGAAGTGTCTCCGCATTGGGTCAGAAAAAGTCGGCTTGGTGTTGCAGTGACATCCCCTTCTTGCTCGAAAGCAAGAGTCACCAATGGGCCAGCAGACAACACCAACAGATGGACTGATTGACTTCCTGCTCCAGGAATTTTTACTTTTGAACCTTTTAAACTTTGACCTGCACTACTGCGGCCAGGCAGGGAGCTGGTTCTTCTTCCCGCTCTTCCTCCTCCCTCCATCACATGGACTGTAGAAAAGGCCCTCTCATACCGACTGATGAAACCATGCACATTGGAACACCCACGGATCCATGCATCCACCCATGGATCAAATTATTATTTTCGATGTATCTTGCACATTCTATGGCCAGCCAAGTTGTAATATTGTCATGTGATGGTGTCTTTAGATAATTTATAAACTAAATTAATTGTTTTTTTAATCGATTTACTTTGTACCACTATTTTACATTGAGGTCAACGGTGTGTCGCTTGTGTTTTCCCCCTAAAAGGGGGCGGGACCCTATCGTCGTTCTGATGTATGCCACAGACACCAACCCCCTCCCCCCAATTATTAGGACTTTTACTTTGCAATTTATAATTTATATTTTGAGATTGTTTTCTGTTTTGCTCCATCTTCTGCTGTTGATGTGATAGCTGTCAACTGCATATTTACCTGTGGTTTCCTCATGTCCTGTATGTCGCCGCCAAAAAAAGCTCCGTCTTACCCTGCTTGGTTTTCAACTTTTAATCTGGTTTTAAGCAACAATCTTACACCACATTTTTAACCATCTTGTTGTGTGGTACCTGATAATTAAATCGGGTGTGCTGTTTTAGCGATTGCACTTTTTGGATTTTATATATTCTTGACTCTACCGCAAATCCCTGACTTCGCTAGCTAGACGGAGCTAGCTGATCCAAACGGGACCTCCCGGGCTGGATCTATCCTACCAGAGCAAGGAACTCTCTAATCTCCCAGAGCCTTGAACACTCTGTTAGTGCCTGCCTGGTGCTGTGGCGGGGCTTGCCCTCAGCCCAGGCCCACTGCCCCAGATAGGGCAGTGGACTCATCCTCATCGGAGATCGGCGGATCCTACCCTTGGCCTGGTCTCTGCTACGACACCTACCCCCCGCAGCGGGCCCAGTTTCTGGGCCCTTGCCGGTACGTTTCATTACAGTGAAATAACCCTTCTACTGCACAAGTACCTCTACTACATCTGATCATCGCAGTGGGCTCCTTTCTGGAGCCCTTGCGTGTAAGTGCCGTGCTGTCTACTCGCTAGCACTCTGTTTTTAGCTCCATGCTAAACCTAGCATACACCATCATCAACAACAACAACAGCAGCAGCAGCATAACCGGTGTTCTACCATTACCTTGTATACTGGCAGTAATTTCTCTCCCCACAGCATGCCTCCCCACAACTCACCGGTTTCGGACATGGCAACGGTCCGAGCTGAAATCCTGTCCCTCGAGTCCCTTCTGCATGATGTCCTCCAGAGGCAGTCCCACCTAGCCTCCCGGCTGGCCGATCTTCAAAGAGCCGCCGTCCCCTCCAACTCTGAGCGTCCTGCTGCCTCGCCTGCCCCTGGTCCATCCTGGGCAACTGTTGCTGCAAGGCGGAGAAGGACCTCTCTCCCCTTGTTTTCCCCTGACGAGGACATCGAAGCCAGCTTTCCAATATCAAACTTCTTTAGCCCATTGGAGAAGCTTCCTGACCCGGAGGCTGACTGCGCCTGGACGGCTCAGCAACCCCCGGTCGAGGTTCACAAAAAATCTAAGAAGAAGCGCGAGCGCCCGAATTCCCCGACAACCCCACTAACCTCCCAGGGAAAACGAGCTAGATGCGCTAGCCCTCCTCTGTCCCCTTTCCCCATCCCGAGCCCCGCTAGTGCTACGGGTCATCGCACTGTAGCTGGTGACCGAGTTAGCTTGATTAGCTCAGCTACAGCCGTGGCTAGCTCGGCTAATGCTAACAGGCTTTCTCCTGCTCCCAGCATCACCTTTACGCCGCCTGACTACATTCTAATAGGCGACTCTATTATTAGACACGTAGCCATCCCCAATTGCATAACTTATTCGTTTTCTGGAGCAAAAGTGCTTGATCTAGTTGAATACATCCCATCCATCATCGAGAAGTATCCATCTGCCAACTCTGTCATTATTCACGCGGGCACAAATGATACCAGGTGTAGAGAATCAATTCAATTACAATACGACTATGAAACTCTGGCCGAGACAATCGAGAGTCTAGGGAAGAAGTGCGTGTTCTCTGGCATGATTCCTACTCTCAGGAAGAGCTCGGAATCGTTTAGCCGTATTTTCAGCAGCAACAAATGGCTTCATAATTACAGCGCTGCCTGCGGGTATGAGTTCATTGACCACTACGACTCCTTCTGGAAATCGCCCCGCCTGTATAAACTGGATAATCTCCACCCCAGCAATATAGGAATTGCAGTACTGGCTGCAAATATCTCATGTCACCTAAAGCTAGCCACGACCCATCCCGCCTGACTACACGAGAATCCCCTCAGACTGGTCACTTCTGGTCAGACTCAGCATAGCCCTCCACTCTGTACATACCTCAGCTCTAGCTCCCCCTCATGGCCTGGCGGGCTCATTACACCCACCTCACCTCTACCCTTCACTATCACAACTGGTGTCTCCTATTCAATTCCTGTCCACATCACTGTAAAAAATAACTTTTCACCCACCCCGTTTTTTAGACATGGCAGTAACCCGGAAAACTTTTCATCTTTAAAAAATGTTAATACTCCTCTTATTATCTCCGGTGGTCTCTGGAATTGCCAATCAGCAGTAAACAAAACCGATATAATCTCCGGTCACGCCCTCTCTCAATCTCTCCTCTTTCTCGCCCTCACGGAAACCTGGATTATTCCAGAAAATACTGCCACCCCAGCTGCTCTCTCCTCTGCCTTTTCATTCTCACACACCCCCCGAGCCTCTGGCCGAGGGGGGGGCACTGGGCTTCTTATATCACCTAAATGGACATACACAGTCACCCCTCTTTCCCATCTCTCTCTTTCCTCCTTCGAAGCTCACTCTGTCACTGTATCCCTACCCATTAAACTTAGCATCATAGTCATTTACCGCCCACCTGGTCAGCTTGGTGATTTTCTAGAGCAATTAGACACCCTCCTCTCCATATATCCTGAAGATGCCACACCGCTCATCCTGTTAGGGGATTTCAATATCCCGGCCACGACACTTCAGACCTCTTTGTTCACTAGTTTTTTCTCATCTTTTGATCTCTCTCTGTCCCTATCTCCTCCCACTCATAAAGCCGGAAATCTGCTCGACCTTGTTTTCTCACGCTCTTGCTGCACTTCCAACCTCACTGTCACTCCGCTCCCCGTATCAGATCACCATTTTGTAACCTTTTCCCTTCCCATCTCTCTCCCCATTCCCCCCCCTGCACCTACTCACAACATCACCACTCGGCGTAACCTACAAACCCTCTCACCCTCAGCCCTCTCTTCTACTGTTCTCTCCATCCTTCCCTCAGTAGAGCAATTCTCCTGTCTCTCCACCAACCTAGCCTCAGCTGCACTTCTTTCCTCTCTCTCCTCCGCTCTCGACTCCCTCTGTCCCCTCATCACCAAACCTGCCAGAACCTCCCCTCCTGCTCCTTGGCTGTCCGAGGCTCTGCGTACCAGTCGTGCTGAGCTTCGGGCAGCTGAGCGAAAATGGAAAAAGTCTCTTCTCCCCACTGACCTCTCTGCCTACCACCTCCTCCATTCAAATTTCACCTCTTCTATCTCAGCTGCTAAGTCCTCTTTCTACATCTCAGAAATCCAGTCTTCCGCCTCAAACCCTAGTAAATTGTTTTCTACCTTTTCCACTCTTCTTAACCCTCCACCCCCTCCCCCCCCCCCCCTTCCCTCACTGCCGACGATTTCATGACCTTCTTCACCAAGAAGGTAGATGACATCAGCTCTGCTTTCCCCCCTCCAGTCACCAACAGCAGTTTCTCCGTCACCAGCACACACTCTCCGACCCCCCCCACTGGTCTTGCCTCCTTCCGTCCCCTCTCCCCTGAAGATGTACTCAAACTCATTATGTCCAACCGTGCTACCTCCTGCCCCCTCGATCCTATCTCCTCCTCTCTCCTCCAGGCTATCTCCTCTGATATTTCCCATTTTCTCACTTCCTTCATCAATTCATCCCTGTCCTCTGGTTCTGTTCCCACTCTCCTCAAGACTGCTAGAGTCAAACCACTGCTCAAAAAACCTTCTTTAGACCCATCCACCACCCATAGCTACCGTCCCGTGTCCCTTCTCTCCTTCATATCCAAAACCCTCGAACGTGCAGTCTCAGATCAACTTTCACTTTACCTCTCCCAGAACAATCTATTAGATCCCCTACAATCAGGTTTCAAGCCCCTTCACTCCACCGAGACAGCCCTCCTCTCAGTCACTCATGCCCTACATTCTGCCAAATCCTCATCCCTCTCCTCTGTCCTTGTTCTTCTAGATCTATCTGCAGCTTTTGACACCGTAAATCACCAAATCCTTCTCTCTACTCTCTCTCACCTGGGTATTTCTGGTTCTGCACTTTCATGGTTTATTTCTTATCTTTCTGATCGCTCATACCAGGTGTTATGGCGAGGTGCCCTTTCTAGACCCTCCACTCTTACCACTGGTGTACCCCAGGGCTCAGTCCTGGGCCCTTTCCTTTTTCTTTTGTATATCAGATCGCTCGGCCATGTAATAGCCTCTCACAGTTTCTCTTACCATTGTTACGCCGATGACACGCAACTTTTCATTTCTTTCCCCCCCTCTGACACCCAAATTGAAGCCCGCCTCGCCTCCTGCCTCAAAGACATCGCAGCCTGGATGTCCGTACACCATCTCAAATTGAACATTGATAAAACTGAGCTCCTCTTCCTCCCGGCTAAGGACTGTCCTCTTAGTGACCTCTCCATCTCCATTGAAAACACTACCGTACTGCCCTCCCAAACAGTTAAAAACCTCGGCGTAATCCTGGATAACCAGCTATCAAACTCAGCTTTCATCGCAGCCACTGCCCGCGCCTGCAGATTTTCACTCTACAACATCCGTAGGATTCGGTCCTGTCTCTCAGTAGAGGCAACTCAACTCCTGGTCCAGGTATTGGTTCTCTCCCGCATGGATTACTGCAATGTTCTGTTGGCCGGGTTACCTGCATCTGCTATCCGACCTCTTCAACTAATTCAAAACTCTGCAGCCCGTCTGGTGTATAACCTGCCTAAATTCTCTCACGTCACTCACCTCCTCCATAAACTCCATTGGCTTCCCATCCTTTCACGCATCAGATTCAAGTCTCTGGTACTGGCTTACAGGGCACTCCACCGGTCAGCCCCTATATATTTACAGTCCATGATTAAGTTACAACCATTACATAGCTCTCTCCGTACCTCCACCCGTCCTGTCCGTCTAGCCCCTCCATCAATCTGCGGACCTGGGGGTCGCGCATCTAGATCACGACTCTTTTCATCTTTGGCGCCACAATGGTGGAATGAGCTCCCCCTTTCGGTCAGTGCAGCTGAAACACTGCCTATTTTCCGTAGGAGACTAAAGACTCACCTATTTGGATTATATTTTGGCCCTTCAGGATCAGACCTTTCTTAATTGTTCATCGTGCTTATTGTTTGCTATGTCTTATAAGCGATACTTTTTATAAGTGTTTGTTGTTTTTTACCTTGTTTATTGCTTGATATATTTTTGTATTGTTGCTGATAATGTGTATTCTTTGATCTTATATTGTACTGCACTGTATTGTATTGCATTGTAAGTCGCTTTGGATAAAAGCGTCTGCTAAATGACATAAAGTAAAGTAAAGTAAAGCTGTGGTGCATACTTGCAATGAATCAAATAATTATAATAAATAAATAATATACTGTATATATACATCTCAATATATATATACACTGTATATATATATACAGTACACACACACACACACACACACACACACACACACACACACACACACACAGTGTATGTATATATATATATATATATGTATTATATCATTATTATATCATTATTATATCATTATATATATAATACATATATATATATATATATATGTATTATATATATATATATATATACCGTAAAACTTATAAACTTATAAACAAATAAGGGCCCGGGCATTTATTATGCTAAATCGAGTCTGACCCCAGGCGGTTAAAGGAGACCAGGCGGCAATTGGAGTCAGGCGGTTATTTCTTTATTGCATGAAATCGACCCAGGCGATTATTATTTTTTGCACAGAATTTCTGGTCAGCAAAAACGGAAAGTATCAAATTGCTTATTTAAACCAGTGAGATAGTACTTAGTACACACAAGAGGGTAGGTACAGGCAGTTTTGAACATGCCTATTGTACTGCCTAGTATTGCCTTCATCACCATCATCATCATCCAACTACCAGTACGTTACAGTATCAGTTCATTGCTCTCCTCTTAATCCCTCTGCCAAACAGCCATACCATATTTTAAACAAGTAATATTAGCCTACCGCTCACACATTCAGTTGTTTGTGTTTCATCAGTCTCGCTGGCCAGCCCATGGCCAGCCTCCTCTCCCTTCCGTGAGTAGGGAGGGGACGCTGACCAGCGAGACTAGTGTTTCATTGGAAAGTCATAGCAACGTCATTGTAGAACGCGCGCTAACGTTAGCTACCAAACTAACGCTAACGAAACAGCACTGCAGCACTACTAGACAAACAAGCAGACTTACCAAATACGTAGACGCCAAGACAAGTTTCCAATACATGTCCGAATAAAATATAAAACTGTCTGACGGGGAGAAAGAGCATGACTGACTTCCGCCTGACTTCCTCCAAAACACACGTCATTACCGTAAGTGACTGAATTCAGTCAACACAAAAACATACCGTAGGCCTAATGGGGGAGAAAAAACATATTTATTCTAATAACCGCTCCCGGCTGTTAAGGGAAGACCGGCGCTTATATGCAGAGTCATACGCCATACTCAAACTGTCTATTCTGATTTAATAAAGATTGTTAAAATGTCTTACAAGTCTCTCATGATTGAAATACCATGAAGAAGAAAGGCCCTGTAAAACTAGCCCAGGCTACTGCAAAACTAAGCTAGCAGCATAGACGTTCAGAGAGGACTGGTCGTGTTTGGGGATTTCAGCTTGCAGCTTTTTTTTTTTTTTTTTTATTAAACCGGGTGGAAACAGCACTTGATCATTTGTAGCAGCAGTTGAAACAGAATTTTGATAGAATATTGTCAAAAAAGTGGTTGGGTTTGGCGTCGGTGACGCCACATCGACATGATCACATCGCTTATATTTTGACATTCTGAGTGAGAGCAGAAGTAGCTCAAGAGTTTGATGTACTGTATAATATATACATGTTGTGTTAAAGTTGTGTGTGAACTGTTGCAATTTTTAAAATGTAAACAGTTAGGCGGCTAGAGTCAGACACTCAAGCCTCGTGCCACTTGGGCTCCATAGGGTTCCATTGCCGTTGCCACCCAGTGACGCGGTTTGTTTACCAAAATGCTGCTCGGATACTGTATATATATTGGAGAACAGGAATGAATAATTCTGAGTTGGAGGAACTAAGGCAGGGAGATATTCCTTCCAATTGTTCTGTTTGATTTGACCAACAGCAAAGCTACTCATCATTAACCATGAAGATGGAGAAACTGCACACAAGTATTAATTTGCTAAGCTCTATACTGCATTAAGCAGTATCTACTGCTTTTAAAACAGGTTATTGTGCAGCAGAGAGAGCACTTCTCTCCCCTGGATATATTCAGTCCACAGCTCTTGGTGCTGCAAAAATAATAATGAATGCTGTGCGGCAGTCAGACACGTTTTTTTTTATCGTGAACTGAATGACATCCACATCCTAGAGAAACTTTCTGTCTATCAGTCTTGGTCAGTGTCTTGTCACAGTGCATTTTTACCTCTACCAAAACTGTCTGTTGGGGTTGGTGTGGCTTTGCTGACATGGGCTTTGTTCTGTGGAGCGCTATATGAAAAAGAGCAGGGGGTAGAGTAATGCAACTCCCCGAGAGGTGAGCCTTTTAACCCCGGCACAATCAAGTGAGGCATCACAATTCAAAGGGCCGCCCCACAGTCTGTACACTATAATCTGTTCAGTCATGCGTCACTGTCACCCACGTTCTCTGTGCCATCACATTTCTGTCTTGTCGTAAATACTTCAATCACAGCATGTCCCCCTGCTCGAGGGATAGCACTTTCTTGAGGCAAGGCGGAGGCCGGCGCAGTTTCACATTCCAGCCAGCAGCTCATCCATCAGATTGAGCAATAATGGCACCTACTGTGTCCTTATTAACAACAGTTTTCAAAAGACACGGAGGACTTTGCTTTGCGGGAAGGATAACACTGTATCCAAAGATTCAGTGCAGTAATAATACAAGTTCCACCTGTCGGTAAAATCTATAAATATTGATTCAAAACTTTTTTCTTTTCTTTTTTTACATGGCAGCTGCTAACAGAATATTTAGCGGCCATGGTAGTGTTGTAGAATGTGTGAGTATTGTAACGCACAGTATCATCATAGCACTCAAGTTAAATGTGACTTCAAATAATCTGTACTGATGCCTGAATCACCACTGTAACACTCCTGGCTTGTAGTCCAACTTTATTATAAAACGTTCTGCATGATGGCATCAACACATTACCATTCTGCTCACGTGTCTAAGCAGTGCACCGCAGATGAAGGGCATTTACATACACCGAAAGGTCATCTCCTTTGAGAAAGGACTGGGGAACATGAGCCAAAACTGCAGTTTCAAAATGGAGGACAAACAATTATTTCCATAGTAGCACTTGAAAAATGCGAAAAGAAATAGTCAGTCTTTGCTTAGTCACCTACAGAATGCAGACAAGGTGTTGCCTCCACTTTACTGTTCAATGCGGGGAAACATAAAACCTTGAAACAACGTCCAAAACGTCTTCAGTGGAGAGGAAGGGACACTCGTTAGTGTCAGAGGGAGAAGAATGGCATTTGTTTCCCAGTCACACCTCTCTGCACATTTCTTCTACCAAATCAAAAGAAAGTGTTAAATCTCAGAACAGACGTGTGACTGGCTGGCATAGTGGCTTAGCCATTAGTTGATCACAGCGTGAGATACAGTAGGTCTGGCCGTACTCTCGCTGGAAATGACTTCACCCAAGGGCGTTGCTGCCTTGCATTATGCTAAATAGGCAAACCAATCAGTGCGCTGCATGTACGGTCATGCCAGCTGTTCTCAGGGAAGTCACATGTATATTCTATGAAACAATTCAAGTACTTTCAAATACACTTTATTTACCTTCTCAGGTTGCTACAGTAGACAGTAGTGACCTGCTTGTACACACAGTAAAATAACGGTGCAACCAAAAATGGTTCTTTAGAGAGATGCCAAGAACCATTTCTGGTTCCACAAAGAACTTTTCATTCAAAAACCTTTTCCCATACAATATGCTTCTTTGGCATATTAGATGAGTGATAGCATAAATGTGGAAAATAACCAAACCCCTCCATAGTATGTATGGCAAAGTAAGGCAGGGTCAACATAGGTGCAAGCAAAACACTAATGAGGGTTTCCAACTTCCAATCGTGGAAGTTGGAACAATAGCAAATGAGGCGATACATGGGCGGGGCTAAGCACAGGAGTGTAGAAATGGCTTACTTAAAGAGCCTTGGTCTGAAATGTTCTTTATGGAACCAGAAATGGTCCCCTATGTGGCATTACACCAAGGAACCATTTCCGCTTCTAGCTTGAACCTTTATTTTTCCTGTGTGCTTGCCTTGCTTCAAACTAGACATTTTTCTAACATATCAGAGGAGGGTTCTGTCATAATGCATTTATGCTTTCATGCCAAATTATGTTATAATCAAACCAGTTTTCTTCAGTTTAGCCTCTAGCCTCTAATCTAGTACCGTCTCCTGAAGTGATCCACACGAGAATATTGCTTTTCCTCAAATGCCATTTTAATAAATGCTGTAAGAATGTCAGCTTCTATTACTAATAAACACTGGCTTACAGTCTACGGTACCTGTAGAGTTCAACTGTGATGAGGAAGAGTTGTTGAGTTTACTTTCCGTCTGTAAATCCTCTCCTTCAGGATTTGGCAAACTCAAGCAGTATATAGCATGATTAAAAATACATGAATAAAATAAGAATTCATGATAGCATTTACTAATACTTTACATTACAAGCCTAACAATTAATCCACATTCATAATAGGGCCTATGCTCAGATCAGCAACAAATTCCCTCACCCAAACTTACATGATGAGGGCCCAATCTCTCTCCCTCTCAGCAGTTGAATCACTTTAAATTTTCCTCTGGGATTAAGTGGCTGTCAGCTTTATTTACATTAAATATTCTGGACCACTGCACCATATCCACCCTAACAAATGTTTTCTGTGCATTTTACATGCTAAACAAGAAACAATTTTGACTTCCCTCATGGCCTCTATGAGCAGGTGAAAACAAACGCAAATTAGCAATAGCTGCGAACAGATACTATGTGAATTTCCGAAATGCAGGATGGCAGAGGCAGCCCACCCTACTCTGCCACTGCCACTGCCAACCTGGATTTCGACCCCCCCCCCCCCTCACCTAGCCTGGGTAAACCCAGCCTCCACGTGACCTGCTCTCAGTCACTGAGAGCAGGTCTGAGAGCAGGTCATGTGGAGGCTGGGTTTACCCAGGCTAACCCCCCCCATCTCCGACCGACAGAGCAACCTATCCACCTTATTTCTGGCTGCCATGATGCCTATGCGTTTTTCTTCCGGTGTAATCCTCCCAGCCTTATTGCTGACAACTTGACACCTGTCTGGGCGAACGGAGCAAATCACTAATCAGGTCCAGCTTGGCAAAAATCTCGTCGATAAATATCCCTTTAAGAGTGCAGTGTGTAGCCTACTGTGGCTAATGTTAGCGGCTAGCTAGCTATGTTACATGGCAGTAAAACGCCACTGAATGACCAAATTGATATAACTTTTAACCATTTCGAGTAACACTGTTAACTTTCCATACGGATCACCAGCGTTAGTTTGTGTTTTTAAGCATAACGTGGCTATATTTGTCACGTTCTCTATCTAACTCTGATGCACTGAAAATACTGGGAGGCGGGCCATAGCGTCTCTGTCGATGATTTGATTTGACAGTTCTGGGCACTGGCGTTGGCGTTGGCCAATCCTGGCGTGTTCCACCCCCAAATCGATTGTGTTCTGGCAAGTTGCAACAATCAGGTCACTTAAACCGGACCTTGTACCCATAATTATTTTTACAGCGGGGCATTTTCAAAAATAAGGTGGATAGAGCTGCTAAAAAGCTAATTAAAGTAAAAGTACTTCCTGTTTGGAAAATTACTTATTGTATGTTTGTTTACATGCCTCAGGGAGTCCTATCTACAAAAAGATGGATTTATCTACAGAGAAGTCCTGGGGGGAATGTAAGGCAAGGAATGTTCTTGTTGTATTTAATGCTTAGATTTCATTTTGTCCTTCATGTCTATTGAATTCAGAGTATGGCAAATAAAGTTCTGGCATCAAGGTAAAAATAAGAGAAATCAACCCTGGTTAACCATATTATATGTCAAGGCAGTCTATGAATGTTGTATATTGATCAAGTCTGCTAAAGAATATTGATTTCACTTTTATTAAAATTGCATATGGAATCAATATATGTTTGCACTAAAATTATAATGAGAGAGTGGAGCAAGAGTTGCAAAGATAAACAACACTTTTGTATTTAGTACAGTCATAATACTTGGATATGATCAGTCAAAGCACATGCTAGATTTTATTACATTACATTACGTCATTTAGCAGACGCATTTATCCAAAGCAACTTACAATAGTACAAGTTGTCAACAGTAGTGAAATCAACTGTGCAACACAGTCTACATCAACCAAGACCCTTTAAAAGGAACATGCAGCATTTGTCAATACTTGAAGGATAAGTAACATAGTAAGTTGTGCTTTTTTAGAAGGATGCTTAGTTCAAGAAGGCTCCAGGTGTAGCCTGAAAAGGTGTGTTTTTAGTCTCCGTTTAAAGTCACCCTTTAAAATATGTTTAAAGTATTAACCCGAACACACATGTCTTTGATGGTGGGAGGAAGCCCACAAAAAACACGGGGAGACATGCAAACTCTACCCAGAAAGGACCTGGGGCAGACCAGGGTTCGAACCCGGGACCTTCTTGCTGTGAGATAGCAGCACCGCTAACCACTGAGCCACCGTGCCGTCCAAAAAGTCGTTCCCTATATTTTGTTAATATCCCCTTTGACTGATAGCTTGCACAGCAGACAGCAGCTTAGTAAGGAAAAGCCTCTTATTTTCTTGTGAATTGCCTTCTAGAATTGATAACCTGTGTTAAAATCCATTAGACTGCTAACAACATGGAAATTAACATACCTTAAATTAGTTTTCGTTTAGTTTATGTTTGACCAGTAATGCCTGTTGGACTGCATGAAAGCAACGACAAAAATCTGATATTATAGGCTATTTGGTAAACACAGCAGAGGTTGGCAAATTAGGTAGGAAAAGTGCTATATGTTTAGCATATTTTTAGTTATATTTGAGCAATTATGCAGTATTTAATTTTAAGATGCCATTTTGGCAAGAGAATAGGAGGCATACATTGTGTGTGTGTGTGTGTGTGTGTGTGTGTGTGTGTGTGTGTGTGTGTGTGTGTGTGTGTGTGTGTGTGTGTGTGTGTGTGTGTGTGCGCGTGCGTGCGTGCGCGTGTATGTCAGCAAGAGGGGGGTATATATGTAAGGGATAATGGATAGTGAGCCGGTGATTACTGGCGAAATAATGACCGACAGGTGATATTGAGCCCGACGCGCAGCGGAGGGCTTAATCATTCACATGAAGGTCATTATTTCCAGTAGTCACCGGCTCACTATCCATTATCCCGCTTAGAACACGGCCTACAACTAAATCATTCAATAATCTGACAAAAATAATTATTCAAATAGATTTTTTAATAGCGTTTTCAACGACAAAGCGGTTTCATTCATAATTGGCACACAAGACACCACAGCTGCAACTGGTTGGCCTAATTAGTAGTGTCTTGCTGACAAAAGGCTCTTATCAACTGATTAATCCAGGTGTGGCAGAGCAGCGGTCGGTTGTCGAGAAATAATGACCGGTGAATATTGTTGATTGACCAATCAGAATCGAGTATTCAAGAGAGCCGTGTTCTAAATTATATATATCCATCCATATATATAGTATATATATGTATATATATATTTCATTATATGAAATATAACTTAATGCAATAGTCGTATTTTACCTGTTCTGTGTCCGAGACGAGATCATAACCAATCCAGTTTATCTATCTGCAATCAACATTTTTTGGCACGAGACCTGCCTCACCAGACAGGGGATAGAGGGGTGACCATGGGGAGCGAGAGGTTTTTGCAGTTTGTTTCTTTCTTTCTTTCACAGTTGTTGTTGGTTTTTTTTCTTTATTCATTCATTTATGTATTCATTTATCCTACTCCATTCCTTATAGTGCCTTATATTAACCTGGAATTTTGTTTAATTCCATAATCGCCATTGTGCAACTGAAAGCTCTAATGTAGTTTGCACTGTCTCGCCACAGGAAGGGCCTTTTCTACACCGAGCCTTGGATTTGTGAAAATAGTCTACTTACTAAAATGTGCATGCTGTCCAAAAAAAGCTCTTCCACCTGGGGAGCCTGGAACCTTGACACAGCTGGCTAAAATGTCACCCAAATCTTCAGCTCCGTGCTGCACCCTTGGATGTAGAAACTCGATATGCATGGATTCAGCTGGAAAGGTGGCTGTGACCTTGTGCCAGCTTGTTTCATCCTACTACTATATTGATGTGTGATATTAATCTTGTGCTGATATCAAGATGAATTAATCCTCTAGTAACTTAATACCTCTCATATGTTCTATTTACTACTAACCTGACTTTAATCTTACCGCTGCATTGTGCAATATTGTGCGATCAATCGAGGAAACAGGTTGAAGCATTCTCTTCTATTTTCTGGTAGCTGTGCATTTCTCGTTAGAGGAACGCTTTGATGCAATGATGCTTCACAAATTCATTTTCGACACCATCTCATGGATCATCTGATACTGTAGGCCTACTGCTGCTTAGAAAACATGTTTGAATAACATAAACAGTATGATGATGATTAGGCTGTGGAATGTGCTACCATCAAGTTTATGCCTCCAGCTTTCTGTTCTTTGCTCATGTCCGTGCATCAACGACAAAAAGACTGATATCTATGAGTCACATGATCAAAGGTTGCCATGCCACAGTGGCATAGGGTTTTTTTGCATAGGGTTTCTGTTGAACTTGTCAAGGGAAAGATGCTACATATGACAGAGAGACGGAGGTAGAAAGAAAGACTGGGAGGTAGGGAAAGATAATGTCCTTGGCTATGGTGAAATTGATCAAGAAAGTGATAATAGCCTAACCTTGCTTGCAAGATGGATAACCTCGCGAGATCAAAAGAGAACGACGTAATCCATCTTGTCATGCACAGGCAGTTAAGATGATTGGCCGAACCATGCCGGCTCGACGAATCAGCGGCAGCCTTAGGCGGGCTTAGGCTCGTCTGGGCAAGTAGTGGGTACATGGTCTTTGTAGTTCTTTTCACTCGTCAACGTGGCTGCCGCCGCGGAAGTGACAGGCAGTCTGAATGAAATTGAATGTAACGTTGTTCCCAATTCTATGTATTAAATTCTAAAAAACGACCCTCAACATTTGGGAAGGCTAAGCCACACAACTAGTTCGTTATAATCGAACGTCATGCTTCGAAGGCGACTTTACGACGATGAGGACGGTGAGGACTCAATCAACGATAGACTACCATGGAGATCAGGCACAGGCACCTTCCTCCGGTCGCAAACGTGACATCAGAGGCATGGCGATCTGATTGGTTGAAGTTAACACCCACCAGCGGTGAGAGACAGATGGGTCATCCAATCACCTGCCAAGTAGCTTGGAAAAAGTGCCCGCCTCCGTCAGCGGGTCGGGTTACTGCTGGTTTAGTGAAACGTAATGTGGAGCTAAACCGTCCATCTGGCAGCGTCAAGTTAATAATAGCTCTCTGTTGAGGAGAGGAGGTGCAGATGACAAGGGAGGTCCAATAATCATTACGAATCAAATATCTATTTTCCAGAGTGCTATTGTCTCCCTTCAGTCTAAACAAGTGCTAACAGGTCAGGTTCTGGGACTAGTGTGACATTTCCATTCATTCAAAGCTCTCCAAAATCACTACTCTCTCTGACTCTGTGAAAAGTCATTCTGACAACTACAGGCAGGCTCTTTGAAAAGCGTTCTATGGACTCACTGGTGGCAGAGCAAGAGAATGAATATCACAAACCAGTAATGCCTGTCTGATTTAAAAGTGATTCGGACGGCCAATGAAATCGGCTGCACAAGACACCCTTAAATCTTGTGCTTACGTTTTCCCTAAAATGTTTAACCTTGGAGAAGATTTAAGGGTGTTTTGTGCAACGATTTTATTTTATGGACACCTTAAATTGGACTCTAAGGGAAATCTTAACCTAAGGTGCTTTGTGCAACCGGCCCTAGGTCTTTACCATAGGCTACATTAGGGATAGGTGAATTGATGCCCTCTGCTCATGATGGCTATTTTTTTAACCAGCTTTTTTGCCACTAGTCTAATATGTGCCAATAGTCACATCTTGTAGCTTTGTGATGCAGTCAGTTCTGTAATGTATCCAACAGAGATCTTGCTTTTTCACAGGCGTTTTCATGTATTAATGGAACAATCGTTACTCTGCAGGCAGGTTTGATAATTTTTCTGTTCTATTATATTCAATGAGCTGCAGCACAAAGATAACCTTACACAACGCTGATGTCATTATAGTCTGAGCTTGTTTACTTAAAGCGTATCCAATGGTTGACACGGTTTATCCATGCATGCTTAACCACCTCAAACATACCCACTTCTGTTGGCAGGAGCTGTTTAGCAAAGCTCTTACACACATTTGGGAATTAAAAATACAAACCCAATAAAAATACTTTTGGACATGTCATCGTTCCTGTGAACAATGTGCATGAACATCTTTTCTGTCTCTGCGCTTTTATTTATGTATCAATTCCCACAGATATCTCAGTAATACATTTAATTTCATGATCTTATTACAGTAATAAAGTAGAGTGTTTTCATTGTTGCCCTACGGTACATATGGACCACAATTGGAGAGAGTGCTTCTCATTACTTTTGTTAACAGCATTGCAACACTAATTGATACAAATAGTACCACTGTTCAGATTGGGGCAGGGCTGCTAATGTTATTAGAGGAGAGCAGAGTGAAGGACACACGCAATCTTTCTGATTAACTTTCATTATTCTAAAAGCTGAAGCGTCAACTCAAAGCTTACGTACATGCTGTGTTGAATTACTCAATCAAAGCCAATCGTTTAGTGTTAGGTGAACCATTGTTGAGATTTGACAGTGACAGTGAAAATAATAAAGGTGTGACCTATAGGGGGAAATATGATATGGAAAATATGAACGCTGTTCTTCACAGAGTTGTTGTGTGGGCTAGAGGAAGACCAAATTTCAAAATAAAATATATACCAAACAGAAATCCTAATACACAAGGACATGATTCTATAGAATACCTTTGATTGTGTTTCTTTTGTTTGGTGACTTTTATTTTGAAATCTAGTATAGGCTATGCATGCTAGAGCCAGCGCCATACATGTAAATGTGTTTGGACACGGAGTGGTCCATTTAACACTGAAATTTAACTTGAGAGTGTCTAGTTTTTTGCTTATACATCTGTTTTATATATTCTTGCATAATCCACATCTTGCCGCATGTTTATAGTCAAGATTTCCTCTGAGGTGTTATTCTGGCCATGACCGGACTCAATACATACAAAATACAGTACAAGTAAATGTATATTCATTGCAGAGCCATCTTGAGGTCAGTGTTCAGGGTACTCCTTATGAAAAGTGCAAAGGACCCTGCTGATGCAATAAGTACTTCTTGAAGCATACTGTAGAACCGCTAACCAATTCCCGCTCCGTTGGATATGCAATATGTAACAGTTGTCATTTCCAATTACCCAGGCTGAGTAGGTGGCAGGTGATTGACCCTGTAAACATGTTTGGTGCCTGTAGATGTGTGAAACCAGCCAAAAACAATGATAAGGACAGCCTGTGGTCTGCCTCTCTGTCCAAGGCTTCTGCTGTACATTGTAATGTTCTGTGCTCATGTGGCACCTTGTCATTCCTTCTTCTCCAATGATTCTGCTGGAATGGGAGAGAGCTTTTTCTCTTTTCCCTGCGTTAAATGTTCTGTTGGAGGAGATTGTAGCTGATACTGTATGTGTACTGGAGGCTGTAGGAAGTCCCTTGTTTGCTCGCAGCCCTCAGTATTAGGAGCACTACAGTAGGAGTAACAAGAGTAATCTTCTAGTTTGAAGTGAAATGAACGGAGTGTGTGGGTAGACAGAAGGAGCTTATAAGACAACAAGGATGAAACAGGGTTTTGGGAAAACAGTCCCTGTTTTGGGTGTGATATTCTGGTTAGCCTATATGTCATTCAGTTTTCTCTTGCATCTTTTAAAGGATGGCTTTACAGATTATCAACCCACTTTGTATCATTATCATGTTGTTATTATAAGCAGATGGGCAGTGTTTACCTTACACATGCTACATGTTTTCCACACGGAGAGCTTCCATTTCATCCTCTGGCAAAACGCTCCGCTGTGACACGTTTTACATCACAACGAAACTGCGGAAGCTCTGCTCGAGACGCGGAATCTCCTCCGAGGGCTGTCGGCTTCCAGGGGGGTTGTTATTGTTTATTAAAAAAAATTAAGTATGCGCACATCCACAGAGAATCGCATTGAGAGCCTTAATGAGCCGTAATGACTTGCAGCTGTTGCAGGGCGGAGTTTCTGCAAGCGGGACAAATGCAGGGATATTTCTCTGTGGAAAACTTATAGCGAAGGTAAACACTGCCCACTGCTTAGATTAACGACATTATAATGATACAAAGTGGGTTTATAATCGGTAAAGCCATCCTTTAAATGCTGCTGGTTTTCATTATAGACGCTAGAAATTGAGCGTGCTCTTTTCTAGCGTGGCTGGCTCACCCGCTAAACTGGCAGCGCTCATTTGTACCAGGCCTCGTTGGTTTGCCCTCGAGGTCTCGCAGGCTCGCACACAGACGCAGCTCGGCCGGAGCATTTGTGCGCAGCGGAACCGCCGCCGGCCGCCCAATTATGGTTGTGAGATATTGTACATTTGTGCATTGCTGCAGATCTAACATCTAAAAAATACTTTTTCACCAAGGATTAGCTTTTGACAAAAATGGTAGAGGGAATAAAGCTTTCCACGTTCCCAATAAACCTTTTGACCTTAACTAACAGAGACAAAGCTGGGAATTAATGAATGTCATTAATTGAAATAACCGGTTGTTGAATTTGATGAACAAGTTGACTGTTTTCAATGCTTTAGAGTAGACGGAAGGGCACTGGAAGTGTCAGACTCATGCATTTGGTTGGTTTTTATTTTGGAGCTTCAACAGAACACCAAAACCAGTTTTTCATGAGCAATGCTAGAGCTGCAGTGACCACTCACCTGTTTCAAGGTGAAAGGAGGTACAAAGGTAATACAGTGACTACAAACTGAGGTGGAAATGTAGTTATTTGTTCAGATGGATGGACAACTGAAAACTGCACACGATTTCATAGACTTTGGGAACACTGCAACACCCTAAATAAGAAAGTTATAAGACCCACATTACCACATGGTCCTGGGGAGAAGAGGGGGGTGGGCTCTTGCAACAGGAGGGGAGCGCCTCTAGAAGGAAGCGAACATGGAGGCAGAAAGCGCTGCAGCTCGAAGCCAGGGAAATGGGTGAAGCACACGTACGCACACAGTGCCAGAGAGAGGGGAGAGGAGAAGTATAGGGTATGACCTGTGCAAATCTGCACCGCTCACTTCAACACCTGGGTGTGATTTGTTTTTTTGTTTTTCATTATTTTTCACAGATTACATCATCATCATTCATTTAGAACAAAAAGAGAAACTAGTATGCCTATGATTAATAACCCATATAAAAGACAGACACCACAAAAAACAGACACATCCCAATGCAAATACATCCCAAAACTTGGATATCCTCCACACACACAACACTACTGCTTGGTAGGCTACTTCCCACACACACATCCTACGCAACTTTCCATTTCAAGTGAAACATAAAAAAAGGGTTTCCGGAGCTTTCCACTCTACCGCCGAACTTTGGGTGTGATTTTTAAAACTAGCTTGTCTCCTCCCTGTTTAAAAGCGGCTCTCTCCTCTGCTCAGTGTGAAATAATCATAATTGCAGAATCAATGAAGCGAGCGAGTAAACGTATTAAACTACCTGCCTCTTGACTTGTCAACGTGGGACATGTAACCTTCAGTGGGAGAAAAATATTCTGCACGGTTTGTCCTTAAGGCCCTGACACACCGAAAACACTTGAAAGGACTAGCGGCAAACTAGATGCCGACCGATACATCACCTCACGTCTCCTGTGTTGGGGCCAAAAATGAGCATTTTAACACACCACAAACACAACAGCTGACGGGCAGCTAGCACAGACAGAACGTCTGAGTGAGACCTGATTCATGAAACATATAAAAGGGAGCAAGTGGGCCTTGTTTGTTTGTTTAAATGTTTGTCCCCCTGATGATGTCACAATATCTATGACATCATCATTGGTGTAATCAGTGACATCATTATCATTATTGACCAAAATCATCTTATGACATCACTGATGTCATAGGGACTGATGATGTCATAGACATTAACTGTCCACGCCCACTGGGAAAAAGGGGTTGTGCTAATGGGCATAGCCAATCACAAGAAGGCACCTGAGTTCCAAACGGAGTCACGTAACACCACAAAACTTTGTGGAAAGGTTGGCGGAGGTATTGCCGTTTCTGTGAGCCCCTAGTGGTTGGAAAATTGCTTATTATCCTCGGTGTGTATTGGTGAAATGCAGCTGCCAGTGAAGTTGAAGCAGCAAATGAGTCATGGGAGCATCAATTAATGGGCAATAATTATTGCATCAATGTACTCAGGCCCGAACCCTCCAATACACCATCTACAAAGTTAAGTGCTCGGGCATCGGCTAAGACTTTCTCTCTGTGTGGGCAAAAGTAAACGAGTGCAATCTCATATACTGTTGGCTTTCATATCAGCAGCTCTAATTGATTTGGATCAATTACAGCTGACTCCCGGTTGTCAACAAGGAGGAGGAATCAATATTCTAACTCATGCCAATAGGTTGAAAGCATTTCACATACAAAATGTGGTCCAGATGTGAAGTATCGCCGTAGAGTTGTGGGGTATAGAGCTCGTCAAGTCAGCACCAGCACATCTTCCCTAAACTAATGAAGATCATTCAAGTGGATGAGACAAAAACAAAACAAAACCGCTATTTCACTTCATGTTATAAATAGCTAATTTGCTTCCATCTGAATTGTTAAGTTAAATGTCCATTTCAATTTCAAAGAGCCTAATGTTGATTAGAAAGAAGCAGCCTTTGCGGATATTCTTAACTTAATTAGCAACATTTGTTAGGATGGCAACTTAAGAGGCTACAAATCTCTCAAAACTGCATCTGCTCCGACAACAAATGGAAACAGGCAATTGTCAGCCTGCAGACTTGAAAGCTACCACCTTAGGTTTAAACTAGATGAGGATAATCTAATAAAGCATTGAATAGTATCCAGTAAAAGTCATGTTGGTGATGGATAGCAGAACATTGAAGCTGAGTGTGCTGAAGATGGCTTGGATGGAGGATATTTTAATGGATCATTGTCTGTAGTAGCCGGCTATATTCAGGAATCGGCACACTAGATGTGAACATCAAGGAGACAACAGTGTGGTATCATTTCAACGCTGCAGAGGACTGACTGAGAACATACTTGACTCCACCCTCACTGCTGCTACAATAAAAGAAACGGAGGCAGGGTCAGCTGACTTTTACATTCTGCAACATAAACCCTATTCACATAGGACTAGCATTATGGTGGCTTCATGGAATTTATTAATTACCCCCCCTAACTTTAGTGAAACAGATTCGCAGGGATAATAATATTCGCCCCCAAAGGCAGGAAAGTCCAGTTTTTAATAATAAAGATGACCTTTTTAATGGGGAGAGTGCAGCGCCTCGTCTTCCATGGATAATAAAATTAGCTGAAATCGCTGGTGATCTGTGTGTAAATGTATAATATGAGGTCAAGATTTTACAATTCGCCACACTTTCTGATCTACTGTAGCAAAGTTAAACTTAGAGTTTGCGTTGTAAATGCATTCAGAACTTTCTCTATAGGCTCCGCTACCACTTAATTTTTCATGACACTAGGGATTCCTAGGCTCGGCAGCTCGCCCAGCTGGCCCTGCAGCTCGCATACGCAGCTCGGCCGCTGCGCGGCCTCGCCCTGGCTGCTCCTTGATGGCATACTTTAGGGATGCTGGATCACATGTCCTGGAGCTGGCAACATTATCGCTGATGATGTCACAGTTGGATTTCATCAGTGGGATTTATGACATCACTGATGATGTCACAGTGGGATTTATGACATCACACTGATTTTGTTTAACTTTATTTGTGATTAGAATCCATCAGGTTGAGACCAAAAGTTATGACAGTTAATGAGATCAAAAAGAACGGCTAAATCATGTCATAGCCCAGCTGTCACACTGTCATTAGGGAGTAGCCTACCAGTCAGGCAGCGAACACACCAAATAAAGAACATATTCTCACTCACACATAGAAACGCCTACACACACACACACACACACACACACACACACAAACGTCCCACACTCATCCACACATAAGCATGCACTTTCACACAAAAGAGCTTTCACACAGCCAGGGTAGTTAGAAATATTATATTATATACAGTAGTATTATATTATATTATAGTATTACTGTATATCAGAATCCCTTTTATTGACACAGTAGGAATTCAGATTACATACGAGGAATTGGACTTAACTCATTGAGTGCCAATGACGACTTTAGTCGTCAATTGCTTTAGTAACGTTGAGTGCCAATGACGACTAAAGTCGTCAATTGCGTTTTTTGACGGTGGGACGTGGATCAAAGCCAGATCCATCTCCTGTAAAATTTTGGGGCGTGTTGAATGTGTATAACCTATTTTACTGACCCATTAGGTGGCGACAGTGCTCTCCAGATTAGAGAAAGGCCAGGAGAAAAGAGAGAAGAAGTCATGAGGAAACGGAAATCGCATCGATATGCATGAAGCATAACGTTAGCTGTGCCTGTGAACAGCAGTCAATCTGCTGCGTCTCCGCTGCGATAGCCCCTCCATATGATTTAGTTGCCGACACCAGCGTCTTTCTGAAAAGTTACATTATTCTCAGCTGGGAGCCGGCGACAGGCTGTGAAAAAGCGGGGGGATGCAGCGCACTTTTCAGTGCAGACAGAGCAAAAGCAGAGCGAGAGCAAACGCAGCAGAGCCCCAGAGACACTCCCACGGAGGAGGAGGAGGGGGGTGGGGCACGCAGGGCAGCAGAAAGCCCAGAAAGCCCAGAATCGGACGCAGCTTCATCCCAGCTCACAACCGAAACCCCAGAAACGAGCGAGCCCGATCCAGACTGCCACGACGAGCGGCCGCCATCCAGGCAGCAGAGACTCGCCTGACACAAGCAGCACTCAGAGCGAGCAGAGCCACCAGAGACACACCCACGGAGGAGGAGTTTGTAGTAGAGGGGGGTGGGGGTGCTGTTATATTGAAGGAAATTACTGTTCAGATGTTTCAGGTCAGAAAATATTAGCTTCAGAGTCAGTGATTTGCTTGAAATGCTATATTTCACAAAAGGCTCAATATCTCAGCTTCTAGATGGAAACGCCAATTTTTTCTGTTTTTGACCTATCTTCTCCGGCTGATAACTAAAGAACGGAAAATGATATCAATAAACTTTTTTTTGCTGCTGATACAATAGAGTCTCATCGTTCTTTGTGCGTGTTCGGTGTTTACATAGTAATATCACACAATATTCTGTGGGCCTTGAGAAATCACTGAAAACGCTCTGAAACTCTGGCACTGGGAGCGTCCGTTCTCCAAAAGTGGCTGGCACTCAATGAGTTAATATAAGTATGCAGCGTAGTGGTCACATCAATAGTCAGAAGACAAAACATATAAAAGATAAAATTACAAAAAATAAAAAAGTGCAGTCCAATACAATATACACACAAATTAGAAGGACCTGAGTGATAAAGGAAATTACAATCCAAAAGGTGCACGATGCAAGTTAACGAGAATAATATACAGTAAAGTAAAAGAATAGAGTAAACTATTCTGGTAAGAGAAGCAGCTGTGATATGTTTAATGTAACAAATGCAATCCAGCTATTATAGTATATAGTCATGTGTCCAGTAAGCCAAAAGCAGTGAAAAGAGTGAAATGTGAAAGAGGTGTAAAATAAAGCCACTGGACCTGAAAGAAGTGTGTGGTGAGGCTAAGCTTTTCCAGAAATCACGGCACTGAGGGAAGGGTGAAAGAAATCTGTCAGTGATGTATATCAAAGTGAAATTACCAGTCGTGGTGAAACCTGTGAATTTTAACCACTGACTCTTGAGTTCACACAGCGAGTGACTTAGCCGATCACTTTATTCTGAAGACTTGCAAGATGCTTTCGTGGCATCTATGTAACAGTAGGCAGCTACAAAGTTTTGTTTTTATTTTATTTTATTTTATTAAATTTGGGGAAGCTTTGAAGCTAAAATTAACTTATTGCCCATCTTGCTCTGGCCCTGCAGGCAAGGCTATAGCTGATGATGAAAAGAAAGCAAATGAACAAGGACACAAGCAATTGAAACAAGCCGATGAGCACCAAAACTGCAGCTGTGCCATGTCGATTTGCATGACCTACAAATTTGTTGCAAATTCAAGTAAATTTGAGCAAAATAATTACAATCATACATAATTGTACATTATGACAGGCACCAAGGCTTTATTTTATGGACAGCACTATTAGGCGCACACTCCACTGTGCACAGTTAGCAAACAGCATGGCTTTCTGATTTGGGCATTGTGATGATGAGTAGTACACCCTCTTCCCTGTGCAAACCTTTAGTGAATGTGTCACTTTAGTGTGGTGTGCAGAGTCTAGTCAAACATGTCTCAGTCCTATTTCTGAATGCCGGATATATTCCCCTCACACTTAAACACCAGTAAAGAAGAGGCTCATTTATCCAAACCTCAGGCTCCCGACAGGAAAGAGTGCTGTGGTGTACAGTAAATGATGTCCTATTGATTATTTTCTAAGATGAAGAAAATAGTGCTTGTTTTGTCACCGAATCTTATGACATGTATTTCTGAAATGACAGAGGAGTTTTAACAGATTTCAAATAACGAGGGGTACTAATACATATTATTCTGTATATACACAGTGGAGAGAGAGAGAGAGAGAGAGAGAGAGAGAGAGAGAGAGAGAGAGAGAGAGAGAGAGAGAGAGAGAGAGAGAGAGAGAGAGAGAGACGTGAAAAAGGAAAAACAAAAAAATTTCATTCACTTTTTACACAAAATCAGCATTATTTCTATAGCAAGTACAAATTCAACTGTAGTAGCACTTGTGACTGCATGCACATTTCAAGGTACAGTATGGTCTAGAAATTCTATAGAATTCACTTTTATTCTTCTACTTGACTTCCATTAAATGAGGCACCACAGCATCCCAGGGAGAAGATTAGAGTTCAGTGAATGCAAAATAGACACAACCTTTGTTGGCTGACATTGCTTGCAAGCTACTTGTCCAAATGGACACAGTATCAGCAACACCAGTTTGACGATCTAAAAGGAAACCAACCCTCGGCCCACTCAAAGTATATTCTACAAGCGCTCAAACATAAAATCCTGTGTATTAATACACTCAACTCTACTGGAGGATATACTTCACTTGACTCTTAACATAACCATGAGTGGTTTGCTGGATGTTTTTATCCAAATAAAATACACTTTTTGTCAGGTGCTGACTTGTTGAGCGGTCATGCATCCACTGAAAGCGAACTGCAGCTATGCATCTGAACAAAGTAACTCAATGATGGAAAAAAAATGTTGCTGAGGAAAGGCAAAGCTCCATCCTCCACTGCCAGGACCATCCTGTCCTGGCTGAGTTTGTTCTTCCGGGGCGTGACCTGAAACTAAACATCCTCCTTGTGCCTTATTCTATTACCCAGCTTAATCAACTCATAACGATGCAAAAATTATGCTCTTTTGCAATTTTGCTCTGGACTGTTTTATTAACAATAAATTATCTTATTTTTGGTATTCTGCTGCCTATAACGTGTTTTAGTGTTATTTTAGGGATTGTGTATTTGTATGATAATCGCATGATAAAGGTATGATAAAGCGCTGTCGCCTCACAGCTAGAAGGTCCTGAGTTCGATTCTTGCCTGGGACGCTTTGGGCGCTGGAGTTGTGACCCCCCCATATCTTCAGTGCCTACTGCCCAGGTGGGCTATCTCGTCGAAAGGGCCTTTCTGCGTGGAGTTTGCATGTTCTCCCCGTACCCCCCAGGGGGTTCCTCCGTACATAACCCCCCACTAAAAACATGCAGAAGATCGTCATCCGACCAGTGACGACAACATCTGATGTTGGTCCCCGGAAAGAAAAAGCGACCACTGCTCCTGGCCTGCCCCCTGGAGGAAAGGACAAGCCTGGATGGGTCAAATGCAGAGGACATATTTCACCGGCCACCGTCAGCATGAGTGTGTGTTGTGGCCGCATGCATGTGTTGTAGTGTTCGTGTGACAATAAAGACGGGCTTCCGTCTGAAATCGTGTTTTTTTTTTATAACAATAATACGATAATATACAAAATACAGTGTCTGCTCCATGTCATTTTTACCTTTGTGTTTATCTGATGGCATAACCAATTTTCCTTTGGTACAATAAAGATATTGAACTTGAAGCTGCAGAATAATCACCGTCTATGGCTATCAACAGGGGTGTAGTGATAAATACAGAGGTGGATAAACTATCCAAGGTGAGTAGTTTACCCACCTTGTTTCCCCTCATTGGCTGATATTTGATCTGGAAATAGGTGAGTACACTGTTTGCCTCATTTCAAAGAGGTGGAAACTGTGTTTATACCCTCCACTATGCCCCTGGCTATCAACCTATCTCGTTCTACTTATATTTGGGTTTCCTTTTCTGCTGAGACTACACAGATCCTTATGTTTAAAGAAAACTTACTGTAGCCTATATGTGTTAAAATGTGAACTTTGGAGATTCTTATCAGTGGAAAAACAAGGACATTCACTTTATTTCAAGTTACACTGTATCTTGGAATACAGTTAGGAATTAGCCCGGAAGCGTAAAGGTCAAGAGTCACCTGAAATCCTTCCTGCAATAAAACTGCCCACGGGACTCAGCCTTACCGCCAGCTTGGCATGGAGGCTGACATCGATACTGCGGCGGCTCAAATTCTCATGTGGCCCATAAGTATTTTTCCTATTGTCAGCCCATAGAAAAGACTCTTCTCTAAAACTTTGAAGACCTTCAGCCTCACATAAGTAAAAAAAAAAACACACTTTTATTTCTGCAATCATTTAACATGAAGGCCGAGAACACGAATGGGTGCGCTATGGTGGAAATGCATTAAAAAACAAACAGAACCTGGATAACCTATACACTGGAATAGATTAACAATTTATGTACAATTATATGATATATAATATAAAAAAATATATATGTAAAAGAAAAGTATCCAGATTTCGTAATGCATCTATGGTCTTCACTGACAAGGAATTAGATAACGTACTGTGACGAAAAGTAAATTTTTCCTCTAGAAATACAAGTGATGACAAAAGCAATTGTTTATGTTTACTGTTTATGCAATGTGTGTGTCTTAAATGGGGCTTGACATTGATTTGAATTCCTCCCACGGTAGCTGGATAATTGACATGGTATTAATGTGTTGTTGGGTTCACAGTAGCAAATTAAGGTTTTGACACAAATTGACCTTTTCTGAAAAAGATGGAACTCAATTGACACTTATTAAGACATTTTATTTGTCCTGCGGTATCCAGTTCAAAGCCTTGAGTGAGTTCAAGAGACCAAATCACATTGTCAATCTCTTGTGAATGCTTTCTGCTCAGAAGACGGTGTCTAATCATGTCACAATTTACAATCTTGCGTTGGCATCAACTCAAGAAAACTCAAATTCCCACTGATGCGTATGAAAACCAAGAGAGCCAAAACTCTCTCTTGTATGGGTGCTTTGAGACACGTAAATCCTTTTTCTTTATCATTTAGTCTAGAGAAGGCAAGATTAAAATGTATTTATATAGCACATTTCACAATGCATACTCAATGTGCTTCACATAAAACACAAAAAATACATATTTTGTGCCGTAAAATGGCATTAAAAGGAAAGATGGTGGAACGATCTCCCCCTTCTGTCAGAACAGACGAATCACTGCCCATCTTTCGGCGGAGTCTAAAGACACACGACACGTCTTCAGGTTACACTCTGACCCCTCTTGAACTAACCTATCTTCTTAGCCTTCTTATCCTATCTCTTACCCCTTTACCCCCAAAAAAGCTACAGTACATATTTCTATGAAAAGTAGCTGATGAAGACTGTTGATGAAGATGCACAGTTGGTTTCACTATGTTGACAAAATAGTAAGTCGCTTTGGACAAAAGCATCTGCTAAATGACGTCATGTAATCTACTTTAGATTTCCAGAAATAAATGTGGTTCATTGTTGGAAGATGTACAGTATATGAATCGCTGCTCATGAAAGTACTGCCTCAAGTTGTAATTAGTGTGGTCTTGACTATATTTCAATCACGAAGACTGACTTCTACAGTATCATTTAGTGCACCCCATGCTGTACACGCCCCTTGTCATTCAGGGTGTTTAACTCCTTACTGACATCACTGATGACATCACAATTGCTCGAATGACATCACTGATGACATCACAATTGCTCGAGTGACATCACTGGTGATATCACAATTGCTCGAGTGACATCACTATTGACATCACAAAATGCCCCTTTCTCCATTTCCCAATATCCAATCAGCTAAGGACATCTGTCTCTCCTGATCTGCTGAGCCAATCACCTAAGCGGTGGTGGTGGTATGAGCCCTTGCTACTACGTCATTACTCACATTTGTGCCGTCATCCTCAGCTGCTGTTCATCATCACTGGAGCAGTTGTCTCACCCCACCCCCTCCCCTGATCACTACCAACGTCATGGCTCCTGTAGAAATCCCTATGGGGATCCTCTATCTATCTTATACGTCACTGATGTACCCTCTCTCATCTCAAGAGTAGCGTCATCATCTCATGGAGTCATACGCCACACTTGTTTTTTATTTGTTCAATAAAGTTTATTAATCCTTCCTACGAGTCTCTCGTGATGGAAGTGTATGTATCCCCTGAAGATTGGCATTCAAGTGTCAAAGTGCATATACTGTACAGGCGCAAGAATAGCATCACACCTGGAGTTACAAGGTGTTAAAGCATTGATTGAGTTGACACTCTCCACAGTGACTCACAAGTGGAACAGTGGGGACAAGTTGCTGAGAACTAGAGGGAGATTTTTCTTTCTTTCTCCAATTAACGTACAGCCAGAGCATGTAAGATATGCCAAAGAGTAAGAATGAACAAGAATTAGGAGACGATGTCGCACAATAAACTGCCAATTAAGACTAATTCCAGTTGTGGTGCGTTTACTATAGTGTTTTACTGCCTGTAAAAAAAACGGGAGGGGGGTAAAATGCAATATATTTAAATTTCTCCACTCAAAAAAGTAATACTATATTCTAACTATGTATTGATAAAACATCTTTGATCATATGAATCGAGGAAATTGTTATAGTCCTGTGAAAAGTAGCAGGATCAGGTGGTGTACAGTGAGCGTAGCTAATGGAGGAGCTTTGGGGAGAGGAGAGAGAGAGATGTGTTTTCAGTCTAAGCTGAAAGATAAGTGACTCTACAGTGCTGATAGTGGGGGAAGATTGTAACATCATAACAGAACTGGCACCATAAGTGTCTTCTGTGCTTGGAGTGATTAGAGAGAAGTGCCATAAGTCCAGTTGCTGTGAAGTGCGGGTCACCGCAAAGACCATAGGCTGGACGGCTGTCGAGAGGAAATTAGCCCAATACACTATCTCTCTTCTTGAATCAGTCTTGTCTCTTTATTCATCAGTTTCAGTTTGATATTTTTCTTCAAAGGAAAATACTTGATTGTTTGTTTGATATGATTAATTACCGTGATATATATATTTTGGGAGATACCGTACCGTACTCTTGAAATATATCATTACATGCCTACACACAACGCACCACCACATACACAAATGCTGGTCAGTGAAATTTACGTCTGCTTTTTTCCCATCAAGACATGTATTTCTTCCAGGGACAGGCCAGGAGAAGTGGCCAGCCTTCGGTACAGCGCCCGCGCCCGGAGACCAACTTTAGTCTTGGTTGTCGCTGGTCAGACATGCATGTTTTTAGAGGAGGTCTTTGTTGCATGTTGTATGGAGCAAACCCCACGTGAGCATGTGGAGAACATGCAAACTCCACACAGAAAGGCCCTTTTTCATTTTTCATGAGATAACCCAGCTGGGCAGGAGGCACCAAACACATGGGGAGACATGCCCCCAGTGCCAACAGCGACCCAGGTGTGATTCGAACCCAGGACCTTGCTGAGAGGTGAGAGCGCTGCCACTGTGCCATCACGTTTAATCATGTTTAAATACAGAAACTATGGAACCACCTCTTAGGGTTACTTAGTGTTAGATATTCCATATAGAACTAAATGTAATGATTTGAAAATGTCTTTAAAGATAGAATCCATTGTTTTTTAGAAAAGTTAAAATTTTCTTAATGTTGGCTGTAACTGTTGAACTGAGTGCTTCGACTGATTTGTCCTTGTTTGCTGATTGCCTGCTGTGTAGCGATGTGTGAATGAAATTATATATACAGTATATATATATATATATGTATATATATATGTATATACGATCTTGAGCTCAAGAACAGATAGGTAGACCATGTAGAGGTTTGGATTTGATTCAGACATACTTGGCAAGACTGAGGCGCTCACACCGCGGGTAATCGTGCTCAGTTCCAAAATATTTTTATTTTTTATTTTTTTATGACTGTTAATTTCTATTTTAGGCTGTAACCCGTATCAGCTACCAATATGGACTGACAGTGGAAAAAAGTGTGTGCAGAGTAACAATAGCCCAAGATGTTACACTTAGACGAGAATTCAGTGTTCGAAAATGTGTTGGGTTACAACATGGCCTTTGAGTTTTGACTGAATTGAGACGTCTCTCCAAACACCAATCAAATGGGCTATTTCCCATTGTTATTTCTCGTTGTCCATGCAACACATTAGACTTCTATAGCGCTTTTCAAAGTACTCAAAGACACTTCACAGTTCACACACAGATTAAAATCATTTAATGGATACATTTAAATAATAAAACACTGGAATAAAAGCAGGTGCAACGAGAGGAATCATGAGGGAAGGGTGATACAGTAAAAGGAAGGAGGTCAGGAGGGGAAAGCAAGTTTGAAGAGGTGGGTTTTGAGGGTCTGTTTGAAAGATGGCAGGGTGTTTGCTTGACGGATGTGGTTGGTGAGGGTGCTCCAGAGGGAGGGTGCAGCAAATGAAAAGGCCTTATCGCCCCAGGTCCAGAGCTTTGTTCTGGTGGTCTTTAGAATGTTTGCTGAGGCAACGGGTTGGGGTGTGGCGGGGCTAGGAGGTCTGAGAGGTAGGGAGGGGCCAGGTTGTTTAAGGTTTTGTAGGTGGTGAGGTGAGTAGGATTTTGAATTAACTCCTGTATTTAACCGGGAGCTAGTGGAGGTGATGGAGGACCAGGGTGACGTGATCACGGTGGGAGGATTTTCTTAGGTGAGCCATAGAGGATGGCATTGCAGTAGACGAGTCTGGAAGTTATGAGGCCATGTATGAGTGTTTCGGCACCGGCAAATTAAAGGACAGGGACGATCTTGCCCAACATGTGGTTGGGCAAGATACTGAACCCCAAATTGCTCCCAATGGTTGCACCAGCACCCTGCATGGTAGCTTGCCGCCAATGTTGTGTGAATGTAGACATATTGTAAAGCAATTTAGATGAGCCTTATATAAATGCAGTCCATTGACCATCTTTATTTGCTGTTTTAGTTTTAGTATGTTTGGTTGCTGTAATTATTTGTTTACCGGTAATTAACTTTAATACTGTCTTATCTGTCTTATTCTTATCTAGATCTTATTCTCTGCTGCTGTGATTATGCAATTTCCCAACGAGGATCATCAGTTTAATTGAATCTAATTGAATTTAATCCACTCAAATCCGATCTAATTATATAATCTAATCAACAAATGGTTGCATAAAGGTTTTGATGTTGTGTTTAAACTGCATGAAATTTCCAAACCCCAGAATTCAGATTTACCAAACTTATTTGATGTTTGAGAGAACTTCAGCGGTGGTATACAATCACATTTTGTATGGAGCACGACACCTGTAATTTGTTTACCTTTAAGTGCAAAGTCCAATTCCCAGCTTGGTTGCACCGATTCCCTTTTTCAAAATACATATGATTCAGACTCTATTCTTCTGAAAGCGTTGGTCGATTGAGTCTCTTCACGACATCATTTATTCAGGCCATTTCAAGCTTAATCTAAAGGGCTTTAATTGATTGCTTGACACAACTGTTCAGAAAATAAACTAGAGGAGAAGAGGTTCTTAAAGGGATAGTTCACATGTTTTAAAGCCTATAGCCATGTTTGTTACTTACCAATGATGATTGATTGGTTGATTGGTATAATTCTTTCTCAGCACAATCCATGCTGTTCCTCATATAGTACTGTATGTATGTGTGTAGTATAGTATGTACCATATGACTGAGGCTCACTAAGATTTCCTCCACAGTGCACACAAAGTAAATTTCAGTGAGCTTCAGTCAGCTTGTACATACAGGAGCATGACCCCATTGACCTTGCATTCATTTTTGCCAAACTTTCCAGAGCTACTATGAGGAACAGCATGGATTGTGCTGAGAAAGAACTCTACCAATCAACATCATCATTGATAAGTTTCAAATAGGGCTAGGCTTTAATTTTTTTTTAAACTATCCCTTTAAAGCAGCTGCATTTCCTCAATTGCAACGGAGACTTGATATAATTTCTACATTTCTTAGCTGGTCATCATTATTATTTCGGAGGCCGTTTGTCAAACAAGAGCATGAATTGGGGGAAGAATCGGACGTGTGGTGGGGAGCATCATTTCTGTCTCAGCATGAAAAATCCATTTGGGCATTAGGCTATTGAAGATTTATTTGCACTAACCATGTGGGACTTTGTGGACTACGCAGCTTTCCAACCTCTGGAATTATGTCCATGCTCTACGCCACATCATTTATTTCACATGTCTCCTCCCATTGAGTATAACTACCGTACCTCATGATATGCTGATCCAATGCACTGCTGGACACTCACTACATCTCCTCTACAGCTGCACACACACAATATTTCATGCTGCCTGAATGCACCAGGTGATTGAACGTTGGATGTGTAATTGTCGAGTGATATGAATGGTCTTCTCTCACATGGCACTTGTGTGTTATGTGAGAAGTCCTGTCACTCATACTGACACAGTGTCATGTATCATTGTGTACTGTGTCAGTGTGTAAGGCCCTTCATGCAAAAAAAAGGGGGGGGGGGGAGGGGGATAAGGGAGACCAATTCTCTGACATTCACAGCATTCATTAAAACCTGGTTCTGATTCTGGTATGATGCTACTATTACACTATTACTTTTACTTTCTTGCACCATAAAAAAGAAGAATAAGGGCATGTTCCTGAGAAGTTTCAAACTCTGGTGGGCTTATAAAAACTAGCTCAGTGAGACAATACAATTATATGATACATGATATGCATACGATGGAAACAACAAGAAACAAAAAAGGCATTTTATCAATTATTTTATTGTCTTGTGCTTATTTACTATTAATTTGATCTGCGATATTAATTTATGTGCAACACTAAACAGAATTCAGAGTTATTAAACAGAGCTGTGTGAGGCATGAACACATTGAATATACACATAGAACACATGAAGCCTGGTTCACTGTGTTGGATCTGAAAGAGATTACCATTATAAGATAGCATTTTAACAAGTAAAGCTTTCATTAGCTGGGAGGAAGAAATCAATCTTAATGCCATACTAGACTCGACCTTGACTGCAATCCGCAGATATCTGCACACCTATCTATCTTATTTGTAGGTTTTTAATGCTTTAAAGTACATTCCCGTCACCATCATGTAACTGCTGCCGTCATTAGGCCGGGATTACAGGATATCAAAGAATTCTTTGTGTCCCTATGGGATCTGCATGCATAACCTTTGCAGTTGGCAGCTCATGAATAATAACGTACAGTAGGTGATGACTATGAGTTCAATTTAACGGTTCAGTGAGCCTTTCTGAGAAGTTTTCAGATGATGAAGTAATTGAATGAAGCCACTGATGAACTAGGCTGTGCAACTGCGAAATCATTATTCCGTTAAAACACAATCGCATCGGTATCAGTGACACTCTACTGTAATATCGCACTGAATTCTCCCTGAAAACACACCTGCATCATGCGTAATAGTGGCTATATTCTGAATCCAAGCGGCACCTTAGGGATAATATATATTTTTGGATGTGTCTCCTTTTGTGCTTTTAGAGCCTTGAATGTCCTTCAACCGGCTGGATCCTTCGCCGCTGATGTTCTGGTAGAAGAGGCTGACTGATGGGGAGGACACGTTGATGAGTTTGCCCTCTTTATCTGTAAAAGGTCAGGATAAGCCTACATGTAACATTAGCACCAACAAGGTCAGAGCCCCAAGTGTAGAGGGGAACTTTCCCATCATCCATCATATCTACACCGCAGCACTGTCACACTCATTCCTTACAGGCCTTTTTTCCAGGAGAGGCGAAGAACAAAAATGGTCACACCTCAAATCTCCCCCGTCGTCCTCCTCCTCCTTCAGTGATTACAGACAGCAGAGGATATAACTCACTTGAGGGATTTGGACTTAACATCATACTTATTATCAGACTAAGATTGTGATTTCTAGCTGTCCTGTAGATCGATGGTTACATTCCTAAAAAAAAAAAAAAGAACTCGGAACCTAAGGCTTAAAGCAATATTTAACTTGGTATGACATTCTCACTCTTTATGCAGCCGTCAAACACTGATATTTGCTATATCCATGTTCACTTACTTTTTAATAAAGCAAGTATGTTTACCAATTTACCTAATCTACACCTTTTCAGACTTGCTTTTATTGATTTTATTGGTATTTTTGTAAAGCACTTTGTACTGTATGTAACCATTAAATAGGTGCTACAGTATATAAATTAAATGAATGAATGAATCTACAGATTCTAAATTAGGAGTGTATTTTTATATCTAAATCTTGACTCGCATTGCTTCAAATCAAACCAGTTAAAAACCCAGATTGTAAAATGTTTGGGGGAGAGATAGAAAGCCACTTCTTAAAAACAGTGTGTGCCTCCAGGGTCCTGTTGTTGTGGCCTGTGTGTATTTTCCTGTTAAAACATCATAGTGCTGTGATTATAAGCTCCTTAAACTATGAATCAATCAAATAACTGATGTCTGGGAATGACAACGTTAGCTACCTTTGGACCATTCATCCACTCTGTAATTAAATATGGGCAGCAGCACTTCAGTCCAATTTTGTTTAATTTCTCTATATAACATTGCTTGTCTTTTGCTGGCAACAGTTTGACTTAATTCACAGACATTAGTTTTTCTTTGACTTGATCAGATGTGATGCTAGTGGTGCTAATGAGAGTTTGTTTATTTGTTTATGAAAAAGGATTCTCATTAGCTGCCGCCTGGACGACAGCTAGTCTTCCTGGAGTCCAAGACAAAAACACATTAATTAAACGCAATCATTAAAATACAAAAACACAAGGTAAAAGATGAAGAAAGAATAAAAAGTAAATCTAAGCCGAGACAGACAATAGTGTGGTCAGCTAGCCCTCTAGCTGGTCAATAACCCAAATATTAATATATTGTCCGTACTACTCTATACATTAGAAAACAGACAGAGAAGAAAAAGTGATGTTACAAACATCATTGTGAGTGAGATGGTGTGTGTGTGAGTGTAGATGGAATGTGAGCATCCTTTTAAAACCAACCCTCCCTTTGATGGAACAAATATTGGATGGCAGACAATTCCAAGAGGCCATGGACCTGTACAGTATATGACAGTTTTCTTCAAAGTAGTTGGATTTTGGTCTGGGTAAAGTCATCTGACCACCACTCGCCCATCTGGTGGAGTGTGTATGAATCCCTGAACTATAAATTATGTTGTTGAAAATAAATGTAGGAGTTTGAGTTTGAATAACTCAGTGAAAATATATACGGTAAGTAGGTTGGCTGTTAGCCTTTTCTCAACACTAAGCCATGTAAGACGTATGCATGACAGCTATGCTAGACCTAGGGGAGCACCCCAGGACCAGCCTAGCTGCCTTGTTTAGTGCTACTTGTAACTTCCCTAGTAGACCCTTAGACACAGATGACCATACCACAGAGAAATAATCCAAATGACACAGAACTAATGAACAATCAATTTGGCGAAGTAATACTGGTGTAACAAATGATGGACACGTTCTAGTAATGGCTACTGCTCTACCCATTTTGGCAACCACCCTGTTGATGTGCTCGGACCATGACAATGATCTGTCAAGCCAAAGTCCAAAAAGCTTAACCGTTTTTACTTGCCGTATAGCTTGACCATCTATCACTAAACTCATTTTAGGATGTATAGATTGTGTAACAAAAACTATACACAGTTTTAGATATGTTAAGTATGAGTTTATTTGCCTTGATCCACTTGGAAATAATGGCAAGCTCTTCAGACAGAACCTGGTTGAGCTCTGCGCATGTAGGGGCGGCATAATAAAGAATTGGATCATCAGCGTACATTGTTAGGTTGGCCTTACTAAGTGCATAAGGCATGTCGTTAGTGAAAATTAAAAATAGCAGAGGCCCAGGGCAGCTCCATTGAGGGACCCTGCAATTTAGGACCCTACTGTTCGATAGCGCACCATTAAATATACCCTCTGTGACCTGGCAGACAGAGAGGGATCACACTTTTCTATGTGTGTTTCCTCACCAGACGCGGATTGTTTTCACCCATGTCCTGCTCCTAGTGCATGTTCAAGAATAGAAGGAGACAAAGGATGCCATCTCACGACAGTTCACTTTCTTTGGTCTGAACGAGAGTGGAAAAGTTATTATTTTTTTATGTTTTCCTTTTTTTGCTTTTTTGGTATTTGATTCTTCCTTACCTTCTCTGGTGTTCATACCAGTTAAGAACACATGAAGAAATAGCTGAATATGAGCCTCTCTATGAACCTTGCATTCTTTGCCATTGTTTCCTGTAGTCAGTTCAGATGACTGTACACTCTCCATCCTAACAAACCGCACAGCAGTGCTGTAATTATTTGGTGCCCACCGAAGTTTGAATGCCATTCCTCGCACCTGGCCAAACAAACCAATTAAACTAAAAGAGGACAAAAAAGAACGTGTGTTAAGTGACAAAGCTAGGTCCTCAGAATTTTTACGATGGGAAAACAATTAACGCAATCACCATTTCACCACATTGAAAACGTTCTTCATGGTATGTAATAATATACTGTACACTAGTTTATATTAGTGGATATGTTTATGGAAGTAATTACTTGGGTAATCATCACTCACAGGCAGTCCATAGGCAGAGACATGAAAACAATTCCTCTGGTTTTATGTTACCCTCTGCCCGGTAAAGCCCTCTGGGAGGTCATATGAATGCACTACTAATAGCCAGATACTATATTGCGGAGTAATTCATCTTGAAGTTATCAGCATTCTCAGTTAGCTCTGAAAGGAATATGAGAATCTATGAATAAACATTTCCAGACAGAGTCTTATTGGCTGGGAGAATTATTGATTAACAGTTCAAAACAATATTCTGTGTTATGAAAGGAAGTACACTGTTACACAACCACTGTAATATTGCATGTAGTGGCCATGCTAAAATGGCTGAGATAAAAAAAAATGCATTTTGTCGCTTTCAAAGCTGTGAAGCTGAAGTGGCCACAGTTTTAGTAAGGTCCCCAGTTGCTTTTATTCGAGTAAACATTGTCTTATTACTGGAGCTGATACAGCCGAAAACCACATAGTGACACATCCATGACACTTATGTTGAGATCACGTAACACAGAATTGCAGCTTTGAAGGCGCTTGTGATATCAAGGGTAAACGGCGTATTTCTTATTTGAATAATTCATGAGCCAAACTGTAAACATGGCTTTGGTAAATAATGAAATTGCTCAAGGCAACGCAGTGATGCTTGTCCAAAACCCCTCATGAAGTAGATTTTTTTTTACTCTCCGTTGTACATGCAGAGAAAGGGAGACGCGGTAGCCAATGTGTGTTGTATTACTGGCGAGACAGAATATTTATTGGCCCATCAGTGAATCCAATTGTCTTTGAGGTGTAGAGAAGTCACAGAGATATTGTTTTGTATCTTTGGTCCATGTCTGACGGTGCGTCAACAGCAGAAGTGCTGCAAAATTAAATGCCCGGCCGACCAAGCCCATTTTCATTTTTGCCAAAAGAACCAGCTCCTAATGAGATTAGATACCTCAGCTGCGGAAGATAGCTTGAGTTTCATTTTTATTTATCAATCATGCATGAGGTCGCTGAGATAAGACCAAGGTCAGCAAGGCTCTTTGGCAGAGAGACACCCATTAATACTCACACTGATCTGTCTTTCACACTCCAACGCCATCCGTACAGCAGTTTACTGTGATGGCTGCATAGAGCCTGTCCCATACAGCAGTTCACTGTGACAGCTGCACTGAGCCTGTCCCGTACAGCAGTTCACTGTGACAGCTGCACAGAGCCTGTCCTGTACAGCAGTTCACTGTGACGGCTGCACTGAGCCTTTCCCGTACAGCAGTTCACTGTGACAGCTGCACAGAGCCTGTCCGGTACAGCAGTTCACTGTCAGCTGCACAGAGCCTGTCCCGTACAGCAGTTCACTGTGACAGCTGCACAGAGCCTGTCCCGTACAGCAGTTCACTGTGACAGCTGCACAGAGCCTGGCACGTACAGCTGTTCACTGTGACAGCTGCACAGAGCCTGTCCCATACAGCAGTTCACTGTGACAGCTGCACAGAGCCTGTCCCGTACAGCAGTTCACTGTGACAGCTGCACAGAGCCTGGCACGTACAGCTGTTCACTGTGACAGCTGCACAGAGCCGGTCCCATACAGCAGTTCACTGTGATGGCTGCACAGAGCCTGTCCCGTACAGCAGTTCACTGTGACAGCTGCACAGAGTCTGTCCCATACAGCAGTTCACTGTGATGGCTGCACAGAGCCTGTCCCGTACAGCAGTTCACTGTGACAGCTGCACTGAGCCTGTCCCGTACATCAGTTCACTGTGACAGCTGCACAGAGCCTGTCCCGTACAGCAGTTCACTGTGACAGCTGCACAGAGCCTGTCCCGTACAGCAGTTCACTGTGACAGCTGCACAGAGCCTGTCCCGTACAGCAGTTCACTGTGACAGCTGCACAGAGCCTGTCCCATACAGCAGTTCACTGTGATGGCTGCACAGAGCCTGTCCCGTACAGCAGTTCACTGTGACAGCTGCACAGAGCCTGTCCCGTACAGCGGTTCACTGTGACAGCTGCACAGAGCCTGTCCCGTACAGCAGTTCACTGTGACAGCTGCACAGAGCCTGTCCCGTACAGCAGTTCACTGTCAGCTGCACAGAGCCTGTCCCGTACAGCAGTTCACTGTCAGCTGCACAGAGCCTGTCCCGTACAGCAGTTCACTGTCAGCTGCACAGAGCCTGTCCCATACAGCAGTTCACTGTGACAGCTGCACAGAGCCTGTCCCGTACAGCAGTTCACTGTGACAGCTGCACAGAGCCTGGCACGTACAGCTGTTCACTGTGACAGCTGCACAGAGCCGGTCCCATACAGCAGTTCACTGTGATGGCTGCACAGAGCCTGTCCCGTACAGCAGTTCACTGTGACAGCTGCACTGAGCCTGTCCCGTACATCAGTTCACTGTGACAGCTGCACAGAGTCTGTCCCATACAGCAGTTCACTGTGATGGCTGCACAGAGCCTGTCCCGTACAGCAGTTCACTGTGACAGCTGCACTGAGCCTGTCCCGTACATCAGTTCACTGTGACAGCTGCACAGAGCCTGTCCCGTACAGCAGTTCACCGTGACAGCTGCACAGAGCCTGTCCCGTACAGCAGTTCACTGTGACAGCTGCACAGAGCCTGTCCCGTACAGCAGTTCACTGTGACAGCTGCACAGAGCCTGTCCCATACAGCAGTTCACTGTGATGGCTGCACAGAGCCTGTCCCGTACAGCAGTTCACTGTGACAGCTGCACAGAGCCTGTCCCGTACAGCGGTTCACTGTGACAGCTGCACAGAGCCTGTCCCGTACAGCAGTTCACTGTGATGGCTGCACAGAGCCTGTCCTGTACAGCAGTTCACTGTGACAGCTGCACAGAGCCTGTCCCGTACAGCAGTTCACTGTGACAGCTGCACTGAGCCTGTCCCGTACAGCAGTTTACTGTGACAGCTGCACTGAGCCTGTCCCGTACAGCAGTTCACTGTGACAGCTGCACAGAGCCTGTCCTGTACAGCAGTTCACTGTGACAGCTGCACTGAGCCTGTCCCGTACAGCAGTTTACTGTGACAGCTGCACTGAGCCTGTCCCATACAGCAGTTCACTGTGACAGCTGCACAGAGCCTGTCCCGTACAGCAGTTCACTGTGACAGCTGCACAGAGCCTGTCCCGTACAGCAGTTCACTGTGACAGCTGCACAGAGCCTGTCCCGTACAGCAGTTCACTGTCAGCTGCACAGAGCCTGTCCCGTACAGCAGTTCACTGTCAGCTGCACAGAGCCTGTCCCATACAGCAGTTCACTGTGATGGCTGCACAGTCTCAGCCTGTCAACTGAGGAGCGGCGCAGGCCTCTGTGCAGCAGCTGCAGCCATTATTAATGAATATTTTTATGTCTCAAAGAACATTACATGCTAGATGAATATCAGATTAATTGCATTCATTCAAATATTATTCTTAAAGCAATTATTCAGGACATTTTCATCTTTATACATTTCAGTTTTCCTACTCTATTACTGATTAATATAACACAGTATAGAACGAATCAGCGTGACATCACAAGCACCCGGAAATGCCCCGCAGCAGTTAACTAGTATGAGTTGTGCCAAACAAATGTTAATATCTCAAAAACTATTTCACATTGCTTATTGCTACTTGTTTCACAAGTAGCTCAAGAGTCTGATGTGTATAATATATGTATGTCGTGTTAAGGTTGTGTGAACTGTTGCAGTTTTTAAAATGAACTGAATTTAGAAACGGCACAGCCGGCTAGAGTGAGACACTCAAGGCTGGCTCCATAGGGTCCTATTATAAAATTACCCCCAGTAAGCAGTTTGTTTACCAACACTGATCCCTCGTATTAATTCCACCACCCATTGCATGAAAGACTTTACGTTTGCTGTTCTAAACACCTGGTGTTGGGTAAGTCACGCAGGAAGTGATGCGTTTTACATTTAGCAGCAGCCGATTGTTTGGAGTAAATAGAAGCAGCACAGGGTGGTTAGCATGAGCAGTGATATGGTTCCATGGCTGAACAGCCAAAGTGCCACCTACAGAAACGCAAACTTGATCAACAGAAAATCCAAGGAACAAGACAGTACTGGATACACTATGACAGGTGATCTCTGGGAAGTGTAGTGTAGAAACACCACAGCAATCAGTGCTTAGCACCAAATGTGTGGCCAAAATAAACTTTAAACAAAACGTCAGTCATCTTATTTCCTTGCTTAGTTTGTACATTAAGCCAGTTGTATGTGTCAGATAATAACAATGTATTTGCAAAACTTTTTTATCAAGGCGGCTCCATCAAATGGATTTAATAAAGATAGTTTGTTGGCTAACGCTGCGCAAACAGAAATATCCAATTAATTGTGGAGGACTGAGGTAGGCCTATAGTGTTTATTGATTTCTTAAGGCTATTGCATATTTGGTCAGAAGGGATTGACCCTCTTTCTGAAAGTTAATATAAACAGAACACAGATAACAAGGACAGCTCATTGGCCAGCGCAGTGTGCAGACCGGGGGACAGTTGGCCTGGGCCGAATCTTGACAGGCCTTAACCTCCGCTGGCAGGAAGAAGCCCACTTTCCATGGGACAGACAGCTAGCCTCACTGAACAGACGGTAATGGCTGCATACATTTGAAATATGCAATTACCATACTTGCAGATTAATCTCATGAGAATGGCAGTAAAGATTGCAAATGAAACACGAAGCCTGTTGATTTCTCTGTGAATTCTGAGGCTTAACACAATGTGCTGAGATCACCTGCCTGTGGACTTGAAATATGCCACATGCACAGGCAATAAATAACTATTCATGCGAAACAAGATATCCTCAAGGCAACGTTGTCTGAATTAAAAGTAGGACAGCCGCGGCTACACTATAATTGTGCATAT